>NC_058081.1:628327901-629527901 GCF_014858855.1 Bufo gargarizans
TTCTCATTGACAATGAATGGGGACAAAACTGAAGTATTGTGCTGTGGTTTTGAAAGCTGTGTTGGATCTCAAAACCGGACAGCACAATGCAGATGTAAAAGTAGCCTTATCTGTGTGCAGTTTGTTAAAGGAGTGTTCCCATCTCAGACATTGGAGGGGTATATTGCTAGGATATGCCCCCATTTGTCCAATAGGTGCGGGTCCCACCTCTGGGAACCACACCTACTTCGAGAACGGAACGGGGAAGGTGGTGGCCGGAGGACCCCAGGTTTTCCGGGGTCTAGCCACTGCCAAGCTCTCCTCCCATAGAGGTGAATTGGAGCGCACTGCACTTGCGCGGCAACCGCTCCCATCGATTTCTACAGGGCCAATGGAAATAGCTGAGCCAGGTAGCCACATAGAAATGAATGGAGGGCGGCTGCACATCCGCAGTGCACCCTCCACAACTTTCAGGGATCCGTTCTCGATGTAGGGGCCGGTCCCAGCGGTGGGACCTGCGCCTATCAGACAATGGGGGCATATCCTAGCGATATGTCCCCATTGTCTGAGATGCGAAAACCCCTTTAAGCACACAGATACAGTTGCGTGAATAGGGCCATACAAGTAAAAGCTGATCACTAGTACATTACATTAAAGAGCTAATTTTATGGAGGTTTTTTAACAGAAAGGAAAGCATTTTCTCACTGAGAAAGAAAGTGCTCGAGAATACACACAAGTGTGAATATACCCTTACTGCTTCGCATTTACCAGTGAGTATACAGTTCAAGAAGGTTCATCTTGACAACACAATTGGTCCGTTAATAATATAACCACTATAAAATATAACATATCGTAAGGGGGTTGTCCAGTATTAGAAAAACATGGCTGTTTTCTTTCCAAAAACAGCACTGACCATACTCATGGGTTACGTATGGAATTGCAGCTCAGCTCCACTGGAGTCAGTGGGGGCAGAAGTGCAATACTGCACACAACCAGTAAACAGGTGTGGTGCTGTTTTGGGAAGAAAGTAGCTTTGTTTTTGTAATCAAGCTGGTGGGCACTGTACATTTTCTGTAGTTACACCGCACTGCCAGTAAGGGCACAGCTGGGATGTCAAATCCAATCAGTTTGTACCAAATAATTGGAAGTAGCTTTCGACGACCTGAGGTTTCGGACTATCACCATGTAATGCAAATGTTAAAAGGGTTGTGTCACTTCAGCAAATGGCATTTATTATGTAAAGTTAATGCATGGCACTTACTAATCCTTTGCTGGCTTGATTAATTTTTCCACCACATTATACACTGCTCGTTTCCATGGTTACGGTTACGACCACCCTGCTATCCAGCAGTGGTGGTCGTGCTTGCACACGATAGGAAAAAGCACTAGCCTATGTGAGCTCCCACGGTCTTAGCCCCCAGAAAGGCTGGAACTTTTTCCTATAGTGTACAAGCACGACCACTACTAATAGATGGCAGGGTGGTCGTAACCATGGAAACAAGCAGTGTATAATGTGATTGGAAAAATGAATCCAGCCAGCAGAGGAGTCAATATAAACAATCACAATACATTGGTAAGTACCTTGTATTTACTTTCTTGACATGATAAATTCTACTTGCTGAAGTGAGACAATCCCTTTAACATATACAATGATGTTTTAGATATTGTCCATGTTATAGTATCGGCCTACCAAGGTCTCCATATCTCTCCGTTACCTTCTGAGGCATTATAGGGGTATCTCTGTAGTGGGGAGACTGGATGCTGGAGGCTGTATTCAGCATTTGTTTGACCTTGTTGCATACAGAGCTGTCTTAATATTTTCCCACGTGTGTTCTCATGGTTATGCAGAAATCCCACCGTCTCTTTGAGGCACATGTAATATCCTTGGTAATATAAATCCTGAGAATTCTGAGAATCTGTTAAAACTAATAAGAAAAATTATTTAATAAAAAATAAATAATAATAACCAAAATATTATAAACATAACACATATAAAATAATTAAAAAATATTAGTAATTTTCTACATATAAAAGAATAAAATAATATTGTCATTCATGACTAATTATATACCATATATTATATTTATCTAAAAATTATTAAAGGGCATATTTTTTTTCTTTTTTTATAATTTATGATTTTTTTTACATAATTTCCAGTATAAAATAAGCAAGATAAAGTTTTTAACACCTATGTTATTAAAAAATAAGTTATCCTTCTGCCCCTGCGCTATAGTCGTAAAATATCAATGTCCTGTAAAATAATGCAGTTTTGGTAACCTATTTTATTAACGCTTCACATCGCTAGTAGTTTATAAAGGAGGCAGGCCTAGGATTGGTTGTGGTTAAACGCCAGGAGCAAAATCTGTCAGAACCAGGAAATTTGTCTGCTAGAGAAGGCATGTAGTGAAAGCTCAGAGGTCTGACCTAAAGCTCTTGAGCCCTAAACTTATCATACTGTTTTTTTTTCGGATGTGCCAAAGGGACCTTCAGACCCCAGGGCCTGGGTGCAGCTGCCGTATTTGCATCCCTGGTCTTGATAATTATAAAATACTGCCACTTTTTATTTTACTTGCTTGACGTACTTGTGCATTATCTTACCGTTCATGCAGTGCTGTCTTTTTCTGTGAAGAAATTTTACAGCCATTTCTAAAACGTCGGCCTTCTCAAGTTTCGAGTGCTGGTGATGTGTCTGGATGTCTTTCTCCATTAAAATTCTGAGCTGCTCAATGTTGTGATTAATTCGATCTCTCCTCATCTTCTCAATAACCGGTTTCCTGATCTAATAATAATAATAAAAAATGTAAATTACATATATTTTACTTTTCTTGTGTAGCCTATATAATGATAAAGTTAAAAATGAATCTTACTTTCTTTTAGTTCATTTATCTATGGCAATAATAATCAATATATATAAAATGAAATATGTAATTATTAAATGTATGTACACTGAAGATTTTATTTAAAAAACTTAAATAAAATAAAAAATATATAAGATAAAATATGTAGGAGTTACAGTATATACTTTTTATTAAATGTATTTACATGAAAGATTTTATTAAATAACTAAACTAAAAAAATATAAAATATTGATGTGTTTACATTGAACATTTAAATAAATAAAATAAAGAATACATATATACATAAAATACCGTAGTATATATCAATCAATAAAATAGTTCTAAACAGATTCTAATGGATCATAATATAATAAAGTTAAGATAATAAAATGTAGCATCTGTCAGTACCTTATTTTTTTGAAGTCCACCAATCTTTCTTGTCTCGGCTTCTTGCAGGATATTGATACTGGGAGCCATTATAGTGAAGTGTTACTGGTATAGCAGCCAGTATAAGCCCTGCACGGTATTTATACCCTGTCCAATGCTGTTACACAAGCCGTTTTGCATTATGCAGTTTCCCACATGTGTCAACCAATGAAGAAAACAATGTAGATAATGAAAGTGTGCCTGAGAGGTTTGACCATCGCCCAGGGGGGAAGAACATCTCCCCGTCTCTCCAGATGAACAGGTGGACTGGGCGGAGTTCAATCCTATCAAATGAGACTTCACCGTGGGAAAGCTTCACTCTCGGAGAAACCACAGCATTTTATGATTCTAGAGGCTGATTACATTCCTGCGGCACCTGTTTCTAGAATTTACTGTATACGCACAGGAAAACAATGTACATTTAACCCTTTCAGGGTTATACTGTAGTGATACAGAATTTCCCTTGATGGACACATGCCAACAGTGATGGCCAATGAGACCATAATGCTTAGTTGACCATTAAGATCATATATCTATGATGTAAAGCACTGAAGCCCCTTATGCTGTTCGTATGGATGCATTTACGTCCAAAGTTACAATTTCTTCTGACCTGATAAGCCCCCAGACAGGGCCATGATCAAAGGTCCTACATATCTGCCACCATTTTTATTCATTCATTTACCATAGCGTTATGGTAGGTCCATTTGATCCCTACCAGTGGCTCAAATTGCAATGGATTTTAGTATCAGAACTGTAATCTTTTCTCCATGGTATCCATTATAAAGAAAAATCCATGGGAGAGTTTGAGAAGTTGTAGAACATTGTGTCCCTTATTGGTAGAGTAGGTTTCTACATGCTCTATCCGTAGACCTAAAGGGCTCTGACGTGCCAGCATTCTTAAAATCTAAAGCTGGCCATAGGTTTAAGGCTACTTTCACACTGGCGTTTCTGGGTCCGCTTGTGAGATTTGTTTTAGGGTTCTCACAAGCGGCCCAAAACGGATCAGTTTAGCCCCAATGCATTCTGAATGGATAAGGATCCGCTCAGAATGCATCAGTTTGCCTCCGTTCAGCCTCCATTCCGCTCTGGAGGCGGACACCATAACTCTGCTTGCAGCGTTGTGATGTCTGCCTGACGATGCAGAGCCAAACTGATCCGTCCTGACTTGCAATGTAAGTCAATGGGGACGGATCCGTTTTCACTGACACAATATGGTGCAATTGAAAACGGATCCGCCTCCCATTGACTTTCAGTGTAAGTCAAAACAGATCAGTTTGCATTATCATGAACAAAAAGAATAAAAAATAAAAAAAAAATATATATATATATATATTTTTTTTTTTTTTTTTTTGTTCATGGTAATGCAAACAGATCCGTTCTGAACAGATCCAAACGTTTGCATTATCGGTGCGGATCCGTCTGTGCAGATACCAGACGGATCCGCACCTAAACGCAGGTGTGAAAGTAGCCTAAGATAAAAGTTGGACCAAGTGAATAGTTTTCAACTCACTCCCCTATAAACATGCACATTTAACTCAATTGGGTGCCCCAAATTGGTCCCAACCCCCCAAAAAAGTTATGCAGTTAAAATCCAACCTGTCATTTCCTCCCACCATTCTTTACTTATTGTGACCATTTCAAAGCGTAGAAATCCGAAGTGACATCCTAAAAATATTACGGTAGGTTTACACCACCATTTAACTCACCAGCAGAAAACAGCCTGCTGGAGTTCACCGGATCTGGCCTAGCCGGATACTGATGTTCACCGCCAGACCCCATTGACTGTAATGGGATCCAGCAGACAGCAAAGATGCCGGTGTTCTTTGTCCAGCCGAAGACCTGCACTTATGCCGGAAAACAGCCGGATCCCATTATAGTCAATGGGGTCTAGGGGTGAACTACAGTATCCAGCTTGGCCGGATCCAGTGAATTCTGGCAGACATTTTTCTTGCTAGAACAGCCTGCCGGATCAGTTATACAAAGGTGTGAACCTACCCTTAGTGGGTTGGAGGAACAGGTTTGAAATTGTTTCCGAAACTTTTAATACATAAAGGTATAAAGATCACTTTTATCTTGCTTTTTATGCAATGGGAAGTAAAAAAAAAAATCCCTTTAATGGGAAGTAAAAAAAAAATCCCTGCCCCTTCCACCTTGCATAATCCCCATTTTATCTCACATATCTTCAGTTCTAAGGACTTCAAAATAGATTTGTGTACACCTATGTGACTAATATACCATTTTACTTTACTCTTTTGTTTACTCGCCCTTTAATAGAATGATCCCTATTAACATAAGGACTAAACTGGTTTTCTGGAAAGCAAGTTCTTGAATATAATGGAGTTTCAGTGGGCAGAAGAATCCTCCAAGGCTAACAATTGTAGGGATCCGGGCAGTGTTCATGTTGACCCCTGCCTGGTATCGATAAGCCTGCCCTGCAATGTGCAGCTCAGAAGCTTTGTCTGTCTTGATGAAAGTTTTGGCTTGTTCTACTAGATCTGTGAGTTTTTCAGTGAAAGCAGGTGAAACTCCATCACCATTTACAAATCCTTTAGTGCTGTAGATTCTACGTTTAAAGGCAAAAAAAAATTATCTGATTTCACAAAGAAAGAAGCTCTTAAAGAGGTTCTCTTGGACCCTAAGGTAGGGCTTGGCGATTAATTGAATTAATTAAATTTGCCCTTTTTAGTGTGTGATTATATATTTTTAAATTTGCATATACATTTTTTTTCTTCTGTAGCTCTGCATCAGCGCAGCCTGTGTACTTTCTTCAGCTTCTGACACCCGTGCTATTAATCCTGGCTTGGTTGGCAAGGACTGAAGAGACCCCAATCAGGCTAGGCTGACAGCACTCTGGATCGCCGCAGGTGCCCTGCACTGACTGTAGCTGGACTACTGTAATGGCCCGATTGGAGATCACTCCGATCCTGGCCATTTAACTCCCTAGCGTCTAGGTAGTTACCTAGAGGCTCCGTATAACCATCACTGTTATGAGGGCATCTGTAGATGGCACTGTTATGGGGGGCATCTGTGGATGGCACTGTTATGGGGGCATCTGTGGATGGCACTGTTATGGGGGCATCTGTGAATGGCACTGTTATGGGGGCATCTGTGGATGGCACTGTTATGGGGGCATCTGTGGATGGCACTGTTATGGGGGCATCTGTGGATGGCATTGTTATGGGGGCATCTGTGAATGACACATGTATAGCATCTTATCTTATCTGTCATCCACAGATCCCCCATAACAGTGTCCCTGTGTAGTGAATGGGGGTCCGGTGCCTGCTTCATTCATAAAGTGGGCGGAGAAGGTGCGTGACGTAGTGAGCTACGCTACGAGCGCCCACCCGGCTAAGAAGTTAGTAGAAAGTAGTACAGCGCTAGATTTAAGATGATTGGAATACTTTAACAATACCCACAAGTTAGATATGATTACCGTATACTACAGTGAGCGGGGCCCGGTGTAGTAGAATACAGTGACTGCATCGGGCCCCGCTGCCATTACAGAAACAGATGCCGGACCCCAGCCCCTCCTCCCTCTCAGCCTATTCACCGGACGGTCGCAGCATTCGCCCCATAAGACGCACTGCTATTTTCCCCCCTCTTTTGTGAAAAATACGGTACTTCTCTACTGTAATAATAAAGGCCAATGCATGCAGTGCGTCACGTTACCGCAAAACGAACACGTTAAGTGACCATGAAGAAGCATGCTTTTCATATGCGTCACTATATGGCATGCAACGCACAGTTAAGGAGCGGCAATACTTATACTTTCCATTGTGTTGTGTTCCGCTGTTACAGGAAACGCAATGCCCATGGTTAACCGAGCCTCTCACTGATAACTGATTAAGTAAATATGTGTTTTGCAGGACTAGAGACACTTGTATAAGTGAAGGGAATGGATAGTCAGTAGTTCAAGATTGAAGCTGTAAACCATTTGAAAAACTGCTGTCATCAGCTAAGGCTATAAAAACTTGTAAACTCAGATTGTTAGCTTAAACTTTAAACATGACTATGGGATTCTACTAGGGAAATCATGTTTTACAATAAATGCCCCTTCCCCTCCCTGGATCCTCCCACTGCCCTATCAGCACACAAAGGAGAAGGCAGCAGCTTTCTGGCCAGTAGTTCTGTGATAATGACATGTATGTTGCCTTTCTTTCCTTCAAGGAATGTATAAAATACATTTGCATATTAAATACAGAGTCGGAAGTACCAAAAACTGAGGAGTCTGAGCATTTATGTACTGACTCCACAGCCGTGGTTACTGATCACTGGAGATGATGCATAGCTTCTAACAGTCCTAAATTGTGTGAGAGTGTCCTGTGAACTGGGCTGTGAAAGGGGCTGACATATGCAAATTTGCACAAATAGATGCAGTTCTTTGTGGTTTTGGGAGTGATTTCAAGTAAAGCAGGGGTGGACTGGCCATAGACCCTACAGGAAAATGTCCCGGTGGGCCAATGCCCATAAGGGTCCTCTTGATGGTTATGATCTGGGTACGTAACAATCTGATGCTCTCAGGATTAATTAATGCTAGGAGTACCAGGTACATATTCATCCGGCCAACGGCCGCAGGTACATTCCTGAGTTAAATTGTAATTCCGCTCTCAGTACACACTGTAGTATTTGGCTCAGCTGAGGCAGTATAGTGCTGCACTATGGTATGTACTTGTGTTGCCATGCATGCCTAATGTCAGTTTGTATTCACCTACAGCATGGGGCCACTTTTAGTTTTTTTTTTCCAGAGCCACTTTGTTCCAATTTCCTGAAGGAAAGTATAGGTGAAAAATGTTTTTTCATGGACCAACCCCTTTAACAGTGGGGACTTAGTAGAGACCATTTTATTGAACTAAAACCATACAAATCAACCATTGCAACCATGATAGATAATGTTTTCCCATGTTGTTAATATCTGCAGAGTCTGCAGAATTATATAAATATCATGACGTGATACTTCTCTTGTGGGAGATATTGTGATAGCTTGATCATCAAAAAATTGTATCAGCATTGTGTGTTCTCTGGGGCCACACGAAAAACAATGCTTTCTCTAAATTGAGTTGAACCCTTGATAGTGTGCGGATACTTTACCCGCCTACCTCTTCAAGGATATATCCATCTTTTGGCACCATTTTACAATTTATATATAGTATTAATCTACGTAAAAAGTTAAATCACAGTTTATATACATTACGTTTCTTGTACCGATCCTGAGTTACGGTACCTCCTGTATCATACTTCAGAGCTGCACTCACTATTCTTCTGGTGGAGTCACTGTGTACATCCATTACATTACTAAGGCTAGTTGCACACCAGAGAATCGTCCGAAAGAGAACCGATGCACGCAGCAGTTTTCTTCTGGCCTATATACGGCATATTTGTGGGAATGGGGGCAAATCTCTGCCGCGTTCTAGTGAATGAGGCCAGACAGACCCTAACAGACCTCCCGACAATGCTGGAGTGGGCAGAGATCCAGCAGGCTGTTCCCTGCCGGATCTCTAAGGCTAGCACACTAGCCTCATACTGTACTGATTCTGTGTTACAACCTGTATTATACTTCACAGCTGAACTCACTGTTCTGTTGGTGGAGTCACTGCATACATACATCACTTATCTTGTACTGATCCTAAGTTTAATGGGTTGTCCGATATGATTAAAACACCAGCAGCAGTAGTATGTTAGAAAATATAAGGCAGCTTAATTAACCTTTTAAAATGACCTCTGTTCCAGTGCCCCAGCTCCTGGCAGTCCTTGCTGGAGCAGAAGTGACCCGTTCTTTGTCACTAAACCATTGCAGTCATTCACTAGGCTTAGCAGTTGCATACGTAAGAACAGCATGTCACTGTTAGTGATGAGCCATTCTTGCATACATGACAACTGGGGCCATTGACAGGCTGCAGCGGTCTGGTGACAAAGAACGGGTTCTGGTCCGAAAGGGAACGTCAGGAGCTGCTGCGCTGAAACAGAGGGCATTTTAAAAGGTGACTTAAGCTACCAGTGCGTATTGGCCATACACCCTGCAGGGAAATTTCCTGGTGGGCCGATGCACAGGGGGCCGCCCAAGCCCTCATCACTGCTGCCAGTCTGGTACATAAAGATCTTATGCTTTCAGCATTAATTAATGTAGGAACATCAGGCACTTATCCACAGGTGCTCTCCTGAATTCAACTGTATTGCGTCCTCAGGACTGCTCTGTGGTATATGGTTCTGCTGGGGTGGTATTTGTTCTGTACTGCGGTATTGCTGACCCCTAATTCTGTTGTCCCTGCCTACTTGTGTTGGCTCTGCCTTCTGTCAGTTTGGACCTAACTACAACATGGAGCCACTTTTAGGTTTTTTTCCAGGGCCACTTTAAGTTCCCAGTCTGCCCCTGAAAAGTAGAGAACCCATTTAAAGCCTGTAATCTCCACAGCATTTCCACAAGAATCTGCAGTAACACATTTGCACCACATTGTACAGATTTTGGTGTTTTTTTTATTACAAATTTCCCTGCAGAAACCAGCTGATCGTGTAAAATAAAATAAAAACTCTAAACTCACCTTCCTTGGTGCTCCCGTGGCAATGCTTCTCTGGTACGATACCACCTGATGAACTGCAGTTTCAATTATTTGACATGTAAATGCTGTGGGAGTATTGTGCTTTTTTTCATCTTATCCTTCCTTGCCTTACATCGCTAGTGGCAGTTTCTATCACTTGTGGAATTCATGTTCATGAGTTACAAAGGACTCCAGAAAGTCCAACAGAATGTGAGATGTCAGTGGGGGACGCTGGTGGATTACAGGGTTAGAAGAGCTTTTTCTCCTATTATCTCTTAAACCTGCATGCTGGGATCATCCAATACTTTTACAGCTATCGAGGAAACTGTGGATTAACTATGGTGAAATCCATCATGTCCTTCAACTTCTGCTATTTGGGGATCATAAGGTGGTTCACTAACAGTCCTCATAAACTTTAGCATATTGTTGGTAAAATCTGCAGAGAACTACGGGTCTAGCCAGCAGTCTAATTTGTATGGGGAACTACCAAATCTCCCCTGAAGTTGAGTTCAGGGGAAAGATGAATCGGGCAGACCAGAGAGAAGCCACCCCTAGAGGTGTCTGGTAGCAGCTTTCTCCTCTCTCCCCATTGGCAACTCATACATGTTTGGCTGAACTGAGCGCATATGTGTATGAGGGAGTTGGGAGACATAACTGGCGGCCCAATAAGCATCTGGTCAATAGCTTTTGAAGGTGTATGGACTCCTTAATACATTGTTGGCTAATCCCAACTAAGTTGTGTTCTTTGGGTGATGCCAACAAAAAGGAAATAGCCTGAAAAGATTATTATTCTGATAGAACCTGGATACCTGAAAATGTCAGATAGCCATATACATACTGTAGATAGCTGTCCGCTAAATACGCTTGAGCAGCTGACAGGTATCTCACCGGAACGCCCTCTGCTATGGCCGAGTGTGCATGTGTTCTCAATAGGGAGATTGGACTAAGAATAAAAGGATCTGGCATGTTAAAATCCATGCAATCCTTCTTATCCCTGACATATGCTATCGGGGGAAAATTGAGAGGTCCCTGTAGACATTAGATGGTTGACCAAAATTGTCTCATTCTACCCACATACATCTAATGTCCATATCCAGATTAAGTTAGAGGAAGACAATGTAGACATCACCGAAACAAGACCCTGTGGTTCATGCCTAAAAAAACAAAGCAAGAAACAAATTTGGAAAGATTTTTTGGAAAATCAAAGCAGGTGTCCCAAATTTAATGGAGACAGACAAAAAAAATGTGAAAGATCTGATATTAGATTGGGTTGTTGAGGCTCTTGTGCAATTTTCTACATGGACCCTGCATGGTGAAAGGATTTGGACCTTTCTGGACCTCTACGGCAACCTTGGTTTGAGACACTGACGTCAGGAGAGATGTTTCTCAGTTGGCAATAATAGACACACACATCACTGAGAAACACTCTAATTTTATTATGCTATTGCTTGGCCTCATATAGGCAGCAGAAAAGTTTGTACAACAACAGCGTTAAACCAATCATAAATGATAAACATTGACGCCCATACAGATACCACTGGAACATCCCCTTTATGGGTATGTAATACGTCACATATAAGAACGTACGCAGTTGTGCCGAATGACCCTGAGTGAATTAGAACATTGGTTCTAATTCTGGGAGATTCCCAGAATCTGTCCTAAGACAGATAAGTGAACCTAACTCACAGTGGGGGAGGATGTGAAGTGCGTAGGTGAGATATTATAACAATTCTGTACATCATAGGGAAGACAACATGGAGTCACATTTGCCTTCACATTAGGGATCGACCGATATTGATTTTTTAGGGCCGATACCGATAATTTGTGAACTTTCAGGCCGATAGCCGATAATTTATACCGATATTCTGGGAATTTTCATTTTTGAAAAAAAAATTAAAATTCCCACAAATCTGCTGAAAATTAATGTTTATTGTTAATGTGTATTTTTATTTTTTTTTGTAAATCTTTCTTTTTCATTTATATTTAATATTTTGGTGTTTTTATTTTTATTCCTTTTTTTTTTTTAAACTAACTTTTAGCCCCCTTAGGGACTAGAACCCTTGTCCTATTCACCCTGATAGAGATCTATCAGGGTGAATAGGAGCTCACACTGTCCCTGCTGCTCTGTGCTTTGTGCACACAGCAGCATGGAGCTTATCATGACAGCCAGGGCTTCAATAGCGTCCTGGCTGCCATGGTAACCGATCGGAGCCCCAGCATTACACTGCTGGGGCTCCAATCGGAGGAGCAGGGGAGAGGGGATCCTGTGGGGGGCGCACTGCGACTGGGGTGGGGGGGGAGGGGGGGGGGCGCACCACTGCTTAATACTGGGGGGGCGCACTGCGCCACCAATGTCTGATACTGGGGGGCTTGGGGGGGGCGCACTGCGCCACCAATGAAGCTTAATCTCTAATTTATTCATATACAGGAGGCGGGAGCTGGCTGCAGGATCACATAGCCGGCTCCCGACCTCTATGAGCAGTAGCTGCGATCCGCGGCACCTGAGGAGTTAACTACCGCAGATCGCAGCTACAGCTCATAGAGGCCGGGAGCCGGCTATGTGATCCTGCAGCTCCCGCCTCCTGTATATGAATGAATGTGAGATTAAGCTTCATTGGTGGCGCAGTGGCCATAGCTCCTCCCCTCCTCTTGTCCCCTGTCCTCCCATTGGCTGGAGCGGCAGCAGCAGCACAGGGGGAGGAGACACTGCTTCCTTCTCCCCTGTGCTGCTGCTGAGGGAACACGGAGAGCGCTGTCAGCAGCGCGATCTGTGTTCCCAGGACGTTATCGGAATATCGGCAAAATAAATGCCGATACCGATAACGTTCAAAATCCTGAATATCGGCCGATAATATCGGTAAATCCGATAATCGGTCGATCCCTACTTCACATGGTAGCACACAGAGTCCCTACCTTACAGACTTTGGGGCACATTTAAGATCTGTGTTTTAGAAGCTGGTCTAAATAAGGCCCTGCTATGGCGGTGGATCCCCTAAAGTTATGTAGACGCACTGGCCTCTACAAAACTTTGGCAGATCCACCGCCACTTCTAAATGAAAGACGGCTTCCTTGCTGTCTTACATTTAGACCATTTTCTACACCTAAAGAAGGTGTAGAAAATGGTAAATGAGACTGACCTGCCGGCCCGTTCCCCTCCCCACACAACACGCCGCATCCACTTTTTTGAACCTAGAGTGAGCGGGGAAAAGTCGCTGATTTGAGAAATACTAATTGTGTTTTGCATATGGCACCTCAATAAGCACCAAATTGTGCCATGGAAGCAGGGCTTCTAGGTAGAGGATGCCTCTTTTGTGCATCAAAAACTCTTATCAAAAACCTGCAGAGGTAAAGTGTGAGCTCATAGCACCCTATGGATATCGCATTACAAGTCCATCCAACACCGAACTAAAAGGTGCATGAGGCTATACGTGTAATAATAAAATCTGAGTCCCTATCCTTTTTCTGGAATGTTTATATGCATAGAGAGATAAATCTCCAGATCCTCTGGGTCTGCATGTGTAGTTTCCCACACAGCCCACTCATCACATTAGCATAAGGGACAATGGAGAGGACTATCTTGTCTGAGCAGAGCCGCACTGATAACCTGTTCTCTCGTGGATCAGGTGCAGTTCCGAAGTGATTGTAGATGGAAGATAAGGTAAGCGATGAATGGTTGTGTGATGCCGGCCATGTGCGCTTAACGGATGTCCACACCCTGGAGAGCCATATAGTATTCATGTGCCTGTAGATAAGGACAGTCATTATCAATATCTAAAGGGCACTGTACATTAATCAATGCACTTGCACAATGGCCTGTACTGATGATGGAGCCAGAATACCCAGCAGGGCAGGACATAATTTCATACTCTGAATTGCTAGGGGGCATTGATGGGGGTTTTCTGTCGGACCAGTAATCTGTGTTAATGTTACATTTATTATTTCAGAAAGCCGATATTTTTATTTAAGTGATTACACATTCATCTTGAACTGCGTTAACCACATCTCAATTGCCTCTAACTGCGGGGCTGCACTTTGGTTTTGCCTTGGTTTGACAAGTACAGGTGGGGACCTATCATACTCCCGTGCATCCCCCATACTCTGGAACTCGCTACCCCAACATATCAGACTCTCACCTACAGTGGAATCCTTCAAAAGAAACCTGAAAACCCACCTCTTCAGACAAGCCTACAACCAATGACCCTGCTGCCTCTATACCGCCATGACCAACTCAACCCGCACCTACTGTGTCCTTCTCCCATACCATGTAGATTGTAAGCCCTCACGGGCAGGGCCCTCTCTCCTTCTGTACCAGTTTGTAACTCATCTTGTTTATGATTAGTACAATTGTCTGTTATGTATGTGCACCGCTTATCATATGTACAGCGCTATGGAATGAATGGCGCTTAAATAATAAATAATAATAATAATAATACTCATCTAATGCTGCCCTTAGTCTGCCCATACACCATCAGGTTTTGTTCATGTTTTCAGATGCAGTTTTGAAGCTAAAACCAGGCATGGATCATAAAGGGAGAGTGAGTATTTAAAGGGCAGGTTCTACTTATTTCCCACTAGGTGTGGTCCTGTTTTGAATCCACACCTAGTTTTTTTTTCTTATTTCTGTTCACTGCAGAGGCCTATAAAACTGTTCATTCCCTGCCTCCAAGTTCCTAAACAAAATATAACAGTTATAGATGGGTAATGCGGAACCCATTTGCAAATAACCAATTTTTTTTTTATCTAAAAAGACAAATTTTGTCTGATTTTCATTTTTTTAATATATGTTTATGGCAGTTGGAGCTTTTAATCTGATATTGTGTTCTAAACAACGGTCTTCCTGTTTGCAACCACCACTAGGGGGAGCTAAGCAGTGGGCTCCAGAGCTTCTCCCAGTGGTTCACATTGGTTAATCAGTTTACAGCAGTTTTTGGTGCAATTTGTACAAACGTTAGAAAAGGCGTAGATTAGATATATAGACAGACGTAAAATTCATTTGATTAGGATATTAAGAGGTGTGCACCTTTCTCACAATTAACTCCAATGACCATGTTCTTTAGACCCATGTTAAAAACACCAGTCACCATAAGGCCTCTTTCACACGACCGTATGTATTTTTCTGTGTTTTGCGGTCCGTTTTTCACGGATCCGTTGTTCCGTTTTTTGTTTCTGTTGTGTTTCCGTTTCTGTTCCATTTTTCCGTATGGCATATACAGTATACAGTAATTATATAGACCAAAATTGGGCTTGGCATAAAATTTTCAATAGATGGTTCCGCAAAAACCGAATGGATACGGAAGACATACGGATACATTTCCGTATGTGTTCCGTTTTTTTGCTGACCCATTGACTTAAATGGAGCCACGGAACATGATTTGCGGGCAATAATAGGACATGTTCTATCTTTCAACGGAACGAAAAAAACTAAATACGGAATGCATATGGAGTATATTCTTTTTTTTTTTTTGCGGACCCATTGAAATGAATGGTTCCGTATACGGAACGCAAAAAACGGCCTGTAAACAGAAAAAAAAAGGTTGTGTGAAAGAGGACTAAATCTGCCCAAATATATATACAGGGGACACCGCCATGACCAGCTTTTCCCTCACTGACTGTGTCTTCCCATCCCTTCCCATAGATTGTAAGCCCTCATGAACGGGGCCCTCTCTCCTTCTGTACCAGTTTGTAAGGCTACTTTCACACTAGCGTTCGTCGGTCCGCTCGTGAGCTCCGTTTGAAGGAGCTCACGAGCGGACCCGAACGCAGCCGTCCAGCCCTGATGCAGTCTGAATGGAGCGGATCCGCTCAGACTGCATCAGTCTGGCGGCGTTCAGCCTCCGCTCCGCTCGCCTCCGCACGGACAGGCGGACAGCTGAACGCTGCTTGCAGCGTTCGGGTGTCCGCCTGGCCGTGCGGAGGCGTGCGGATCCGTTCAGACTTACAATGTAAGTCAATGGGAACGGATCCGCTTGAAGATGTCACCAATTGACTCAATCTTCAAGCGGATCCGTCCCCCATTGACTTTACATTGAAAGTCTGAACGGATCCGCGCAGGCTACTTGCGCACTTGCGAATTTTTTTTAAGTTATTAATGCAGACGGATCCGTACTGAACGGAGCCTCCGTCTGCATTAATATGAGCGGATCCGTTCAGAACGGATCCGCCCGAACGCTAGTGTGAAAGTAGCCTAACTCGTCTTGTTTATTGCAGTTGTTTTGTATTGTGTATGTATACCCCTCTTTATATGTAAAGTGTGTGGAATGATTGGTGCTTTCATAATAAATAATAATAATAATTTGGAACTCTATACCAGACATCAAAAATGCCAACCACTTTTAAAATATATAAAGAAATTTTGTGAACACACAGTTTTGGTCCTAAGAACGACATGATAATAAAAGTTGGAAATTCGATTTACGTTGCCCATAAACCAGCAAGCAAAAGACAGCTAAGACAGCTCTACAATGTGGGGACCCCGGCAAACAACTCCTTAACCTCGCTGGGTGTTAATCTGGCCATCTATGTTGGCTGTACCCTCTGTTTTCAGTGGGTTTGGCAGACCAGTTAATGTGTATAAAGATTCCCAACTCTTCCCCAACAACTAGTGTCAGGTTAGATAACTTGCCAACTTTGTTGCTGTAGCTCCCTGGGACATCACGGTGTGTGGCGTGAATAGCTGGACACGCTGCTCTTCATGAATCCACAACCCATTCCTTTCTGTTGTCCCCTTACTATGGATTCAGTCATTGGGCTTTGTCTGATGATGTAACCCCAATGCCACACAGAACAAGGGGCTAATCTCCAGGAGGTCAGGAATGATTCCTCTGCAGTTGACTTGCCAACTTGTCCAGGAGGTATCCTGTGTTTCCTGGAGCCTCTCGTACATTTTCAGAGATTTGGCAAGTACAGATATGTTAAGGATCAGGCATGTTGGATTTCTTATTCTGTTCTCAGGATATACCCGCTGCCAAAGAAGTCTGGCACCAGCTCCCCCCCCCCCCCCCCCCCCCAAAAGCCAAGTATGCATATGTTTGGGAGGATTGATTAGGAGAGATAGACATTTTGTGCAACAGTTATCTTATTTCTGCACCAAACTTTAAATGAGAGAGTACTGAGATGTTTGCAATAATTGTAGTCACCGGTTGTCAGTGGAGTTAGGCAGGACTATACAGCAATGTGCAGTTTGTGCAAATCCTGGTGACGTTAAGGTCACAACCTCATTGTACTGCAATGTGGATTTAGCGTCAATCTGTCTAGTCTAGGTATAGAGCTGAATACATGATGGCTGGAGAAACAACGCTGAGGACATGTGCGGCTGGAGGCGGCTAACATACATACAGTGCTAAAACTGGTCAAAAGGAGACGGACGTTTCGCGCCTAAGCACTTCTTCAGGCCAAACAACATAGCGGCATCACTACGCCAGCTTTTTGAATGCCAGCGCTTGTCCCACATACGTGACGTCACCGGCGCCGCCGGAATATGGCGCCCGCCAATGACATCACCGCGAGCTCGACACTCATTTAGTGTTACAAAACACAATAATTTAAATACAAATCCTGCGGTAGGACATACTATTTGTCACAGAAACACGCTCATGTCACTAAATGAAAAAATTTACATGAGCGTGTTTCTGTGACATATAGTATGTCCTACCACAGGATTTGTTTTTAAATTACTGTGTTTTGTAACACTGAGTGCCGAGCTCGTGGTGACGTCATCGGCGGGCGCCATATTCCGGCTCCGCCAGTGACGTCACGTATGTTGGACGAGCGCCGGCATTCAAAAAGCTGGCGTAGTGATGCCGCTATGTTGTTTGGCCTGAAGAAGTGCTTAGGCGCGAAACGGACGTCGCCTTTTGACCTGTGTCAGCACTGCATGTATGTTAGTCCCCCTCCAGCCGCACATGTCCTCAGCGTTGTTTCTCCAGCCATCATGTATTCAGCTCTGTGAATTCAGCAGTGATGTATTCAGCCATGATGTACCCAGCTTTGGAGGAAATAAAAGAAGATTGCACCGATTGGTGAGTGCCACCTATACATTTTTTCTCTTTGCAGAACTATAAGTTTACTATTGGGCAGGGCACCGCCAGGTTGCTTGAGTATATACCTCATCTGCAATTTGTGACAAATGCCAGTATTAAAAAGGCAGAGGATAGTAGACGCAGTGCCACTCGGACTAATTTCTCTAGGGCTGCAGCTAACGATTATTTGCCGATTAATTTCTACGATTAATCGGGAAAAACGACAAAATTACAAAACAGAGAGGTTTATATGATCTTACTTGAAAAATTATGTTCAAAGGCCATATTAAAACAAATTGTGGACGACACTATTATGGGGGATCTGTGGACGACACTATTATGGGGGATCTGTGGACGACACTATTATGGGGGATCTGTGGACGACACTATTATGGGGGATCTGTGGACGACACTATTATGGGGGATCTGTGGACGACACTATTATGGGGGATCTGTGGACGACACTATTATGGGGGATCTGTGGACGACACTATTATGGGGGATCTGTGGACGGCGCAGTTATGGAGAGGGGGATCTGTGGACGGCGCAGTTATGGAGAGGGGGATCTGTGGACGGCGCAGTTATGGAGAGGGGGATCTGTGGACGGCGCAGTTATGGAGAGGGGGATCTGTGGACGGTGTAGTTATGGAGAGGGGGATCTGTGGGTGGCGCAGTTATGGAGAGGGGGATATGTGCACTGTTATGGGCATAACAGTGCACAGATCCCTTTCCTCATAACAGTGCACAGATCCCCCTTCCCATAGCAGTGCCATACACAGACCCCCCTCCTCCCCATAGCAGTGCTATACACAGACCCCCCTCCCCATAGCAGTGCCATAGACAGATCCTCCCCCCTCCCCATAGCAGTGCTATACACAGACCCCCCTTCCCATAGCAGTGCCATAGACAGATCTCCCTTCCCCCTAACAGCCCCGGCCCCGATGCTTGCATCTTTATTTTACCTTTTTACAATGACGCTCCCGCTCCTGTAACAGCCAGGCAGAGCGGACGGCGGCGTAACGTCACTCAATCACGTGACGCGCCTGCTCCGCCCACTTCATGAGTGAAGGAGGCGGAGCAGGCGTGTCACGTGATTGAGTGACGTTACGCCGCCGTCCGCTCTGCCTGGCTGTTACAGGAGCGGGAGCGTCATTGTAAAAAGGTAAAATAAAGATGCAGCGCCCGCCCGCCCGCCCGAATAGCAACGAATCGGCGATTATTCGATAACTGGATTCGTCGACAACGAATCCAGTTATCGAATATAATCGATTACATTGATTAATCGTTGCAGCCCTAAATTTCTCACATGCACCGTCTAGTATAGGCATAGACTGGGGTGCAGGGACTAAAGGGTCTAGTCTAGTGTGTTAACTAGAGAAGTCGGGGCTCAAGGCTGTTCACCTGCTGGCCTGTGTGAAGATTTATGTATCCTTGTACATGCAAAGAGGTGCCTTACAAGGAAAGAGAACCGTCTCGCTAGCGCCACCTTGTGGAGGTGGCTCTGTATGAGTCAAAATGCAACTTTTTGTCTTCATCCTCTACTCCACAAGATTGTGTGGACTTGGCTACAGGTTGCAGTCCCAGGAACAGTCACGGATTGGCAGCAGTAGTCCTCACGCAATAGTAACATTGTCATGAGTGAAGCTAAGAGTTGTCACTGGGAGAGGAGTAAGAAAGGTGGTCAGTGTATGAGATGGGAGTGTGGTCAGGAACTGAATGAAAGGTTAGAACCAGGAGTAGAACTACAGGTACCAGGAAGACAAACCAAAGAACAGGGATGGAGCATAGCAGGAACAAAGTAGAGGTCGGGATCACAATCAGTCCTAGGAATAAACACAGTAGAAGCAGGGGAATGAGAGCCAGGACAGCATGAACATCAACCACTAAGGCATGGAAGGACTATTCCCCTTTAAATGGGCCACTAGGTCTGATATCATCTTAACAATCCAGCACTACAGTGGTTTCAAAGCAACAGGGCTGTGGTGGAGACCAAGAGCCAGAGGAAAGGAGCAGACGGCACTTGGTAGAAACCGTATGAGGCTGTCAGTTGTAGCCATGGGCTGGCAGCCTAACACACAACAGCGCTGGAACTGGCCGTGGTGAGTAGCATTTTAGTTGTTTTCATTGAGAAAGTCACAAGCAGCTGTTTCAGGGTGCTTGCCCCTCGTCATTATGGAGTAGGATTCTGGCTGGCTGGTGCGATGCCTTGGAAGCAGCTTAGGTGGGTCAAGGCATTGCACCCAGCCGGAATCCTACTCCATGCTAATGAGGGGCAAGCACCCTGAAACAGATGTCTACGGATGGATATTTGGCTTTGCAGTTTTCACAGGGAGCCACTTCTACAAGGTGGCGCTAGCGAGACGGCTCTCTTTTCTTGGGACATACTACTTTGCAAATTATCTTCCAATGGAGCATTGCCAAAAGGTCTCCATACCATGGAGCACTTCAAGCAAGTCTGTTGGAATCCGGCAGGACACCATTTGTAGACGGATCCGGATGCAGATTAGTCTCACAAATGCATTGCAATACCGGATCCGTCTCTCCGGTTGTCATCCGGAAAAACAGATCTGGTATTCATGTTTTTCACGATTTTAACGGTCTGCGCATCTGCAGACCGCAAAACCGGATCCGTTTTTGTGGAACACGTGGGCATTTAATGCATTTCAATGGAAAATAATGTCGGATTCGGCAAGTGTTCCGGAATTTTAGACAGAGAAAATACCGCAGCATCCTGTGGTATTTTCTCTGTCTAAAAAACGTACAGTGACTGAACTAAAGACATCCCGATGCATACTGAACGGATAGCTCTCTATTCAGAATGCATCGGGATAAAACTGATTAGTTTTTTTCTGGTATAGAGCCCTTAGGACAGAACTCAATACTGGAAAAGTTTAACGCAAGTGTGAAAGTAGCCTAAGCTCTACCATTGTACAATAGTGGTTGTTAGGGTGTACACTACGTGCAGAATTATTAGGCAAATGAGTATTTTGACCACATCATCCTCTTTATGCATGTTGTCTTACTCCAAGCTGTATAGGCTCGAAAGCCTACTACCAATTAAGCATATTAGGTGATGTGCATCTCTGTAATGAGAAGGGGTGTGGTCTAATGACATCAACACCCTATATCAGGTGTGCATAATTATTAGGCAACTTCCTTTCCTTTGGCAAAATGGGTCAAAAGAAGGACTTGACAGGCTCAGAAAAGTCAAAAATAGTGAGATATCTTGCAGAGGGATGCAGCACTCTTAAAATTGCAAAGCTTCTGAAGCGTGATCATCGAACAATCAAGCGTTTCATTCAAAATAGTCAACAGGGTCGCAAGAAGCGTGTGGAAAAACCAAGGCGCAAAATAACTGCCCATGAACTGAGAAAAGTCAAGCGTGCAGCTGCCAAGATGCCACTTGCCACCAGTTTGGCCATATTTCAGAGCTGCAACATCACTGGAGTGCCCAAAAGCACAAGGTGTGCAATACTCAGAGACATGGCCAAGGTAAGAAAGGCTGAAAGACGACCACCACTGAACAAGACACACAAGCTGAAACGTCAAGACTGGGCCAAGAAATATCTCAAGACTGATTTTTCTAAGGTTTTATGGACTGATGAAATGAGAGTGAGTCTTGATGGGCCAGATGGCTGGATTGGTAAAGGGCAGAGAGCTCCAGTCCGACTCAGACTCCAGCAAGGTGGAGGTGGAGTACTGGTTTGGGCTGGTATCATCAAAGATAAGCTTGTGGGGCCTTTTTGGGTTGAGGATGGAGTCAAGCTCAACTCCCAGTCCTACTGCCAGTTTCTGGAAGACACCTTCTTCAAGCAGTGGTACAGGAAGAAGTCTGCAAGGTAAGAAAAACATGATTTTCATGCAGGACAATGCTCCATCACACGCGTCCAAGTACTCCACAACGTGGCTGGCAAGAAAGGGTATAAAAGAAGAAAATCTAATGACATGGCCTCCTTGTTCACCTGATCTGAACCCCATTGAGAACCTGTGGTCCATCATCAAATGTGAGATTTACAAGGAAGGAAAACAGTACACCTCTCTGAACAGTGTCTGGGAGGCTGTGGTTGCTGCTGCACGCAATGTTGATGGTGAACAGATCAAAACACTGACAGAATCCATGGATGGCAGGCTTTTGAGTGTCCTTGCAAAGAAAGGTGGCTATATTGGTCACTGATTTGTTTTTGTTTTGTTTTTGAATGTCAGAAATGTATATTTGTGAATGTTGAGATGTTATATTGGTTTCACTGGTAAAAATAAATAATTGAAATGGGTATATATTAGTTTTTTGTTAAGTTGCCTAATAATTATGTACAGTAATAGTCACCTGCACACACAGATATCCCCCTAAAGTAGCTAAAACTAAAAACAAACTAAAAACTACTTCCAAAAATATTCAGCTTTGATATTAATGAGTTTTTTGGGTTCATTGAGAACATGGTTGTTGTTCAATAATAAAATTAATCCTCAAAAATACAACTTGCCTAATAATTCTGCACTCCCTGTATATGCGGCAGACTCTGCACAGCCCTCTAGTGTTACTTCACAGAATTACAGACAATTTAAATGAAAACAAATTTGGTTATAACCAGACCGTATCATCTAAATATGTATAGTGAGTTTTGTTAATAACATTTTGAAATTGCAAAAATTGCTGATTACTTGAAGAAATAGCTATCTTTATGTAGTGTTTACAAAACAGGTCTCCTGCTATTCTTGTCCTATGTTAGTTACAGCATTTCTATCCCCAAGTAGAATTAACTGCCCCACTGCCAGATAAGAACTCATTTCCATAAGCAGTGCCACTCTTGTTCACAGGCTGTGTCTGATATTGCAGTTTAATTCTTTTCCTGGGTCTAAACCGTAATAACAGACTCTGTGGGCAAGAATGGTGCTTTTAAGGAAAAAACAAGCAGATTTTTTTTTACTAAACTTCTCCCTTCCATACCCTCTCCTTCCAACCCTAAGGTAATATTCCATGGTGTGACCTCCTCTGAACACATTTTTGGGGTTGACACTTCCCTTTCAAATATGTAATAGGTAATAAATTCTGGCAAAGGAAAAAGTTTCAGCAAAAACCTCAACCTAAGGCCTCATGTACACGACCGTTGTCTGGGGTCGCAAAAGATGCGGACAGCACTTCCGTGTGCTGTCCGCATCCGTGGCTCCGTTCCGCGGCCCCGCTAAAAAAATATAACCTGTCCTATTCTTGTCCGCGCTTTGCGCATTTATATTGCTGGCGCCCGTTCCGTTCCGCAAATTGCAGAAGACAACACGGGCGGCTTCCGGTTTTGCGGATCTGCGGTTTGCGGACCGCCAAAAACGGCACGGTCGTGTGCATGAGGCCTAAACTTCAACATTTTGTCATAATGCCCTGGCAAAACTGATTGACTTACTGTGTCATGCTTGATGCAGGGCCCTAGGGGTGTGGCATAATAAACACCAAAGAGAGAATGCCTTATCAAGTCCCACCCTCTCTGACCCTGCACTAGGCATAACACAATGGGTCTGATGTGACGGGCTGTCTAGACCTGCACCAGATATATCACAGGGGCTCAGGCTGGATGATAAATCTGGTGCAGGGGTAGAAACTTTTGGCTAAGGCTACTTTCACACTGGCATTTCTGGGTCCGCTTGTGAGATCCGTTTCAGGGCTCTCACAAGCGACCCAAAACGGATCAGTTTAGCCCCAATGCATTCAGAATGGATAAGGATCCGTTCAGAATGCATCAATTTGGCTGCCATTGTGTATTAGGCTACATTCACACGTCAGTATTTTTCTATATCCCGAATTTCGGTCCGTTTTTTGCGGATCCGTTGTTCCTGAAAATGTTTCCGTATGTCATCCGTTTTTTTGCGGATCCGCAAAAAACTGAAACATGTATAAATTTCACAAAGCAAATAAAGTGGCTTGGATTTCTTTGAAAAAAAAAAAAAAAAGTTAATAAGTGATTTCTGTGGGCAGGATTTAATTTCCAGGAACGGATTCCGCATAAAACGGATGACATACGTAATGACATACGAATGTCATCCGTTTTGTGCGGAACCATTTACTTTGTATTGTACCAGGATCCGATTTTTGCGGAAAAGAATAGGACAAGTTTTATATTTAATCGGACATGCGGAACGGAACAACGGAAACGGACAGCACACATTGTGTTGTCCGATTTTTTTCAGGACCCATTGAAAATGAATGGGTCCTGATCTGTTCCGCAAAAAACGGTACAGATCAGGAAAGAAAAAACGGACGTGTGAATGGACCCTTACAAATACGTAACTTTGTCTCTCCAGTGTCTCCAGTTATTCTGTTTTAGCATAGGAACAGAACAACCGGAATTGCCGTATCCTGTACATGCCAGATGCCATCAGTGCCTGACAGATCCAATTCACTATAAAGATGTCCGCCTCGATTCTGGGATGCATACATCAGCAACTGCAAAAGTAATCTTAACATGAATATGTACAGCAGCAATTCAACTCAAACTAGAGCTTTCTCAATCCCTTAAAATGGACCTGTCACCTCTCCTGATATTTCTACATGCAGATGTTGTCCTTGGTGGGATTTGAACCTCGGACCCCAACGCTGCAAGCCACCAGTGCTACCACTGATCCACCATGCTTCCCAAGTTAAATGGGATCTGTAGTTTAAGAACAAACTCAATTAAAAATGGAGGTGCTGTCCTTTCAATCTAGACCAGGCATCCTCTAACTACGCCCCTCCAGCTGTTGTAAAACTACAACTCCCACCATGCTCTGCTGTAGGCTGATACCTGTGGGCTGTCTGAGCATGCTGGGAGTTGTAGTTTTGCAACAGCTGGAGGGCCGCAGTTTGAGGATGCCTGATCTAGACAATGGCAGACTGGGATTTTATAGTGGCCCTGTGTAAAAAAAAACAACTAAAAGGTCTCTCACGCCCGTTTCTTAAAACTTTGGTCGCCTTGGCGTAGGTGGGTTACCTATGATACTGCTAGGTATACTTGACTCTTCCCTTTACCTTTGTTCTTTGTTGCCATTTTTCTATATATGACTTAGGTAATTACTGGAAGGTTTAGACTTGACTTGCGCATTTAGGCCTCATGCACACAACAGTATTTTTTTGCGGTCCGCAAAAAGGGGTTCCGTTGTTCTGTGATCCGTTTCCGTTTTTGTTTCCGTGTGTCTTCCTTTATTTTTGGAGGATCACCAGACATGAAGGAAACTAAAAAAAAGTCAAGTTTGCCATGCAAATTATAGGAAAAAAACGGACACAGACGCGCAGAGGCGGATGACAATCTCGTGTGCCTCCGCGTTTTTTCACGGACCCATTGACTTGAATGGGTCCGCAAACCGTTTTCTGTGAAAAAAATAGGACAGGTTATATTTTTTTGACGAACTGGAACAACGGATCACAGACGCGGATGACAAACGATGCATTAGCCAAGTTTTCAACGGACCCATTGAAAGTCAATGGGTCCGCACAAAATCACGAAAAACGGAACAACAGACACGGAATGAAACAACGGTCGTGTGCATGAGGCCTTATGCCGTATTCAGGCATTTCCATGTCCATCTATTTCAGCAACATTGTTCTTACTCTTTCTGGTGTGTGTGCACCTGGGATTCCCCCCCCCCATCCTTTTCTATAATTAAAGGGGTTTTTCAGAGATTTTGATATTGATGACCTGTCCTCAGGGGGGGTCCAAGACCCAGCACACCCGCCGATCATGCTGTCTAGTCAGGATCTGCTGCCTGCAAACAACTAAACAGCATGGGGACGAGTGATGGCATAATGATTGCTCTTCCCCATGCTGTGGGGGAGATCGCTGCATGTAATAGCAGTGGTCTTCTCCGCTATCCAGCAGGCGATTGCTGGGAAGGAACGCCTCCTTCCCGACAATTGCCTGCAGAATTGCCTAGTCTTATACTGCCTTTAGGGATTAGCCTGAATTATATTGTTAGTATATTTAGTTTCATGAAAAAAATGGAAGCTCTTTGCACACATTTTTGATCAAATGTGTGTCGGGCCAATCTACCTAAGTCAAGGTGGTTTCAGCAGATGGGTACCTGACACTAACAAACCTACAAAATTCAGAGCGTTGTAGGAACAGATATATGGGCCCTGGGCAGTTAGGCCCAGGAGTGGAAGTTCTGTTAGTGTTAGGTACCAGTCTGCAGAAGCCACCTTGATGTTAGTAGATGGAAGAAGAGCTTATATTTTTCATGTACTGTATAGTAATAATGTAATTCATATTAATCGCTAATCCCTAGTTTCATTGTTTGTATGTATAACCGTGTGCTGCCATATAATGTTTGTTGCCTGTCTGCAAATATAATACTGCCAAAAATAGGGCCCCACACTAATGAAAATGCAACCTATAATGCCCAAATACCTCCCCATACATATTAGGTTATTTGTTGCATTTTCAGATTACTATAGAATCTAATATGTATGGGGGCCTTAACACCTAGTGGAATTTTTAGAGGTGGCAAACTGTACTAGTAGCCATTACAGAGGATGTAGGAGTCATCTCAAACTTTCTGTGGAGCCTAAATATCATATAAATCTACATTACTTTCCATGTTCACTCTTTTAGTCCATTGCCCAGGTAATTGGCATTCTGAATCAGAAAGAACAGGATGAACAGTGCTATAGGTCATAACCAGGAGAGTGTTTTAATCTATCCCTCCTATCTATCGATCTATCTATATCAATGTATCTATTATTTATCTATCACACAGAAAACAGCAGAAATCCAGATAGTATTCCAAAAAGAGGCAGCACTCCAGATGTAATGGAAACAGGGAGTGGACCCGCTTTATTCAGCCATGCAACGTTTCAGCCCAGTAAAACAAGGCCTCTTTGTGCTGGACTGAAATGTTGCACGGGTAAATAAAGCGGGCCCTTTTCACTTACGGTACATTTGGAGTGCTCCCTCCTTTTTGGAATACTATCTATCTATCTCATACCTGTCTATTTTATCTATCTATTTATCCATTTGTTTTGCTGGTGTCCCATGCTACTTCCCCAGACAGCCCTCCTGTCTCTCCGCAGTCCAGTCCAGCTTCCCTGCATCGTCCCCACCTACTGGCACGCACACTGTCTCTCGGATACTTTTGTATGCTGCCTGCCCTAACTTTTAACTTGTCTCTCAGATACTCGGCCCTGTTTTATCCCTGAGTGCTTTGTACTGGTGTCTCTGACCCCCGTGGGTCAGCCAAAAACCACACCAGGACTATCTCGAGGTAGTGGCTTGGTAGCTTCCCTGCAGGGAAGTCCAGATCCCTGCGTAAGGGTTAAAGAGTGAATACCGGGGAACTGCCAGGATAACAACCCTAAGGGTTAGCCCAAAGTATAGTCACATCTCCCATACAAGTGTCCCTCAATTGCCAGAAAAACCTCAAACAAGCTCACCAGTACACCTGGGTAGGTGAGGGACACTGGTAAGGTCTATACTTTGTTCATGTATTGGTGAGCTTGTTTGAGGTTTTTCTGGCTCTCCCCTATACGGCTGCCTTATGATCTTACTGTTACAAGTCTAACATACTTTACTGTACTTGTGAGTGACTTTGTAATGTGTCACGAGCTTTTATATTTACATATGTGCAGCCTGCAGTGGAGATCCGTTTACCTCCACTTTCTCTTGCTTAAGCACTTTATTATACATATGAGCGGCATGATTATATTTGGTTTATGTATTGATAAGCCTGTTTTAGGTTTTTTCGTTCTCCACCATATAGGTTGCCTCGTGATTTTACTGCCACAGGTTTAACATTATACTATACCTGCGTGTGACTTTATAATGACTGATGCACTTCTATATTTTTACATGTGCAACCTGTGGTAGAGATCCAGCTACCTTTTTCTCTCCTCCTCAAGTACTTTATTATGCAATATATGTGTTATTAGTAGGAGGATATCTTTCTTGTGCTCACCTTGTATACCTTATACAGTTAGTCTCATTCCAGTTGTCCCTCTTTTACTTCCTCAGTCCCGCTGAAATGGTGGGGACTCCTTTGTATATGTTTTTTTACATGTTTTTTATATATGTGTATCTAATAAAGAGATCTTTTTGCCAATGAGATGGTTGTTTGTAATTTATAATTTGGCTATACACTATATCTATGTAGGTATTATGCAATTCTGTGTGGCCTCACTGGGTTGTTATATCTATCTATCTATCTTATAGCTGTCTATATTACATAGTTAATACGGCTAAGGCTACTTTCACACTTGCGTTCGGTGCAGATCCGTCTGGTATCTGCACAGACGGATCCGCACCTATAATGCAAACAATGGTATCCGTTCAGAACTGATCCGTCTGCATTATATTTCCGAAAAAAATCTAAGTCTAATTGTTAGTCAGACGGATCCGTCCTGACTTTGCATTGAAAGTCAATGGGGAACGGATCAGTTCGGAGCCGCTTGTGAGAGCCTTCAAACGGAACTCACAAGCGGAACCCCGAACGAAAGTGTGAAAGTAGCCTGAAAAAGACATAAGTCCATCAAGTTCAACCAAAGGATATTATCTATCTATCTATCTATCTATCTATCTATCTATCTATCTATCTATCTATCTCTTTCTATCTATATTTATATTCTTACTTTAGTTATTCAATAGACCTTCTCTATGAATGAGATGAAAGTGCAGCTTCCGCTTTCTATCAATAGTCTTCTTTCTCCTCCATCTAACAATTCGGTCTGTTTAATACACCTGGCCTTTCATGTGCTAAGTATTCAGCATCAGATGTGCACAGCAGAGATGTATTCATATAGACACACACAGAAATATCCAGCACAGGGCGATCACACCACATAGAGGTAATACACACTGCATACAAGAGCCTGAGAGGGACGCTTCCCCCAGAGATATGTCATATGAATAGAGGCCGGAGAGCTGCAATCCACCCAGACAGGCAATATACACTGATATATACTGTATACACCAGAGCTGCTACACACATCAATACAATACAGGGGACAGGCAATAAACACTGATACGTATGCACCAGAGCTACTACACATGGCCACACAATACAGGGTCAGGCAATATACACTCATTTATATGCACAACATATTGTACACACAGCCACACAATACATGGGGACAATGCACACAGTACAGGGACAAGCACAATGCTAAACTCTCAGTAGGGGGGAATTGTGAGCAGGACATAAACCTCACATTTTGGGACATGTTTATAGTAAATATGAGATCTTTGAATTGGTCACACTAATTTAGTTATGTACCGAGGTGACCATTGAAATACTGCCTTTTCTTCTAACAAGCAGATCAGTAATGGGATCATTTTTGTTGGGGGACGTATTGAACACTTATGATGGTCACAGTCACTTAGTATCAGTCAGCACATTTACAACATGTTGGAAATATCTGAGAATTTTGACGAGCACCCCTTACACTGCACCCTAAGGCTGGGTTCACACCTGAGCGTTTTACAGCGCGTTCCTACGCGCTGTAAAACGCTCAACAAGGAGAAACCAATGCTTCCCTATCGGCATGGTTCTCACCTGAGCGTTTTACAGCGCATACGATCGCGCTGTAAAACGCCCGACGCCCCAAGAAGTACATGAGCTTCTTTGGGGCGTCTTGTCGCGCGTTCCCGTACATAGACTTTCGGGAATGCGCGCCAATGGGCGTTCGCTTGTCTCTGTATGCGCGATTGCAAACGCCGGTACAATCGCGCATACAGAGCGCTCCTTTCAGAACGCTCAGGTCTGAACCCAGCGTAAAGGTACTGGTGAGGAGAGGATGTTGCGTTCTCAATGATGGCCAGGGGGAATAGCTGCTCTTCTTAAAATGTTCCATAAGATCCAAGAGTATGGCCACACAGTCGGATGTTTGTGCAATTTTTGAATTCAAAATCAGGAGTGTACCATAAAAGAAAATAAAGGGTATTACTTTTCCTTTTTTAAATCGACTGCTTTTTTGGGTTCATATCTTTATAATAAAAAACCCTGAATTTGTGGCTGCACCCTATAACTCATGTGACTTTAATAGGAAGATGTCCTTATTAGTGTGGTCATCACATCATAGAAAATGGTGCCCAGCCCCTATTATTCATCACATTGCTTGGAGTCCCCGACACTGGACCCTTATCACTATAACTCCTATGACATGCCTCACTGATGTCATACACATCACTTAATACACAATAATATTGTCTATACAGATGCACGACTGATATGGTTTCAGAATAGAATAGATGGATCATCACAAGGTTGTAGTGTGTAGACCGAGCATCACATAAATTTTGATTCATAGATGTCATTTACTATAAACATGTCCCGCAGTGCAAGGATTATATACTATTCACAATACCCCCTACTGAGAGTAAAAGGGGTTGTCTCACTTCAGCAAATGGCATTTATCATGTAGATTAAGTTAATACAAAGGCACTTACTAATGTATTGCTATTATCCATATTGACTCCTTTGCTGTCTGGATTCATTTTTCCATCACATTTTTAACCATTTCCATGGTTATGATCACCCTGTAATCCAGCAGCGGTGGTCATGCCTGCAGGCTATAGGAAAAAAATGCCAGCCTCTCTGGTGGCCAGGACCATGGGAGTGCCCATAGTCCAGCACTTTTTCCTATAGTGTGTAAGCACGGCCTCCACTGCTGGATTACATGGTGGTCATGACCATGGAAACTAGCCGTGTATAATGTGATGGAAAAATTAATCCAGCCAGCAAAGGAGGCAATATGGACAATCACAATACATTAGTAAGTGCTTTGTGTTAACTTTATCTACATAATAAATGCCATTTGCTAAACTGAGACAACCTGTGCCTGTCCTCTAATATGGCCGTGTGCATTGTACTTCCTGTATTATGTGGCTGTGTGTACAAGATGTTGTGCATATAAATTGGTGTATATTGCCTGACCCTGTATTGTGTGGCCATGTGTAGTAGCTCTGGTGCATACGTATCAGTGTTTATTGCCTGTCCCCTGTATTGTATTGATGTGTGTAGCAGCTCTGGTGTATACAGTATATATCAGTGTATATTGCCTGTCTGGGTGGATTGCAGCTCTCCGGCCTCTATTCATATGACATATCTCTGGGGGAAGCGTCCCTCTCAGGCTCTTGTATGCAGTGTGTATTACCTCTATGTGATCGCCCGGTGTTGGATATTTCTGTGTGTGTCTATATGACTACATCTCTGCTGTGCACATCTGATGCTGAATACTTAGCACATGAAAGGTCAGGTGTATTAAACAGACCGAATTGTTAGATGGAGGAGAAAGAAGACTATTGATAGAAAGCGGAAGCTGCACTTTCATCTCATTCATAGAGAAGGTCTATAGTTGTAGTGAGATCTGCAATAAAGACTCATCATTATGTATAATGTGAATTAAAGGGCTTCTCCAAGGATTTACCTTAAAGGGGTTCTTCAAGGACTTTAATATTGATGACCTATCCTCAGGATCAGCTGGCTGAAGAGAAGTCCTCGCTCTCTGCAAGCGCAGCCTTCCCTTCATTGTTTACCTGCTCGTCGTCGACATCGCAGTGGTGAGCCGGTGTAATTATAGGAAGCTTTTTTTAAATAAATGGGACAGCTCTGTAGTATTCACTTGAATAGGAAGGAGCCATCCCATAGAAGTGAATCAGCTGGCTTCTTGTAATTACACCTGTTCACCCCCCCCCCCCCCCATGCATATGTTTGGGGGCATTGGGAGAGAGAGACATTTTGTGCGACAGTTATCTCATTTCTGCCCCAAACTTTAAATGGGAGAGTACTGAGATGTTTGCATTAATTGGAGTCACCGGTTGTCAGTGGAGTTAGGCAGGACTATACAGCAATGTGCAGTTTGTGCAAATCCTGGTGACGTTAAGGTCACAACCTCATTGTACTGCAATGTGGATTTAGCGGCAATCTGTCTAGTATAGGTATAGACTGGGGTGCAGGGACTAAAGGATCTAGTCTAGTGTGTTAACAAGAGAAGTCGGGGCTCACAGCTGTTTACCTGCCGGCCTGTGTAAAGATTTATGTATCCTTGTACATGCAAAGAGGTGTCTTACAAGGAAAGAGAACCGTCTCGCTAGCGCCACCTTGTGGAAGTGGCTCTGTATGAGTCAAAATGCAACTTTTTGTCTTCATCCTCTACTCCACAAGATCGTGTGGAATTAGCTACGTGTCGTTTTTCCGGAACACTTGGTGCCGTTTACGACTTTAATGCATTTTAATTGAAAATAATGCCGGATTTAGCATTCGAGGCAAGTGTTCCGGAATTTGGAACTGAGAAAATACTGCATCATACTGCAGTATTTTCTCAGTCCCAAAAACGTACAGTGACTGAACTGAAGACATCCCGATGCATACTGAACGGATTGCTTTCCATTCAGAATGCATTAGGATAAAACTGATCAGTTTTTTTCCGGTATTGAGCCCCTAGGACAGAGCTCAATACCGGAAAAGTTTAACGCAAGTGTGAAAGTGCCCTAAACTCTACCATTGTACAATAGTGGTTGTTAGGATGTACATGCAGCAGACTCTGCACAGCCCTCTAGTGTTACTTCACAGAATTACAGACAATTTAAATGAAAACAAATTTGGTTATAACCAGACCGTATCATCTAAATATTTATAGTAATTTTTGTTAATAACATTTTGAAATAGCAAAAATTGCTGATTACTTGAAGAAATTGCTGATTTCTACTGATATTAAATGATATTGTAAGATATATTATTTATTACAATGTCCAATCCTGTAGATGCTATCTTTATGTGGTTGTTCACAAAACAGGGCTCCAAAATGACTGCTATTCTTGTCTTATGTTAGTTACAGCATTTCTATCCCCAAGTAGAATTAACTGCCCCACTGCCAGATAAGAACTCATTTCCTTAAGCAGTGCCACTTTTGTCCACAGGCTGTGTCTGATATTGCAGTTTAATTATTTTCCTGGGACTAAGGCCTCATGCACACTACCGTGTTTTTTTAACCACTTCAGTCCCGCTAGCTAAAACCCCCTTCATGACCAGAGCACTTTTTACACTTCGGCACTACACTACTTTCACCGTTTATCGCTCGGTCATGCAACTTACCACCCAAATGAATTTTACCTCCTTTTCTTCTCACTAATAGAGCTTTCATTTGGTGGTATTTCATTGCTGCTGACATTTTTACTTTTTTTGTTATTAATCGAAATGTAACGATCTTTTTGCAAAAAAATGACATTTTTCACTTTCAGCTGTAAAATTTTGCAAAAAAAACGACATCCATATATAAATTTTTCGCTAAATTTATTGTTCTACATGTCTTTGATAAAAAAAAAATGTTTGGGCAAAAAAAAAAAATGGTTTGGGTAAAAGTTATAGCGTTTACAAACTATGGTACAAAAATGTGAATTTCCGCTTTTTGAAGTAGCTCTGACTTTCTGAGCACCTGTCATGTTTCCTGAGGTTCTACAATGCCCAGACAGTAGAAAACCCCCACAAATGACCCCATTTCGGAAAGTAGACACCCTAAGGTATTCGCTGATGGGCATAGTGAGTTCATAGAACTTTTTATTTTTTGTCACAAGTTAGCGGAAAATTATGATTTTTATTTTAATTTTTTTTTTTCTTACAAAGTCTCATATTCCACTAACTTGCGACAAAAAATAAAAAATTCTAGGAACTCGCTAGGCCCCTCACGGAATACTTTGGGGTGTCTTCTTTCCAAAATGGGGTCACTTGTGGGGTAGTTATACTGCCCTGGCAATTTAGGGGCCCAAATGTGTGAGAAGTACTTTGCAATCAAAATGTGTAAAAAATGGCCTGCGAAATCCGAAAGGTGCACTTTGGAATATGTGCCCCTTTGCCCACCTAGGCTGCAAAAAAGTGTCACACATCTGGTATCGCCGTACTCAGGAGAAGTTGGGGAATGTGTTTTGGGGTGTCATTTTACATATACCCATGCTGGGTGAGAGAAATATCTTGGCAAAAGACAACTTTTCCAATTTTTTTATACAAAGTTGGCATTTGACCAAGATATTTTTCTCACCCAGCATGGGTATATGTAAAATGACACCCCAAAACACATTCCCCAACTTCTCCTGAGTACGGCGATACCACATGTGTGACACTTTTTTGCAGCCAAGGTGGGCAAAGGGGCACATATTCCAAAGTGCACCTTTCGGATTTCGCCGGCCATTTTTTACACATTTTGATTGCAAAGTTCTTCTCATACATTTGGGCCCCTAAATTGCCAGGGCAGTATAACTACGCCACAAGTGACCCCATTTTGGAAAGAAGACACCACAAGGTATTCCGTGAGGGGCATGGCGAGTTCCTAGAATTTTTTATTTTTTGTCGCAAGTTAGTGGAATATGAGACTTTGTAAGGAAAAAAGAAAAAAAAAGAGAAATCCACATTTTCCGCTAACTTATGACAAAAAATAAAAAATTCAAGGAACTCGCCGTGCCCCTCACGGAATACCTTGGGGTGTCTTCTTTCCAAAATGGGGTCACTTGTGGCGTAGTTATACTGCTCTGGCAATTTAGGGGCCCAAATGTGTGAGAAGTACCTTGCAATCAAAATCTGTAAAAAATGGCCTGTGAAATCCGAAAGGTGCTCTTTGGAATATGCGCCCCTTTGCCCACCTTGGCTGCAAAAAAGTGTCACACATCTGGTATCGCCGTACTCAGGAGAAGTTGGGGAATGTGTTTTGGGGTGTCATTTTACATATACCCATGCTGGGTGAGAAAAATATCTTGGCAAAAGATAACTTTTCCCATTTTTTTTATACAAAGTTGGCATTTGACCAAGGTATTTTTCTCACCCAGCATGGGTATATGTAAAATGACACCCAAAAACACATCCTGAGTACGGCGATACCAGATGTGTGACACTTTTTTGCAGCCTAGATGCGCAAAGGTGCCCAAATTCCTTTTAGGAGGGCATTTTTAGACATTTGGATCCCAGACTTCTTCTCACACTTTCGGGCCCCTAAAATGCCAGGGCAGTATAAATACCCCACATGTGACCCCACTTTGGAAAGAAGACACCCCAAGGTATTCAATGAGGGGCATGTTTTTTTTGCATAAGTTAGCGGAAATTGATATTTTTTTTTTTTCTCACAAAGTCTCACTTTCCGCTAACTTAGGACAAAAATGTCAATCTTTCATGGACTCAATATGCCCCTCATGGAATACCTTGGGGTGTCTTCTTTCCGAAATGGGGTCACATGTGGGGTATTTATACTGCCCTGGCTTTTTAGGGGCCCTAAAGCGTGAGAAGAAGTCTGGAATATAAATGTCTAAAAATGTTTATTTATTTGGATTCCGTGAGGGGTATGGTGAGTTCATGTGAGATTTTATTTTTTGACACAAGTTAGTGGAATATAAGACTTTGTAAGAAAAAACAAACAAAAAAATATATATATTTCCGCTAACTTGGGCCAAAAAAATGTCTGAATGGAGCCTTACAGGGGGGGGGGGGGGGGGGGGTGATCAATGACAGGGGGGTGATCAATGACAGGGGGGTGATCACCCATATAGACTCCCTGATCACCCCCCTGTCATTGATCACCCCCCTGGTAAGGCTCCATTCAGACGTCCGTATGATTTTTACGGATCCATGGATACATGGATCGGATCCGCAAAACACATGCGGACGTCTGAATGGAGCCTTACAGGGGGGTGATCAATGACAGGGGGTGATCAGGGTGATCACCCCCCTGTCATTGATCACCCCCCTGGTAAGGCTCCATTCAGACGTCCGTATGATTTTTACGGATCCACTGATACATGGATCGGATCCGCAAAACACATGCGGACGTCTGAATGGAGCCTTACAGGGGTGTGATCAATGACAGGGGGTGATCAGGGTAATCACCCCCCTGTCATTGATCACCCAGGGGGGGGGGGGGGTGATCAATGACAGGGGGGTGATCAATGACAGGGGGGTGATCACCCATATAGACTCCCTGATCACCCCCCTGTCATTGATCACCCCCCTGGTAAGGCTCCATTCAGACGTCCGTATGATTTTTACGGATCCATGGATACATGGATCGGATCCGCAAAACACATGCGGACGTCTGAATGGAGCCTTACAGGGGGGTGATCAATGACAGGGGGTGATCAGGGTGATCACCCCCCTGTCATTGATCACCCCCCTGGTAAGGCTCCATTCAGACGTCCGTATGATTTTTACGGATCCACTGATACATGGATCGGATCCGCAAAACACATGCGGACGTCTGAATGGAGCCTTACAGGGGTGTGATCAATGACAGGGGGTGATCAGGGTAATCACCCCCCTGTCATTGATCACCCCCCCTGTAAGGCTCCATTCAGACGTCCGTATGATTTTTACGGATACATGGATCGGATCCGCAAAACACATGCGGACGTCTGAATGGAGCCTTACAGGGGGGTGATCAGGGAGTGTATATGGGTGATCACCCGCCTGTCATTGATCACCCCCCTGTAAGGCTCCATTCAGACGTCCGCATGTGTTTTGCGGATCCGATCCATGTATCCGTGGATCCGTAAAAATCATACGGACGTCTGAACGGAGCCTGACAGGGGGGTGATCAATGACAGGGGGGTGATCAATGACAGGGGGGTGATCAGGGAGTTTGTATGGGGTGATCATGGGTGATCAGGGGTTTATAAGGGGTTAATAAGTGACGGGGGGTGTAGTGTAGTGTGGTGTTTGGTGCGACTGTACTGAGCTGCCTGTGTCCTCTGGTGGTCGATCCTAACAAAAGGGACCACCAGAGGACCAGGTAGCAGGTATATTAGACGCTGTTATCAATCAAAACAGCGTCTAATATACCTGTTAGGGGTTCAAAAATCTGATCTCCAGCCTGCCAGCGAGCGATCGCCGCTGGCAGGCTGGAGATCCACTCGCGCGTTCACAGGAAATCCCGGCCCTCGCGAGATGACGCGTATATGCGTCGTCGTGCGCAGGGCTGCCGCCTCCGGACCACACATCTGCGTTAGGCGGTCCGGAGGCGGTTAAGTTTTGCAAAAACGGGGTCCGTAGGTCCGTGATCCATGAACTTTTTTTCGTCCGTTGGTCTTCCTTGATTTTTGGAGGATCCACGGACATGGTTTTGGTGTCCGCCTGGCCGAGGGGAGCCAAACGGATCCGGCCTGAATTACAATGCAAGTCAATGGGGACGGATCCGTTTGACGTTGACACAATATGGTGCAATTGCAAACGGATCCGTCCCCCATTGACTTTCAATGTAAAGTCAGGAGTCCCTATTAATATACCATAGGATCCGACAGTATATTCTAACACAGAGGCGTTCCCATGGTGATGGGGACGCTTCAAGTTAGAATATACTAAAAGAACTGTGTACATGACTGCCCCCTGCTGCCTGGCCAGGCAGCAGGGGGCAGACCCGCCCCCTCCCCCCCCTGTATTTAACTCATTGGTGGCCAGTGCGGCCCCCCCTCCCTCCCCTGTAGTTAACACAATGGTGGCCAGTGCCGCCGGCCCCCCCTCCCTCCCCTGTAGTACTGTAGATTCATTGGTGGCCAGTGGGCCCCCCTCCCTCCCCCTCCTAATTAAAATCCCCCCATCATTGGTGGCAGAGGAGAGTACCGATCGGAGTCCCAGTTTAATCGCTGGGGCTCCGATCGGTAACCATGGCAACCAGGACGCTACTGCAGTCCTGGTTGCCATGGTTACTTAGCAATTTTTAGAAGCATTATACACTTACCTGCGAGCTGCTATGTCTGTGACCGGCCGGGAGCTCCTCCTACTGGTAAGTGAAAGGTCTGTGCGGCGCATTGCCTCCAATGTGTTAACTACAGGAGAGGGGGGGGGGGGGGTGGCCGCACTGGCCACCAATGTGTTAACTACAGGGGGGGGGTGCCGCACTGGCCACCAATGTGTTAAAGCCAAGGGAGGGAGGGGGGGTGCCCCCTCCTGCCTGGCAGCACATGATCTCTTACAGGGGGCTATGATACGCACAATTAACCCCTCAGGTGCAGCACCTGAGGGGTTAATTGTGCAGATCACGGCCCCCTGTAAGAGATCGGGTGCTGCCAGGCAGCAGGGGGCAGTCATGTACACAGTTCAAAGTATATTCTAACTAGAAGCGTCCCCATCACTATGGGAACGCCTCTGTGTTAGAATATACTGTCGGATCTCAGTTTTCACAAAGTGAAAACTCAGCTCTGAAAAAGCTTTTATGCAGACGGATCTGCGGATCCGTCTGTGTGAAAGTAGCCTACGGCCACGGACCACGGACGCGGATGCCAATCTTGTGTGCATCTGTGTTTTCTGTCAAAAAAATAGGACAGGTCCTATTTTTTTGACGGACAGGAAACACGGATCACGGATGCGGCTGCAAAACAGTGCATTTTCCGATTTTTTTTTCCACGGACCCATTCAAAGTCAATGGGTCCGCAAAAAAAAACGGAAAACGGCACAATGGTCGTGTGCATGAGGCCTAAACCGTAATAACAGACTCTGTCTGTAGGCAAGAATTTAATGAAAAAACATATAGGAATGTGTAGAAAGACTGAGCACTCACCAGCTGGACCAATTAGAGAACAAACGGATATATATTAAAATAATTTATTTAATATTTATGTATAGCCCTAAATCTAAAATGCAGTGGAATCAATAATGATATGGTATATAAAAAATAATTGATGTTCAAATGTAATAAATACACCTATAGTAAAATGCAGTCGTATATATATAGCTTAAACAATACTAAAAATCATAATAGGCCTAAAAAAGAGGGCAATTGTTCACAGTATATAAAAACATATGCAGATGGTTGGAATAAATATTTGGTAGACTGTTGATCAGTTCGGGGAGTGCGCCAAATAAAGTGTCCAAATCGAAATATTGCAATGAATATGCGATAAACCACTGATCAGTACAGTCACTGTACTGATCAGTGGTTTATCGCATATTCATTGCAATATTTCGATTTGGACACTTTATTTGGCGCACTCCCCGAACTGATCAGCAGTCTACCAAATATTTATTCCAACCATCTGCATATGTTTTTATATACTGTGAACAATTGCCCTCTTTTTTAGGCCTATTATGATTTTTAGTATTGTTTAAGCTATATATATACGACTGCATTTTACTATAGGTGTATTTATTACATTTGAACATCAATTATTTTTTATATTCCACTGCATTTTAGATTTAGGGCTATACATAAATATTAAATAAATTATTTTACTATATATCCGTTTGTTCTCTAATTGGTCCAGCTGGTGAGTGCTCAGTCTTCCTACACATTCCTATATATTATTCAACCTATGACTGGGTGAGTCATATTAGACTTAGTAGCACCCATTTCCACAACCGTATACGGAGTGAGCCACCATACTTTGAATATATTTCTTTTAATGAAAAAACAAGCAGATTTTTTTTACTAAACTTCTCCCTTCCATACCCTCTCCTTCTAACCCTAAGGCTGGGTTCACACCTGAGCGTTCCTACGCGCTGTAAAACGCTCAACAGGCAAGAACCAATGATTCCCTATGGGAATGGTTCTCACCTGGGCGTTTTACAGCGCGTACGATCGCGCTGTAAAACGCCCGACGCCCCAAGAAGTACATGAGCTTCTTTGGGGCGTCTTGTCGCGCGTTCCCGTACATAGACTTTAGCGGGAACGAGCGACAATGGGCGTTCGCTTATTCCGGAGCCGCGTATGTGAGACGCCCGGAGAGACGCGCATACGAAGCGCTCCATCGCGAACGCTGAAGTCTGAACCCAGCGTAAGGTAATATTCCATGGTGTGACTTCTCCTTCAAACACATTTTTGGGGTTGACACTTCCCTTTCAAATATGTAATAGGGAACAAATAAATTCTGGCAAAGGAAAAAAGTTTCAGCAAAAACCTCACCCTAAACTTCAACATTTTGTCATAATGCCCTGGCAAAACTGATTGACTTAGGCCCCTTTTACACGAGCGTGACGGATTGGCTCCGAATGCGTTCAGGGTGCGTTCAGTGAAGCTCGCACCATTTTGCAAGCAAGTTCAGTCAGTTTTGTCTGCGATTGCGTTCAGCTGTTCAGTTTTTTCCGTGCGGGTGCAATGCGTTTTGATGTGTTTTTTCATGCGCTTGATAAAAAACTGAAGGTTTACAAACAACATCTCTTAGCAACCATCAGTGAAAAACGCATTGCATCCGCACTTGATTGCGGATGCAATGCATTTTTTTACGCAGCCCCATTCACTTCTATGGGGCCAGGGCTGCGGGAAAAACGCAGAATATAGAACATGCTGTGATTTTCATGCAACGCAGAAGTGATGCGGGAAAAACAACACATGTACACAGACCCATTAAAATGAATGGGTCAGGATTCAGTGCAGGTGCTATGCGTCTCACGTCACGCATTGCACCCTCGCGGAAAACTCGCTCGTGTGAAAGGGGCCTTACTGTGTTATGCTTGATGCAGGGCCCTAGGAGTGTGGCATAATAAACACCAAAGCAAGAATGCCTTTATCATGTCCTGCCCTCTCTGACCCTGCACTAGGCATAACACAATGGGTCCGATGTGACAGGCTGTCTAGACCTGCACCAGATATATCACAGGGGCTCAGGCTGGATGATAAATCTGGTGCAGGGGTAGAAACTTTTGGCTAAACTTTATCCCAACTATCGGCTGGCTTAGTTTGTGACAAAATTTTACACCAGAATTGTGTACATCTTAGATCATGCCCCTTTCCAGTGAAGCCACTCCCCATTCTGGTAAGCCACACCCCTTCAACAGCTAGGTGCAGAGGATTTCTCTTTGGCTACCTTCACACTTGCGGCAGAGTGATCCGGCAAGCAGTTTCATTGCCGTATCCGGCAAAACGTATGCCAAGTGATGGCATTTGTAAGACTGATCAGGATCCTGATCAGTCTGAAAAATGACAGATCCGTCTTACAAATGCATTGAAATGCCGGATCCGTCTTTCTGGTGTCATCTGGAAAAACGGATCCGGCATTTATTTTCTTCACATCTTTTTCGGTCTGCGCATGCGCAGACTGGAAAGACGGAGCTGTCATTCCAGTATTTTGAAAGCCGGATCCGGCACTAATATATTCCTATGGAAAAAAAATTCCATTCAGGCAAGTGTTCGGTTTTTTTGCCGGAGATAAAACCGTAGCATGCTGCGGTTTTATCTCTATCCTTATTAAACAAAAAGACTGAACTGAAGACATCCTGATGCATCCTGAACGGATTACTCTCTATTCAATGCATGGGGATAAAACTGATCAGTTCTTTTCTGGTATTGAGCCCCTAGGACGGAACTCAGTGCCGGAAAAGAAGAACAATATTGGGAAAGTACCCTTAAACTAGAAGCACAAAAATGTGTCAGTTTGTGCCCTATTTTGGCACAGTTTGTGACAACGTCTAGATGTATCAGTTCTACCTAGAGTGTTGCTTTGAAAACTTCTAAGTGATTTTGTTCTCACAGTGACCCATACCATTGTGTATTACAAATACGTAACTTTGTCTCTCCAGTGTCTCCAGTTATTCTGTTTCAGCATAGGAACAGAACACCGGAATTGCCGTATCCTGTACATGCCAGACGCCATCAGTGCCTGACAGATCCAATTCACTATAAAGATGTCCGCCTCGATTCTGGGATGCATACATCAGCAACTGCAAAAGTAATCTTGACATGAATATATACAGCAGCAATTCAACCCAAACTAGAGCTTTCTCAATCCCTTAAAATGGACCTGTCACCTCTCCTGATATTTCTACATGCAGATGTTGTCCTTGGCGGGATTTGAACCTAGGACCCCAGCGCTGCAAGGCACCAGTGCTACCACTGAGCCACCGTACTTCCCAAGTTAAGTGGGATCTGTAGTTTTAGAAAAAAATTAATTAATAATGGAGGTGCTGTTATTTTAATCTAGACAATCGCAGACTGGGATTTTATAGTTGCCCTTGTTAAAAAAACAACTAAAAGTCTCTCATGCCCGTTTCTTAAAAATTTGGTCGCCTTGGCGTAGGTGGGTTACCTATGATACTGCTAGGTATACTTGACTCTTTGCTCCCTTTCCCTTTGCTCTTTGTTGCCATTTTTCTATATATGACTTAAGTAACTACTGGAAGGTTTAGACTTGCACATTTACGCCGTATTCAGGCATTTCCATGTCCATCTATTTCAGCAATATCGTTCTTACTCTTCTGTGTGTGCACCTGGGATACCCCCCCCCCCCTTATTCTATCCTCCCTCCATCCTTTTACTTAAATAAAGGGTTTTTTATGAGATTTTGATACTGATGACCTGTCCTCAGGATAGGTCAACAGTATCTGATCGGGGGGGTCCAAGACCCAGCACCCCCGCCGATCATGCTGTCTAGTCAGGATCTGCTGCCTTCAAACAACTGTACAGAATGGGGATAAGTGATGGCATAACGATCGCTCTTCCCCATGCTGTGGAGGAGATCGCTGCATGTAATAGCAGTGGTCTTCTCCGCTATCCAGCAGGCGATTGCTGGGAAGGAACGCCTCCTTTCTGACAATTGCCTGCAGAATTGCCTAGTCTTATACTGCCTTTAGGAATTAGTCTGAATTATATTGTTACTATATTTACTATACATGAAAAAAATGGAAGCTCTTTGCACACATTTTTGATCAAATGTCTGTCGGGCCCATCTACCCAAGTCAAGGTGGCTTCAGCAGATGGGTAACTGTCACTAACAAAACTGCCTCTCCTGGGCCTAATTTAAGCCTACAAAATTCATAGCGTATAACAGTGTGCTGCCATACGATGTTTGTTTGCTGTCTGCAAATATAATACAAAAAAAAAAATCACTGAAAAAAGTGGCCTAAATGGGTGAAAATGCTCCAAACCCAGACACTGTAGTGTGTCTATATCCGGCGGAGCAATTCCTCCGCATGCGATCCGCAAAACGGCAATCCCCAGAAAAAAATGCGTACAATGGAGGATGCCGGGGCGGACCACATGCACCACGAGGACATCTTACACAAAATAATACAACGTGCAGATGAAAAAATATATAAATACAAAAATCACTGCAAAAAATGCACCAAAATGATACGCAACTGACAATACTAGCTAATTTTCTCAAGCCGATGTTAAAAGCTGAGAACTTTGCCAATATTCTCCAGTCAGGAACATATCGGAGCCCCTCATGCACCACGTCGCGGTGTCTCAGCAAGCATGGGGTCCTACCATTAAACTGCCCGTGGTGTGTGAACAGGGTCTGAACAGTGCTAGAAACCAACTCACAGCCAGGCTCTCACATGCCTCCATAGTGGTATCACCAATGCACTGTGAGGTAGGATAAAGCTGTGAGCCGCACCCGCAACAGACCATGTGACTCAGAGGCTGCCAGGTGCAAAAGAACAGGGCCTAAACGGGTTATAGACACGCTACAGTGTCTGGGTTTGGAGCATTTCCACCCAAACTTTTGTCTTTATGTGTATGGAATGTGCCACTTCATTTTGTTGGTAACATTCTTTTGCACCTGGCAGCTTCTGTGTCACATGGTCTGTTGTGGGTGCGGCTTCTGTGTCACATGGTCTGTTGTGGGTGCGGCTTCTGTGTCACATGGTCTGTTGTGGGTGCGGCTCACGGCTTTATTCTTCCTCACAGCGCATTAGTGACACCACTATGGTGGAATGTGAGAGTCTGGCTGTGAGTTGGTTTCTAGCACTGTTCAGACCCTGTTCACACACCACGGGCAGTTTAGTGGCAGGACCCCATGCTTGCTGAGACACCGTGATGTGGTGCATGAGGGGCTCCGATATGTTCCTGACTGGAAGATATTGGCAAAGTTCTCAACTTTTAACATCGGCCTGAGGAATTAGCTAGTATTGTCAGTTACGTATCACAAAAATAGGGCCCCCACACTAATGAAAATGCAACATATAATGTCCAAATACCTCCCCATACATATTAGGTTGTTTGTTGCAGTTTTAGATGACTATTCAGTCTGATAGGTATGGGGGCCTTAACACCTAGTGAATTTTTAGAGGTGGCAAACTGTACTAGTAGCCATTACAGAGGATGTAGGAGTCATCTCAAACTTTGGAGCCTAAATATTATATAAATCTACATTACTTCCCATGTTCACTCTTTTAGTCCATTGCCCAGGTAATTGGCATTCTGAATCAGAAAGAACAGGATGAACAGTGCTATAGGTCATAACCAGGAGAGTGCTTTAATCTATCTCTCCTATCTATCGATCTATCTATTATCTATCTATCACACAGAAAACAGCAGAAATCCAGATAGTATTCCAAAAAGAGGCAGCACTCCAGATGTAATGGAAACAGGGAGTCGACCCGCTTTATTCAGCCATGCAACTGTTCAGCCCAGTAAAATAAGGCCTCTTTGTGCTGGACTGTAATGTTGCACGGGTGAATAAAGCGGGTCCATCACCTTTTTCACTTACATTTGGAGTGCTGCCTCCTTTATGGAATACTATCTATCTGTCTCATACCTGTCTATTTTATCTATCTATTTATCCATTTGTTTTGCTGGTGTCCAATGCTACTTCCCCAGGCAGCCCTCCTGTCTCTCCGCAGTCCAGTCCAGCTTCCCCACCTACTGGCACGCACACTGTGTCTCGGATATTTTTGTATGCTGCCTGCCCCAACTTTCAACTTGTCTCTCAGATATGCTAGAATTATGCCTGCCATGACCTCAGCCCATCTCCACACTACTCATATTGTCTTACCCTGAGTGCTTTGTACTGGTGTCTCTGACCCCCGTGGGTCAGCCGAAAACCCCACCAGGACTATCTCGAGGTAGTGGCTTGGTAGCTTCCCCGCAGGGAAGTCCAGATCCCTGTGTGGGGGTTAATACCAGGGGACTTTCAGGATAACGACCTCAGGATTAGCCCAAAGCAAAACAGGTTGTTTGATACAGTGGGTCCACACCCTTTGCCTCTGACACCATCTATATATTGTCTGTCTCCCATTCTATTTATCTATCTATCTATCTATCTATCTATCTATCTTATAGCTGTCTATATTACATAGTTAATATGGCTGAAAAAGACATAAGTCCATCAAGTTCAACCAAAGGATATTATCTATCTATCTATCTCTTTCTATTTTACCTATATTTATATTCTTACTTTAGTTATTCAATAGACCTTCTCTATGAATGAGATGAAAGTGCAGCTTCCGCTTTCTATCAATAGTCTTCTTTCTCCTCCATCCAACAATTTGGTCTGTTTAATACACCTGACCTTTCATGTGCTAAGTATTCAGCATCAGATGTGCACAGCAGAGATGTATTCATATAGACACACACAGAAATATCCAACACCGGGCGACCACACCACATAGAGGTAATACACACTGCATACAAGAGCCTGAGAGGGACGCTTCCCCCAGAGATATGTCATATGAATAGAGGCCGGAGAGCTGCAATCCATCCAGACAGGCAATATACACTGATATATACTGTATACACCAGAGCTGCTACACACATCAATACAATACAGGGGACAGGCAATAAACACTGATACGTATGCACCAGAGCTACTACACATGGCCACACAATACAGGGTCAGGCAATATACACTAATTTATATGCACAACATATTGTACACACAGCCACACAATACATGGGGACAACAATGCACACAGTACAGGGACAAGCACAATGCTAAACTCTCAGTAGGGGGGGAATTGTGAGCAGGACATAAACCTCACATTTTGGGACATGTTTATAGTAAATATGAGATCTTTGAATTGGTCACACTAATTTAGTTATGTACCGAGGTTACCATTGAAAGACTGCCTTTTCTTCTAACAAGCAGATCAGTAATGGGATCATTTTTGTTGGGGGACGTATTGAACACTTATGATGGTCACAGTCACTTAGTATCAGTCAGCACATTTACAACATGTTGGAAATATGTGAGCATTTTGAAGAGCACCCCTTACACTGCACCCTAAAGGTAGTGGTGAGGAGAGGATGTTGCGTTCTCAATGATGGCCAGGGGGAATAGCTGCTCTTCTTAAAATGTTCCATAAGATCCAAGAGTATGGCCACACAGTCGGATGTTTGTGCAATTTTTGAATTCAAAATCAGGAGTGTACCATAAAAGAAAATAAAGTGTATTACTTTTCCTTTTTTAAATCGACTGCTGTTTTTGGGTTCATATCTTTATAATAAAAACCCCTGAATTTGTGGCTGCACCCTATAACTCGTGTGACTTTAATAGGAAGATGTCCTTATTAGTTTGGTCATCACATCATAGAAAATGGTGCCCAGCCCCTATTATTCATCACATTGCTTGGAGTCCCCGACACTGGACCCTTATCACTATAACTCCTATGACATGCCTCACTGATGTCATACACATCACTTAATACACAATAATATTGTCTATACAGATGCACGACTGATATGGTTTCAGTGGGTGAAAGAGTTGTTCAAAATCAACCAGTGATTTCACTTAAAGCTCCTGAGCCCCAAGGCAAAATCTGTAACGGGACCCTCCGCCACTTTTGTACTATGTGCCGTCACCATGCATAATATTGGTATCTTCTTATGTGGTATAGGGGCCTTTGAACCCCCCTCAGGCACCAAGGCCCTAGTGTTACCTCCTATAGCTACCCTGAGATCTTTCGAATAGATGGATTATCACAAGGTTGTAGTGTGTAGACCGAGCGTCACATATATTCTGATTCATAGATGTCATTTACTATAAACATGTCCCGCAGTGCAAGGATTATATACTATTCACAATTCCCCCTACTGAGAGTAAAAGGGGTTGTCTCACTTCAGCAAATGGCATTTATCATATAGATAAAGTTAATACAAAGGAACTTACTAATGTATTGCTATTATCCATATTGACTCCGTTGCTGTCTGGATTCATTTTTCCATCACATTTTAAACCATTTCTATGGTTATGATCACCCTGTAATCCAGCAGCGGTGGTCATGCCTGCAGGCTATAGGAAAAAATGCCAGCCTCTCTGGTGGCCAGGACCATGGGAGTGCCCATAGTCCAGCACTTTTTCCTATAGTGTGTAAGCACGGCCTCCACTGCTGGATTACATGGTGGTCATGACCATGGAAACTAGCAGTGTATAATGTGATGGAAAAATTAATCCAGCCAGCAAAGGAGGCAATATGGACAATCACAATACATTAGTAAGTGCCTTGTATTAACGTTATCTACATAATAAATGCCATTTGCTAAACTGAGACAACCTGTGCCTGTCCTCTAATATGGCTGTGTGCATTGTACTTCCTGTATTATGTGGCTGTGTGTACAAGATGTTGTGCATATAAATTAGTGTATATTGCCTGACCCTGTATTGTGTGGCCATGTGTAGTAGCTCTGGTGCATACGTATCAGTGTTTATTGCCTGTCCCCTGTATTGATGATGTGTGTAGCAGCTCTGGTGTATACAGTATATATCAGTGTATATTGCCTGTCTGGGTGGATTGCAGCTCTCCGGCCTCTATTCATATGACATATCTCTGGGGGAAGCGTCCCTCTCAGGCTCTTGTATGCAGTGTGTATTACCTCTATGTGGTGTGATCGCCCTGTGCTGGATATTTCTGTGTGTGTCTATATGAATACATCTCTGCTGTGCACATCTGATGCTGAATACTTAGCACATGAAAGGTCAGGTGCTATTAAACAGGACCAAATTGTTAGATGGAGGAGAAAGAAGACTATTGATAGAAAACGGAAGCTGCACTTTCATCTCATTCATAGAGAAGGTCTATAGTTGTAGTGAGATCTGCAATAAAGACTCATCATTATGTATAATGTGAATTAAAGGGGTTCTCCAAGGATTTACCTTAAAGGAGTTTTCTAGGACTTTAATATTGATGACCTATCCTCAGGATCAGCTGGTTGAAGAGAAGTCCGCGCTCCGTGCAAGCGCAGCCTTCCCTTCATTGTTTACCTGCTCGTCGTCGACATTGCAGTGGTGAGCCGGAGTAATTACAAGAAGCTTTTTTTAAATAACTGGGACAGCTCTGTAGTATTCACTTGAATAGGAAGGAGCCATCCCATAGAAGTGAATGGGACGGCTTCTTGTAATTACACCTGGTCACTGCTGCGGTCAACGACGACCAGGTAAACAATGGCCTTCTCTTCAACCAGCTGATAGGTGGGGTTCCTGGGTGTCGGACCCCCTCCAATTCTGATATTGATGATCTATCCTGAGGAGAGTTCAACAATATTAAAATCCTGGAAAACCCCCTTAAGTCTCAGTGAACCTGTGGGAGGAAAAGAGGTTCGGCAGCAGAAGATAGATACTACCAGAAACAGTGTAGCAATAATGGAAATCCATGTGAGGTCCATTAGGCTGAACGTTTATGTGATACAGATCACTGCTACATTGTTACAGTTGCATATACATTTAGCAGTAGAGGAGTCCTATTCAGGATGATACATCCCATATACCACCCATGGGGATTGATAACGGTGGGTGGGGTCTCACCTCCTTGTGATATCTCCTCTGTGGATTGTAACATTCCCCCAAAGAGATCTCCTGTGTATTCATAGAAATACAAAGTGATAGCTGATACACAGGGATGGACAAAGTCAGAATACACAGGGTCATAGAGACATGCAGCCCGGGATATGCAAAACACACTACTTCAATATACACATTTATGTCTTTTGAAGATGCCCCCTACTGGTCCCCCTTCATAGTAAACCTGGCATCCTCAAACTGCGGCCCTCCAGCTGTTGCAAAAATACAACTCCCAGCATGCCCGAACAGCCTACAGGTATCAGCCTACAGCAGGGCATTGTGGGAGTTGTAGTTTTACAATAGCTGGAGGGCCGCAGTTTGAGGATGCCTGTAGTACACTGAAGCAATATTTGAAGATTAAAAAGTAGCTAATCCAAGATAAAACACAATTGTTAAAATGTTTTACCTTCCACTCATGAATTTTCTGTAGATTCCATAATGCTGACACCTTTACTCCCACTTTAAGTATGGTGGTGCCTTGTGGAGGGCTTGTGACAGCCAACCAAATGTAGGAACACACCATGGCACTTTCTTGCTGTATTTGACTCCAGATGCTTTATTAAACACAATTTAAATATGTTCCAATCAAGTATTAAATCACCAAAATAGATAAATGACTCATGGAAATAAGTAAGTTTCGGTTGAGATGACCTTCATCAGTAAATGAGTCTCCGGAGCGCCGTGTGTCTGCCAGGACCAGGACCGCAGAGATTCTGGCAGACACACAATGCTTCTCGGACTCATTTACTGATGAAGGTCATGTCGACTGAAAGCTACATATTTCCATGAGTCATTCATTTATTTTTAGTGATTTAATACTTGATTGGACCATATTTAAATTATCTGTAGATTCTTTCAACATCACCTGCAAGAATCACCAGGGGCAGATTTATCTTGAGGGGAATCTTTTAATAAAATGTTTTTATGTTTTTTTTTTTTTATAAAACGCAATTATTCAGCTGCTAGAAGAAAATGTAAAATGCATGTATCTGTGGAATTACCATTTCCTGACTGTGACTTGTTTCTTACTGATTTCCTTCCCTTTGAAGCTGTAGCATTAAAAGATTTATAATACACAGATTTATACATAATATATAAAGGGACAAAATCCAAGAGGCTTAGTATGCAGAGAACATGGCTTTGACATAAAAAACTATAATACACAGGCACACAATGCAGGGGTGCAGATACTGGGGTGCTGGCAGGTGTGTTTTGGGGGTGCAGATAAATAAATTAAAAAATTTGTCTATCAGTATATTCCAGAAGAATATACAGAATGCATACAGACAGGCCCATAGTAGAAATACACATTTTTAAGATTTTTTTTTAAATATTGTCCACTATTATCCATTAGAACTTATGTAAAATTTTCTTTCCATGCAATTACCATGCAGTAGTACCAGTATAGGTAGTTACTGGGACTGATGGTTTATTAATTGACATTGCAAATTTCTGCTTTGGTATTACTTGGCATAGGTTACTGGGGCAAAAGGGACAAATAGCAAGGTTAGCTGCCCACTCCATTTAGGAACCAAATTCCCTCTCCCCAATAATAACTGTATAAAACTTAACCTTTACTGATCACATTTAATTCATGCAATAATGACTATCCCGATAGTCTCTTTGCCTGTATGAGCAGAACACTAGAGAATTAATCCAATTTAATAGTAGGGCTAATTTAAATCCTGCTTGGATCACAGCTATACTTCTGATCTGATCCAAGTCATTTCTCCCTATTGTCCTCACCACTGCCACCTGCATGGGCATCACAGTATTGAAGGGGTCGAGCCCAGGTATCCCTGAGGGCATCAGTTTATATTGTATTTTAGAGTACTCCTGGGAATGGCAGTGTACATTGTACCCCTTGGATGCCAGTTTACATAGTACTCTTTAAGTACCCCTAAGGATGCCAGTTTAAAAGCTATTTCTTCTGACTTCATTAGCCAAGCATCCATCTTTGTTTCAATGGTGAGAGGTGAAATAAGCAGCTGCCAGGACTCTTCTGGCATGAGGGCATATTGGAATCTAACATGTCCAGTCTCATAGAGGCAAGTTCCCTACTTGAGACCATGCTCCATGAGTCACGATGAGCCACCTAAATGGATGCTGATATTCTATTACGCTTACCATATCTGGCTGGCCATAGCTTCCACCAACATGATAATACATTTTTTGTAATAAGGGGCATTGATTTATTTATTTATTTTATGCACATCAGATTGGGCATCTAATGTACAAACCTGAGGGCTGTCAGTCTGGGAGAAAAGCATGTACAGTAAAAATACATTAAATGCAATTCATCTCTACATTAATTTACGTCATACATAATGATGAGTATTTATTGCAGAATACACTACAAATATAGACTTTCTATATCAATCAGAAGAAAGTGCAGCTTCCGCTTTCTATCAATAGTCTTCTTTCTCCTCCATCCAACAATTTGGCCTGTTTAATACACCTGGCCTTTCATGTGCTAAGTATTCAGCATCAGATGTGCACAGCAGAGATGTATTCATATAGACACACACAGAAATATCCAACACCGGGCGATCACACCACATAGAGGTAATACACACTGCATACAAGAGCTTCCCCCAGAGATATGTCATATGAATAGAGGCCGGAGAGCTGCAATCCACCCAGACAGGCAATATACACTGATATATACTGTATACACCAGAGCTGCTACACACATCAATACAGGGGACAGGCAATAAACACTGATACGTATGCACCAGAGCTACTACACATGGCCACACAATACACGGGACAGGCAATATACACTAATTTATATGCACAACATCTTGTACACATAGCCTCATAATACAATGCGGACAAAACAAGGCACATAGCCATACACAGAGGACAGGCACAGCACTAATCTCTCAGTAGGGGACAATTGTGAATATTACAAGATTCTTGCACCGTGGGATGTGTTTACAGTAAATCTGAGATCTGTGAATGGCATTATAAGTGATGCTGGATATAGTGTATATTGCCTGTCTGGGTGGATTGCAGCTCTCCGGCCTCTATTCATATGACATATCTCTGGGGGAAGCTCTTGTATGCCGTGTGTATTACCTCTATGTGATCGCCCGGTGTTGGATATTTCTGTGTGTGTCTATATGAATACATCTCTGCTGTGCACATCTGATGCTGAATACTTAGCACATGAAAGGCCAGGTGTATTAAACAGACCAAATTGTTAGATGGAGGAGAAAGAAGACTATTGATAGAAAGCGGAAGCTGCACTTTCATCTCATTCATAGAGAAGGTCTATAGTTGTAGTGAGATCTGCAATAAAGACTCATCATTATGTATAATGTAAATTAATGTAGAGATAAATTGCAACAAAGGTATATTTTTATAATATACAATTCGCTTAGGCAGACTCCCCTACACAGATCAATAGATAGATACTGTAGATATGAGATAGAGAGGTATATGTAAGATAGATGGACATGATATACTGTAAATAGACAAATCGATATAGATGATAAATACAGTATATATGAGATAGATATTAGATAGACAAGCAGATGTATAGATATTATAGAGAGCAAGAAGATAGATAGTTAGATAGTTTACCTTATATACATTGCCCTCAGGCAGTCCACTACTTCAGAAAGTGAGCAAGAACCAAGTTGAGAAGTCACCACAACCAACAACTTGCTGTCTGTGCGAGCCGTGCTGACTTGAGATGTTGAAGTCCTAGGCCGTCCTATGGAAAGATTTTGAAGCCTTTAGTTGTGTTGACCTGTTTAAGGACTGTTGTGTTGCGACTTTTCTATCCTGGGCCTAATCCCTAATTTATACAGCGGTGCATTAAAGTAGTTACCACAAGTCTGCTTAGACCCCCGACTGATGAGGGACCTGTGCCCTCCTTATGAGCATAATAGGATGACTGCTCCATTTTTCTCTTTAGCAATGTGAAAGAGATGGTGAGTACAGTGCTTGCTGTACCTCTATCTGGCGGTCAGATAGAGCCGAACCAAGTGGCAGTATGCATGCTTCACTGACACTCTTTTAATGCATGGGGACACAAGATCCCTATTCTCATGATCAGTGTGGACTTAGAGGTCAGACCCCCACAAACACTTGTCCCCCCTGTGAATAGGAGATAACTTTAAATCTTGGGGCAACCCCTTTAAACAAATAGTGGTACTCAATGCTCCCAGGGCTAGAGGTGTTTTTTTCCATGTTACTTTCCTTTTGTATGCATCATTAAACTCAGGGGCACTCGAATACATTTTGCATTGGGGCCAAGGGACATCAAGTTATGCCTCTGGGTGATTGCCAATGACTCTTCCAACTAATAAAAAGATATCATTCACTAATTATTACTGCTAATATTGTGTATATATTTTTTATGTCATAAAAGGCATGTCACTGTGGAAAGGGTCTAACACTGAAAAGCCACCATTGTCCCAATAAATTGGGTACTGGTGCCCTTTTCTATGTAATAATGACTATGTCAATATGATCATCTTTGAAATCATTGGAGTTATAGAAACTTATGAGCACCTGTTACATAGCGTGTGTGGACCCACTGTGTCAGCTGAGCAGATTTTGCTTGGGGCTACTCCTAATGGCATTGTCAAAGTGCTCCCCCTGGATTTCAGCCAAAAAACACTGACCCATTGGAGCCACGAGACACTGATGTGGAGCACCAAGGGATCAGGCGAAACTATTCAGGGATGGGCCGAGGTCAAGAAGAGCATGTTCAATCCGAAAAACAGTGAGAGGTCAGGGCAAAGGTTTCACCTGTCCGTCATTGAGCGAGCTGGGTCAACTTTGTTCAGTGGCTTGTCTCCTGGGCATTGAAATTCGACATGCCCGACTCTTCATTTCTCCAATGTCATCTGTTGGAAGAGAGTTGGCACACTCCCATCCACCTAAGAAAGTTGATGGGTCCCTATGAAATCAACAAGTATGGCTGACTTTACACTCTACATCAACTGTTCCATATGCCCCCCCCCCCCAACCAAATTTACCACATTATCGACCTGGGTGTTATTTTGGGAGAAGAATAGGTCACCTCTTCTGATAAAACAAGGAAAGATTTCATTAATATGATCAATTCACAGATCTCATATTTACTGTAAACATGTCCCATGGTGCAAAGATTTAGTATTGTATCACTACCTGTCCTCTATATTGTGTGGCTGTGTGCATTGTATTGTCCCCTGTACTATGTGGCTGTGTGCATTGTATTGTCCCCTGTATTGTATTGATATGTTTAGTAGCTCTGGTGTATACAGTATATATCAGTGTATATTGCCTGTCTGGATGGATTGCAGCTCTCCGGCCTCTATTCATATGACATATCTCTGGGGGAAGCGTCCCTCTCAGGCTCTTGTATGCAGTGTGTATTACCTCTATGTGATCGCCCGGTGTTGGATATTTCTGTGTGTGTCTATATGAATACATCTCTGCTGTGCACATCTGATGCTGAATACTTAGCACATGAAAGGCCAGGTGTATTAAACAGGCCAAATTGTTAGATGGAGGAGAAAGAAGACTATTGATAGAAAGCGGAAGCTGCACTTTCATCTCATTCATAGAGAAGGTCTATATTTGTAGTGAGGATATTATTATGTATATCAATGTAAAGTAAACATGTATTTGTACCTTATACACATTTTCATCAGACTTTCCCTAGCAGAGAAAATTCACAGTTAAATAGCAGGTTGGAACTGCACACCATTAATATCATATAACCATATGGGTCCATTCACACTGTGCAGATTTTTTTTCATATTCTAGAGTAGTGATTAGATTCCAATAGAGAATAAACAGCTGGTAACTCACCATTCCATTGCTCCACGTTTATTCATATCGATTCAGGTTAAGACAGAGATATTGCAGCAGTGAGACAATATTATCCCCATAGATATCAAAGAGCCAGACAAATAGATCATAGATAGATCCGTAGATAGATGATACATATATATTAGATACACACACTATTACATGGGTACTCTGGACACTATTACACTATTACTCTGGACACTATTACACCTTGTTGTGTATTACTAATGCTAGCCATAAGCAATAGGTAAACGACGCCTCAATAAACGTACATGCTCAACTCAGGTCAGTTCAGCCGCCATTGATGTAAAGCTGCCGTACTCTTCAGATAGTGGTCAACATTCCATTTCTCCTATTCTATAAACCCAAAGTGCGGGCTTATGTGAATGGGAAGGAGGAAATAGGCGGCTGCGAGGGATCTCTGGCAGCAGCTTATTTCTTCTCAAAGGATTGGGCATATTGATATTCAATATGTCCAATCTCAATTTCTCCAACATCTGCTGTCAAAGGAGAATTGGAAGCCGTCCATGTTTCCTCACACGGGATCTGAGATCTTATGCACAATTTTTTAAATTACAGATGCATGCCTGGGCTGAGTTGAACATGCACGCTTCCCCCATTAGTATAAAATAACACAAGACATTCCATATAATTCAGTTTTACAAAACATTTATTTAAAGATTTTAACTGCATATATTATAATCACAAAGGTGCAAAATAAGCAAATTCAATGAACATAACTTAACTTTTCACAGAAAAGGACATTTGATCTCAGCACTATTACCAAGATTTGCTTTTGTGAGTGAACACAACATACGTGACGTTGTGTGGATGACACACTGGAGTTTGAAAATTCTGTCCTTCATAGAAGGTAATCTCCCATCCGTAGACACACATATAAGGGTAAGCCCATTGTTTATGGGAAAGTATGGGGACCATCTTGGGCTGAAAGCAGTGAACCAGATGCTGTGGCATTAAATGCACAGGGGAAATATATTGGGGAATAATCCTAATATTGTGCCAGGGGGCTATCTACAAGGGTTTCTTCACTTTTAGTGTTCTAAAGTCACACAGGTGGGTGTATTGAGCCTACTTCAGCCTTGTTATGCGAGTCCATGCTGGGAATTGTGGTTGGACAACTCTGGAAACTCATAGGTTACAGACAACTGGTACAAGGAAGGTTCTGCTTGGTCCATCAAAGAATCTTAAGGCTCTGTTTCCATATAAAACTATACGTGTAAAAATAATTCTATCCTAGGAATGTATAAAAAATAAAGTCTTAAATATATTAAATCTCTACTTTTCTGGTCCAAGTCCTGTTATTACTTGATCCTTATATTGGAGTCCATATATACAAGCTGGGTAATCACCAGGGTCTCCATAGGTCAGCAGGGCTGTAGTCCTGGGCACCTTGCTTGTCGATTCCTTGGTTGAAAGACCTCAGGGAATGGCATTCGCTTTCATTTGCAGATCTGCATTTCTGGGGGTCCATCCAGAAGCCGATCTGTGCTGCTAGTTGTCTGCCTTGGGTCACAAATTCTGCATCCTTCATAGACGGAGAGGAGGTTTGTTTGTATGGTGCCACCTCTAGAAATGAACAAAAATACCATACATTGGCATTATTGTACTGCCTAAAGTCAATTATGCTATCATATGCTGATTTATAGGCTATATACACTACTATCTGCAGCATAACATAGGCCAGTTGCAAAATGTATACCAGAGCCCCCCGACTGTCTTGTGCTGATATACCATATAGTAGACAGGGCCCATCAAGCACCCATTATAGTTACATCCCTGGCTATCACTCATATTTACAAGTCTAAAAGGTGTATACCATTATTATCCATTAGAGAAACTACAAGCCTCAGCAACTCTTTACAAAGACCCACTGAATATAATTGAAATAACCATGCAGACTACAATTAAAAGAAAAGAAAACATGAATCTTCTAGCAGGTATAATTTGTCTCTTCCAGGTAATGAATTTGGTGAACTCATGAGCAAACCAGGTTCTTGTGTGAGTATCAAATGACTGGAAGTATTGTATAGCTGGAGAGCTGAAGACAAGATCACTCACCTTTAGTTGCATGGTGGAGCTGTTGTCTCAGGAAGGTGACCGTCATCTCCAGGATATCAGCTTTCTCAGGTTTGGAGGGGAGCTCATGTCTCTGGAACTCCTTCTCCAGTAAGATGCGCAGCTGCTCAATGCTGCTGTTAATCCGGTCTCTCCTCATCTTCTCGATCACCGGTTTCCTCAGCTATAGAAAACAAAAATATATCTAATTCCATGCTCCAGTATCCAGGTCTATGAATGAGACCTAAAGCATAAAGTCATTTTCCTAGGTGTGTTTAAATCTACTGTGTACTCTATATTCATATGGTGGGTCCCCTCCAGATGCTGGAAGTTTCCAAATATTCATCTGTTTTGGGGCTTGCTTTGCTTGCCGCACTGGGAATTTGTCCTGACCTAATAGAGTAGGTTCTGATGGTAGGACTCACTTCTATCAACAAGACATGCCCTAAAGGACAGAGAGCTTAAATGCATTCACTACTACACTCTCATAAAGTTTCACAAACTAATTTCTGATATTTAGCAAATTATAAATACAAAAAATAAGTAAAACTGTTATATGCCAAAAATAAGTCAAAAGAATTACCAATACAAGCAAAGTCAAATATAATGTATTTCAAAAATATCAGTTACAAATCCCAAAAATAAGTTTTATATCTCAAAAATAAGTAAAAACAATTACCAATACAAAAAGTCTAATAGTATATATTTCAAAAAAATAAATCAAAGGATTACAAATCCCCAAAAGTTAAAAATTACAAATTCCATTAAAAATTTAAAGCCCATAAAAAAGTTCAAAGAAATATATATCCCAAAATAAAAATAGAGCTAAACAAAGTTTAATTACTCATACTACATAGTCCAACCTTTTACCTTGCGCATGTCTTTGCCCAAGTTACTCTCAGAGTCTTCCATCTTATTATTAGGAGCCATGTAAGGTCCAAAGTAAAGTCCTTGCTCTGGTGGGTCAGGCAGTGAATGTCTGGGTGGGAATGGCTGAAGCTTCCCTTTATACCCACCTACTCTGCATAACAGAGTGTGAAGTTTTCCCTCTTTAGAGGTTCCCACAGTCTGTAGCCAATGGGCGATCAGGCCCTGACAATAGAAGTGTGTTAGGAGGCACAGCATCTGGAGCTGGCCATAAAATTAGAGGAAGAGAAGTGTGGGAGAGTCTGGTAACACTAGGACTTGCTGCAATTGATCTCCTTGCTTCTTCCTCTGGCAGCTGTTAGCAAAACATTGAGTTTTTTTGAGCTCATTAAAAGTTCATATTATCCTCCTGGCACATGACAGGTCATAAAGATACTTGCATGTGTGATCACAATTCATGTAGCCAGACATTAAGTACCATTGTGCTACAAGTTATAAGGCACACGTCCCTCCTAGCCAGGAGACAATCCTTGTATCAGCACTTTATGTTCATTCTTGTCAATATATAACCAGTATAATCTTAATGTAAATAATTAAAACAATTATTATAGATTTTTTGCCATTTTACTTATAGTGCAATAATGAATAAAACAGTTGGTGCCAGATAAAAAGACATTTTAATAAATTGCACATGGTAGGTGGGAGGCACTGTTTTTAGATATTGCATTGTTGCTGAGGAACTTCGAGTTAATGCAACACTAACATATACTAAAGTAAATTTTAAAGGGAACCTGTCATCAACTTTATGCTGACCTCACTAAGGGCAGGATAAATTAGTGACAGAAATGCTGATGTCAGCGGTGTGTCCCTCATAAGCTAAAAGGAAGTGGTTGCCGAGAACCAGCATCTTAATCATTGCAGCCCAGACCTAGAAAAGAGTCAAATCTACCTGAGAAGAGTCCTGGTTATTCCTAATCTCCTGCTCTCCCCGTCCATCTGCTGATGATTGGCAGTTCTCTTCTAGAGAGAAGGGAGAAAACCAGGTAGAAGCCTGTCAGCCATCAGCAGGTGGGCAGGAGAGCAGGAATTCATGAGTAACCAGGACTCTTCTCAGGCGGCCGGGACTCTTTTCCAGGCCCAGTCTGCAATGATTGTGATGTTGGTTCTCGGCAACCACTTACTTTTAACTTATAAATGACAGACCGCTGAAATCATCTCACCTGTCTCTACTTTATTCTGCAGTTAGTATGGGCAGCACAAAGGTGATGACAGGTTCCCTTTAAGGGATACCAGTTGACTTACTGTGTACATTTTTGGATATAGTATAATAATATTTTGAATCATGTAAGAGTTAGTATAAAATACATTCTTAAAGCACAACTCTACCCGATGGGATCCCTAAGATTATAATTATTAACTGAATGCTTGTTCAACCAACAGTTTATCACCTCCGATCCTCAATACATTTATGCAGACTTCTCCAGTGAATAAAAGGATTTGACATGTTGGATATCAACCCTTATCTCTCCGACATGTGCTGATAATAGATAGATATGAGATAGGCAGAAAGATAGACAGATAGCTAAATATAGATGCCCGGCCAGTGCTGAGGAAATTGTCACATTCATCAAGAAACTAACATGTATGACCAAATGAATGCACGTTTTTGCCTCACTGTTTGCCAAACAGACGGCACATAAAGATTTTTTTGTGATGCCAATAAAAACATTTTCTTTTCAAAACATTTTCAGCTGGCTCGTATTTTTTTTAGATAATTTTATGAATTATTATTTCTTTTTTTAGCACAGATTTGTTTAGAACTCTTGCTGATTTGTCTTGTTTGAGGCCTCATGCACACGGCCGTTTTTTGGGTCCGCATCCGAGCCGCTGTTTTTGCGGCTCGGATGCGGATCCATTCACTTCAATAGGGCCGCAAAAGATGCGGACAGAACTCCGTGTGCTGTCCGCATCCGTTGCTCCGTTCCGTGGCCCTGCGAAAAAAATTGAACATGTCCTATTCTTGTCTGTTTTGCGGACAAGAATAGGCATTTCTACAATGGGCCGCCCGTTCCGTTCCGTAAATTGCGGAAGGCACACGGGCAGCTTCAGTTTTTTGCGGAACCGCAAAAAAAATGGAACGGTCATGTGCATGAGGCCTTAGGGAATGAATTTCCCGCAGAAAACTTACAAAAAGGCCTTTGATGTTTTGCTGGTCTTTGATGGGGAAGAGAGACCTAAACCTCACCCTGATCCTCCTCCCCCATCAACTATCAGTTCTTAACACAAGAGTGCCACATCTCACAAACCTTTGTAAAACATGCTCTTATCTATGGGTATCACTGGTAGGCAGGATTTTCCCAGATAGGCTTTTTTTTTTTACAGCATTTTTTATGTGAGTTCTCGGAATATAGTATTTCCATGATCTAGCTTTAAACTAGCCAAATATGTGATTTGCTGTGAGGAATTAGTATCTTTGAATATTTAAATTAAATTAATCGGTTTATTCATTTAAACCGTTTGGTGATATTGCAACTAAGTGTACCTGTACTTAAAAAAAACAAAAAAACATTTAATATGTCCTAAAAGTACAGGTACCCTTTAAATACGTAAAGCTGACACCTAATAACCAATTCGTTGGGGATACAAAGTAATGGATGACTCCAGGTATACTTACAGTATCATCTGTATCTGAACTGATTATAATGTACTGTAGAGTTGGAATTATTGTTGTCATTGGTAAAATAATATTATTTGGCAGCTGTGTAGTGCAGTGCATGGTGACTAAGGCTGGGTTCACACCTGAGCGTTTTACAGCGCATTCCTACGCGCTGTAAAACGCACAACAGGCAAGAACCAATGATTCCCTATGGGAATGGTTCTCACCTGGGCGTTTTACAGCGCGTACGATCGCGCTGTAAAACGCCCGACGCTCAAACAAGTGCTTGAGCTTTTTTTTGGGCGTTTGTCGCGCGTTCCCGCACATAGAAATTCGGGAACGCGCGACAATGTGTGAACGCCAGTCTCTGTATGCGCGATTGTAAACTCCCGTACAATCGCGCATACAGAACGCTCGTTTCAGAACGCTCAGGTCTGAACCCAGCGTTAGGGGTCTGAAGGTACATCTGCCATATAAGAAACACCAGTATAAATGACACGTGGTAAGTGAAGGACAGTTTTTACATTGGCGACCATGAACTTCACCTTAACTTTTTGGTCTCTACTCAGTGAAGGAAGCTATTTTATGGACTGGACCAACATTTACAAAAATGACACCTATCAATTCTCTATGAACCTGTGATCTTACATCTCAATATTGTAACTTACTAAATTTCATTGATATTATGGTGACCCCCTAAGTTCACTTTAAATGGGTCTTACACTACAAAAACTGGGGCAGAAACTTTTTAAAAAATGTCCCTGACCACATTCTGGACTCATGACACCATTTCTCTATAGTGCAGGACTCCTTTCAGTAAGGCCATTGGATGTTTTACAGTACGCAAATTGTGGATCCGCAAAGCACGGATACCGGCTGTGTCCCTAATAGAACAGTCCTATCCTTGTCCATAGTGCGGACAATAACAGGACATGTTCTTTGCAGAATGGCCATGCAGACACGGAATGCACATTCCATTTTTTTGCAGCCCCATTTAAGTGAATAGTTTTGCATACAGGCCGCAAAGAAAAAAAGGAACAGACACGGAAAAAAAAATACGTTTGTGTGCATGAGCCCTAACAATGTTCATTAAAATGTTTTCTGCTGTTGTAATACCACATAATTACCTATAGGGGTCAGTGAAGCGTTTTAATCTAGATCAAGCTATAGGATACAAGTAGATCAAACTGCCACTATTATACCAGACTATAGGAATGTTGTTCATTTGACAAAGTTACAATCTGTTGAATTACGTGACCACTACTTTATAAAATGACTCTCGTTTTATTTAAAGAAAAGGTCATATCTGATGACCTTTTCTAAATCTAGAAATAATTCTAGCTTCTGGTTTGGTAGGTTTCAGTGGCCATCAAATAGGAAGAAAGGCCAGTGTGATGGGTAATATACGAATATGTATGAAATAATTAAAATGTTATAAGTTGATTTACAACAACTACCGTATATAACTACTATATCAAAATGGGAACATTTCCAGTAGTTGAAACTTAGTAACAGACACAGCAATACTCTAAAAAAAAGTTATGTCTCTGCACGACTTAAGCGAAGACATACCATCCCCTATGAAACAGCTGGGGGTAGTATTCTTCTTGAATGTAAGGAAGTGTGCCTCTTCACACCTCTATGTCCTCCTTCACTTCCAAGTTCTGCTCATTGAGAATGTCGACCATTGCCATCACACTCATTGTTATGAGAAATTCCACAGGGAATCCAGGCACAAGTTCCCATGAGAAAAACCAACAACTGCCGAGTTCCTGAAAAAGAAAACCAAAAGAAGGAACAAACAATACAAGAGAAACAAATCAAGGGTTAATTTTTCACATCAGATATTGATATGACTGAAGCCCCTACAGATACATCCGATTCAGGACCGTAGCTGGGTTCATACAACACAAACCTGCACTCCGATAGGGTAGGTCCTGGGACAAATCCACAGAAGTATACCACTCGAGCAAGCCAAAGCACCAATTACATGGAAATGGCAAGGAAAATAATGACCCGGACATTACTGTGTTAAAGGGAGTCTGTCACCACATTTCAGCATATTAGACCGATCAAATAGGGTTATGTGATCCACCCAGAACTTAAAAACGGTACCTTTGTTGTAGAAAACAGACTTTTCTTTTTGGCGAAAATGAACTTATAAGATTATGTTATGAGCCCTCTCAAGTGCCCAGGGCGGTCTCTCAATCCTCGGAGCCCCAGGCAGCACCTCCTCAACGCCCGCTACGATTTGGACCGCACAGCCGCAGTGGAAAAGGACAGGGGAGGGGAGTAAACGGGCGGGCAGAGGCGCACGGAGGGCGGGGTTATGAGCCGTTTAGGAGGTGCTGCCTGGGGCTCCGAGGATTGAGAGACCGCCCTGGGCACTTGAGAGGGCTCATAACATAATCTTATAAGTTCATTTTCGCCAAAAAGAAAAGTCTGTTTTCTACAACAAAGGTACCGTTTTTAAGTTCTGGGTGGATCACATAACCCTATTTGATCGGTCTAATATGCTGAAATGTGGTGACAGACTCCCTTTAAATCTGAGAGTAATAAATAAAGGTTTAAATTATGCTCCATCTGCTCAGTTCAATGTGTATTCTGCAATGTTGGACATTAATCAGTTTATGTGCGTATTTTTTTTCCCCATGAATCTGATGGGAACAGGAAGTTGGTGTAAATGGGGGAAATGATGCCCATGATAATAGAACTAATTAATTTGCTGGTCTCAAATTTCAGGAGCAATTGTCATTGCTGTCGTTGAAATCTCTTTCTAATTCTGATTCTTGTTCTCCCTGCATCGACTATGAGGAAACTAAATCTATTCCAAACCCTTATTTTTATCCAGGTCCACAGTTATGGATGAGTTTTAGATGCTGATTGAGGAAGAATTACAAATATTGTATAAGCAAAAGAATCCAAAGTAAAATTGAAAAATGCATAAATAACAGCCTTAAAACAACTAGGTGACAATTCCAATATCACTATTAGATCCTCCAACAAGGTGGGGGGGGGGGGGGGGGGTCCATAGTGATACCGGACAGCGGGCTTTATGAAAAACAAATCATGGATATGCTACCAGATCCATCAGTCTATAGAAGGTTACATCCAGATCCAACTGATCCTACCAGATCCTAGTGCCACTTTGAGAACTGATACAAGAGGGGATAGCACTAGGCTTTTTTTCTTCAGAAAAATGGGAACAATATTTGAATAAACCCCACCGACCATTCCCATTTTCCATGCATTACCAAAAGCACACAAAAATATTTTCCCCTCACCTTTCTGGCCCATCATAGCCAGATCAGCTCCTTAATGGAACGATTATGCCTGTGGCTGGACTCCCAACTGCATCCCCTGGTTTTTAGAGCACCAGATTTTCTAAAGGACTCACACAAGATGTCCTGAGTAGTGTTGGGCGAGCATGCTCGACCAAACTGAATTTTGACTCGAGCATAGTGATGCTCGGCACATCGCAGTGTTCGGCCGAACACCGCATGTGCTCGAGTGCGATGATCGAGTCTCCTCCCCGCACGTTTGTTGGCTGCTATACACTGTAATGCTGTAGTCATGTTGTGATTGGCTGGCCAGAACGCGTCATCGGGTGCTATATAGCACCAGATGACAAGTGATTCGGCTCAGTCTTAGACCTCATGCACACAACAGTATTTTTTCACGGTCCGCAAAACGGGGTTCTGTTGTTCTGTGATCCGTGTCCGTTTTTTCTTCCGAACGATAACCATGGCAACCAGGACGCTACTGCAGTTCTTGGCTGCCATGGTTACTTAGCAATATTAGAAGCATTATACTTACCTGCTGCGCTGTCTGTGATCGGCCGGGCGCTCCTCCTACTGGTAAGTGACAGGTCTGTGCGGCGCATTGCTTAAAGCACAGATCTGTCACTTACCAGTAGGAGGAGCGCCCGGCCGGTCACAGACAGCGCAGCAGGTAAGTATAATGCTTCTGATATTGCTAAGGCCGCACTGGCAACCAATCAAATTTATATAGTAGAGGGAGGGAGGGGGGGGGGCCGCTCTGGCCACCCATGAAATTAATACAGTAGAGGGAGGGAGGGGAGCCGCACTGGCCACCAATGAAATTAATACAGTAGAGGGAGGGGGGGTCGCACTGGCCACCCATGAAATTAATACAGTAGAGGGAGGGAGGGGAGCCGTGGGGGGCCGCACTGGCCACCAATGAAATTAATACAGTAGAGGGGGGCCGCACTGGCCACCAATGAAATTTTTTTTTTTTTAACAAATCTTTATTTAAGATTATCATCATTGTGCAAACATAAAGATAAGGTGCATGTCATTTTTAAGAAACAATAACAAAAACATACAAATAAAAAATAAAGGTACATCCATAGTCCGATACATATCAGCTGTATATACGCATTTTGGCCAACACCAATTACTGGTTGTTCACCCTTCTCGACCCCCGCTACAAAGAGAACTTCTCATCTCTCATTCCTGTGGTGGATAGGACTAGCCACTAGCAGTTCCAACAGAGGCTTGGGAACACTCTCCAAGGCCTGGGACAGTTTTATGACACCCCGCCAGAACCCTCACCCTGTTGCGCTGCCTAGTGTCACAATGAGTACGTAGCAGACTGTGTCAGCATCCTCAGTGATCCCTCTGTGCCCTACAACTATTGGGTGCCCAAGCTGGACACGTGGCACAAACTGGCGCTCTACGCCTTGGAGGTGCTGGCCTGCCTTGCTGCCAGCATTTTGTCAGAGCGGGTATTTAGTGCTGCTGGAGGCAACTGATAAGCGCATCCGCCTGTCAACTGAAAATGCTGACAGTTTCACTCTTATAAAAATGAACAAGGCCTGGATTGCCCCTGACTTCTCTACTCCACCAGAGAAAAGCGGCTGAACATAAAGGCACTCTAAATGTGGCTTTTATGGTGTATTGAATACACCGTATTCCCATGCACCCCTTCCACCACAAACAAGGGTATATGGTTTAATCTTCCTTTTCTCGTCCTCCTCTTCCATCATATCAACATGCTTATTAGGCTGCCCTCGCTCCTAATGTTTTAGAGGGTCATCAGCAGGCTCTCGCCCCTAATGTTTTAGATGGTCAGATCAGCAGCGGGTGCTCACCCATAATGTTTTAGAGGGTCAGCTCAGCAGCAGTCCCTCACCCCTTATGTTTTAGATAGTCAGATCAGCAGCAGACCCTCACCCTTAATGTTTTAGAGGGTCAGCTCAGCAGCAGACCCTCACCCCTAATGTTTTAGAGGGTCAGATCAGCAGCAGGCCCTCACCCCTTTTGCTTTATTTTTTATTTTTTTTCCTTTGTGAACACTACTGGGGCACCAAGGAGGAGGCACTATACTGTATATATATGTTAAGAGGCACTACTGGGGAAGCTATATATAAAGGGGCACTACTGGGGGGGGGCACTATATGTAAAGAGGCACTACTGGAACCTAAATGGGGATGATTACTAAGTAGTGCCCTAAAAGGAGCTAATAATACTAAATATCTGTGTTTGTTCAGTTATACAGAAAGAAGCTGTGAAAAAAGGAAAGAGAACAACTCCAGTCAGAGGAGACATCATTCATAGTCTCTGAGTGGGGGCCTATACGAGTTATTTCATTACTGTTTTTTGAATGCCCCCCCCCCCCTTCCCCCGGGCGGTCTGCTACAAAATATTTTTGTGTGAAACCGATCCCTGACAAAAAAGGTTGGGGACCACTGCTGTAGAGCACCCGAGCATCCCAAAGTGTTCTACTTGAGCACCAGAGCACCCAAGCACTTTGGTGGTTGATTAACACTAGTCCTGAGAATTATGGACAATGTAATGTGGGAGGGGAGTTATACATGGGCAACTTGCGGAAGATATATCGATGACGTCCTCCTCATTTGGAGTATCCGAAACTTTGTTTCCTATTTGAATAGCAATGATATAAATCTCTGTTTTACGTTCAGCGCACATCCACAAGACATGGATTTTTTGGACATACATTTATATGGAGATATAGAGAATAACAAAATACTAACCAGCCTGTATAGAAAACCCATTACAAGTAATGGCCTTTTACATGCCCAAAGCTGTCATCCGAAACATGTTACACAAAATTTACCAAAAGGAGAGTTTATCAGAGCTAAAAGGTCATGTAGTGAAATAAGTAAATATAAGCAGGAATGCGATAAAATCAGAATGAAATTGAGGAGTGGAGGGTACACACCACTAACCACCGAGACAGCAAAATAAATAATAGAAAAACTAGACAACAATATCTGAATAATACACAAAAATATAAGAGGGAGCAGTTTAAAGGGACACAATACCGAGTACAAGATTATACAAATCATTAGAAAATATCTACCTTTTCTGAAGAGGGATAATGATCTCAGAAGGATTCTAAGTCATGGTTGTAGGTATGTGGCTAATTGTTAAAAAACCATAGGTAATATGATAGCACCAAGTATGTTCCCAAAAATAATAAAACAGACAAGAATATGTGGCTCTGTACTAAAGGATCATATGCATTCAGGAGTTTCAATGTTTTTGATTTTACATATTTCAGAGATTTCTGGTTCCTATGGGTTTTGTTCATTGATTTGTTATCCTGACTAAACTGTTTGCAGCTATAGCAACTTCTCTTCATTCATGATGTGCTTCTCTTCATTCATGATGTGATTTTATTCACCTGAGCTTACTGACTCCACCCTTCGTGGGAGGTGAGCCTATGGGCAAACATGGTATAAAGGTGTATTCAGACATGAGTATGTATGCCATGAGGAAGAATGTTTTGTTACATTCGAAACGCATAGCATTTTATGTCTTTTTTGTATTATTTGATGGTTTTAAAGCGCTATAAACAAAGTGCTGAGGTCATTGTACAAGGAAAGAATAGATAAGCTTTATTGTGAATGGTGGATCCTGTCTTATCACAGAGGTGATATCATTACAGGTGGGATTAGAGTGACAGATGAGCAGATAACTTCTGTAAAGTGATCTGTACAGACCAAGAAATGGCGCCTATTATTAGGCCTAGTGGCCAGTGCGAAAACTGCAGGATTTTATGGTTTTTGTTTAAGTTTAGATATTGACATGGAAAATGAAAAACATCAAGTTCTTTAAAAATATGTTAAACATAAAAACTCGATTTTTACCAAAAGGCTATTTTTTGATGACACATCCCCTTTAATGGTAAACTGGTAAATCAATGTCAAAATATAAGGAGCTGAGACTGGGTCAAAGCCATCTTAGGCACATAAAATAGGGTAGATATTAATGGAATGATTTTCCTGACCTTACAGCTAGCTTCTTTCAGGTGGGGGTAAAAACAGGGTTTCCCTGGGATGGAATAAATCAGGAGTAGGCATAAGCCACTGGCATCTACAGTGATTATATAGTGCTTTAGGGCAGCTGCCTGACATCAGCTCAGAGAACATTATGGAGCTTGGTGTGAAAGTGTGTCTGGCACACGCATGTGAGAAATACCATACATGTGCAAAGAGGAAGCCTCCCTTCAAAGCTGACACTCACATTACAGTTGTAGGCAGTTATATTTCACTACCAGTGGAACAATATCCCTTCCGGCCCACTGTGCAATAAGTTCTTAGTTCCTGGTATATTGTAGTGATACATACAACGGACGTTCTTAACTCTCCTTCCAGGCATGTGTGGTAATTCATACAGAATATGTCTACACAATTTGTATCCTTATGGTTACCCAAACTATAAGGCTACTTGCATACATTGCGTATGAGTTGCGTTTTTTTGTGCAGAAAAGACGCAACGTAATACACTACCAGCAAAGTGTATCAGATTTGATCATTCTCATGTACACTGCTTTTTCAGAAATTGACCCGCTGTGCGTATTTTGAAATCTGCAGCATGTTAGGCTACTTTTACACCTGCGTTAGGTGCGGATCCGTCTGGTATCTGCACAGACGGATCAGCACCTAAAATGCAAACGCTGGTATCTGTTCAGAACGGATCCGTTTGCATTATTCTTTTTTTTAAAAAGTCTACGTCAAAACGGATCCGTCCTGACTTACATTGAAAGTCAATGGGGGACGGATCCGTTTTCAATTGCACCATATTGTGTCAGTGAAAACGGATCCGTCCCCATTGACTTACATTGTAAGTTGGCTCCGCATCGCTAGGCGGACACCAAAGCGCTTCCGCATCCAGAGCGGAATGGAGGCGGAACGGAGCCAAACTGATGCATTCTCAGCGGATCCTTATCCATTCAGAATGCATTGGGGATGAACTGATCCGTTTTGAACCGTTTGTGAGATCCCTGAAACGGATCTCACAAACGGAATTTAAAACGCCAGTGTAAAAGTAGCCTTAGTTGTTTGTGCGTTTTTTTGTGTGCGGATTTCACCCCTTGCAATGCAAATAGTGAGATCTGTAGCGAATACACATTGGAAAAAATGCAAGTAAAAGATGTGGATTTGGTGCAGGAACACAGAGGAATCCACACAAAGATCGGAGCTGTTTGTAAAGCCGCACCCATGTGAAGAAGGTACCTTCAACTAGTGTTTTCTATCCAGGATGATACTAGTAAAAGCAGGAGCTCTCACATTGACAGGGAAGATGACAAACCGATCTCTGAGAGCTGAGATTGGACAACCAGTGCTGAAACATTGGGTAGTGGTAAACATGGGGCTTCCATGGGTCCAAAAAAATCAGTGGTTCACGCATAATAAAAGGTTGGGAATCACAACCATAAGCCATTGGAGTTTACTTTGTGTATTTAATGCTTTAGCACAGCTGCCTGACGTCAGACCAGGGCTGGGTGTGAAAGTGTGCCTGGCACAAGTCTGTGAAAAGTACCATACATGTGATAAAAGTCAACCTCTCTTACACCCCACTCCATGACACATATGGGCAGTTATATTTCCCTACAAGGAGAACATTGTTCCTCTCTGCTCCTTGTATTATAAATGAGCTTTAGTTCCTGATACATTGTAGTGACAGATAGAGTGGAAGCTCTGGACTTCCTCCTCTCCCAGGCAGGTGTGACAATTCACACCTACCTGCCAGGCACACTTCCAGTCTCATGGACAAGTGCCTGCAGAGCAATTAGGCCTAATGTCCTCTGTTGTCAAAGCCAGTCTGTGATCAAAAGGAACCAAGGTGTGAAAGTGTGCTTCTCCGATGGGGTCTCCTAACACTCAGCTCATCAAAGGACAAGGAGGGGGAATTGAAATGCCTAGACCTAAAATGGGACAAGTGCATAGGAATTTACAAACATCACAGTGTGCTATTGCTCATGATTTATAGAGTACGACTCTACAGAGGCCATGAGGGAAAGGGAGCCCTTCTTTTCTCTGGTAGTGGCAGCATGGCAGTTATCTAGCCTCAGTTTTGTAGGCCATGGTTCCCAGATCAAGAGACTTTAGCCTGTTTGACTACATTAGAAGACTGCCTCCAACACCTAGTAAGAAATACTGGCTATAAATAAATACTGCAACTAGCTATGGGCACTAATACTGTTAATCTATCTGCCTGGGGCAGTGGTGTCCAATGTGTGGCCCTTCAGTTGTTGCCAAAGCAATGGGAAGTCAGAGCATGCTGACTGGTGTAGTTGTGCAATAGCTGAAGGGCCACAAGTTAGATACCACTAGTCTAAGGAAAGGCTACTTTGACCTATAGATATCTTGTGCATCTGTACACAGGCATGACTTGAAGCTCCTGGGTCCCAATGCAAAATATGCAACAGGGACCCCACCTACCATTTCACCTTATGTGCAGAGATTACTTTTGGCCCCTTAGGTATCAGGGCCCAATGTGAATACTACCACTTCACCCTCTAAAGCTACACCCCTGCATCTTTTGAAGAACTCATCTAATATGCTTACATTGATAATCAAGACAATGCAAAAAATATTATCAGCACCAATTTTCCTTAAAAAACAAACAAAAAAAAGGTGGGAAATATTCGTGACATCAGATCATGGGCACTTTTATGCGGTCAAAAACAGATTACATTCTGGAGGGCTCCTGTCTGTAGTGTGGGAGAATTCCAGAGATCTTCAAGTTTCATCTATACTAGATTCTTAAAGGGAATCTGTTACACGGAAATTCACTGTTAAACCTGGGCTAGCTCAGCTGAATTTAATCATACCCTTCACCTAGAGATTCATTGTTTCATGCTGGTGAAAAAGTACTTTTATTCCATATGCAAACAAGTACCAAGGGCGGTCCAAGCCACTCTCCTCTCTTATTTGACAGGGCCGGGTTCCTCCATAGACATTTCACCTGGGCTGTCCATCAAGAAATATCAGGGTCATTGGGAGCGGATGCAGAAAGAGCAAGGCTGCACAGAGTGGCTTGAGCACACCCTCTGCGCTCTTAAAAGTATTTTTTCTCCAGAATAAGAAAAGTAAGTAAAAAGTATCTTTAGATTCAGCTGAGCTAGCCCTACAAGCAGGGCTGCCATCAGGAATGTCAGGGCCCCATACAGGCAAATTTTGTGGGGCCCTCTGTGGTCCCGCCTAGGGTCCACCGTTCAACCCACTCTAACCCCCAATTTCAGAGGTGAAGTATAGGCTTCAGCATGGTCACTGTGGTCTGTGGATACACTGACCCATATGCAGACACTCACCAGCGATAGTAGTAGCAGTAGTGATGGCCTTTCGGTTTGCACGGCGGTCGGTTCAGCGGGATACTTTGCGCGTTCGCGAACATGCAAACATATGGCGATGTCCGCACGCGCCATATTCTTTTGCATTGCGCCTAACTTTGACCCATGACACATCCATCAGGTGGGACAGGACAGCCAATTGAGACGTTTCAGCACATGAACACACCCCCAACCCTATAACATAACCCGATCTGGCAGCCATTTTACATTATGTATTTTACCAGTGTAGGGAGAGGTTGCATTTTGGAGCAGGGACAGGCTGTTATGAACTTAGGGACACCAAACGCTAGCTAATAGGGCCACAAAACGTGTCAGCTGCTGACAATAGTGTTGCCATCTGCAGCTTGTGCTGTCAATGCATAAGTCGCAGTAATCCCAACACTCACCTAGGCACGACTGCCTTAAGAAGGCACCTGGCCTCCCATTACCGAGCCCAGTGGGAGAAACGCCTTCAGAACCCACAAAGCCCCACTCCTGGTGCTCCACGTTCTGCCTCTTTTCCTTCCATTTGTCCTCCACCTTCCACCATGCCGTCGTCGTGTTCATCTGGCACAAGGCAAACTTAGTGGCCCAAATATTCGAGTGTAAAAAAATGATGACGCCGGATAATCCTCTTGCCCAACAGCTGACCGCTGGCTTGTCGGAACTGCTAGCCCACCAACTACTGCCATATAAATTGGTGGACTTGGAAGCCTTTAGAAGCCATTGGCACACCCCAATGGAAGGTCCCCAGAACAAAATATTTCTCCCAGAGGAGTATCCCTGAATTATATGGTTACGTTCAGCGGAAAGTTAATATATCTCTAGCACACAGTGTCGGTGCCAAGATACATCTGACCACAGACATCTGGTCTAGCAAACACGGGCAGGGAAAGTGCATACTTTCACTGCCCACTGGGTGAACCTTCTGACGGCCATCAAGCATGTAATCCGTGGCACCCGTGTGGATTTGGTGTTACTGCCACGGATTGCATTCAGGCCGACCTCTTCTTCTCCTCCTCCTACCCCATCCTCCGTCTCCTCCTCGGCTGACTCCTCCGTTTCCACTGCTACCGCCTCTTCCGCTGCACCCTCCAAGCTCCCCAGAACTTATTCGACAAGCCAGGTGAGATGTTGCCATGCTGTGCTGTTGTACCTGGAAACCAAGAGCCATACCAGTCCTGCACTGCTTTCAGCTCTGCGGTCACAGACAGATCAGTAGCTAACCCCGCTCAATTTGACAGTTGGTAAAGTGGTGTGCAACAACGGTGGCAATCTGCTGAGCGCTCTGAAACGGCAAAATGACACACGTGCCATGCATGGGACACGTCCAGAACTTAATCGTGCAGCAATTCGTTGCCAAATACCCCGGGGTCCAGGATGTCTCGCGGCAGGCCAGGAAAATCTCTGGCCATTTTAGAAGAGCTTACACGACCATGGCTCGCCTTGCTGACGTTCAGCAGCGACACCACTTGCCCGTCAGAGGTTTGATTTGTGACAGCCTGACGCGCTGGAACTCTACCTTGTATATGCTTGATAGGCTACTCCAGCATAAACATGCCGTTAACGACTACCTGTACGAACGCCCAGGACAGGTTCTGGGGAGCTTGGTTTCTTTTCACCGCGCCAGTGGCTGCTCATGCACGATGCATGCAGACTTCTGCGGCCATTCGATGAGATCACCAAACTGGTCAGTCGCAGCCAGGGCCATAATCACACCCTTGTCCCACTCCTTTGCCTCTTATTATGGTGGCGTATGAACCGCATTCACAGGGTCATGTGACTGTGCCCCCCACCCCATACTGTGCCCCTCACCCCGTACTGCAGTGCCCCTAGTCATTCCCTATACTGTGCCCTCTTATACCATTTTATTTGGTCATGGTATGGCGGTGTTATCCGGTCACTGTACAGAGGTATTATCCGGTCAATGTATGGCGGTGGTATCCAATAACTGGATGGTCATAATTGTGTCCCCGTTCTGCCCACGCTATCCTTTTTTGGACCTGGCATATGTGGGTAAAATATGCAGATTGCGGTGCTAAGGACCTTTGCGCCACAATCTGTGTCAGAAATACACCTAACATAGACGTATTTCTCTATAATAAATGACCACCTAATTGTATTATTATTCGGGGGTAGGGCTAATATATTTATATTATATAGATTCTAGTGTATTATACTGTGCCCTGTATTTCCCAGTAGAAAATGATCCTTGGGAAGCACAGTCCTCACCACTGACCACCAGGACCAGGTAGCGTTCTGTCAGTACATGGCGGACTCCCCTCTCCGCCACGCTGCTCCTCTGTGTACTGGTGCTTATTCTGACACTAGGGCTGGGTTCACATCCTATTTTTGCCATTTAACATATGCCTCAGACTGATGCCGTACAGTGGCGTTCGTTCACCATACAGTTCCATGGTAGAAAAAAAAATTACGTTAACGTATTAATTTTTTTAATAGACTCTGCAGGATACAAAAACGTGGAGTGCTGCACATTTATATACATCGAAACGAAAGGAAATAAAAATAAATTTGGGCTCCAGCAGGGCACATTTTTGAGAGTTTTCCTTTAAGGCGCATAAAAATGGCCCCTGATTAAAATATATATTTTTTGTGGGAATTTTTGCCAATGATCCCCCTCTGGTATATCTCTGTTCATGTTGTGGGACTATTTGTGTACTTCTAGTAAGTGTTTGCTGGCTGCAAATATGACCTAAAAGGTTTTTCAGGTTCACCTGCCATTAAAGTGAATGGGGCCCACCTCAAACGCGCGGTTCGCGAACATTTGATCGTCCCGGCCATGTTCGTCCATCACTACATATAAGACCATCCACAATCTGTCCCCGCATTACATCTCTGACTTGCTTTCTCGATACATCCCCACATGTAATCTCCTATCCTCACTGGACCTCCTCCTCTGTTCTCTCATCTGTTCTTCACACAATCGACTACAAGATTTCTCACTGCCTCTTCCCTACTCTGAACTCACTACCCCAACACATCAGACTCTCCCCCCCAACATCAAAACCATCAAGAGTAACCTGAAAAGCCACCTCTTCAGGAAAGCCTACCACCTGCAATAGCATGCTGCCGCCACACAGCCAGGTGAGCAGCCCATACCCTCACCTACTGTGTTCTCCCCTTCCCTTGTAGATGGTAAGCTCTTGCAGACAGGGTTCTCTCCCCTCTGTACCAGACTGTTCATAGTTTGTTTATTATATTTTTATATTTGTGTAACTCTGTCTGGATGTACAGCGCTATGAACTTTTTTTTTTTCCAACAATTTTATTTGTTCACAAAAGAAAAATACTAATGCTCAGGTAGAGCGGACAACAGAGTTATTTGTCACATGGTGAACATTTTACATTATAATAAGGACAAAACATATCAGAAACAAAACAAAAACAACTGTCTTCGTGAGTTATGTTGTATTACCCTAAAAAGGGTCTGGATTCTTTCCGTCAGTAAGGGTTCACATAATGGAATACACCAACATCAAGAATGTTCCTTAGTCCTCATGCACACGACAGTTGTTTTTCTCGGCCTCCGTTCCGTTTTTTTTTTGCGGATAGGATGGGGAACCATTCATTTCAATGGGTCAGCAAACAAATGCTGATAGTTCATCCATTTGTGTTCCGCGTCCGTTGTCCGTGTTTCCCTTCAGCAAAAAAAAGTGCATGTCTTACTTTTTTCTCATTTGTGGACAAGGATAGGCATTTATTACAAGGGATCTGTGGGGAAAAAAACGGATCCTCCCAAAAAAACGGATGCTGCATCCGTTTTTTTTGCGGACGCAAAAAACAACTGTCGTGTGCATGAGGCCCTAGGTAGGGAATGTATCCCTATAAAAGACTTAAGATAGCTGTTGTAATCTACCTAAAGACTATGAACTTAACGGTGCTTTCAAATAAATAATAATAAAATATTCCCCCTAAATAGTGGCAGCTGGTCCTTTCAGAGCAGATACAGAAGTGTCACCATGATTAGGTTGGCATGTGAAGTATGAAGGGGCTGTTAGCCCGGTGTGCAGGTGCCATTGTGAGCAGGCTGTGTCTATACAGTGTGATCTCGATACAGTCGGTATAGTCCAGATATGGCCAGGCCAACATGAAGGTGGTGCTACGAGAATTCACCCAGCTCGCGGACCTCCTCCATGACCTCCTCCATTCTGTCCATGCCGCTTGTTGTTTTCACCCATTCTCCATAACTGTGCACAGAGCACAGACTCTGCCATCCCGCTCCATGTGTCCTGGACATTTGTAGAGCCTTCTACCTGTGGACGAGTGCTGATAGTGATCTGACGCCTCCAGTGGGCCCCCCTAAAAAAGCCTTATTGCTGGGCCCCTGATGGCGGTACCACCAGTATTGCCCTGATGGCGGCCCTGCCTACAAGGCATTGTGCCTTGTTTAAAAGTGAATTTCCTGGTGAAGCTTCCAAATAATCTCCAGGCTGTCTTTTGAAATGAACCTACCCAGCACATGGTTCAGAAAACTGTATAGATGGTTTAGAAGATATTATACTGGCCATAGGTGTAACAATTTCATTTCAACCTCTGCACCCCTTATATTCACATCCTTTATATGAGTGATAGCATGTTCATATTGGTGAGCTATTTGTCTATTTGTCTGAAATTTTTAGGGTGGCCACAATGGACTTCACAAGAACATGGAAATCCATCGTTGATGCATAGTATCTGTGTTTCTAGTCAGCAACCTCTTGCTCTGTGCCTGTGACTACATATGTTAAGACTGTCTGTATGAAGTGTAAAAGTGTGCCAGGCACAGGCCTGTGTGGGGTACCATGCATGTGCTAAATGAAGCCTTTCTTGGAGTTGCCCTCACTGTCACATTTCAACAATGGGCTGCTATTGCAGTGTTTCTCTCCACCATCACTATGATGAATATGTTTTTAGTTCCTGATACATTGTAGTGATAGTTACAATGGAAGTTCTGGTTTCCCTCTTCTCCCAGACAGCTGTGACAATTCACACCTACCTGCCAGGCACACTTCCAGTCTCATGGACAAGTGCCTTCAGAGCAATTAGGCCTAATGTCCTCTGTTGTCAAAGCCAGGCTGCGATCAAAAGAAACCATGGTGTCAAAGTGTGCTTCTCCGATGGGGTCTCCTAACACTCAGCTCATCAAAGGACGAGGGAGGGCTGAGCTACCCAGACCTAAAGTGGAGAGAGGAAACTTGGAACTGGAAGCCTGCAAGTTCAAAAACTAGATCTCTGCAATGGGTGTTTGATCTATTGTAAACCTTTACCTTGGGCAGTTTACAAAGAATTCAATTAATTACATTTTACCTTCTCATCTCAAAGGCAAGTTGGACATCTTGACATACTTTTTAAAACATCAACTGCTATTGCATGGCATGCGCAGACCTTTAAAAAATGTGAACAAAAATAAATACGGCAACGGAACTGCCTGCCGGATTCCTCTTACACTAGTGTGAAAGTACTCTAAGGCTAGGTCTACACGACGACATTTGTCGCGCAACAATAAGTCGCGCGACAGATAGGGCGCAACATTTTTTGCGCAACATTTTGTTGCACTAATGTCGCGCGACAATTTTTACAATGGCAGTCTATGGTGTCGCACTGCAACATGCAACATGCTGCGACTGCGACGCAACAGTCGCAAAAAAATCCATCTCGAATTGATTTTCTGCGACTGTTGCGTCGCAGTCGCAGCATGTTGCATGTTGCAGTGCGACACCATAGACTGCCATTATAAAAATTGTCGCGCGACATTAGTGCAACAAAATGTTGCGCGACAAATGTCGTCGTGTAGACCTAGCCTTAGCCTTACATTGTTTTAATCATGTTATACTTTGTATATCAATTTATATATTTTTACTATTTCAAGATGTTTTTTCTTTCTTATATTGTTATTTTTTTTAACACAGTTTTAGGCTACTTTCACACTAGCGTTCGGGCGGATCCGTTCAGAACGGATCCGCCCATAATAATGCAGACGGAGGCTCCGTTCAGTACGGATCCGTCTGCATTATTTTAGCAAAAAAAAGCTAAGTGTGGAAATAGCCTGGGACGGATCCGTCCAGACTTTCAATGTAAAGTCAATGGGGGACGGATCCGCTTGAAGATTGAGCCACATTGTGGCATCTTCAAACGGATCCGTCCCCATTGACTTACATTGTAAGTCTGGACGGATCCGCACGCCTCCGCACGGCCAGGCGGACACCCGAACGCTGCAAGCAGCGTTCAGCTGTCCGCCTGTCCGTGCGGAGGCGAGCGGAGCGGAGGCTGAACGCCACCAGACTGATGCAGTCTGAGCGGATCCGCCTCCATTCAGACTGCATCAGGGGTGGACGGCTGCGTTCGGGTCCGCTCGTGAGCTCCTTCAAACGGAGCTCACGAACGGAATACCGAACGCTAGTGTGAAAGCAGCCTTACATGCTTACAATTTCAGTTTTATTATTAGGAGTTTTATTATTAGGAGAGGATGATGTCCCTCCTCGTGTTTATGGTATCAATGTCAGTGTGTAGTGCAAGGCAGCAGATGCACTAAAACCCTTTTTATGGCGTGTTCTTTTCCCACACTTTCATGTCTGTCTACACAATACCAGCTCCAGATGCTATCTTTCTCTGTCACAGTTTACTGTGACACACGTCCATTGTCACCGCTGCTGTGTGATTGGAGGCTGAGTGTGGGAACCTCTTGTAAGTCTGCTCTCCACACGTTATTATTCAGGGAGAGGAGTATAGAGGGGAGGCTGCTCACTAGTAGTCAGACAGCTCCTGCCTCACACAGCACAAGTCTACAGACCCCCAGACACTGCACCATGGCTCCATGCAGTGTGAGGACCCTGGATCATCAGGCTGGTGGCCAACTCAGAAAGGTAAGAGCCCCCTGTAGTGACAGCGTCACCCCCATATCTCTGACCTGTTATTACACATCTACCACTATTACACTGCAGGACGTCTCCTCCTAGTCTTATAATACACAGGCTGCTGTAATACTCCTGTATAGGACTGGAGAGCGGACGTGACCACTGCTACTAATACAATGTAATATTAATCAGTAATAACAGTCTATGCAAAGAGGCATATTCTCTTCCCATGGAGCATTGCCCATAAGTCTTCACACCATGCAGTACTTCCATGAAGTCTCCATACAGGACTGGTCTCTGTAAGGAGATCCATCAACCTGCCTGTCCGTAATAATAGTCATCACTGCCAGTCATTGTCTGTAGTACATTCACCTCACAGACTGACAGGAAAGTCGTGCTCTTTACTGAGATGTATTCACCGCCCCGTGTCTTGTTCTGCAGCTGAGGAAACCGGTGATCGAGAAGATGAGGAGAGACCGGATTAACAGCAGCATTGAGCAGCTGCACATCTTACTGGAGAAGGAGTTCCAGAGACATCAGCTCCCCTCCAAACCTGAGAAAGCTGATATCCTGGAGATGACGGTCACCTACCTGCAGCGCCACATGGCGGAGAGAAGTAAGTGTCCTGTCCCGGCCCTTCACACCCCTCATATGTTTCTTACTGAGAGCAGATTGCAGCAGGTGATGGACGCTGTCACTGACATGTATGTCTCTCCTGTTCTAGATGTCACAGCCTCCAGCCAGGCCCAGAGAGAAGGCTTCTCCACCTGCGTCCAGGACTCCATCACCTTCCTACCAGTTCAGAATCAACAGGACAACAAGAATATCAGCTACTTTAATGGACACAATGTATCCTATGAGTTGTCCACTATGATGACCTCTAATGAACAAAGTCTGTTTACTGGCAACAGGAGCAAATCCATTTGGAGACCATGGTGAAAGCTAACCATGACATTGTCTGCATGATGAACTGGTCCAAGATGAATATTTTCTGCACACCTGACAATCCTTTGTAAATTAACTTATGTGTGATGATGATGAGATGTCCACTCCACTAGATAGGTGGTGACTTTTAGAAACCGAAGCTTTCTCATAGAAAGTTGTGTTTTTCCTTAGCTTAGGGGAGTTATATTGAAGTTCCTACATCAGGAACGAAAACGTTAACTGGTTTTGAGTTGCATAGTTTGCATGTATTTTCTCATGCTTATTTATATGGAGTCACATAGTGCCCCCTAAATTATCCTATCAATTTAATGTCCTACAGTATTGTGTACTCAGGTCATGCTGCATCCAAGATAGGTTGAGGGTTATATCTTCCAGTCCATTGTGATGGACTCTAATAATATGTTCCTTTTCTTCTGTGAAGACGTTTTAGCAGTGAAGATGCTATCGTAGGGTTAACACTTATGTGTATTACTTAGGATGACCATGTCTTGGTCCTACTCTTGCTATTTTGAGAGTTGTTGTATTAAAAGAAGGTTTTTCTTTAATGTTTTAATGAAAATGACTGTAATTTCTATGAAATTTGTGTGCTCACTTGCTGATTGTTTGAATTAATGCAATTCAGTGGGTGTGTGATATTGCATTGGATGTATTATATCTTATCTGCTGCTGAGTACTTGAAGAAATAAATTCATATTACTTCAGAAAAGTTATCTCTTTCATTAATAAGCTAATAAAGGTGTGCAGAGGTGGCAGTTGTAACTGTCCCTATTGCCGGAGGGGGCCCATTAACTCCTCAGCCAGATCAGTATTATAAATGGGAGGTAGAGGGCATCCAAGATTATAATATGCCCTGTGATCAGATCTGCAAAAACAGTGTTATAACACTGAAATTACATTATATTTCCCTAAAGCAGTTTTTGAGGAATTTAAAGGGGTACCCTCACCTAATAAAGTGTGTTATATCACTAGCATATGCGATTACTTAATGTTCGGTAGGGTTCCATCCTCTGGAACCGCCACCAATCCTGAGAATGAGACTGCGTCACTGTCTTTCCTTGAACAGCGGGGCCCAGACCACCCTGTGTGAAGGGAAGTGCAGCCAGCCTCATTCACTTGAATGGAGCTATGCTGCATCTCCCCTACAAAGCAGATGTCGGGGTGCTGCTGTGATAGGGCTGCAATGCCCAATCAAGGCTGCCCCTTCATTCTCAGGGTTACACAGGGTTAGTGAAGTTGGAACCCCAACGATCATAAAGTGATGGTATATCATATATTACTAGCCTATAATTGGGAATAAATGGGTGCAAATGAGCTCTACCCCCAAATCCTAGCCTATAAATAGCATGGGCCATCAATATTTGATCAGTGGGGTTATGATTTGCAGTGGTGTCAACTGCAGTACCAGGCCAGTGTTTTACAGCCTTAATACACAACTATTTTACATATATATGGAGTTAGGAACTGACTGAGTGCAGATATCTTTTCTGCCTCTTCTTGTTTCTTCCTTGAGATTCTTGGTTTGTCAGTATGGAGCTAGGATAAGGAGCAGCCATGCAGTCCTCTCTCACTTGTCACATCTTCACCTCCAGGAGACAAAAAAAACATTCTTCCCTGGCTTTGATGTGCAGAAGTGCATGGCACACTTTCTCACCTCCCAGGATTCCCAGGCTGATCTATGATTACTGCAGCATATACAGTATATATATATAGTGCATTTGGAAAGTGACCCTGTTACTTTTTTCCCATTTTATTATATTGTTATATTATTTATCCCCCCCCCCATCATTCTGCACTCAATAACCTATATATAAAGTGAAAACACAATGTTTAAAATCTTTGATAATTTATTGAAAATGAAAAACTAAAATCTAGCATTGACATAAGTTTTCAGACCCTTTACTCAGGACTTCGTTGAAGCCCCTTTGGCAGTGATTGCAGCCTCCAGTCTTCTTGGGTATGATGCCACAAGGTTTGCACACCTGGATTTGGGGATTTCCCCCATTCTTCTCTGTAGATCCTCTCAAGCTGTTCCCCTTCCCCCTGATTACTCAGTTTGGTTGGGCAGCCAGATCTAGGAAGAGCCCCGGTTTATCCACATGTCTTCCATTTAAGAATTATGGAGGCCTCTGTGCTCTTGGGCACTTTCAGTGCAGTATAATTTTTTTGTGCCCTTCTCCAGATCTGTGCTTCCACAGAACCCTGTTTCTTAGCTCTACAGACAGTTCTTTTCTCTCATGGCTTGGTTTTTGCTCTGATATGTATTGTCAGCTGTCAGAATGTCACATTGAGGTCCCATGCCTGCTGCTGCCCCACTACTTTGGACGGTCACGGGCATCGCTCCACTCACTCTATGTCAGTTGCAGGTCCAGCGCTCTGGCAGTCGTCCGGGCCCCGGTGTCCTGTATGCCTATTGGGGGTATTCTTCATTGAACCTCTGAACCTCACCTCATTCTACATGGTTAAATCCTCCTTTGGTTCTCTGTTCAGTGTTTCTAATATGGTAATCACCTTCTGCTGTATATATATATATATATATATATATATATATACTCTGCAGTTTGCCTATTCTTTGCCTGAGCAATCTGTCGATCTAGCTTGCTAGACCCTGTGTAAGGTGTACTGTTCCATTTGTCTGCCCATGTACCAAACTCAGGTTGTTTCCTCACTGTGACCCTCCAGTGCCTGACCTAACCTGTGCCTGATTAGCGTATTAACCCTTTGCTGCCTGCTCTGACCTCAGACCTGTTTCATGGATTTGCACAAACTCTGCCTGCCCTGACCTCGGCCTGCTGCTGGCTACAAGTTTTGCCTGATTTCACAGTGCCCCGCATTGGTGTCTCTGACCCCTGTGGGTCAGCTGTCAACCACAATAGGACTACTCCAGGAGGTAGCAGCCTGGTGGCTCCTCTGCAGCTTAGTTCAGATCCCTGTATAGGGATTAAAGGGCGAATATCAGGGGACTGCCAGGATAACTCCCTTAGGTCCAGACCAAAGTCAAACTAGTTGGTTGACACAGGGATTCCACACTCAAGACCGTTACAAAGAGTATAATTAAGTTTTATTCTGTCATGTCCAGTGGTCACGTCATGTGGGGAGGTGTAGTGGTTTGTGTAAAGAGGATAATAGAATTGTATTATGTCATCTCCAGTGATCAGGTCATGTTAGGAAATGTAGTGTTCTATGTATAGAGTATAATAGAATTGTATTATGTCATTGCCAGTGGTCAGGTCATGTTGGGAGGTGTAGTGCTCTATGTATACAGCATAATTGAATTGTATTATGCCCTGTCCAGTGGTCGGGTTATGTTGGCAGGGGTAGTGTTTTGTGTATAAAGTGTAATACAATTGTATTATGTCATGTCCAGTAGTCAGGTCGGGACCCTTAGTTCCAGACCAAAGTCAAACTAGTTGGTTGACACAGGGATTCCGCACTCACAGACCGTTACAAAGAGTATAATAAAATGTTATTCTGGGAGGGGTAGTGTTCTATGTATAGTGTATAATACAATGTATTATGTCATGTCTAGTAGTCAGGTCATGTTGAGAGGTTTAGTGCTCTATGTATACATAAAATAGAATTGTATTATGCCCTGTCCAGCAGTTGGTCATGTTGGGAGGTGTAGTGCTCTATGTATACAGTAAAATATAAATTGTATTATGTCATCTCCAGTGATCAGGTCATGTTGGGAGGTGTAGTGCTCTATGTATAGAGTATAATAGACTTGTATTATGTCCTGTCCAGCGGTTGGTCATGTTGGGAGGTGTAGTGCTCTATGTATAGAGTATAATAGACTTGTATTATGTCCTGTTCAGCAGTTGGTCATGTTGGGACGTTTAGTGTTCTATATATGGAGTATAATTGGATTGTATTATGTCATACCCAGTGGTTAGGTCATGTTGGGGGGTGCAGTGCTGTATGTATAGAGTATAATAGGTTTGTATAATGGTCATGTCCAGCAGTTGGGTTATATGATGGGTTAAGACTAGAGTTGAGCGAACACCTGGATGTTCGGGTTCGAGAAGTTCGGCCGAACATCCCGGAAATGTTCGGGTTCGGGATCCGAACCCGATCCGAACTTCGTCCCGAACCCGAACCCCATTGAAGTCAATGGGGACCCGAACTTTTCGGCACTAAAAAGGCTGTAAAACAGCCCAGGAAAGAGCTAGAGGGCTGCAAAAGGCAGCAACATGTAGGTAAATCCCCTGCAAACAAATGTGGATAGGGAAATGAATTAAAATAAAAATTAAATAAATAAAAATTAACCAAAATCAATTGGAGAGAGGTTCCATAGCAGAGAATCTGGCTTCCCGTCACCCACCACTGGAACAGTCCATTCTCAGATATTTAGGCCCCGGCACCCAGGCAGAGGAGAGAGGTCCCGTAACAGAGAATCTGTCTTCATGTCAGCAGAGAATTAGTCTGCATGTCATAGCAGAGAATGAGGCTTCACGTCAGCCACCACTGCAACAGTCCATTGGCATATATTTAGGCCTAGCACACAGGCAGAGCAGAGAGGTCCCGTAACAGAGAATCTGGCTTCATGTCAGCAGAGAATCAGTCTGCATGTCATAGCAGAGAATCAGGCTTCACGTCAGCCACCACTGCAACAGTCCATTGTCATAAATTTAGGCCCAGCACCCAGGCAGAGGAGAGAGGTCCCGTAACAGACAATCTGGCTTCATGTCAGCAGAGAATTAGTCTGCATGTCATAGCAGAGAATCAGGCTTCATGTCAGCCACCACTGCAACAGTCCATTGGCATATATTTAGGCCCAGCACCCAGGCAGAGGAGGGAGGTCCCGTAACAGAGAATCTGTCTTCATGTCAGCAGAGAATCAGTCTGCATGTCATAGCAGAGAATGAGACTTCACGTCACCCACCACTGCAACAGTCCATTGGCATATATTTAGGCCTAGCACACAGGCAGAGCAGAGAGGTCCCGTAACAGACAATCTGGCTTCATGTCAGCAGAGAATCAGTCTGCATGTCATAGCAGAGAATCAGGCTTCACGTCAGCCACCACTGCAACAGTCCATTGGCATATATTTAGGCCTAGCACACAGGCAGAGCAGAGAGGTCCCGTAACAGACAATCTGGCTTCATGTCAGCAGAGAATCAGTCTGCATGTCATAGCAGAGAATGAGGCTTCACGTCAGCCACCACTGCAACAGTCCATTGGCATATATTTAGGCCTAGCACACAGGCAGAGCAGAGAGGTCCCGTAACAGACAATCTGGCTTCATGTCAGCAGAGAATCAGTCTGCATGTCATAGCAGAGAATCAGGCTTCACGTCAGCCACCACTGCAACAGTCCATTGTCATAAATTTAGGCCCAGCACCCAGGCAGAGGAGAGAGGTCCCGTAACAGACAATCTGGCTTCATGTCAGCAGAGAATTAGTCTGCATGTCATAGCAGAGAATCAGGCTTCATGTCAGCCACCACTGCAACAGTCCATTGGCATATATTTAGGCCCAGCACCCAGGCAGAGGAGGGAGGTCCCGTAACAGAGAATCTGTCTTCATGTCAGCAGAGAATCAGTCTGCATGTCATAGCAGAGAATGAGGCTTCACGTCAGCCACCACTGCAACAGTCCATTGGCATATATTTAGGCCTAGCACACAGGCAGAGGAGAGGTTCATTCAACTTTGGGTAGCCTCGCAATATAATGGTAAAATGAAAATAAAAATAGGATTGAATGAGGAAGTGCCCTGGAGTCCAATAATATATGGTTATGGGGAGGTAGTTAATGTCTAATCTGGACAAGGGACGGACAGGTCCTGTGGGATCCATGCCTGGTTCATTTTTATGAACGTCAGCTTGTCCACATTGGCTGTAGACAGGCGGCTGCGTTTGTCTGTAATGACGCCCCCTGCCGTGCTGAATACACGTTCAGACAAAACGCTGGCTGCCGGGCAGGCCAGCACCTCCAAGGCATAAAAGGCTAGCTCTGGCCACGTGGACAATTTAGAGACCCAGAAGTTGAATGGGGCCGAACCATCAGTCAGTACGTGGAGGGGTGTGCACACGTACTGTTCCACCATGTTAGTGAAATGTTGCCTCCTGCTAACACGTTGCGTATCAGGTGGTGGTGCAGTTAGCTGTGGCGTGTTGACAAAAGTTTTCCACATCTCTGCCATGCTAACCCTGCCCTCAGAGGAGCTGGCCGTGACACAGCTGCCTTGGCGACCTCTTGCTCCTCCTCTGCCTTGGCCTTGGGCTTCCACTTGTTCCCCTGTGACATTTGGGAATGCTCTCAGTAGCGCGTCTACCAACGTGCGCTTGTACTCGCGCATCTTCCTATCACGCTCCAGTGCAGGAAGTAAGGTGGGCACATTGTCTTTGTAGCGTGGATCCAGCAGGGTGGCAACCCAGTAGTCCGCACAGGTTAAAATGTGGGCAACTCTGCTGTCGTTGCGCAGGCACTGCAGCATGTAGTCGCTCATGTGTGCCAGGCTGCCCAGGGGTAAGGACAAGCTGTCCTCTGTGGGAGGCGTATCGTCATCGTCCTGCCTTTCCCCCCAGCCACGCACCAGTGATGGACCCGAGCTGCGTTGGGTGCCACCCCGCTGTGACCATGCTTCATCCTCATCCTCCTCCACCTCCTCCTCATCCTCGTCCTCCTCGTCCTCCAGTAGTGGGCCCTGGCTGGCCACATTTGTACCTGGCCTCTGCTGTTGCCAAAAACCTCCCTCTGAGTCACTTCGAAGAGACTGGCCTGAAAGTGCTAAAAATGACCCCTCTTCCTCCTCCTCCTCCTCCTCCTCCTCCTGGGCCACCTCCTCTTCCATCATCGCCCTAAGTGTTTTCTCAAGGAGACATAGAAGTGGTATTGTAACGCTGATAACGGTGTCATCGCCACTGGCCATGTTGGTGGAGTACTCGAAACAGCGCAACAGGGCACACAGGTCTCGCATGGAGGCCCAGTCATTGGTGGTGAAGTGGTGCTGTTCTGTAGTGCGACTGACCCGTGCGTGCTGCAGCTGAAACTCCACTATGGCCTGCTGCTGCTCGCACAGTCTGTCCAGCATGTGCAAGGTGGAGTTCCACCTGGTGGGCACGTCGCATATGAGGCGGTGAGCGGGAAGGCCGAAGTTACGCTGTAGCGCAGACAGGCGAGCAGCAGCAGGATGTGAACGCCGGAAGCGCGAACAGACGGCCCGCACTTTATGCAGCAGCTCTGACATGTCGGGGTAGTTGTGAATGAACTTCTGCACCACCAAATTCAGCACATGCGCCAAGCAAGGGATGTGCGTCAAATTGGCTAGTCCCAGAGCTGCAACGAGATTTCGCCCATTATCACACACCACCAGGCCGGGCTTGAGGCTCACCGGCAGCAACCACTCGTCGGTCTGTTGTTCTATACCCCGCCACAACTCCTGTGCGGTGTGGGGCCTGTCCCCCAAACATATGAGTTTCAGAATGGCCTGCTGACGTTTACCCCGGGCTGTGCTGAAGTTGGTGGTGAAGGTGTGTGGCTGACTGGATGAGCAGGTGGAAGAAGAGGAGGAGGAAGCCGAGAAGGAGGAGGTGGCAACAGGAGGCAAAGAATGTTGCCCTGCGATCCTTGGCGGCGGAAGGACGTGCGCCAAACAGCTCTCCGCCTGGGGCCCAGCTGCCACTACATTTACCCAGTGTGCAGTTAGGGAGATATAGCGTCCCTGGCCGTGCTTACTGGTCCACGTATCTGTGGTTAGGTGGACCTTGCCACAGATGGCGTTGCGCAGTGCACACTTGATTTTATCGGATACTTGGTTGTGCAGGGAAGGCACGGCTCTCTTGGAGAAGTAGTGCCGGCTGGGAACAACATACTGTGGGACAGCAAGCGACATGAGCTGTTTGAAGCTGTCTGTGTCCACCAGCCTAAATGACAGCATTTCATAGGCCAGTAGTTTAGAAATGCTGGCATTCAGGGCCAGGGATCGAGGGTGGCTAGGTGGGAATTTACGCTTTCTATCAAATGTTTGTGAGATGGAGAGCTGAACGCTGGCGTGTGACATGGTTGAGACGCTTGGTGACGGAGGTGGTGGTGGTGGTGTTGGTGGTACATCCCCTGTTTGCTGGGCGGCAGGTGCCAACGTTCCTCCAGAGGCGGAGGAAGAGGCCGAGGCGGCAGCAGCAGAATAGGCCGAGGCGGCAGCAGCAGAAGAGGTAGCAGGGGGAGCCTGAGTGACTTCCTTGGTTTTAAGGTGTTTACTCCACTGCAGTTCATGCTTTGCATGCAGGTGCCTGGTCATGCAGGTTGTGCTCAGGTTCAGAACGTTAATGCCTCGCTTCAGGCTCTGATGGCACAGCGTGCAAACCACTCGGGTCTTGTCGTCAGCACATTGTTTGAAGAAGTGCCATGCCAGGGAACTCCTTGAAGCTGCCTTTGGGGTGCTCGGTCCCAGATGGCGGCGGTCAGTAGCAGGCGGAGTCTCTTGGCGGCGGGTGTTCTGCTTTTGCCCACTGCTCCCTCTTTTGCTACGCTGTTGGCTCGGTCTCACCACTGCCTCTTCCTCCGAACTGTGAAAGTCAGTGGCACGACCTTCATTCCATGTGGGGTCTAGGACCTCATCGTCCCCTGCATCGTCTTCCACCCAGTCTTGATCCCTGACCTCCTGTTCAGTCTGCACACTGCAGAAAGACGCAGCAGTTGGCACCTGTGTTTCGTCATCATCAGAGACATGCTGAGGTGGTATTCCCATGTCCTCATCATCAGGAAACATAAGTGGTTGTGCGTCAGTGCATTCTATGTCTTTCACCGCTGGGGAAGGGCTAGGTGGATGCCCTTGGGAAACCCTGCCAGCGGAGTCTTCAAACAGCATAAGAGACTGCTGCATAACTTGAGGCTGAGACAGTTTCCCTGGTATGCATGGGGGTGATGTGACAGACTGATGGGGTTGGTTTTCAGGCGCCATCTGTGCGCTTTCTGCAGAAGACTGGGTGGGAGATAATGTGAACGTGCTGGATCCACTGTCGGCCACCCAATTGACTAATGCCTGTACCTGCTCAGGCCTTACCATCCTTAGAACGGCATTGGGCCCCACCATATATCGCTGTAAATTCTGGCGGCTACTGGGACCTGAGGTAGTTGGTACACTAGGACGTGTGGATGTGGCAGAACGGCCACGTCCTCTCCCAGCACCAGAGGGTCCACTAACACCACCACGACCATGTCCACGTCCGCGTCCCTTACTAGATGTTTTTCTCATTGTTATGGTTCACCACAACAACAAATATATTATTTGGCCCAATGTATTGTATTCAAATTCAGCGGGATATAAATTTGAGGCCTAGTATTTAGGCGCTGGGTGACCGGTATGGATTTAGTGACAGAATTAGACTTGGAAATGCACAGAAGCGTGTGTGTGAAGTTATTCTGAATGACCCTATGTGCACCTTCAATATGATCTACCCTTTTAGGGATAGATTTCAAATAGCTCTGATATAGCAGAAATGACTAAATTATGAAATTGCTAAATTGGGAATTGTATTTCAACCCAGAACAAAAAATGTGCTTTGACGGACACTAAATAACTTTCCCAGCCACAACAGGACAGCGGTAACGAGAGATTTAGCGGGATATAAATTTGAGGCCTAGTATTTAGGCGCTGGGTGACAGGTATGGGTTTAGTGACAGAATTAGATTTGGAAATGCACAGTAGCGGGTGTGTGAAGTTATTCTGAATGACCCTATGTGCACCTTGAATATTATATACCCTTTTAGGGATAGATTTCAAATAGCTCTGATATAGCAGAAACCACTAAATTATGAAATTGCTAAATTGGGAATTGTATTTCAACCCAGAACAAGAAATGTGCTTGAACGGACACTAAATAACTCGCCCAGCTACAGCACTAGGGACAGATTTAGCGGGATATAAATTTGAGGCCTAGTATTTAGGCGCTGGGTGACAGGTATGGGTTTAGTGCCAGAATTAGACTTGGAAATACACAGTAGCGGGTGTGTGTGAAGTTATTCTGAATGACCCAATGTGCACCTTGAATATTATATACCCTTTTAGGGATAGATTTCAAATAGCTCTGATATAGCAGAAACCACTAAATTATGAAATTGCTAAATTGGGAATTGTATTTCAACCCAGAACAAGAAATGTGCTTGAACGGACACTAAATAACTCGCCCAGCTACAGCACTAGGGACAGATTTAGCGGGATATAAATTTGAGGCCTAGTATTTAGGCGCTGGGTGACAGGTATGGGTTTAGTGCCAGAATTAGACTTGGAAATACACAGTAGCGGGTGTGTGTGAAGTTATTCTGAATGACCCAATGTGCACCTTGAATATTATATACCCTTTTAGGGATAGATTTCAAATAGCTCTGATATAGCAGAAACCACTAAATTATGAAATTGCTAAATTGGGAATTGTATTTCAACCCAGAACAAGAAATGTGCTTGAACGGACACTAAATAACTCGCCCAGCTACAGCACTAGGGACAGATTTAGCTGGATATAAATTTGAGGCCTAGTATTTAGGCGCTGGGTGACAGGTATGGGTTTAGTGCCAGAATTAGACTTGGAAATACACAGTAGCGGGTGTGTGTGAAGTTATTCTGAATGACCCAATGTGCACCTTGAATATTATATACCCTTTTAGGGATAGATTTCAAATAGCTCTGATATAGCAGAAACCACTAAATTATGAAATTGCTAAATTGGGAATTGTATTTCAACCCAGAACAAGAAATGTGCTTGAACGGACACTAAATAACTCGCCCAGCTACAGCACTAGGGACAGATTTAGCGGGATATAAATTTGAGGCCTAGTATTTAGGCGCTGGGTGACAGGTATGGGTTTAGTGCCAGAATTAGACTTGGAAATACACAGTAGCGGGTGTGTGTGAAGTTATTCTGAATGACCCAATGTGCACCTTGAATATTATATACCCTTTTAGGGATAGATTTCAAATAGCTCTGATATAGCAGAAACCACTAAATTATGAAATTGCTAAATTGGGAATTGTATTTCAACCCAGAACAAGAAATGTGCTTGAACGGACACTAAATAACTCGCCCAGCTACAGCACTAGGGACAGATTTAGCTGGATATAAATTTGAGGCCTAGTATTTAGGCGCTGGGTGACAGGTATGGGTTTAGTGCCAGAATTAGACTTGGAAATACACAGTAGCGGGTGTGTGTGAAGTTATTCTGAATGACCCAATGTGCACCTTGAATATTATATACCCTTTTAGGGATAGATTTCAAATAGCTCTGATATAGCAGAAACCACTAAATTATGAAATTGCTAAATTGGGAATTGTATTTCAACCCAGAACAAGAAATGTGCTTGAACGGACACTAAATAACTCGCCCAGCTACAGCACTAAGGACAGATTTAGCGGGATATAAATTTGAGGCCTAGTATTTAGGCGCTGGGTGACCGGTATGGATTTAGTGACAGAATTAGACTGGGATATGGCCAAAAAATAAACAGACTATTGCTGGTTAAATGCACTTGGTGTGACAGCTTCACCCTGATGTAGGCTTTAGCCAAAAAACAACCACACCATTGAGGGTTAAATGCACTTGGTGACAGGCGCAGCTTGCCCCTGATTTAGTATATGGCCAAAAAATGAACAGACTATTGCTGGTTAAATGCACTTGGTGTGACAGCTTCACCCTGATGTAGGCTTTAGCCAAAAAACAACCACACCATTGAGGGTTAAATGCACTTGGTGACAGGCGCAGCTTGCCCCTGATTTTGTATATGGCCAAAAAATGAACAGACTATTGCTGGTTAAATGCACTTGGTGTGACAGCTTTACCCTGATGTAGGCTTTAGCCAAAAAACAACCACACCATTGAGGGTTAAATGCACTTGGTCGCAGCTTGTGCTGGCGCACCACAAGACACAAAATGGCCGCCGATCACCCCAGAAAAATGTGACTGACAAACGGTCTGGGCAGCCTAAAAACAGTGAGCAATTGAGGATCAGCAGCTCAATGATCCACAGCTGCAGATCGATCAGTTAATCAAGTCCTTTGGAGGAGTTAATCTGCCTAATCTCGCCCTACTGTCGCAGCCGCAACCTCTCCCTACGCTAATCAGAGCAGAGTGACGGGCGGCGCTATGTGACTCCAGCTTAAATAGAGGCTGGGTCACATGGTGCTCTGGCCAATCACAGCCATGCCAATAGTAGGCATGGCTGTGATGGCCTCTTGGGGCAAGTAGTATGACGCTTGTTGATTGGCTGCTTTGCAGCCTTTCAAAAAGCGCCAAGAAAGCGTCACAAAAGCGCGAAGAAAGCGACGAACACCGAACCCGAACCCGGACTTTTACGAAAATGTCCGGGTTCGGGTCCGTGTCACGGACACCCCAAAATTCGGTACGAACCCGAACTATACAGTTCGAGTTCGCTCATCCCTAGTTAAGACTAATGTTACTTTTAGTCACCAAAAACCTTGGAAGCAGAGTATTAGGTCACATTTACACACGGCAGATGTCAAGCAAAACATTGAATTCAGTTAGAGATCATCTTCCAAGTTAGACTTGTTCTCACACTTATCTTCCTGCTGGTCAGTGAATGCCTCTATTATATTACCACCCCAGATGTTAGAGATGTGTCCTGTGCAGTTAAATGTGACACACTCCTATTGTCTGTGTCATTTATCTGATGCCTGCTGTGTGTGGGAAAGCCTGCGGACTACAGGGGAGGGGAGGCTTCTGCCCATGTACAGATTTACTACTGCCTGGGGAGAGGCAATTCAGAGAAATAGGTGCATAATGAATAATTATTATGTTATATATTTTTATAATATATATATATATATATATATATTTAAAACTAAAGATTATCCAAGTTCTGTAGTTTCTTCTCATGCATATAAGATATATTCATGGAACTACTAGTGGACTGAGCAGGAAATTGGTAAGTACTTGAGGGCCTGGGGCAATTGGGTTCATCAGATGCTCCTAGGTGGGTCTCAATTCAAAAAATGCCTCAGGCCCCCTTACCTACCATGTACCATTTATACTACTGATGTCTTCTTATGTGGCAAGGTCTGGTTGTGACAGTGGTCTCTGCACCTGTTATACCTGCTCCCCTGTTGCTCATTACCTTCTCATCCAGTCGGTGCATATGATGAGGGCTAGCAGTGGATCATTAATTGTATCCTAGTGGACCAGACATCTTTTCTGTGAACTGGTACCATCTGATATTCGCCTGTTAATCAGCTGAGTATCATTTTTGTGTCTTCTTTTAGGGGTCAAAGACCCAGGGGTCTGGTAAGATCACTAGAATAGGGCTTAAAGAAGACTTAAGTGACCAGAAATGCTTAGTAGGGCTAAACATTTGCCCCTCTAGGCCAGTATATAACCAACCTTATGCGCATCCCAATGTTTTGCACCATTGGGATAACTACTGAAGAATATTAGTTGACTTTTCCTACCCCAAAGGGATTTGAGTTCCCTTCTTGAAATCACTGATGGTCCAGGATCGGCAGCATTTCAAATGTGATCTTCTTACATGGATCTTTGACACATTGGAAGATCATTTTGACTTTTCTTTAAAATGGGTGTACCACAGTTTTTTTAACTCTCAAACAGAATGGCAGCTGAATGCTGAGGCTAGTGATTGAGCGGTCATGTAAATGATAGATGTCAACACCTCATATTCTGACCAGCAGCGCTGGAATGGAGGGACCTTTAGTGGTTGAGTTCAGCTTTTATCTTTCTTTTATAAGACTGTCTGCTCCCCTATGAATTTTAGAAACTGTCGGACAACCCCTTTAAAGTTACTTCATCTTCACATGGTTTACCTGTGCCCTGAAATGCAGGAATCCATGTATACATATGGTCTTAAGCTGACTGTACACATTAGATGTATATCGGCTGGACCTGCTCTTTTCATTGGGATCGTCAACCATCTAATTTGTATGGTGGTTCCCGTCTCTGCCCCAATGGCAGATACTGGGAGAGATAAGGAACAGGCTGTTTTGTAGAACGACTGATCTTTTTATCCTCGGGCTTGCAGTGTCTTTCTACAATATACCCTTTCAAAACACATGCACACTTGGCCTTGCGGGTATGTCTATTTGTAGCTATTGGCTGAACAGTGGTTTGGCAAACAGATATCTCATGTGTATAACCATACTGATATGTCTGTAGTTACATCTACATCTTCCTGGCAGCCACTTATCTCCCTCCTATTTAAAATACATAGGGAAGACAGAGAAGATAGCTGTCTGCTGAACACTGATCCTTATCTGTGGGACCAGCCACTGTCTAGAGAGATCTGATGCGTCATTAACCAGTCAGGGAGCTAATGGCTTTGTTTCCTTCCTTTGATATGTAGGTAACATTTGTCACATAGTCTGCTTGGGATAATAGACGCACACTTCCACAACTGGGTGTCGCTGCCTCCAATTGTCAGCTCCCTTATTATATCTCATAAGGGTCCATTCACACCTCCTTAACGTGTTTTGCGGATTCGCAAAACACGGACACAGCAATATGCGTTCCGCATTTTGTGGACCGCACATCGCCGGCACTAATAGAATATGCCTATTCTTGTCCGCAATTGCAGACAAGAATAAGACATGTTCTATTTTTTTCGGAAACGGAAATGCGGACCCGGAAGTGCGGGTCCGCATTTCCGGAGCCTGGCCGCACATCGTGCGGCCCCATAGTAATGACCGGGTCCGCAATTCTGTGGAGCGAAATTGCGGACGTGTAAATGGTAAATGGTGCAATTCTAGCTATCTCTCTTAGATATAAAAAGTCTACACACCCCTGTTAAAATGTCCGGTTTCTGTGATGTAAAAAAATGAGACAAAGATTTATTTCAGAACTTTTTCCACCTTTAGGGTCCATTCACACGTCCGTGTGTGTGGATTCGCAAAACACGGACATCGGCGATGTGCGTTCCGCATTTTGCGGACCGCACATCGCCGGCACTGAATAGAAAATGCCTATTCTTGTTGTGCTGCCCCATAGAAATGAATGGGCCGCAATTCTGTTTCGCAAAATGCAGAATGAAACTGCGGACGTGTGAATGGACCCTTAATGTGACCTATAAACTGTACAACTCAATTAAAAAACAAACTGAAATCTTTTAGGTAGAGGGAAGAAAAAATAAAAAAATAAAATAATATGGTTGCATAAGTGTGCACACCCTTAGGCCTCATGCACACGGCTGTTGTTTTGGTCCGCATCCAAGCCGCCGTTTTGGCGGCTCAGATGCGGACCCATTCACTTCAATGAAGCCTCAAAAGATGCGGACAGCACTCCGTGTGCTAAAAAAATATAACATGTCCTATTCTTGTCCGCACTTTGCCTTAAACTAATACTTTGTTGAAGCACCTTTTGATTTTATTACAGCACTCTTTTTGGGTATGAGTCTATCACCATGGCACATTTTGACATGGCAAGATTTGCCCACTCTTCTTTGCAAAAACACTCCAAATCTGTCATATTGCGAGGGCATCTCCTAGGCACAGCCCTTTTCAGATCACCCCAGATTCAGGTCTGGACTCTGGCTAGGCCATTCCAAAACTTTAATCTTCTTCTGGTGAAGCCATTCGTTTGTTGATTTGGATGTATGCTTTGGGTCGTTGTCATGCTGAAAGATGAAGTTCCTCTTCATGTTCAGCTTTCTAGCAGAAGCCCGAAGGTTTTGTGTCAATATTGACTGGTATTCAGAACTGTTCATAATTCCCTCTAGCTTAACTAAGGCCCCAGTTCCATCTGAAGAAAAACAGCCCCTTGGCATGATGCTGCCACCACCATGCTTCACTGTGGGTATGGTGTTCTTTTGGTGATGTGCAGTGTTGTTTTTGCGCCAAACATATCTTTTGGAATTATGGCCAAAAAGTTCAACCTTGGTTTCATCAGACCATAACACCTTTTCCCACATGCTTTTGGGAGACTTCAGATGTGTTTTTGCAAAATGTAGCCTGGTTTGTATGTTTTTCTTCGTAAGAAAAGGCTTTCGTCTTGTCACTTTACCCCATAGCCCAGACATATGAAGAATACGGGAGATTGTTGTCACATGTACCACACAGCCACATCCTTTAATGTTGCTGTAGGCCTTTGGTGAGCGCGATAACGTCATCAAAGGTCCTTTGGCAGGTCCTGAAAGAAGAAGAAAGAAGACATGCCGGCTGCGCGAACAAGCTGATGAGGTGAGTTAATTTTTTATTTTATTTTTTAACCCCTCAAGCCACATTTTAGTAAGCATTCTGTATTAAGAATGCTATTATTTTCCCTTATAACCATGTTGTAAGGGAAAATAATACAGTAAATTGACTTTAATGGGGTTGCCTCATCCCTATGATCTCCTAGCAACCTTGCGTGAAAATTGCACCGCATCCGCACTTGCTTGCGCATGCTTGCGATTTTTCACGCATCCCCATTCATTTCTATGGGGCCTGCGTTGCGTGAAAAACGCAGAATATAGAACATGCTGCGATTTTCACGCAACGCACAAGTGATGTGTGAAAATCAACGCTCATCTGAACAGCCCCATTGAAGTGAATGGGTCCGGATTCAGTGCGGGTGCAATGCGTGCACGGAATTCTCGCCTGTGTGAAAGGGGCCTTGCGTTTATTTTTTTGTTCATTGTATTTATATCTATCCAGGGGTAGATATAGGCAGTAGAAGGTCCCTGTGTAAGAATAGTATATGAGACCCTTACTGTTTAACAGCTAATTTATGATGAGTTTGGGGCTTATTATAGCACTCCTTATCCTGTCATGACTCTCCTGTTAACCCTTCATCTGATAGATCAGAATCTAACAGTCATTTTAAGCCAAGCAAACTTTGATTCAACCTTTTTTTATTCTGGTATGGGCCCCTCTTGCCTAAAGGGCACCGAATTTATTGAGTGTTACTCCTTTCTTTGACTTTCTAGTCAACCCCTTATCTGATGGAACAGAATTTTGAGCCTAAGGAACGTTGGTGGCCCTTATTATTGTGGCGGAAACAATATTATGTCCACATATCTATCTATCTGTCTATCTATATCTATCTTTTTTATTTATTTATTTCACACACTTACATAGCGCTGCTATATTCCACAGGGCTTTACAGACATTAGCATCAAGCTCTCCCCGGTGGGATGCACAATCTAAATGATCTATATATCTATCAATCTATTTGTCTATCTTCCATACTAGCCATTGAATTGAACAAGGAAAACATAAATTTTTTTGTCCTGCCGCATAAAACAAAGTGGTTGGCAGTCGGCAGAATGTATAGGAGCAGCTGGCAGGACGCGAGTGAGTGTGACATGAAGTGTGCTTCACAATAACTTGTGAATTGTCTGTCTAACGGCACACTTACAGCATGTAGTAAGACGTCTTTTATAGTCAGCAAATGATGGGAAAGTGTGTGGGGAGAAACAAGGTGCCATTTGTAACTCAAGGAGTAATGACTGCAGTCAGCTCTGCTGTCTGTGATGGGTGAGCGTGTGGCCGCACATTGTATTGTACTGCAGGTAGTCATGCTGGGATGATGTGCACACTCTAGCACAAAGTTCTGCATGACCATAGATTAGAAAAAATAAAAAATATCAAAACGGACATTCACTGTACTGTAAAGGTGCGGCCGCTCAATTTTTTAATGCACCTTTGGAAGTCAAAATCAGGAGTGGATCATAGAAGGAGAGAAAGTTTAAAGGACAGATTCGACTTCTTTTTTTTTTATATTCACTCCTGGTTTTGGCTTCCAAACCTGCATCAAGAAACCTGACCTTATGGTTGTACTCTTACTTATACAGCAATGTTCACACCTGTTATTAGCCTTCAGTTGGCGAGATATGTTGGGAGGGCCTCTGACCTCTGATGGAAGGTTGCCAAATATCTCACTATATGGGCAAATAATATAATGTATCAATGAGAGCACCTATTCTAAAAAAAATAGTATGCATTTATATTTAATAGTATACTGTTTGGCGTGAAAACAGGTTAGTGCTGCTACCCTTGTAGTTCTGGGCTGATTCTTCACCTTTCTTCTGAGAGTTGAGTTGCTTGGAAGAAACACACAACACTATGTGTGGAGAAAAAGAGGCACAGCACACCAAAATCAAAACCTCATCCTAAGGGTCCATTCACACGTCTGTTGTTTCTTTCCTGATCTGTTCCATTTTTTGCGGAACAGATCTGGACCCATTCATTTTCAATAGGTCCTGAAAAAAAATCGGACATTGTGCTGTCCGATTTTTTTCAGGACCCATTGAAAATGAATGGGTCCAGATCTGGTCCAGATCTGTTCTGCAAAAAACGGAACAGATCAGGAAAGAAACAACAGACGTGTGACTGGACCCTAACTGTGAAGTATGGTGGTGGGGGCATCATGGTTTGGGGCTGGTTTGCTGCATCAGGGCCTGGACGGATTGCTATAATTTTGCAGGAGAACTTAAGGCCATCTATCCACCAGCTGAAGCTCAACAGAAGATGGATGTTGCAACAGGACAACGACCCAAAGCATAGAAGTAAATCAACAACAGAATGGCTTAAACAGAAGAAAATACGCCTTCTGGAGTGGCCCAGTCAGATTCCTGACCTCAACCAGATTGAGATGCTGTGGCATGACCTCAAGAAAGCGATTCACTCCAGTCATCCCAAGAATATTGCTGAACTGAAACAGTTTTGTAAAGAGGAATGGTCAATAATTACTCCTGACCGTTGTGTACGTCTGATCTGCGACTACAGAAAATGTTTGGTTGAAGTTATTGCTGCCAAAGGAGGTTCAACCAGTTATTAAATCCAAGGGTTCACATACTTTTTCCACCTGCACTGTGAATGTTTACATGGTGTGTTCAATAAAAACATGGTAACATTTAATTATTTGTGTGTTATTAGTTTAAGCAGACTGTGATTGTCTATTGTCGTGACTTAGATGAAGATCAGATCACATTTCATGACCAATTTGTGCAGAAATTCATATCATTCAAAAGGGTTCACATACTTTTTCTTGCAACTGTATATATATATATATATATATATATATATATATATATATATATTCCAGTATCTGGAGTTAAGTGAATATGAGTATTGTTATGTCAGGCTCTGTAATGGGGCAATGGCTGTGGTATCAGCATAATACGTGCTGGATTATTACTGAATATCATTGTACATACATTCTAGAGTATGACCAAATGTATGAATATATTATTCATGACAAAAATAATAAAAATAACTTGTGTTGAGCAGTTCTGTTTCCTCATTCATTATTCCTATAAGAAATTATATCAGAACATTATAAATTATCTGTCTATTTATCTATCATCTATCTATCTATATTTGTATATCATTTTCTGTTAGAAAACAATCTATCTTTGCCTTGTTTCTCTATCTCTCTCTCCTCCTCCTCCTCTCTCCCCCTCTCATCCTCTCTCTCTCCCTCTCTCTCTCTTTCTCTCTTTCTGTTTCTCTCTCCTCCTTTCTCTCTCCTCCTCTCTCTCCCTTTCTCCCCTCTCTCCTCCTCTCTCTCTCTCTCTCTCTCTCTACCTCTCTCTCTCTCTCTCCCTCTCCCTCTCTCTCTCTTCTCTCTCTCCTCCTTTCTCTCTCTTTCTCTCTCTCCCCCTCTCTCTCTCCTCCCTCTCTCCTCCTTTCTCCAAGATCCAAGAATATATTCATTTGTATGGGGGCCTGAACTCAACTCATTATAGAGTTGACTGTAAAAAAACTAAAAACTACCTTTTTGGGAAAACGAAACTATTACACCATATTCACAAAATGCTTTTAGCCACAGCCTACTGAATGCTGGTTGCTAGAAATCTTTATCCCTTGTACTTTTTAGCTGTTCATAGACTATTTCGGCAGTTGCTCCACAGAGCTACATATCTGCTACAGAACAGGATGTCTAGACCTCAGGTCTGGGAACAGAATAGGTGTCAATGTCACAGTTATGTGTCACATCTTCTACATCAAAGGGGCTCAAGTTGGGATCCCTAAGAGAAGAGGACAGTGTGTTCCCAAACTGACTGTGGTAGAATATTGGGGGAGTGTATAGATTGCAGTATGTCAGTTTTCTGGTGCACAAGTCATAATTCTTTGCTCCTACATCATTTTGTCCAAACATGTGACTTTTTGCACTTTTATGACTGTCAGAAGGATGCGTCAAATTTATTAAAAGGCCTGCACCTCTTACTAAAATTGGTGCATCTTACTCCTGTCCCTTTTTTATTATTAAGAATGATGTATGAAATGCCAATCTTAATAAATCCCCACTGTTATCACTCTCTCACACCATGATCAGGCCCCAGGAATCCTGCCATTAATCTTATTATTAGGTAGAATAGCCAGACCTAATTAAAAATCTTGGACAACACCTACAGTGTCTTAAATAAAAAAATCATTTACCCTTTCTTTACTCCAGTGCTGTTTTCTGAAGCGCTCCTCCAGTACCCCTCCTGCTGTTGGCGTAATTTGGTGCAACTAGGGTTTCTACCCTTTTTTCCAACATGCTCAACAAGGAGATTTGTGGGCATAGTGGGAAGGGGCAGAGATTTGTGTTTCCACCTCAAAATTAGCTCCAAAAACACCTCAAAATCTTCCATTGAAATGAATGGGAAGTATAAAAATAAGTTTCATGTAAGTCCAGGCGTATATATTTGTGCATTTTCCACAAATTTTTGGGTGTGGACCTACGCCAAATGCCTGTTATAAATGATGCAGGTCTAGACCTCCTGTCTAAGCTTCCACCATCTATAAGACTGGTAAACCAGGGTCAGTGTGTCTTACCACTAGTGTTTCCTTCATGGCATTTTTCTCATATGAGGGTGGGTTCACACTAGCGTTAGGGATTGCGTTATGGTTTTCCGTTATAACATGGTTTTAACGGAAAATAACGGAATGCCCAGACAGAATGCAAAACGGAAGCCTTTAAAAGGCATTCTGTTTGCTTTCCGTCCTAATAGAAGTCTCTGGGAAAGCATAACGGATCCGTCTGGGTCCCGTTATGCAAGATGTAAAACAAAGTCCGGACTTTGTTTTCCGTCTTGCATAACAGGACCAAGACGAATCCATTTTGATTCCCATAGACTTCTATTCGGACGGAGAGCAAACGGAATGCCTTTTAAAGGCTTCCGTTTTGCATTCCGTCATAATACAAGTCTATGGCCAGAGGAACGGATCCGTCCATCCGTCTTATGGATTCCGTTATTTTCCGTTATAACCATGTTTTAACGGAAAGCCATAACGGAATCCCTAACGCTAGTGTGAACCCAGCCTAAGGTTGAATGCACACGGCCGTGTTCAACGGCCGAGAGCGGTCCGTGGTATCCCAGCCTGGATTCCTGCTGACAGCAGGAGCGCACGGGTTCATTGGTTGCTATGACGCCGTGCGCTTCATGCCTCCGCTGCACTCCAGTAATACACTGGTATGATCTAAAACTGGTGACACATCTCTACACAAAAGTGTTATTTGTAAAGATCTGCCAAATGGTTCAAGCAGCATTTGATACATTTGGAACTAATTATCTCAATCCAAACTCAAGGAAAACGGAGTTAAAAATTCCCCTCATGATAAATCTCCCTCCGGTGTATATAGAATCTAATACAGTCAGATGTGAAGCTTTTACATGGAATGTACAGAGAGCAGCCCCCGAGAAAGGAGCCAAGATCACACACAGTGACCCCCCCTGCCTCTCTTGAGGATGAGGAGGTGTCACTTGTTAGCCGTCTCTTATCACACCGCCATATCCTCTGTCTCTGGAGACCCACAGCACATTGGACAATAGTACTATATCTCTGTGGTCACATACAGTTGAAACCAGAAGTTTACATACACATATTACATATAAAAAGACACATAAGCATGTTTCCTCAATATCTGACATCAGAATAAACCTTTCTGTTTTTGGTCAATTAGGATTACCATAATTATTATTATTTGCCAAATGCCAGAATAATGAGAGAGAGAGAATGGGAGTTGTAGAATAGATGGAGTGGCACTGCACTGACGATATAAATCCCTTTTTATATTAGAGGTAGCGTCACTGGAGGACTTGGCGAAGATATATGCGGCATTTAGCTGCTAACACTGGAGCTCAGACTAACGTGTAAGTAGATTGTTACTGTTGCAATAAACTTGTACATGAAAGAGATAAAGGACGGCGCAGAGAGATGCGCGTCACAGACGTTTTGTTTTTTTTAATCCATCACCTGATTATGGGCCAGATGAAGCACTGAGGTGCGAAACGTCCGTCGCCTAGTCCTGCTGATGCACACATGTATGTAGTCTGCTCCCTACCTCATATTGAAATGGAATAAAGAAACCACTTCTGCAAGTACTGGTGAGTGCCGCCCTTTGTCTCTTTCATGTACAATGAGAGAGAGAGAATGTTTTAAGGCATTTTTATTTATTTCTGCAAAGTCAAAAGTTTACATACACTAAGTGTTTAAAGGGAGTCTGTCACCTCCATATGGCCATATACAGTGCTTACATGGCTCTGTAGCACACCTATACAGGATTGTAACGGTACCTTTGTTCTTTTCTTTAGACTTGCACAAGCAGGAAATAAGAAGTTTGATTCATATGCAAATGAGCACCCGCAAGTGCCCAGGGGCGGCGTTCAGTGTGTAGGTGCCCAGGCTGCTCTGCCTTCTTTTCACTTTACTCCTCCCCAGCCTCTGCCTTTGCCCGCCCTCCAAGTCCTTTACGTCATCGCTAGGTCCGCCCAAGATCCCACGCCTGTGCACTGCTCCGCTGGGCTGGGGCATGCGCACAGCGATGCCCATTGTGGGCACTGCATCGCTTCACCTAGTGCGCATGCCTTCGGCCGGAACTATCGATGAGGCAAGAGACTTGGAGGGCGGGCAAAGGCAGAGGCTGGGGAGGAGTAAAGTGAAAAGAAGGCAGAGCAGCCTGGGCACCTACACACCGAACGCCACCCCTGGGCACTTGCGAGTGCTCAATTGCATATAAATTTAATTTATTTTTTCCTGCTTGTGGAAGTCTAAAGAAAAGAACAAAGGTACCGTTACAATCCTGTATAGGTGTGCTACAGAGCCATGTAAGCACTGTATATGGCCATATGGAGGTGACAGACTCCCTTTAAACAATTCTGGACTGCCCATATGATTATGCCATGTGTTTGGAAGCTTCTCTTAGGTTTGTTGGCAACATCTGAGTTAATTAGAGACACACCTGTGGATGTATTTAAATGCACACCTGAAACACACTGCTTTGGGTAGCATCATGGGAAAGTCTAGAGAAATCAGCCAAGATATCAGGAAGAGAATTGTGGACTTGCACAAGTCTGGCTCAACCTTGGGTACAATTTCAAAATACCTGAAGATGCCCCATTCACCTGTACAAACAATTATACGTAAGTACAAACAAGATGGGAATGTCCAGCCATCATACCGCTCAGGAAGGAGACAGGTTCTGTGTCCCAGAGATGAACATGCTTTGGTCCACATGTGCATCAACCCAAGAACAAAAGCAAAAGACCTTGTGAAGATGATAGCAGAAGCTGGTAAGATTGTGTCAATATCCACAGTGAAACGAGTACTGATCAACATGGGCTGAAAGGCCACTCTGCCAGGAAGAAGCCATTACTCCAAAAGAAACACACAAAAAGCCAGATTGATGTTTGAAAATGCACACAGGAACAAAGCCCTACATTTTTGGAGACATGTCCTGTGGTCTGACCAAACAAAAATGTAACTTCTTGGCCATAATGACTAGAGATGAGTGAATCGAAGCTGACAAAGTGGAATTCATTTAGAATTTCAGGAAAAATTCGATTTGCAACAAATGCAAATTTTCTTGCGATTCGTGAGAACCAATCACATTTTTCCTAAAATGGCGGCTACACGTGTGAAGACTGAGGACATGGGGGAAGGAACTCTGGTAAGGCGGGATCACCCAGATTGCATGCAGCCAAACGATGTGGGAAAAAAAGACAGAAAAAACGAAGATACCACAGAGTGGCAAGGTGACATAATGTGGATATGGCGGCAGCATCATCAGACCACAGAGTGGCAAGGTGACATAATGTGGATATGGCAGCAGCATCATCAGACCATAGAGTGGCAAGGTGACATAATTTGAATCTGACAGCAGCAACAGGAGGAGGATACCACAGAGTGGCAAGGTGACACAATGTGGATATAGCAACTGCAGTAGCAGCAGTAGGATACCATAGAGTGGCAAGGTGACATAGTGTGGAGATGGCACTAGCAGCAGCAGCATCAGGAGACCACAAAGTAAACCTTTAACAGAGTGGGGCGGTGGGTGGCAATACCAGTACCTGCTAATGAAGGTTGCTGAAAGAAGGAGCACTTTGCATCAGATCAGGCGGGTGGCAGCAACAGAGTAGTAGCTGAGGCAGGTAGTCAGAAGAAAACGGTCTCTTTAATCAAAGTGTTGGTGTGGCACCATGGATGATCTAGTCTGATGTATCAAGAATTGGTGGTTGGAAATCCTGGCTGATCCAGGCCTGATTCATCTTGACAAAGGTTAGTCTCTCCACATTTTGGGTGGACAAGCAAGTTCTTCTTGGGGTAACTATGGACCCTGCCGCACTAAACACCTTCTCTGGCCGGGCAGGACAGGTTTTCCAGGGCAAACTCTGCTAGTTACGGCCAAAAATCCAGTTTGGCTAACCAGTAGTCCAGCGGATCTTCAATGTAGGGTGGCAGGGTGCTGTCCAAGTATACCACCACCTGCTGGTTCAGGTCCTGCTCCAGGTTTACCTGCTGCTGCTGGTGAGTAGTTTCTTCACTATGTGGGTGAAGAAAGCTACTCATCAGCGACTGTCGACTCAGTCTGCTGCTGATGGAGCTGGTACTGCTCCTCCCACCCCACCCCTCCCCAGCAGCCATGAAAGTGGAACGTGAGCTCAGAGGGCCCCCCGGTCAGACCTGCGAGAAGATCGATGATGGCCGCAGATAAGCAGCGGCCAACTGACTACATAGGATGTCTCTGTAGTAGTTCAGTTTGTCCTCCCTCTCAGTGGGTGTAAAAAAGGCCCCCATTCTGGACCGGTAGCGAGGGACCAACAAGGTTGAGAGCCAGAAGTCATTCCTCTGCCGAATGGTGACAATTCGGCTGTCACTACGCAAGCAAGTGAGCATGCATCGGGCCATTTGTGCAAGTGACTCGGAGGGACTCCCTTCCTCAATCTCCACTGCATACTGCCACGGTGTGTCCGGGTCCTCTGTCTCATCTTCCTCATCTGATGATGCTGCCGCCATATCCACATTATGTCACCTTGCCACTCTGTGGTATCCACCTGCTGCTGCCAAATCCAAATTATGTCACTTTTCCACTCTGTGGTATCCTCCTGCTGCTACTGCTGCTGCCATATCCACAGTATGTCACCTTGCCACTCTGTGGTCTGATGATGCTGCCGCCATATCAACATTATGTCACCATGCCACTCTGTGGTATCTTCCTACTGCTGCTGCCATATCCACATTATGTCACCTTGCCACTCTGTGGTATCCTCCTGCTGCTACTGCTGCTGCCATATCCACATTATGTCACCTTGCCACTCTGTGGTCTGATGATGCTGCTGCCATATCCGCATTATGTCACCTTTCCACTCTGTGGTATCCTCCTGCTGCTACTGCTGCTGCCATATCCACATTATGTCACCTTGCCACCCTGTGGTCTGATGATGCTGCTGCCATATCTACATTATGTCACCTTGCCACTCTGTGGTAACCTCCTACTGCTGCCACATTATGTCACCTTGCCACTCTGTGGTATCCTCCTGCTGATACTGCTGCTGCCATATCCACACTATGTCACCTTGCCACTCTGTGGTTTCCTCCTGCTGCTGCTGCTGCTCTTGTCATATCCACATTATGTCACCTTTCCACTCTGTGGTATCCTCCTGCTGATACTGCTCTTATCATATCCACATTATGTCACCTTTACACTCTGTGGTATCCTCCTGCTGCTACTGCTGCTGCTATATCTACATTATGTCAATTTGCCACTCTGTGGTATCCTCCTGCTGCTGCTGCTAGATCCAAATTATGTTACCTTGCCACTCTGTGGTCTGATGCTCTGGTGCCATATCCACATTATGTCACCTTGCTACTCTGTGGTATCCTCCTGCTGCTACTGCTGTTGCTATATCCACATTATGTCACCTTGCCACTCTGTGGTCTGATGGTGCTGCTGCCATATCCACATTATGTCACCTTGCCACTCTGTGGTATCCTGCGGCTGCTACTGCTGCTGCCATATCCACATTATGTCACCTTGCCACTCTGTGGTATCCTCCTCCTGCTGCTGCTGCCATATCCACATTATGTCACCTTGCCACTCTGTGGTATCCTCCTGCTGCTGCCAGATCCAAATTATGTCACCTTTCCACTCTGTGGTATCCTCCTGCTGCTACTGCTGCTGCCATATCCACATTATGTCACCTTGCCACTCTGTGGTCTGCTGATGCTGCCGCCATATCCATATTATGTCACCTTGCCACTCTGTGGTATCCTCCTGCTGCTACTGCTGCTGCCATATCCACATTATGTCACCTTGCCACTCTGTGGTATCCTCCTGCTGCTGTTTCCATATCCATATTATGTCACCTTGCCACTCTGTGGTATCCTCCTGCTGCTACTGCTGCTGCCATATCCACATTATGTCACCTTGCCACTCTGTGGTCTGATGATGCTGCTGCCATATCCACATGATGTCACCTTTCCACTCTGTGGTCTCCTCCTGCTGCTGCTGCCATATCCACATTATGTCACCTTGCCACTCTGTGGTATCCTCCTGCTGATACTGCTGCTGTCATATCCACATTATGTCACTTTGGCACTCTGTGGTATCCTCCTGCTGCTGATGCCAGATCCAAATTATGTCCCTTTGCCACTCTGTGGTCTGATGCTCTGCTGCCATATACACATTATGTCACCTTGCCACTCTGTGGTATCTTCCTGCTGCTACTGCTGTTGCTATATCCACATGATGTCACCTTGCCACTCTGTGGTATCCTCCTGCTGCTACTGCTGCTGCCATATCCACAGTATGTCACCTTGCCACTCTGTGGTCTGATGATGCTGCCGCCATATCAACATTATGTCACCATGCCACTCTGTGGTATCTTCCTACTGCTGCTGCCATATCCACATTATGTCACCTTGCCACTCTGTGGTATCCTCCTGCTGCTACTGCTGCTGCCATATCCACATTATGTCACCTTGCCACTCTGTGGTCTGATGATGCTGCTGCCATATCCGCATTATGTCACCTTTCCACTCTGTGGTATCCTCCTGCTGCTACTGCTGCTGCCATATCCACATTATGTCACCTTGCCACCCTGTGGTCTGATGATGCTGCTGCCATATCTACATTATGTCACCTTGCCACTCTGTGGTAACCTCCTACTGCTGCCACATTATGTCACCTTGCCACTCTGTGGTATCCTCCTGCTGATACTGCTGCTGCCATATCCACACTATGTCACCTTGCCACTCTGTGGTTTCCTCCTGCTGCTGCTGCTGCTCTTGTCATATCCACATTATGTCACCTTTCCACTCTGTGGTATCCTCCTGCTGATACTGCTCTTATCATATCCACATTATGTCACCTTTACACTCTGTGGTATCCTCCTGCTGCTACTGCTGCTGCTATATCTACATTATGTCAATTTGCCACTCTGTGGTATCCTCCTGCTGCTGCTGCTAGATCCAAATTATGTTACCTTGCCACTCTGTGGTCTGATGCTCTGGTGCCATATCCACATTATGTCACCTTGCTACTCTGTGGTATCCTCCTGCTGCTACTGCTGTTGCTATATCCACATTATGTCACCTTGCCACTCTGTGGTCTGATGGTGCTGCTGCCATATCCACATTATGTCACCTTGCCACTCTGTGGTATCCTGCGGCTGCTACTGCTGCTGCCATATCCACATTATGTCACCTTGCCACTCTGTGGTATCCTCCTCCTGCTGCTGCTGCCATATCCACATTATGTCACATTGCCACTCTGTGGTATCCTCCTGCTGCTGCCAGATCCAAATTATGTCACCTTTCCACTCTGTGGTATCCTCCTGCTGCTACTGCTGCTGCCATATCCACATTATGTCACCTTGCCACTCTGTGGTCTGCTGATGCTGCCGCCATATCCATATTATGTCACCTTGCCACTCTGTGGTCTCCTCCTGCTGCTACTGCTGCTGCCATATCCACATTATGTCACCTTGCCACTCTGTGGTATCCTCCTGCTGCTGTTTCCATATCCATATTATGTCACCTTGCCACTCTGTGGTATCCTCCTGCTGCTACTGCTGCTGCCATATCCACATTATGTCACCTTGCCACTCTGTGGTCTGATGATGCTGCTGCCATATCCACATGATGTCACCTTTCCACTCTGTGGTCTCCTCCTGCTGCTGCTGCCATATCCACATTATGTCACCTTGCCACTCTGTGGTATCCTCCTGCTGATACTGCTGCTGTCATATCCACATTATGTCACTTTGGCACTCTGTGGTATCCTCCTGCTGCTGATGCCAGATCCAAATTATGTCCCTTTGCCACTCTGTGGTCTGATGCTCTGCTGCCATATACACATTATGTCACCTTGCCACTCTGTGGTATCCTCCTGCTGCTACTGCTGTTGCTATATCCACATGATGTCACCTTGCCACTCTGTGGTATCCTCCTGCTGCTACTGCTGCTGCCATATCCACATTATGTCACCTTGCCACTCTGTGGTCTGATGGTGCTGCTGCCATATCCACATTATGTTACCTTGCCACTCTGTGGTATCCTCCTACTGCTGCTGCCATATCCACATTATGTCACCTTGCCACTCTGTGGTATCCTGCGGCTGCTACCGCTGCTGCCATATCCATTTTATGTCACCTTGCCACTCTGTGGTATCCTCCTGCTGCTACTGCTGTTGCTATATCCACATTATGTCACCTTGCCACTCTGTGGTATCCTCCTCCTGCTGCTGCAAGATCCAAATTATGTCACCTTGCCACTCTGTGGTCTCCTGATGCTGCTTCCAACTCACCATTATGTCATAGGTCTACTCTGTGGACTTCTCATGTTGTTCCCACATTCCCCACTTCATGACTGGTCCACTATTTTGGCTTTCGGCTTGGCTGACATAATCATTTATTTGTCCTTTCTGCTGATCTGTTATAAGAAAGGAAAAATGAGACACACAATGGATCCTGTCTGTGTAGCAGCTGTAAGACCTATATGGTCCCATCAGAATTGACTTATGATTTGGTAGCCAAAAGCAGGAGTGGCTATACAAGACATGCAAATGTTCCATTCACATGTCATCTCTGTTTTAGATCCACTCCATTTTTTTGGGGCATTAGAAATACTGACGGATTATTGAGCTAATGCTGACCGAGTGAAGGCCTATCCTCCACAGACAGGAACCGTTATTGCTCTGACGGATCAGAGGAAAGGCAAATTAATAAGTGATGTCAACACAAACTTAATGCTGACACCCTCTCCACTCTGTCAGGGGAGGCTCTACTTGTATAAGTGTTTGATAGAACAGGTTCTGTAGACATCTATGGGGAATCAGCTGACGAAGGTGTAAAAGGAGTGCGCTTCTTCTTGGCGCTAACATCGACCTGTAAGGTTGAGTTAATAGTTCAGTTATTTGGTCTTTTTTGGCCCCGTGACTGCGCAAATAAGTCAAGTATGCAGTGATTGTAAGAGCGACACCTGTCATCTACATGTTATACGGGCTCATTGTATTATTTCACTACCAAAGCAGACTCCCTATGCGTGTTACTGCAAGGCACAGTGTTCTACACGACTAGAAAGGCTCTCTGCCGCCAGAAAATTGCTGTTTTTTTTAACATAATTCACTGCAAATTTATTCGGATCGAAGCAAACTTTTTAAAAAAAAAGTAGACGAACTGGCGAATCGAATTTTTAAAAAATTCGCTTGTCTCTAATAATGACCATCGTTACCTTTGAAGGAAAAAGGGAGTAGCTTGGAAGCCGAAGAACACCATCTCAATTGTGAAACACGGGGGTGGCAGCATCATTTTGGGGGGTTGTTTTGCTGCAGGAGGGACTAGTGCACTTCACAAAATAGATGGCATCATGAAAAAAGAAGATTATGTGGAAATACTGAAGCAACATCTCAAGACATCAGCCGGGAAGTTAAACCTTGGGCAGAAATGGGTCTTCCAAATGGACAATGACCGAAGCATACTGCCAAACTGGTTACAAAGTGGCTTAAGGATAACAAAGTCAATGTTTTGGAGCGGCCATCACAAAGCTCTGATCTCAATCCTATAGAAAATTTAGGGCCAAAGCTGAAAAGGCAGGTGCGAGCAAGGCGACCAACAAACATGGCTCAGTTACACCAAGTTTGTCAGGAGGAATGGGCCCAAATTCCGACCAACTATTGTGAGAAGCTTGTGGAAGGATATCCAAAACGTTTGACCCAAATCATACAGTTTAATGGCAATGGTACAAATATTAATGAAATGTATGTAAACTTTTGACTTTTGCAGAAAGTAATAAAAATGGCTTAAAACATTCTCTCTCTCATTATTCTGGCATTTGGCAAATAATAATAATTATGGTAATCCTAATTGACCAAAAACAGGAAAGGTTTATTCTGATTTCATGTCAGATATTGAGAAAAACATGCTTAGGCTACTTTCACACTAGCGTTCGGGCGGATCCGTTCTGAACGGATCCGCTCATAATAATGCAGACGGAGGCTCCGTTCAGAACGGATCCGTCTGCATTATTTTTAGCATATAACAGCTAAGTGTGAAAATAGCCTCGTACGGATCCGTCCAGACTTTCAATGTAAAGTCAATGGGGGACGGATCCGCTTGAAGATTGAGCCACATTGTGGCATCTTCAAACGGATCCGTCCCCATTGACTTACATTGTAAGTCTGGACGGATCCGCACGGATCCGCACGCCTCCGCACGGCCAGGCGGACACCCGAACGCTGCAAGCAGCGTTCAGCTGTCCGCCTGTCCGTGCGGAGGCGAGCGGAGCGGAGGCTGAACGCCGCCAGACTGATGCAGTCTGAGCGGATCCGCTCCATTCAGACTGCATCAGGGCTGGACGGCTGCGTTCGGGTCCGCTCGTGAGCTCCTTCAAACGGAGCTCACGAGCGGACCAGCGAACGCTAGTGTGAAAGGAGCCTTATATGTCTTTTTATATAGTGTATGTAAACTTCTGGTTTCAACTGTATAACTATTACAACTAACCTTGTGCTGCACAAGGTATGACATATAAAGATGTTTTCCAGTTTTATATTAATAAAAACTGAACTGCATAGTAAATGTGCCCCTTTGCGATTAATTTCCTATTTTTAAGATCTCAGCTTGCTGTCAGGGAAATGGAATAGGTATCCAGAGGCTAAACACTATAACATCTAATATATCTTCTAGCTGAGAGGTTGCTACAATTGCATCCAGTCTAAGTCCTCTGTTAGGCTACCTGCATGAGGATCCTCGTGCAAAAAAAAACACAGCGCGTAATAGAATACCAGCAAAGTGTATGAGATTTCCCAAATATCATATACACTTTGCTTTTTCGTTTGGTGTGGAAATCTGCATTATGTCAGTTCTTTGTGCAGTTGTTTTATATAGTATGCTCAGACATAGGATTTTTTTCTAGGGCAAAATCCACCGCATTGCCAAAGGCAGAAACCGGTGTAGTTTCTGCCATGAAATGGACCAGCTCTTGGTGCAGCTCCATTGAATGGAGCTAAACCGCAAGGAGGCTCCCGCTGCAGATTTGTGAGGGGTCCTTGTGGTCACCGCATCAAAAATGGACCTATACATTATTGGACCAGTCTGGAAAACAACATGGCAAAAATTCTCAGCCACTTGAACTGCAGCACAGTCACTAGAAAACAATGGGAGGCGGGTTCAGTGCATATTTGGACCTGTTTTCGGTATCGAATCTGTGCTAAAACCCATGCCCAAAAAACTTCATCTGACGTACCCTTTCAATGCAAGGGTGAGATCTGTGGCAGTAACACATTTTGGTACATATTTGGTATGGAAACGCACAGAAATCCACATGGACATTTGTGCAAAATTTCTGTTCCACAGCTCGCACGCGTGTGCCGCTATCCTAGAATCAGCAGCAGCACAGATTTCTCTCCCTCATGCTAGTTTGCTACATTGTATCAGTGCAGGTCAAATGTAGCAGCCTATAGACCAGACAGAGGTTCTGCTGATGTAATAACTCCTCTTCTATCTACCTCTTATTTCTTACACTACTTTCACACTGGCGTTTCTATTTTCCGGTATTGAGATCCGTCATAGGGTCTCAATACTGGAAAAAATGTTTTGTCCCTATTCATTGTCAATGGGGACAAAACGGAACAGAACAGAACGGAATGCTCCAAAATGCGGTTTGCTTTGCATCCTGGGATGCGGCTCGGTCATGACCCACAATGCAAGTCAATGGGAATGGTTTACTCTGACACAATAGAAAACGGATCAGTCCCCCATTGACTTTCAGTGGAGTTCATGACGGATCCGTCTTGGGTATGTTAAAGTTAATACAACCGGATCCGTTCACAACGGGTGCAGATTGTTGTATTATTAGTAACGGAAGTGTTTTTGCTGATCCCTGCCGGATCCAGCAAAAATGCTAGTGTGAAAGTAGCCTAAGTATGGTTATACACATGAGATATCTGTTTGCCAAAACCACTGTTCAGCCAATAGCTACAAATACACATACCCGCAAGGCCAAGTGTGCATGTGTTTTGAAAGGGTATATTGTAGAAAGACGCTGCAAGCCCGAGGATAAAAAGATCAGGAAATTGATATCCAACAGCCTGTTCCTTATCTCTCCCAGTATCTGCCATTGGGGCAGAGACGGGAACCACCATACAAAGTAGATGGTTGACGATCCCAGTAAAAAGAGAGCAGGTCCAGCCGATATACATCTAATGTGTACAGTCAGCTTAAGACCATATGTATACATGGATTCCTGCATTTCAGGGCACAGGTAAACCATGTGAAGATGAAGTAACTTTAAAGGGGTTGTCCGACAGTTTCTAAAATTCATAGGGGAGCAGACAGTCTTATAAAAGAAAGATAAAAGCTGAACTCAACCACTAAAGGTCCCTCCATTCCAGTGCTGCTGGTCAGAATATGAGGTGTTGACATCTATCATTTACATGACCGCTCAATCACTAGCCTCAGTATTCAGCTGCCATTCTGTTTGAGAGTTTAAAAAACTGTGGTACACCCCCTTCCAATGTGTCATAGATCCATGTGAGAAGATCACATTGGTAAAGTTGCCGATCCTGGACTATCGCTGATTTCAAGAAGGGAACTCAATTTCCTTTGGGGTAGGAAAAGCCAATTAATATTCTTTAGTAGTTATCCCAATGGTGTAAAACATTGGGATGTGCATAAGGTTGGTTATATACTGGCCTAGAGGGGCACATTTGTAGCCCTACTAAGTATTTCTGGTCACTTAAAGGGGTTGTCCAGGTTCAGAGCTGAACCTGGACAGCCCTCCATTTTCACCCCGGCAGCCCCCCTGACATGAGCATCGGAGAAGTTCATGCTCCGATGCTCTCCTTTGCCCTGCGCTAAATTGCACAGGGCAAAGGCATTTTTCAGCGTTCCGGTGACGTACCGGGCTCTCCATGGGGCTGACAGGAACCCCGGTGACGTCACCGGCACTGATGGGCGGGATTTAGCTCTGCCCTAGCCAGTAAAACGGCTAGGGCAGAGCTAAAGCTCGCCCCTCAGAGCCGGTGACGTCACCGAACACACTGTGGAATTATATACATAACAAAAAAGTGTGAAACAACTGAAAATATGTCATATTCTAGGTTCTTCAAAGTAGCCACCTTTTGCTTTGATTACTGCTTTGCACACCCTTGGCATTCTCTTGATGAGCTTCAAGAGGTAGTCACCTGAAATGATCTTCCAACAGCCTTAAAGGAGTTCCCAGAGATGCTTAGCACTTGTTGGCCCTTTTGCCTTTACTCTGCGGTCCAGCTCACCCCAAACTATCTCGATTGGGTTCAGGTCCGGTGACTGTGGAGGCCAGGTCATCTGGCGCAGCACCCCATCACTCTCCTTCATGGTCAAATAGTCCTTACACAGCCTGGAGGTGTGTTTGGGGTCATTATCCTGTTGAAAAATAAATGATGGTCCAACTAAACGCAAACCGGATGGAATAGCATGCCGCTGCAAGATGCTGTGGTAGCCATGCTGGTTCAGTATGCCTTCAATTTTGAATAAATCCCCAACAGTGTCACCAGCAAAGCACCCCCACACCATCACACCTCCTCCTCCATGCTTCAGGGTGGGAACCAGGCATGTAGAGCCCATCCGTTCACCTTTTCTGCATCGCACAAAGACACAGTGGTTGGAACCAAAGATCTCAAATTTGGACTCATCAGACCAAAGCACAGATTTCCACTGGTCTAATGTCCATTCCTTGTGTTATTTAGCCCAAACAAGTCTCTTCTGCTTGTTGCCTGTCCTTAGCAGTGGTTTCCTAGCAGATATTCTACCATGAAGGCCTGATTCACACAGTCTCCTCTTAACAGTTGTTCTAGAGATGTGTCTGCTGCTAGAACTCTGTGTGGCATTGACCTGGTCTCTAATCTGAGCTGCTGTTAACCTGCGATTTCTGAGGCTGGTGACTCGGATGAACTTATCCTCTGCACCAGAGGTGACTCTTGGTCTTCCTTTCCTGGGGTGGTCCGCATGTGAGCCAGTTTCTTTGTAGTGCTTGATGGTTTTTGTGACTGCACTTGGGGACACTTTAAAAGTTTTCCCAATTTTTCAGACTGACTGACCTTCATTTCTTAAAGTAATGATGGCCACTCGTTTTTCTTTACTTAGCTGCTTTTTTCTTGCCATAATACAAATTCTAACAGTCTATTCAGTAGGACTATCAGCTGTGTATCCACCTGACTTCTCCACAACGCAACTGATGGTCCCAACCCCATTTATAAGGCAAGTAATCCCACCTTATTAAACCTGACAGGGCACACCTGCAAAGTGAAAACCATTTCAGGTGACTACCTCTTGAAGCTCATCAAGAGAATGCCAAGAGTGTGCAAAGCAGTAATCAAAGCAAAAGGTGGCTACTTTGAAGAACCTAGAATTGACGTATGACGTATTTTCAGTTGTTTCACACTTTTTTGTTATGTATATAATTCCACATGTGTTAATTCATAGTTTTGATGCCTTCAGTGTGAATCTACAATTTTCATAGTCATGAAAATAAAGAAAACTCTTTGAATGAGAAGGTGTGTCCAAACTTTTGCTCTTTACTGTATATATTACCTAAGATACACAAAAGTCTGATAGACCCTCCGGGATGGCCTATAATTTCGGGCAGGAATTCTATTTTCTCAAATATTAATATCTTTCTTGATAAAATATTGAGAGAATACGCCATAGGTGCAAAATCATATATCAGGGATACTGGAGAATTCATTAGCAAAATAAGAGGGATGCGGATCCCGAAAGGGGCGATTCTGGCATCTTTTGATATTGTATCACTGTATACTTCGATTAATCATGAAAAGGGCTTACTAGCGGTAGCAGAGATGTTACAGGATTTGGATTATCCTGCTCCAACCCGCCAGTTCATTTTGACATTGTTGGAGCTGTCGCTTAGGAATAACTATTTTGTGTTCCAGGGACAGTTCTACTTGCAGATGGTGGGGGCGGTGATGGGGTTCAACGCCGCACCCACCTATGCAAATATATTTGTACGGTCATTTGAGGAACGTCTTGTCTATGTATCTCCCCACTTCAACCAGGTTTTGACGTGGTGGAGATAGATAGACGACATTTTCCTCATCTGGACAGGCACCATGGAGGCACTGATGGACTTTCATGTATTTTTGAACTCCATTGACGAGGAGATACAATTTACATTAACGGCATCAGAAGACAGGGTGCAGTATTTAGATACCCAGGTATTTATAGAGGATAAACAAATACATATGGATTTTAACATTAAACCAACTGACAAGAACACATTATTGCATTTTGCAAGTGGACATCCAAGGAGGATGGTGACTTCTTTACCAATTAGCCAAATGCTCAGAGTGAGGAGGATAGTGGATAAGGAAGACAATATGAATCAGGCACTAAGAAATATGGAGATGTCATTTGTGAGCAGAGGCTACCCTAGAAACTTGGTTAAAGTAAGAAAAATGTCCAGAGATGAACTGTTAATTATAAAACAGAAGCGTTACCTTTTGTGTCATCTTATAATGAGTTGAGCCAAAATATAGAACGTATAGTGAGGCGGCATTGGGGGCTACTTAGTAGTGGCCACCCCACAATAGCGGCCTTTAGAGACCCTCCTATGATGGCATATAAAAGAGCAGGGAATGTTAGAGACAAAGTGGTGCATTCAAGATTGCCTGAAAAAGGTCAGTTGAGGCAAACATTTTTGAAAACGAGGCGTACAGGGTGTTTCCCATGTTTGGGATGCGTGAACTGTAAACTGATGCATAAGGGATCAGTATTCACGCATCCGGACACAGGAGAAACCTTTAACATCAAATATTATCTTACATGTGATTCAGCATGGGTAATATATGTATTATGGTGTCCATGCAAAATGCTCTATGTGGGTGAAACCACATGTGACCTGAAAACCAGGTTAAACAATCACAGACAATCCATCAGAAATAAAAGAAAAGACTTGCCGGTGTCAAAACACTTTGTGGAAAAAAATCATAAAGAAAATGAGTTGAGATTCATGATTCTGGATCATGTAAAACCGTTAGAAAGAGGAGGCGATAGGTTAACTGTATTAAAGAAAAAAGAGCTCAGATGGATTTTTTGTTTAGATACATTGAAACCCAAAGGTTTAAATGTTGAGTTTGGGGTAACTGGGGGGATGGTGGGCTAGTGCCCCCTCCTCTATTGCTCATGTCTCGGTGTATCCACAATGCTGTATTAGGTGGATCCAGTGGAAGTTACGCGGATTAATTATGCCACAATGTGATTTTATGTATTGTTGTATGATTTAAGTGAACAATCAGGAATTTGACCTGCTGGTTTGGAGATTGGTCTCACATAAAGTGGTGGAAACAAGGAGGATGACAGATATATCCATTGCCCAAAAGAATGCCCTTAGGTAAAATGGTGGAAAAGGCAAATGAGGCAGCGCTGGTAGCGGTGACGTCAGGTTCGCGGGCACGTGATGCGCGCTGAGCGTGCCGACGCTGCATTGATACCAGACGTTGGGGTGTTTGGTCTCCGCCTCTGGTGACGTACAGCAGTTATGTACCACCCAATAGGAGGGGTAAGGGTTGACACAGGCGCATTGGCGAGGACCAGGCGTGCAGAACCAGCGTGCATTCCCGCAAGCTAAGACGCCATCCTCCTGGTTCATCCACAATCTCCCAGCAAGGTATAGTTGTATATAACTGATTTTAATGCACTATGCACCTTATTATATGCACTATGATTATGAACAGTTTTGTAATTAATATCACCGCTATAATGTTATAGTATACATGCAGGACGTTTTTTAGTCCCTGTTCACATTGAGATGTGGTGTAAATGAATGAATTGTAACATTCCTATATAGGGGAGTGCACGTTTTTGTATTGGTTAAATAATTAATTGGTAACAACCTTACTATGTATTTATACTGGCACCATTGCACTTTATGTTTCACCTGACTTGAAAAGGGTTCTGTGAGAGAACCGAAACATTGTCACTTGATATGTGTGAATAAAGAGCACATTCTATCTTTTAAGGAGTGCTGCGGACTTTCATTGTCTGTTTTCCATCCCGAATCGAGGGATCACCGCGGGCACCCTATATCTATACCTTTAAAGCTACAAGGGAGTGCTGCCAGACCTTTTCTATATATATATGTATTATAAAAATATATAACATAATAATTATTCATTATGCACATATTTCTCTGAAGTGCCTCTCCCCAGGCAGTAGTAAATCTGTACATGGGCAGAAGCCTCCCCTCCCCTGTAGTCCGCAGGCTTTCCCACACACAGCAGGCATCAGATAAATGACACAGACAATAGGAGTGTGTCACATTTAACTGCACAGGACACATCTCTAACATCTGGGGTGGTAATATAATAGAGGCATTCACTGACCAGCAGGAAGATAAGTGTGAGAACAAGTCTAACTTGGAAGATGATCTCTAACTGAATTCAATGTTTTGCTTGACATCTGCCGTGTAAATGTGACCTAATACTCTGCTTCCCAGGTTTATGGTGACTAAAAGTAACATTAGTCTTAAGTTAACCCATCATATGACCCAACTGCTGGACATGACCATTATACAAACCTATTATACTCTATACATACAGCTCTGCACCTCCCAACATGACCTAACCACTGCTGAACAGGACATAATACAAGTCTATTATACTCCATATATAGAACACTAAACCTCCCAACATGACCAACCGCTGGACAGGACATAATACAAGTCTATTATACTTTATACATAGAGCACTACACCTCCCAACATGACCTGATCACTGGAGATGACATAATACAATTCTATTTTACTGTATACATAGAGCACTACACCTCCCAACAAGACCTGACTACTGGACATGACATAATACCGTATTTTTCGCTTTATAAGATGCACTTTTTCCCCAAAAAAAGTGTGGGGGGGAAAGTGGCATTGTGTCTTATAAAGCGAATAGAGTAGTATTACATAGCCAGCACATCGCAATGTGCTATAAGTGTCCTGTACAGATCCCCCTATAAGTGTCCTCTACAGATCCCCCTATAGGTGTCCCCTACAGATCCCCATAACAGTGTCATTCACAGATCCCCCATTACAGTGCGCCATCCACAGCTTCCTATTAGTTGAAAATGCACCAAAAGCACACCATTTGGTTCAAAATATTTTCTTTTCTTAATTTACTCCACAAAAACCTAGGTGCATCTTATCATCATGTGTGTCTTATAAAGCGAAAAATACTGTACATTGTATTATACTCTATACATAGAACACTACACCTCTCAGAATAAAATTCAATTATACTCTTTGTAACGGTCTGTGAGTGTGGAATCACTGTGTCAACCAACTAGTTTGATTTTGGTCTGGACCTAAGGGATTTATCCTGGCAGTCCCCTGATATTAGCCCTTTAATCCCTATACAGGGATCTGAACTAAGCTGCAGAAGAGCCACCAGGCTGCTACCTCCTGGAGTAGTCCTATTGTGGTTGACAGCTGACCCACAGGTGTCAGAGACACCAATGCGGGGCACTGTGAAATCAGGCAAAACTTATAGCCAGCAGCAGGCCGAGGTCAGGGCAGGCAGAGTTTGTGCAAATCCATGAAACAGGTCTGAGGTCAGGGCAGGCAGCAAAGGGTTAATACACTAATCAGGCACAGGTTAGGCCAGGCAGTGGAGGGTCACAGTGAGGAAACAACCTGAGTTTGGTACATGGGCAGACAAATGGAACAGTACACCTTACACAGGGTCTAGCAAGCTAGATCGGCCGATTACTCAGGCAAAAAATAGGCAAACTGCAGAGTATATATATATATATATATACAGCAGAAGGTGATTACCATATTAGAAACACTGAAAACAGAACCAAAGGAGGATTTAACCATGTAGAATGAGGTGAGGTTCAGAGGTTCAATGAAGAATACCTCCAATAGGCATACAGGACACCGGGGCCCGGACGACTGCCAGAGCGCTGGACCTGCAACTGACATAGAGTGAGTGGAGCGATGCCCGTGACTGTCCAAAGTAGTGGGGCAGCAGCAGGCACGGGACCTCAATGTGACATTCTGACAGCTGACAATACATATCAGAGCAAAAACCAAGCCATGAGAGAAAAGAACTGTCTGTAGAAACAGGGTTCTGTAGAAGCACAGATCTGGAGAAGGGCACAAAAAAATTCTACTGCACTGAAAGTGCCCAAGAGCACAGAGGCCTCCATAATTCTTAAATGGAAGACATGTGGATAAACCGAGGCTCTTCCTAGATCTGGCTGCCCAACCAAACTGAGTAATCAGGGGGAAGGGGAACAGCTTGAGAGGATCTACAGAGAAGAATGGGGGAAATCCCCAAATCCAGGTGTGCAAACCTTGTAGCATCATACCCAAGAAGACTGGAGGCTGCAATCACTGCCAAAGGGGCTTCAACGAAGTCCTGAGTAAAGGGTCTGAAAACTTATGTCAATGCTAGATTTTAGTTTTTCATTTTCAAAAAATTATTAAAGATTTTGAACATTTTGTTTTCACTTTTTCCTTATAGGTTATTGAGTGCAGAATGATAGGGGGAATAAATAATATAACAATATAATAAAATGGGAAAAAAGTGAAAGGGTCACTTTCCGAATGCACTATATATATATATACTGTATATGCTTACTATCTGCAGGTAATGAGACCCTCACTGTATTCTCATGCTCAGTCCTTTTCCATTTACAAAGCCAAGTCACCAACAATCCCCAGGCAGTAATCATAGATCAGCCTGGGAATCCTGGGAGGTGAGAAAGTGTGCCATGCACTTCTGCACATCAAAGCCAGGGAAGAATGTTTTTTTTGTCTCCTGGAGGTGAAGATGTGACAAGTGAGAGAGGACTGCATGGCTGCTCCTTATCCTAGCTCCATACTGACAAACCAAGAATCTCAAGGAAGAAACAAGAAGAGGCAGAAAAGATATCTGCACTCAGTCAGTCCCTAACTCTATATATATGTAAAATAGTTGTGTATTTAGGCTGTAAAACACTGGCCTGGTACTGCAGTTGACACCACTGCAAATCATAACCCCACTGATCAAATATTGATGGCCCATGCTAATTATAGGCTAGGATTTGGGGGTAGAGCTCATTTGCACCCATTTCTTCCCAATTATAGGTTAGTAATATTAAAGTGGATATATCATTACTTTATGATCGTTGGGGTTCCAACTTCACTAACCCTGTGTAACCCTGAGAATGAAGGGGCAGCCCTGATTTGGCATTGCAACCCTATCACAGCAGCACCCCGACATCTGCTTTGTAGGGGAGATGCAGCTTAGCTCCATTCAAGTGAATGAGGCTGGCTGCACTTCCCTTCACACAGGGTGGTCTGGGCCCTGCTGTTCAAGGAAAGACAGTGACGCAGTCTCATTCTCAGGATTGGTGGCGGTTCCAGAGGATGGAACCCTACCGAACATTAAGTCATCGCATATGCTAGTGATATAACACACTTTATTAGGTGAGGGTACCCCTTTAAATTCCCCAAAAACTGTTTTAGGGGAATATAATGTAATTTCAGTGTTATAACACTGTTTTTGCAGATCTGATCACAGGGCATATTATAATCTTGGATGCCCTCTACCTCCCATTTATAATACTGATATGGCTGAGGAGTTAATGGGCCCCCTCCGGCAATAGGGACAGGTACAACTGCCACCTCTGCACACCTTTATTAGCTTATTAATGAAAGAGATAACTTTTCTGAAGTAATATGAATTTATTTCTTCAAGTACTGAGCCGCAGATAAGATATAATACATCCAATGCAATATCACACACCCACTGAATTGCATTAATTCAAACAATCAGCAAGTGAGCACACGAATTTCATAGAAATTACTGTCATTTTCATTAAAACATCAAAGAAAAACCTTCTTTTAATACAACTCTCAAAATAACAAGAGTAGGACCAAGACATGGTCATCCTAAGTAATACACATAAGTGTTAACCCCACGATAGCATCTTCACTGCTAAAACGTCTTCACAGAAGAAAAGGAACATATTATTAGAGTCCATCACAATGGACTGGAAGATATAACCCTCAACCTATCTTGGATGCAGCATGACCTGAGTACACAATACTGTAGGACATTAAATTGATAGGATAATTTAGGGGGCACTATGTGACTCCATATAAATAAGCATGAGAAAATACATGCAAACTATGCAACTCAAAACCAGTTAACGTTTTCGTTCCTGATGTAGGAACTTTAATATAACTTCCCTAAACTAAAGAATAACACAACTTTCTTTGAGAAAGCCTTGGTTTCTAAAAGTCACCACCTATCTAGTGGAGTGGACATCTCATCATCATCACACATAAGTTAATTTACAAAGGATTGTCAGGTGTGCAATAAACCATAAAGGCAGAAAATATTCGTCTTGGACCAGTTCATCATGCAGACAATGTCATGGTTAGCTTTCACCAGGGTCTCCAAATGGATTTGCTCCTGTTGACAGTAAACAGACTTGGTTCATTAGAGGTCATCATAGTGGACAACTCATAGGATGCCATTAAAGTATCTTATATTCTTGTTGATTCTGAACTGGTAGGAAGGTGATGGAGTTGGACGCAGGTGGAGAAGCCTTCTCTCTGGGCCTGGCTGGAGGTTGTGACAAAGTAATAACTATTTTTGGATGTATTACTATATATTTTAAAAGTAGAGAAATTGAAATTTGTAAACTTGTAAATTTGCTAATTTTTCTTTTTTTTTTTGTAAATTTGGTATTTTTTTATAAATAAAAATGAAATATTTTGACTCAAATTTACCAGTGTCATGAAATACAATATGTGACGATAAAACAATCTCAGAATGGCCTGGTTAAGTAAAAACATTTTAAAGTTATCACCACATAAAGTGACACTGGACAGATTTGCTAAAAATGGCCTGGTCCTTAAGGCCCCTTTCACACGGGCGAGTATTCCGCGGGGATGCGATGCGTGAGTTGAACTCATTGCACCCGCACTGAATCCTGACCCATTCATTTCTATGGGGCTGTTCACATGAGCGGTGATTTTCACGCATCACTTGTGCATTGCGTGAAAATCGCAGCATGCTCCTCTTTGTGCGTTTTTCGCGCAACGCAGGCCCCATAAAAGTGAATGGGGTTGCGTGAAAATCGCAAGCATCCGCAAGCAAGTGCGGATGCGGTGCGATTTTCACACACGGTTGCTAGGAGATGATCGGGATGGATTCCCGATCATTATTATTTTCCCTTATAACATGGTTATAAGGGAAAATAATAGCATTCTGAATACAGAATGCATAGTACAATAGCGCTGGAGGGGTTAAAAAATAAAAAAATATATATTTTAACTCACCTTAGTCCACTTGCTCGCGCAGCCGTCATCTCCTTCTGTCTTGATCTTAGCTTTGTGTAGCAACAAGGACCTTTGGTGACATCACAGTCATCACATGATCCATCACATGATCTTTTACCATGGTGATGGATCATGTGATGACTGTGACGTCACCAAAGGTCCTGTTACTGCACACAGCTAAGATGAAGACAGAAGGAGATGCCGGCTACGCGAGCAAGTGGACTAAGGTGAGTTAAATTTTTATTTATTTTTTTAACCCCTCCAGTGCTATTTTACTATGCATTCTGTATTCAGAATGCTATAATTTTCCCTTATAACCATGTTATAAGGGAAAATAATACAATCTACAGAACACCGATCCCAGACCCGAACTTCTGTGAAGAAGTTCGGGTTTGGGTACCAAACATGCGCGATTTTTCTCACGCGAGTGCAAAACTCATTACAATGTTTTGCACTCGCGCGGAAAAAACGCGGGTGTTCCCGCAACGCACCCACACATTTTCCTGCAACGCCCATCTGAAAGGGGCCTAAGGGGTAACTTATTAGCCTTTTGCATGGAAAATGCACAATTAAAATATTCGCGATTAGAATATTCGCGATCTACACTTGGATGATATCTGACACTGGGAAAGCTGAGTAATAACTTGCGTTCTACACTGAGTTATTACCCAGCTTTTCCAGTGTCAGATATTATCACTGACTTACTACATAATTATTACATAATATTCGCTATATTGCTATATATTCGTTTTTTGAATATAGCGAATATTCTGAAAAACGAATATAGAGCAATATATTGAATATGATCTCAGCGAATAGTCTTGTAATAACGGTATACAACTACTAGAGGGTGCATGATTACAGCACCCTCTATTAGTTGTATAGTGTTATGACAAGACTCTTGTTCATAGTCTTCTGACAAGAATATTAGACTTGTCATAAGACTGTAAACCAATAGAGGGCGCTATTCATAACTCCATAGCGCCATCTATTGGTTTTCATAGTCTTATGACAGCTGAAAAACAAGGCATATTCTGCTCATTTGCATGTCTTTCCCGTATGTCCATGTTTATGCAAATTAGTTTTTACATGACAAAACTGTATAGAAAGGTTATTGAATACTATGTTAGGACAATCGGAAAACCTTTTGTCGCCCTAATGATATTGATCTAGGTGTGCAGGTCCACCCAAGCCATCCAACAGATGCAAAATAATTTTGACATTTACTGGTTCTCAGTCAGATGAGAGCTGGTTTGGAATAACTCATAGTGCACAAGACTGCCATTGTAAGGTATGCTAGCTGTTATCTGTCTCATGGATAGAATGGGTATACCTGGCTTTTGGCATATAGTCTTTGTGTGGTTGTCTATTGTATGTCATACATAATAGGAGTCTAAGATGCATCCAGCTATCTTGTTAATGCTGTTGCCAAACCATTTTGATGGGGTTTCCATCAATTTCTAACCTGTTTTTATGAACCAGACACCCTCTTGTCTTTTGAGCAGGGGGTGCCTGGTTGTCTCCTATTGACTTCCATTGTATTAAATTGTATTAGCGCACCCTAATTATTCGGCCGAGCATGCTCGCTCATCACTAGTCTCTAAACAATACTTATATAGTGCAGATGCAGGAGGTGAAAGGGGAGTAGAGAATAGGAGTGGAGGAGTTAGGAGGCAGGAGAGGAGACAGTCTTATCTCTGTCCTCCTGGGCCTAGCCCAGGCGAACTAACTGGTTTCAACCATTGAGTCCAAAGATCAGGACTATAGGATCCTACGCTGTAGAGTACCCTTCCGGGTACCACAACCTTTTAAAATAATGAAGCAGAGTGTTTGCCTGCCATGAGGGAGATCGCCCTTGGGTTGTTGGATCATTGAAATAAAGACTGTATTGACAAAGGAAGGTAACTGTCATGTATCAGACTCCAGACTCCTTTGCATCCGGTGGAGAGATTCTAAGCTTCCGGCAGCTCTACCATAATCAAGGACAGAAAGGCCATCTGTCAGAATACTCATTTACAGAGGATCTAAACTAATAGTGAAAGGTTGAGGAATCAGAGCAAGACCAGGAACCAAGCACAAGTAAGAACATCATCCTTCACTCAAGTGGGCTGGAGGTAACCTATGCACTTCACCATAAGTAGCCTGCTAATTTGGATTTTGCAGCTTACCCCTTTTTGCCATCTGTATGAAAGACAAAGTGATGCTATTGGATGCCTTACTACCGCTGACAAGTAAAGTTCCTGCTTGATTCAACCATTGCCTCCCTCACCATTCCACTTCTCCTCCTCATTGCACCTAACGGTGCTGGTATCACGAACACAGGGGCCCAGCCGCAAAAGCACCTTAGACCAATTACCATCAAGGGCACCTCAACCAACATCTGGCTGGTGTTCCCTGGAGGATTTTGTGCTGTCTTCCCATCCACTGCACTGTTGGCCCCAAGGGACAACTAAACCATGAGTACTACTGTCCTCGGCATCTTATCACTAGTGCATGTTACATATTCTACACGGTGTGGGGTCCCAAAGAAGAACTTGCCACTGTATATAGAGGTATGGCCATTGTGTGGCAAGAAGGTACACTGCTAACTTCACAGGACTTGTCATGGAAGGACCTTCCAGTTGGTACAAAGGTCTGACTCATTTGTTAGCATACCCATATATCTCACCTATGGCCCCATTTCTACAGGTGGGTCATTGTGGCAACACTTACAGGCAGATGTTCTAATATGTCTTGGGGGCAGCAGGGAGGATGAATGCTGGGGAGTTCTGCAAAGGTAGGAGGGGGGGGGGAGCTTCAGTTAAAAAGGACTTTGGTGGGGAATGGACTAGGGATAATACACTATAACAATGCCACTGACAAATTATGTGTATTAACTTATTTCCTTTATTTTATATCAATATATTTCACATTGTCCATTCCAAAGAATATACAGTCAATTGCAAACACTGTATAATACAGACAAGTACTACAACTCATATAATACCTGCAAATATAGCAGATTACCGTGTATGTTATACACAACTTTCTAACATTTGCTGCAAATATTACATACCATATAATATATTAAATCATGAAACATAAAGCTCCATAGTACATCACATACTGAACAATTCATAGAATTTAAAATATTCTGATAATTTATCAGATAAACATAACACAATATACAGTAGAGAACAGTTATCACTAATAGTTTTATGAGGCGCTACACAAAGTATATTTATACAATGAATATGACAACGTTTCATCCTCAGTGAGAATATACACATTACTATATAGAAGTCTGTATAATTTATAGTACTGTATGATACATAGTATCTACTGTATATATCAGGCCGGAGGTCTCACCTTCATTAATCTGCAATGCTCTGCACTGGAGGTCTGATATATACATACACTACTTCCCTCTGTATACAGCCAGTACACACTACATATAATCTGATGTACAGTACTGTATGATACATAGTATCTACTGTATATATCAGGCCGGAGGTCTCACCTCCATTATTCTACAATGCTTTGCACTGGAGGTCTGATATATACATACACTACTCCCCTCTGTATACAGCCAGTACACACTACATATAATCTGATGTACAGTACTGTATGATACATAGTATCTACTGTATATATCAGGCCGGAGGTCTCACCTCCATTATTCTACAATGCTTTGCACTGGAGGTCTGATATATACATACACTACTCCCCTCTGTATACAGCCAGTACACACAACATATAATCTGCTGGACAGTACTGTGTGATACATAGTATCTACTGTATATATCAGGCCGGAGGTCTCACCTCCATTATTCTACAATGCCTTGCACTGGAGGTCTGATATATACATACACTACTCCCCTCTGTATACAGCCAGTACACACTACATATAATCTGCTGTACAGTACTGTGTGATACATAGTATCTACTGTATATATCAGGCCGGAGGTCTCACCTCCATTATTCTACAATGCTTTGCACTGGAGGTCTGATATATACATACACTACTCCCCTCTGTATACAGCCAGTACACACTACATATAATCTGCTGTACAGTACTGTGTGATACATAGTATCTACTGTATATATCAGGCCGGAGGTCTCACCTCCATTATTCTACAATGCTTTGCACTGGAGGTCTGATATATACATACACTACTTCCCTCTGTATACAGCCAGTACACACTACATATAATCTGATACATTGTATCACTGGGAATATTCATAGAATGTGTCCATATAGGACTAGGACATCTTCTCCATAGAAGACAACGACTCCTATAACAATATAGAACCAAGTCCATACAGGAGAGCTGCAGCAGACGGCAGATAATATGAAGGACTAGTAAATCACGTAGTAATTACACCATGTCCAGAATGAACTTCTTCTCCATCTCATGATGAGACATTAGTGAGAGGCAGAATCCATCCCATCTCCAGCTCTCAGGTATACGGGGGTACATAGCTCTGAGATCAGTCCACACCAGAGGATCCAGTCACTACCAGGGTCTCCACAAGGCTTTGCTGCTGTCCAGGGGGCTGTGTTTGCTGGGGGTCTGGTGGATGGAGGATACAGGAGGAGATACAGCCCCGTATGTCATAGTGTGAGCCCCAGGGAGGTTCTGCAGCAGCTGGATCTGGAGATCGGTCTGTTTGTGCTGGGACAGGAAGGTGATGGAGTCCTGGACGCAGGTGGAGAAGCCTTCTCTCTGGGCCTGGCTGGAGGCTGTGACATCTAGAACAGGAGAGACATACATGTCAGTGACAGCGTCCATCACCTGCTGCAATCTGCTCTCAGTAAGAAACATATGAGGGGTGTGAGGGGCCGGGACAGGACACTTACTTCTCTCCGCCATGTGGCGCTGCAGGAAGGTGACCGTCATCTCCAGGATATCGGCTTTCTCAGGTTTGGAGGGTAGCTCATGTCTCTGGAACGCCTTCTCCAGTAAGATGTGCAGCTGCTCAATGCTGCTGTTAATCCGGTCTCTCCTCATCTTCTCGATCACCGGTTTCCTCAGCTGCAGAGAAGACATAAGGGTCGGTTAGTTACATGGGGCAGTGGATGCACCTTTATGGCAGTGAAGAAGCACTTGATGCTATGAGAGGAGGAGATGTGGTAGATCAGCACTTACTTTTCTGGGCTGCTGGGTGAGGGGGTCATTAGCCGGGCTCTGGATGAGGCTGACGCTGTAAGGAGCCATCGGTCAGTGTGCGGCAGTGTCCTCCCTGTAGATGGGATGTCAGTGATGTGCGGCCAGGGAGGCAGACAGCCCCTCTATATACCCCTCTCCTGCATAATGATGTGTGAGGATCAGAGCCAGCACAGGTTCCCACACTCAGCCTCCAATCACACAGCAGCGAGGACAATAGACGTGTGTCCATCTGGAGCCTCCAATACAGGAGATAATAGAGGCTGCTGGGGGCAAGCTGTGACCGGAGTGTGGGAAAGACCTGCACCAAGATGCTATCTGCTGTAATGACATATTGCACTGACCACTGCTACTTTCACTATAGATCCGTTATTATCTGGGAGAGGAGCAGCGAATTGTCCGAATGCTTATTAAGATGACATATATGAGAATCCCTGGGGAAATAGTCATGAATAATATCTGAAAATGTGTCTTACAGCAAAAATTATCAACTCTAATAGTAATAATAAATGATAACTTTCTAGTAACAGGTCTCTACATAATATTCTTATAATCATCACTATCTGACATCAGAACTTGGCAACTATACAGAGAGGAGCAGCACTACAAAGACACCGCTTATCTCTTCCTGCAGTAGAGGCTTGCCATAGAGCAATTTTGCAAGTACTTGTAGTTCTTCTTCTGTACCAAACTCTGACTGATACATGATTCCCCCCTCAGCTATAGTATGTATTATGGAGTTCTGCTGCAGAAAAACTTTACACACCTCTGTTTCTGCAGAATCTCATAACACACACCTCAGCTGCTGCAGAACATAATAATACACACCTCAGCTGCTGCAGAACATCATAACACACATCTCAGCTGCTGCAGAACATCATAACACACATCTCAGCTGCTGCAGAACATCATAATACACGCCTCAGCTGCTGCAGAACCTCATAGTAGGGTTGTTGCGATACCAAAATTTGTATTCGATTTCGATACCATAAAAAGTATTGCGATACTCGATACCATTCGATACCACGTGGAAAAAATAAAAATGCAAAAAAAGCTGCGTGCATTCCGCATTTTAAAAAATGGCGAATCGCGCAGTTTTAGTTATTTTTTTTCTGTTCTGGCGTTCACCACATAGGAGACTTTTTTTATATTTTAACAGTTTGGACTTTTCGGACGTGGCTATATGTGATATGTTTATGTATTTATTGTTTATATATTTTATATTTAAAATTGGGAAAGGGGTGATTTATATTTAATAATTTGGGGGGGAAAACATTTTTTTTTACTGTTTATTTAATAACTATTTCCCCACTTAGGGGCCAGAACCTGGGATTTTTTTCATCCCTTGTCCTATTCACCCTGATAGAGCTCTATTAGGGTTAATAGGACTTCACACTCTCCCTGCTGCCATGGGCTTTGTGCACACAGCAGGGAGATTACCATAGCAGCCAGGGCTTCAGTAGCGTCCTCGCTGCCATGGTAACCGGTCGGAGCCCCAGGATTGCACTGCTGGGGCTCCGATCAGAAGCTGCCACTGCACCACCAATGAGAAGGGGACCCTGTGGCCACTGCCATCAATGATTTTAATACTGGGGGGGGAGTGCCACCAATGATAATCCTTAATACAGGTGCTGGCAGCAGAATCACATAGCTGGGAGCTGCGATCAGCGGCAGCTAACCCCTTAGGTGCCACACGTGAGGGGTTAACTGCCGCTGATCGTGGCTATGTGATTTTGCTGCTGGCACCTGTAGTTGTATTAAACGAGGGAAACTGTCACCTAAAAACGCCTCCTAAACCACCAGCATTACCTAAAGTAGCCAGCAGTATGTTCCTAAAGATCCTTTTCTTCTTCTGGCCAGATGCACCAAAATCTTGAAAAAGGAACTTTAATCCCCTGCATGTGCTATGTAAAGGGGCAGCGGCCTCCTCACTTCAAGTCAGGATAACCACGCCCCCTTTTCCTGCCCCTTCACCTCTGATTGACAGCCGCGCATGTGAACGGTCTGACGCGCACTCACACCCGGGAGCCTGCGAAATGAGCAGATGAAAACTACCTAACAGCGGTGTACAGCAATGTGCAGGCACGCTAATAGAGACGTCAGGGCTCATGTGTGAGACTTCGACCGGCTTTGCTGTACCGCCAAAAACTATCATCTGGCTGTCAATTAACAGCGAAGGGGCAGGGAAAGGGGGCGTGGTTATCTTGACTTGAAACGAGGAGGCCGCTGCCCCCTTGACTTCAAACTCTGCTGTAACATAGCGCGTACTTTTCGTTTTTCAAGATCTGGCCGGAGGTAGAAGGATCTTTAGAAACATGCTGCTGGTTACTTTAAGGTAATGCTGGTGGTTTGGGAGGCGTTTTTTAGGTGACAGGTTCCCTTTAACTTTTCCCGCCTCTCCTCTGCCCCTCTCTCTTCTTATTGGCAGCAGCGGCATGGGGAGAGGGAGAGAGTGACTCCTTCTTCCCTTTGCTGCTGAGGGAACATGAGCGCGCTGACAGCAGCGCGCTCATGTACTGTGATGCTAGGCTGCGCAGCCAAGTATTAATAAAAGGCAAATCTTGGTATCGCATCGATACCAGGACAAAAGTATCGATTGGGTATCAATATTTCGATACCCGCAACAACCCTACTATACAGCAGCATCAACAAGGAAGAGGAGCGGGTTGGCTCTGTTTTCAACTGCAAGCATGGTATCTAAGTGGATAGACTGAGGGATGGGGCTCCTTCTGTCACTTCATTGGAATCCTTTGATGCGATTGTGTGGTGCCGATGGCTGTCATTACAAGTGAGAGACTACGAAAGTCTCCCAAACCTGCCATGGCTATATGACTATTAGGCCTCATGCACATAACCCTATTTTCAGTCCGCATTCCAGTCCGGGCCCATTAATTTCAATGTGGCAGCAAAAGATGGAGACAGCATGCCATGTGCTGTCCGCATCTGCACGTCCTTTCCATGACTTCGGAAAAAAAATAGAACATGTCCTATTCTTGTCGGACAAGAATAGGCATTTCTATCATAGGGCCAGACGATCCACATAATGCCGGTATCTGTGTTTTGTGGATCCGCAATTTGCAGTCTGTAAAAACTGATACAGTCATGCACATGAGGCTTAGGTTGTGCTCAAGGGATAGCTTTATTTCTAGGCAATGATACTTTGGTATACTGAGCGTCCCAAAGCTTTATAGAAGAGCGTATAGAAGTTATGATGCAAAAATCACTGAAAATAATGCACTAACACAAAAGATGCAGCAATTCTATATAGACTCGTGCTCCTCCTCTCATTGTATGCTTGGTGCACACAGAGGTAACTAGGAGCAGCACACTATATGTGCAGGGTCTGCTCGCCTGAATATAGATGCCCAATGGCATAGGTAGGTTTAGAGTAGGTCCTGCCTGACTGAGACTACCTTGGCGCTGGTTGGTGGGCATAGATGTGTGTTTGATCTAAATATATTGGCTTACAGTCTCAGATTTGAGGGCTTAGTCCATATATAATGTTTGCATCTATTGTTTGCATTATTTTCCATGATTTTTTCCTAATAAATGGTTTTTTATGCACATCCGCATATTCAGTTATCATATCGTGCAGGATGTTTTGTATCTTTTTCTGTGATTTTTTTATACTAAGTATTCCAGACTCTGCACATATATTGTGGTGCTACTAGTTACCTCTGTGTGCAGTCAAGCATCCAATGAGAGGAAGAGCACACACAGCTATATATACCTCCCAGGGGTTTAGTGAGGGGCGGCAGCTGGGGCATATGCCCCAGGCACAGAGGCTCAAGGGGCGCATCCACAGGGCAGTTCATTTACATGGTGAAGCAGGGAACCATCCTCTCCCTGCTTCACTGTTCTCCAGCACTTCCCAGCAGCCGCACATTGTGCTGCTGGCTGTATGGGAGGAGCGGTTAAAGCCCGGGAATCAGCCTCCTGCATAACCAGCAGCGCAATGTGTGTGTGAGCGCGTCGTGCTATTGCTGCTGGGGAACGCAGTATGTGCCGATCATCAGGGAAACTGGTTCTTTTATGGAGCTGGAGAGGGCACTAGGAGCAAAAGGGGGGCACAAAGAGGACATAACTACAGTGAGTGGACACAAAAGTGGGCAGTACTACTGTGAGGAGGCACAAAGGTGGGTATAACTACTGTGATGGGACCACAAGGAAGCCATAAGTACTGTGAAGTGGACACAATTCTGGCATTAGTACTGTGAGGGGCACAAAGGTGGGCATAACTACTATAAGGGGGCATAAAGGTGGGCATAACGACTGTGATGGGACCACAAGAAGGCCATAACTACTGTGAAGGGCCCACAAGGAAGCCATAACTACTGTGAAGGGGCCACAAGGAAGCCATAACTACTGTGAAGGGGCTATAAGGAGAACATAACTACTGTAATGGGGCACAATGTGGACATAACTACTGTGAAACAGACACAATGTGGTCATTAGTACCGTGTGGTAGCACTAAGGAGAAAACAATGCCCTGGATTACCCTATTATATATTGGGATGGCTCGGTCTTACAGGGCAAGCACAGCGCCCCCTCCCGGGTATTTCACAGGGGCAGTCACCATCCCTTCCTCATGCAAATATTATTTTTGCTTTATCACCACAGTGACCTTGTTTGGGATCCATGCATTATTTTCAGTGATTTTTCTTTTTTAAATGTAGCCATGCACATCCTCATATTTATTGTTCACATTGTGCAGAATGTTTTTTTTTAAAATAATTTTTGCAGGCTTTTTTTTTGTTTGTAGGATATACTTAAGGGAGTGGCACCTGTCTGAATGCGCTCCTATTATCCCACCTGTGGAGTAGCAGTTTTTTGTGCACTTTTGCCCCGTCTGTCCCACAGGCGACTTTGACTAGGTGGTACATATACCTGTGTGTGCTCTTCCTCTCGTTGGGTGCAGCACACTATATGTGCAGGGTCTGCTCTCCTGAATGTAGATGCCCACTAGCATAAAGATAGGTTTTGGAGTAGGTTCATGCCTGACTGAGACCACCTTGTAGCTGGTAGGTGGGCACAGATGTTCTTTGATCAAAATATATTGGGTAAGAATCTCAGATTTTATCATATCAGAATGAGGGCTTAGTCTATTCAAAATATTAGCATTTTCTGTGATTTTTCTTTTATAAATGTAGCCATGTACATTCTCATATTTATCACATCATGCAGGATGTTTATTTATCTTTTTCAGAACTAAAATAAATAATTGCATTTTAATAAAGTTTATTATAAAGAAAATTAGAAATGTTTACAATAAAAAAGTAATATATATTTTTTTGTTTGTTTTATTTTTTTAAAAAGCAAAAAACACAAAATAAAAAAGTTATACCCCTTGGAATGAGGTGACATAAGAACAATGGGGCATATTTATTAAGAACGGTGTTTTAGACACTAGTTTTAATATCCCCTATACCTGGCGGTGGATCCACCGAAGTTTCGAAGAGGCCTGACCTGTAAATAATTTTAGCGGATCCTCCGCCACTTCTAAATGTAAGACAGCTTTCTAGCTGTCTTACATTTAGACCGTTTTCTAAAACAGGCATAGAAAATAGTAAATGCCGGCCGGTCCGTTCCCTTCCCCGCCCATGCCATGCCCACTTTTTTAGACCTGGCGTGATGGACTGGGAAAAGGACTTTTGCGCCAGAATCTGCACCAGAAATACGCATAATTTAGGCATATTTCTGTTTAATAAATGACCCCCTATATTTTTTTCCCCATGAAATGTGCTATCAATGCGCAAAAGTAGTAAAACATAGACAGTTATATACAGAATATTTGGAATCACCCTAATTGTACATCCCACAGAATAAAGGTCATCTGTATGCCACTCTGTGAAAATCTTACATTTAAAAATGCAAAGAAACAATGGTCAAATTAGATTTTTTGGCCATTCTCCTCAAGAAATAGTTTATAAAAATTTATCAGTAAGTTGTTAAGTATCCAAACATGGTGAGACAGAAAAGTTATTCCACAAAACAAAAAGCCTCATATGGGTATATTGAAAGAAAAAGAAAAATGAATGGCTCTCCTAATGTGGTGACTAAAAAATACTAAAAACTCCGCCAGATCAGTAATGAAGGAAGGTGAATGCCATGATTGCTTGGTCAGTTACTTGTTTATGAATATTTGATGTTTTTTTTATAAAATGACCTTCCCCTTCTGTCTGCTGTGATATCTGACATCCTCATGTGCTGGATTTGATAACCCTCCTTCTGCTCTCTGGGGATGGAGGATGTGGAGGAGAGATAAGAGACTCCTGACACCCCAGTGACACTTCATTATCCTCAGCATCAAATAGGGAGATATACTGGGCAGTGTGGAGGCTGGAGATATCATCATACACATAGCTGATTTATAGGGAAACCATTTATATTATAGAAAATAATCCAATTAAGTGCAATGAGATATTATCTATAGGTAATGAATACGTTTATGCATCTTAATGATCTGTCAGCCTGAACTCTCCCATAGGAATGAACACTTGACATGTTATACAACTCTGGGTGCTGCTTATCTGGTGCATCTTTACACTGTGTACATATTAAACAGGATTAGTAAATGGGCCCTATATTTGTACGCTTTATTCCACCCCTCTTTTTAAATATTGTGTAATGTCACTTTTAAGAGGACCTGTCGCCTCTCCTGACATGCCTGTTTTAATAACTGCTTGCATCCCCCATGTAATGATTCTGGAGCATCTATTGTTATGACTCCATGTTGTGCCATTCCTTTATTATTCCTTCTAGAAGTTATGAATTGCCAGAAGTTTGTAATGTGACAGACTGTGCAGGGACACACACCCAACTGGTAACACCCATCTGGACCTTCCTTGAAAACGGCTAGCTATTCATTTATAATTTCTAACAGGAATAGTAAAGGAATGAAAAAAGGGGCAGTACGATGGCTCAGTGGTTAGCACTGATGATTTGCAGCGCTGGGGTCCTAGGTCCGAATCTGACCAAAGACAACATCTACATGAAGTTTGTATGTTCTCCCTTTGTTTGCGTGGGTTTTCTCTGGCTACTCCGGTTTCTTCCACTGCTCCAAAGACATACTTAAATCAGATTATTTTTTATTGAGATTTTCAAATCATTTTATAAGACAAACAAAGTAGTCATCCCCCCCCCCTCCCCTTCCCCATACCCAAGCGTCCTAGATACGAGGAAAACATGTCCAAAAGTCCTTTCCATAAAGAGCTGCTCCAAAGACATACTGATAGGGACCTTAGATTGTGAGCCCCATTGGGGACAGCGTGATGCTAATGTCTGTAATGCGCTGTGGAATATCGTAGCGCTATATAAGTGCATAAATATGGAGTCATAGGAATAAATGTTCCAGATTTGTTATTACAGCGGGGGTGCAATTCCTCTTTAGGATAGCGCTCCAGCAAAACTTGGGGGTGAAGTTATCAGTGACTGTACAAGAGTATTCTGGAGCACAGAGGCTGCAAATTCACGTGAAAGCTACAGTTTGGACAAAATGTGAGACTTTTAACTGTTTTGCACTTTCTTGTCACTTTTTAAAATGGATAAGATAAAGTTAGAGGGGGCGTGGCCTCCATGGCCCAATAGATTTACCATATGTGATTGCAAAAAATTGGAATGAATTATGGCGTAAATCTATGTGCATCTTACGTCCACACACTTCAGGTTAAGACCAGCGCGATTGGGAGGTTAGGGAGCAAAACATATCACTAATATGCCCATAGTGGATTGTCACCTCTCCTGACATGTCTGTTATAGCAAACCCTGCATTCCACTTGTAATAATAATTCTGGAGCATCAATTGTGCCGTTCCTTTATTATTCCTGCGAGAAGTTATGAATGAATTACTCGCAGTTTGCAATGAAGCTCCAGATGGGTGTTACCAGTAGGGTTTATCCCTGCCCAATCTGCCACTGGCAGCACTGACCGGATAGTGTCAGCCGCCCTCCCTGACTGGTAACACCATCCATGTATAACTTATAGAAGGACTAATAAACAAATGGCCCAACACAGAGTCATGAGAATAGATGCCCCAGAAGTGTTATTACATGGGGAAAGGGAGTAAATACTAAAACAGACATGTCAGGAGAGGTGAGAGGTCCTCTTTAACCCCTTCCCGATTTGTGCCATACATGGGTTGCAAAAGATGGCTTGTGCTCCAGAGCAGACACAGCAGACACCCAAGGAGATCTTACATTTTTACTCAAATAATTTTGGAGATATTTTATACAGAGCAAAACACATTTTATATTGTGACTTTTCTCAACCAGAGATGAGCTGTGAGCCATAATACAGATCTGTGTTCTGTGGATTAGTAATGACATACGGAGGATTGGACTTCAGAAAATAAATGGTAATCAATGATTTGTCTATGAGACCCCAACTACTGAACACTGCACGACATTGGGCAGTCCCTATAGGACTGGGACTCAATTGATGATTTTAAGACATTTTGACATAAATAAAGCATCATGTTTAGAAAATATATATTTATTGTTTATAATCTGCAATCATATACAAGCACAGATTTATGAAATATGAAGTATCTGCAAATATTGCATACCACAATACAAGTTATACATGAACTCCTGACACCTCTCACACATATTGCATACTAGGAAATATCAATAAATGATAAGCAGTAGTTGCAAATATTGCATACCAGCCATACTAAATTGAATGGCACCGGTTACATATCAATATACACAAAGTATTGAACATTGGAGTAATTCCTGCAAATATTGCAAAACAGATCAGTTACAACCTAGCAATTATCCCCATAGGAGAGAAGGACCAGTATACTATACTGAACAATTGTCTCCAATGTGTGCATATCCATCTGTTGCAAAACGAAAACTCCCAGAATGCCCTGTAAGCTGGGAGTTGTAGTTTTTCAATAGCTGGAGAGTCACAGATTGGAGGCCCCTACCATAGGACTTGGCGGCTGCACAGTCAATTATTGACTGTGACACAATTAAGGCCAAAATCAAGCAATACAAGCAATGCACGTGGCATTTTACTATTACTCTATATATACAGCCAGTACACAACTTATTTCCTTTATTTTATATCAATATATTTCACATTGTCGATTCCAAAGAATAAACAGTCAATTGCAAACACTGTATAATACAGACAAGTACTACAACTCATATAATACCTGCAAATATAGCAGATTACCATGTATGTTATACACAACTTTCTAACATTTACTGCAAATATTACATACCATATAATATATTAAATCATGGAACATAAAGCTCCATAGTACATCACATACTGAACAATTCATAGAATTTAAAATATTCTGATAATTTATCAGATAAACATAACATAATATACAGTAGAGAACAGTTATCACTAATAGTTTTATGAGGCGCTACACAAAGTATATTTATACAATGAATATGACAACGTTTCATCCTCAGTGAGAATATACACATTACTATATAGAAGTCTGTACAATTTATAGTACTGTATGATACATAGTATCTACTGTATATATCAGGCCGGAGGTCTCACCTCCATTAATCTACAATGCTTTGCACTGGAGGTCTGATATATACATACACTACATAGACAACGACTCCTATAACAATATAGAACCAAGTCCATACAGGAGAGCTGCAGCAGACGGCAGATAATAGGAAGGACTAGTAAATCACGTAGTAATTACACCATGTCCAGAATGAACTTCTTCTCCATCTCATGGTGAGACATTAGTGAGAGGCAGAATCCACCCCATCTCCAGCTCTCAGGTATACGGGGGTACATAGCTCTGAGATCAGTCCACACCAGAGGATCCAGTCACTACCAGGGTCTCCACAAGGCTTTGCTGCTGTCCAGGGGGCTGTGTTTGCTGGGGGTCTGGTGGATGGAGGATACAGGAGGAGATACAGCCCCGTATGTCATAGTGTGAGCCCCAGGGAGGTTCTGCAGCAGCTGGATCTGGAGCTCGGTCTGTTTGTGCTGGGACAGGAAGGTGATGGAGTCCTGGACGCAGGTGGAGAAGCCTTCTCTCTGGGCCTGGCTGGAGGCTGTGACATCTAGAACAGGAGAGACATACATGTCAGTGACAGCGTCCATCACCTGCTGCAATCTGCTCTCAGTAAGAAACATATGAGGGGTGTGAGGGGCCGGGACAGGACACTTACTTCTCTCCGCCATGTGGTGCTGCAGGTAGGTGACCGTCATCTCCAGGATATCGGCTTTCTCAGGTTTGGAGGGTAGCTGATGTCTCTGGAACTCCTTCTCCAGTAAGATGCGCAGCTGCTCAATGCTGCTGTTAATCCGGTCTCTCCTCATCTTCTCGATCACCGGTTTCCTCAGCTGCAGAGAAGACATAAGGGTCGGTTAGTTACATGCGGCAGTGGATGCACCTTTATGGCGGTGAAGAAGCATTTGATGCTATGAGAGGAGGAGATGTGGTAGATCAGCACTTACTTTTCTGGGCTGCTGGGTGAGGGGATCATTAGCCGGGCTCTGGATGAGGCTGACGCTGTAAGGAGCCATCGGTCAGTGTGCGGCAGTGTCCTCCCTGTAGATGGGATGTCAGTGATGTGCGGCCAGGGAGGCAGACAGCCCCTCTATATACCCCTCTCCTGCATAATGATGTGTGAGGATCAGAGCGAGCACAGGTTCCCACACTCAGCCTCCAATCACACAGCAGCGGTGACAATGGACGTGTGTCCATCTGGAGCCTCCAATACAGGAGATAATAGAGGCTGCTGGGGGCAAGCTGTGACCGGAGTGTGGGAAAGACCTGCACCAAGATGCTATCTGCTGTAATGGCATATTGCTCAGGGCATGGATGGGATTACATGCTGTACTTTAAGTGGAGATCCTCCTAACCTGTCAGACACATCACCGCCAATAATAAGAACCTGTGTAAATACTAAGGGCTATCTATACCATAATACCGCATTATAAGATTTACACGTAATTCAGTTAGAACAAATGCATAAAAGACTAAACATACAATTCACACTTTTAGATGTTAAATGAAGTAGAAACATTACAATTTAGTGTCCTGCCCTAAAGAGCTGGCAGTCTATTAGGGTCTGGCCACACAGTCAGCTTCCTTATGCAGTTTTAGAAGCCAAAATCAGGAGTGAATCATAAAAGAAGAGAAAGTATAAAGGGCAGATACAACTTCTCTTTTTTGCATTCACTCCTGGTCTTGGCTTCTAAAACTGCATGCAGAAACCTGACCGTGTGGTCATAGCCTTAGGCTACTTTCACACCAGCATTTTTGCTGGATCCGGCAGAGTTCAGCAAAAACGCTTCCGTTACTGATAATACAACCACCTGCATCCGTTATGAATGGATCCGGTTGTGTTATCTTTAACATAGCCAAGACGGATCAGTCATGAACTCCAATGAAAGTCAATGGGGGACGGATTTGTTTTCTATTATGTTAAAGAAAACGGACCCGTCCCCATTGCCTTGCATTGTGGGTCATGCTCCGCATCCCAGGAAGGAAAGCAAACCGCAGCGTGCATTTAACTCAGATGTTGCCAACAAACCTAACAGAAGCTTCCAAACACATGACATCATCATATGGGCAGTCCAGGATTATTTAAAGGCTTAGTAATCTTAGTGTATGTAAACTTTTGACTTTTCAGAAAGTAACAAAAATGCCTTAAAACATTCTCTCTCTCATTATTCTGACATTTGGCAAATAATAATAATAATAATTATGTGTATACAAATATGTGTATGTAAACTTCTGGTTTCAACTGTATGTGGCCACAGAGATATATTACTATTGTCCAATGTGCTGTGGGTCTCCAGAGACAGAGGATATGGCGGTGTGATAAGAGACGGCTAACAAGTGACACCTCCTCGTCCTCAAGAGAGGCAGGGGGGTCACTGTGTGTGATCTTGGCTCCTTTCTCGGGGGCTGCTCTCTGTACATTCCATGTAAAAGCTTCACCTCTGACTGTATTAGATTCTATATACACCGGAGGGAGATTTATCATGAGGGGAATTTTTAACTCAGTTTTCTTTGAGTTTGTATTGAGATAATTTGTTCCAAATGTATCAAATGCTGCTTGAACCATTTGGCAGATCTTTACAAATAACACTTTTGTGTAGAGATGTGTCACCAGTTTTAAGGGCACCCTCCACTAGAATCAGGTTTCAGCTTTCACATGTAGGTTTTTACTGGCGTTCCTCTGCACTTTTATGTTTTTTTCCCATTAAAAAAGGCAGCTTCAGATGTTAGCTGGAGGTCTGTGAGAAATATGAAACCCAGGACACACAAACAATATTTTTTTTTGCTTCTGGCATTTTTGTTAAAGGGAGTCTTTCACCTAATCTGAGCGTTTTAGACCTTTCAGATCAGGTTATAGACTCTTTGACGCTCATTACAATCGTACCTTTCTCTTCTGTGTCCCTCGTCCAGATCATGAAAATAACACTTTTTAAACTTATGCACTTATGCAAATGATCTTCTGAAGGTGCCCAGAGGCGGTGTTACTGGGCGATGTGCCCAGAAAAACACACCTCCAGCCGGCGGACGTCACGAGCGGCATCAGAGGACGGCGGGCTAGGAACTTGCCAGCACCTGCCCACTGCTCCGCCCATTATGGGCAGAGGAACAGCCTTTCATATTGCGCATGCGCCGTCCGGCTGTCTTTAGTTGGCTGGCGCATGCGCAATATGAAAAGCGGTTCCTCTGCCCATAATCGGCCGAGCAGTGTGCAGGTGCGGGTGGTGTGTTTTTCTGGGCACATCGCCCAGTAACGCCGCCCCTGGGCACCTTCAGAAGATCATTTGCATAAGTTTAAAAAGTGTTATTTTCATGATCTGGATGAGGGACACAGAAGAGAAAGGTACGATTGTAATGAGCGTCAAAGAGTCTATAACCTGATATGAGAGGTCTAAAACGCTCAGATTAGGTGAAAGACTCCCTTTAATAGTCTTACATGAGAAAAATGCCACGAAGGAAACACTAGTGGTAAGACACACTGACCCTGGTTTACCAATCTTATAGATGGTGGAAGCTTAGACAGGAGGCCTAGACCTGCATCATTTATCACAGGGGCTCAGGGTGGATGATAAATCTGCAGCAGTGATAGACGCATTTCTCTGTCTATACCATGTTGGTCGGCTTAGGGGAAGTTCACACCACGGATTTTTAAAACACGCTGAAAATATCCATGCATGTTTTTTAGTCCGAATGCACACGGCCATGTTTTACGGCAGTGAGCGGTCCGTGGAACCACGGGCTGGATTCCTGCTGAAAGCAGGAGCGCACAGCGTCATTGGTTGCTATGACGCCGTGCGCTCCCTGCTGCCGCCGCAATACAGTAATACACTGTATTACTGTATTGCGGTGTGTCGGGTATATAAAGCAAATGCTTTATATCAATATAAAAAAAAAATTATCGGGTCAAAAGAAAAATTATGCAAACTATATTGACCCGTTAGATGGACATAAACATCTCAAAGAGTTCAATCAAGAACCTGATTATTTTGTGCAATCAGTAAACAGGGTACAAGCGTCTATGCAAAAATATAAATGGTTTATTATGCAATAGGTTAAAATACAAACAAAAATGAATCAACATAAATTTCAATAATATACAATGATATGCAGTACCCAGAATTCAACACTATATGATACCACCAAAACACTACTCAACCAACACAAGAATATTATGCAATACAGCTTTAAATTTTGTGAGAAATATACAATCAATGGATTATGCAGAAAACTCAATCAAGAAGATGGCAGATACGAGCCCTTGCTCCGCCCAAAAATGATGACCAATCTTTCAGATAATGGTAGTATTGCAACAAAACGTATAAATTATTGGCTTGATATAAAACTAGGGAATTCAAAGATTCCCAACAAAGAGTTTCTCCAATATTATCCCCTTGTTTCAGTTATATGCATCGTAACTGAAATCAGAGAAAATACGGATGTAGCAACTAACGTTACACGTCCGCAAGTGAGCGGGTATCTGGCTAAGTATCAAGCCAATTAATTTAGATCAATACTACATAAAACAAAATATACATTACCCAAGGGTCAAGTGATGTGCAGAGTCTTGGGGCAGCCAGCCCTCAAGAGTTTTTCCCGATAATCCAAATGATTTTCCAGAGATCTATAATCCAAATGTTTGTTTCTCTTTTTTTTCTTTTTCTCCCTCCCCCTTTCTTTTGGTAACTGGTTTCTTAACCCAAAACTTATCAGATGAACACGCCCTCCGAGTTTGGAACTTTCCAATCATTGTTGGAGGGGTGTGTGCATTGATAAGGAACATGACGTCATAATACTACCCAGAATGCAATTTTGCTACTGATGTAGTATTAACCGCTTATATCTAGATGGCACTGTTTTATAAGCAATAAGCATCATACCATTAAGGGTTAACTCATACATGCCTAATATTTTCAACACTTCACACCTCTGACATCTGGGGCCTTGTCTCAGGGCTGAGGGACAAACTTTGATACATGAATATATACTTTGAGGAACATCTAGACCATTCTCACACTGTGGAATTCATGTTCAGATAGGAAAAACAATAAAGCCTCAGAATCTGCAGGTGCGGTGTATCTTCTAACTTTCTAAATGTATAATATATTGTTACAATAACACTAGTTTTCGAACAGCACAGTAATCTTCTCATGGACTTACTTTGGCCTACATGAAACTTCATACAAAATAGTGAATATAAATCAACATTGCTCTTAAAGGCAATGAATACCCATTATAACTAAAATAAGTAAGTATAACTGTTTAAACTTATGAAAAAGCACAACAGGTGGCAGCAGGGAGCGCACGGCGTTATAGCAACCAATGACGCCGTGCACTCCTGCTCTCAGCAGGAATCCAGCCCGTGGTTCCACGGACCGCTCACGGCCGTAAAACATGGCCGTGTGCATTCGGCCTTAGATAATTTTTTCATGTTTTTTGTGCATTTTTGGATGAGCTTTTTGACGTCTTTTTTAACCAATGAGTGTTCACTTCAATACAAAGCTGCATTTTCAGCTCCAGGTATTTGGCGTAGGTCCACACAAAAAAATGTGTGGAAAATGGACAAATATATACGCCTGGACTTGAAACTTTTTTTAAACTTCCCATTCATTATAATGGAAAATTTAACACAGATTTGAAAAAAAAAAAGCAAGTGCTACTTCCCACTGAAAAGAATGAGAGGCCGTTTTGGGGTGTTTTTTTGGAGCTAATATTGAGGTGGAAACACGCCAAAATCAGCACCAAAAAACTCAGTGTAAACTGGCCCTCAACAAGACCGAATTTTATGCCAGAATTGTGGAGCCCCCTTTCCCACAAATCTCTGCCCCTTCCCACTATGCCACATCTCCTTGTTGAGCATGTTGGAAAAAAGGGTAGAAACCCTAGATGCGCCAAATTACGCCAACAGCAGGAGGGGTACTGGAGGAGCGCTTCAGAAAACAGCACTGGAGTAAAGAAAAGGTATCTGATTTTTTAATTTAAGACACTGTAGGTGTTGTCCAAGATTTGTAATTAAGTCTGGCTATTATACCTAATAATAAGATTAATGGCAGGATGCCTGGGGCCTGATCATGGTGTGAGAGAGTAAAAAAAGTGGGGATTTATTAAGATTGGCATTTCATACATCATTCTTAATAATAAAAAAGGGACAGGAGTGAGATGCACCAAATTTAGTAAGAGGTGCAGGCCTTTTAATAAATTTGATGCATCCTTCTGACAGTCATAAAAGTGCAAAAAGTCACATGTTTGGACAAAATTATGTAGGAGCAAAGAATTATGACTTGTGCACCAGAAAACTGACATACTGCAATCTATACACTCCCCCAATATTCTACCGACAGTCAGTTTGGGAACACACTGTCCTCTTCTCTTAGGGATCCCAACTTGAGCCCCTTTGATGTAGAAGATGTGACACATAACTGTGACATTGACACCTATTCTGTTCCCAGACCTGAGGTCTAGACATCCTGTTCTGTAGCAGATATGTAGCTCTGTGGAGCAACTGCCGAAATAGTCTATGAACAGCTAAAAAGTACAAGGGATAAAGATTTCTAGCAACCAGCATTCAGTAGGCTGTGGCTAAAAGCATTTTGTGAATATGGTGTAATATTTGTCAGAGTGGTTCGTGTTAAGGCAGAGATTGATCAATTAAATTGGCCGAGAAATCAAAGAAAGGTAGTTTTTTTTTGTTTTTTATAGTCAACTCTATAATCATTTGAGTTCAGGCCCCCATACAAATGAATATATTCTTGGATCAACCCACTGTCTTTGTTGGGGTCCACTGACAATCTAATGTGTATGGGGCGCTCTGGAGTCTCTGATGACAAATGATGTCAGGGAGGATCAGCTCCTTGAATTTCAGTGCCCCATACATTTGTTCTCCTGAGAAGAAACTCTCCACCAGAGGTGCCTGACAGCAGCATTCTGCTCTATCCTCACATCCTCACTGACAACAAATACACACATGTATGTGGGAGAAAAGAGAGAGAAGGAGGGAGAGAGAGAGAGAGAGAAAAAGAGAGAGAGAGAGAGAGAGATGTCAATTGGCAGCTATAAGGCATATGGGCACTTTTAGCTTGTTTTCTAACAGAAAATGATATACAAATATAGATAATAGATAATTTATACTGTTCTGATATAATTTCTTCTAGGAATAATGAATGAGGAAACAGAACTGCTCAACACAAGTTATTTTATTATTTTTGTCATGAATAATATATTCATACATTTGGTCATACTCTAGAATGTATGTACAATGATATTCAGTAATAATCCAGCACATATTATGCTGATACCACAGCCATTGCCCCATTACAGAGCCTGACATAACAATACCGTACTCATATTCACTTAACTCCAGATACTGGAATATATATATATATACACAAACACAATGTCTTATTTCCCATCCTCTATGAGCATATTTATACAGTTCTACATATATCCTGCTAGACATCGTTATAGGTGTCATTTACTAGGATAGTCTATGTAGTATGCTTTAATAACCAGGCTATTGCCACTGGTGCCACATATGAGGTTACTTCTGCTGTAAGAATATAAGGAGACATAGGCACTACATATAAAACCAGAAGCATGTGTACACCAGGCCTCAGACTTCTGTGGGTGCTATATTAGTGCTTAGGGGAAAAATAAAAATTGCACATTACAACGCAAATAACCTTTGCGCCACAATCTGCACCAGAAATACAACTAATATAGGCGTATTTCTGATTGTAAATGAACCCCAAAGTATATAGGGATTGGCTGTTCCCCTTTGGGATACCCATACCTTCAGCTGGTTCCCCAGCACAGGCTCTTCATGGAAGACTTATTAGAACATCCTCAGATCATGCCTAGGACTCTCGTGATAATATAACATAGTTATAAATAGTACAGTAGATTATATATATCTACCATCAAATACTATAGTGACCTATAGCTGCTCAGTGCAATATATTCCAATGGAAGTGCTCAACAGTCCAAAATTATAGTCCATGTTACCAAGGTCTCCACAAGGCTTTGCTGCTGTCCAGGGGGCTGTGCTTGCTGGGGGTCTGGTAGACGGGGGATGTAGGAGGAGATACAGCCCCAGGGAGGTTCTGCAGCAGCTGGATCTGGAGCTCGGTCTGTTTGTGCTGGGACAGGAAGGTGATGGAGTCCTGGACGCAGGTGGAGAAGCCTTCTCTCTGGGCCTGGCTGGAGGCTGTGACATCTAGAACAGGAGAGACATACATGTCAGTGACAGCGTCCATCACCTGCTGCAATCTGAGGGGTGTGAGGGGCCGGGACAGGACACTTACTTCTCTCCGCCATGTGGCGCTGCAGGAAGGTGACCGTCATCTCCAGGATATCGGCTTTCTCAGGTTTGGAGGGTAGCTGATGTCTCTGGAACTCCTTCTCCAGTAAGATGTGCAGCTGCTCAATGCTGCTGTTAATCCGATCTCTCCTCATCTTCTCGATCACCGGTTTCCTCAGCTGAAGAAAACAAAAATATATTTTTAATCCAGTGCTCCAGTATCCAGTGATCATGTTCGCTCTCCAGTCCTATACAGGAGTATTACAGCAGCCTGTGTATTATAAGACTAGGAGGAGACGTCCTGCAGTGTAATAGTGGTAGATGTGTAATAACAGGTCAGAGATATGGGGGTGACGCTGTCACTACAGGGGGCTCTTACCTTTCTGAGTTGGCCACCAGCCTGATGATCCAGGGTCCTCACACTGCATGGAGCCATGGTGCAGTGTCTGGGGGTCTGTAGACTTGTGCTGTGTGAGGCAGGAGCTGTCTGACTACTAGTGAGCAGCCTCCCCTCTATATACTCCTCTCCCGGAATAATAACGTGTGGAGAGCAGACTTACAAGAGGTTCCCACACTCAGCCTCCAATCACACAGCAGCGAGGACAATAGACGTGTGTCCATCTGGAGCCTCCAATACAGGAGATAATAGAGGCTGCTGGGGGCAAGCTGTGACCGGAGTGTGGGAAAGACCTGCACCAAGATGCTATCTGCTGTAATGGCATATTGCTCAGGGATGTTAAATATTTTTGCGTTATAAAGGACAAAAAGTATTATAGAAGTGATACCTTTATAGGCTGACCAGAAGAATTATATCTGCAAACTTTCAAAGCACAGATACAAGTGTTTGTAAATGTGTCTGATGAAGGTTTCTCTGTACTTGGAAAGCTTGCAAATATAATCTCTTCCTACTGAGCCATCAATCTAAGTCGTATCTACTGTATCCATCTACACTACTCAACATTGTAACTGCAACATCAAAAAGATACAGTCATTGAATTATGGAAATCACAGTATATGCAAATTATAAGAAATGGAAACAAAATTTAAAAAATATCTTGATTTATTCAGTATCCAGTAAGAGTCATGTGCAAAAATCCACATCTGAGGAATGTTCTGCCATGCTGAATCTATCTATGCCATGCTAATATTGCTATCTACCCATTATTAGTGATGGCCAGTTGCAGTGTTCGCCAACGAACACATGTGGGCGGCCATCTTGACTCACCCATCCTGCGATGCACAGGTAAGCCCTTACCTGTGCCTGTGCCGGGAGCCGATCTAAAATCAAATGCGGTCACCGGGAGCTGGCAGCCGCCGGGGGTCTTGATCGGGCTGTTCTCGGAACTGCCTGCTCCCGGTTACCGCATTTGATTTCAGACCTGCTCCCGTCACAGGCACAGGTAAGGGCTTACCTGTGCATCGCAGGACGGGTGAGTCAAGAACACTGCGAACTGGCCATCACTGTCCATTATCTATCCATCTATCTATCATCTATAGCTATCTATTTATCTATTTCAAATCCAACATGCCTGATCGTTATCTCCTCCAATATGAGGATCAGGTTAGACTTAGGAAGATTCAATACATACAGTTGCAAGAAAAAGTATGTGAACCCGTTGGAATGATATGGATTTCTGCACAAATTGGTCATAAAATGTGATCTGATCTTCATCTAAGTCACAACAATAGACAATCACAGTCTGATTAAACTAATAACACACAAAGAATTAAATGTTACCATGTTTTTATTAAACACACCATGTAAACATTCACAGTGCAGGTGGAAAAAGTGTGTGAACCCTTGGATTTAATAACTGGTTGAACCTCCTTTGGCAGCAATAACTTCAACCAAACGTTTCCTGTAGTTGCAGATCAGACGTGCACAACGGTCAGGAGTAATTCTTGACCATTCCTCTTTACAGAACTGTTTCAGTTCAGCAATATTCTTGGGATGTCTGGTGTGAATCGCTTTCTTGAGGTCATGCCACAGCATCTCAATCGGGTTGAGGTCAGGACTCTGACTGGGCCACTCCAGAAGGCGTATTTTCTTCCGATTAAGCCATTCTGTTGTTGATTTACTTCTATGCTTTGGGTCGTTGTCCTGTTTCAACACCCATCTTCTGTTGAGCTTCAGCTGGTGGACAGATGGCCTTAAGTTCTCCTGCAAAATGTCTTGATAAACTTGGGAATTAAATTTTCCTTCGATGATAGCAATCCGTCCAGGCCCAGACACAGCAAAGCAGCCCCAAACCATGATGCCCCCACCACCATACTTCACAATTAAAGATGAGGTTTTAAAGTTGGTGTGCTGGGCCTCTTTTTCTCCACACATAGTGTTGTGTGTTTCTTCCAAACAACTCAACTTTGGTTTCATCTGTCCACAGAATATTTTGCCAGTACTGCTGTGGAACATCCAGGTGCTCTTCTGCAAACTGTAAAAGTGCAGCAATGTTTTTTTTTGGACATCAGTGTCTTCCTCTGTGGTATCCTCCCATGAAATCCATTCTTGTTTAGTGTTTTACGTATCGTAGATTCGCTAACAGGGATGTTAGCATATGCCAGAGACTTGTGTAAGTCTATAGCTGACACTCTAGGATTCTTCTTCACTTCATTGAGCAGTCTGCGCTGTGCTCTTGCAGTCATCTTTACAGGACGGCCACTCCTAGGGAGAGTAGCAGCAGTGCTGAACTTTCTCCATTTATAGACAATTTGTCTTACCGTGGACTGATGAACAGCAAGGCTTTTAGAGATACTTTTATAACCCTTTCCAGCTTTAGGCAAGTCAACAATTCTTAATCGTTGGTCTTCTCAAAGCTCTTTTGTGCAAGGCATCATTCGCATCAGGCAATGCTTCTTGTGAAAAGCAAACCCAGAACTGGTGTGTGTTTTTTATAGGGCAGCTGTAACCAACACCTCCCCAATCTAATCTCATTGATTGGACTCCAGTTGGCTGACACCTCACTCCAATTAGCACTTGGAGATGTCATTAGTCTAGGGGTTCACATACTTTTTCCACCTGCACTGTGAATGTTTACATGGTGTGTTCAATAAAAACATGGTAACATTGAATTATTTGTGTGTTATTAGTTTAAGCAGACTGTGATTGTCTATTGTGGTGACTTAGATGAAGATCAGATCACATTTTATGACCAATTTGTGCAGAAATCCATATCATTCCAAAGGGTTCACATACTTTTTCTTGCAACTGTATTAGATATTTTGTCCAGATCCGCAGATATCTGCAGGTTCGGCTGACATAGATCTACGGTATATGGCCAGTTTTACAGACACATTCATAGACTACTGTATTTCAGCAGTCACTCCACAGAGCTGTATATATATATATACAGAAGAGAATGTCGAGACCTCAGGTCTGGGAACAGAATAGGTGTCACATTTTTGTGTCACATCTTCTACATCAAAGGGGCTTAAGTCCATATTCCTGAGAGAAAAAGTAGTGGAAGAGCACAATGCATTAGCAATCTGATATATTTACCTGAAACTTTCCATAGACGGTTAAGTTATGCTTAATGTTCTGAACCAACTATGCTCTAGTACTACCTCTCTGGTCCTCCCGGCCATGTTCTTCGCTGCAGCAATGATTTCATGAGACAGCTGAGGCCAGTGATTGGCTGCAGGAATCACGTGCAATATATATGGGAACATCACTACTGTAATGCAAACAATGCACAACTACAGGATCACAACAGTGTAAATACCACCCTGTCTTGCTAAGAGCCTATTACTTTGGTCTATTATTTGGCATATGCACTGAATGTATACATAGGCTCTATTGACCCAGTGTAGGCCAAAAGTGTACTCTTGGAATATGCTGCGCCAGCATACAGTTTTTCTGTATTCGCATGAATGATATAATGTAGTACAGCATACTATTCAATATAAATGCATACTATTTTTTTTTAGAATAGGTGTCTATCACTGATACATTCCATTATTTGCCCATATACCTTCCATCAGAGGTCCTCCCAACATATCTCGCCAACTGAAGGCTAATAACAGATGTGAACATTGCTGTATAAGTAAGGGTACAGCCATAAGGTCAGGTTTCTTGATGCAGGTTTGGAAGCCAAAACCAGGAGTTAATAATAAAAGAGAAGTCGAATCTGTCCTTTAAACTTTATCTCTTTCTATGATCCACTCCTGATTTTGACTTCCAAAGGTGCATAAAAAAAAATGAGCGGCCGCACCTTTACGGTACAGTGAATGTCCGTTTTGATTTTTTTTTTTGTCTAATCTACGGTCATGGAGAACTTGTGCTAGAGTGTGCACATCATCCCAGCACCCTGGTCATGATGACTACCTGCAGTACAATACAATGTGCGGCCACACGCTCACCCATCACAGACAGCAGAGCTGACTGCAGTCACTACTCCTTGAGTTACAAATGGCACCTTGATTCTTCCCACACACTTTCCCATCATTTGCTGACTATAAAAGACGTCTTACTACATGCTGTAAGTGTGCCGTTAGACAGACAATTCACAAGTTATTGTGAAGCACACTTCATGTCACACTCACTCGCGTCCTGCCAGCTGCTCCTATACATTCTGCCGACTGCCAACCACTTTGTTTTATGCGGCAGGACAAAAAAATGTATGTTTTCCTTGTTCCATTCAATGGCTAGTATGGAAGATAGACAAATAGATTGGTAGATATATAGATCATTTAGGTTGTGCATCCCACTGGGGAGAGCTTGATGCTAATGTCTGTAAAGCCCTGTGTAATACAGCAGCGCTATGTAAGTGTGTGAAATAAACTTTAAAAAAAAAGATAAATATAGATACATAATAGATATATACATAGATAGATAGAATTGCACCATTTACTTCAGAGCATTTTATAAAGCATGATCATCATTTCAGATCAGGGACAGATGATTTGGGCAATCGCTCCGCATAATAATGTGTGGAGCACTGGCCTGAGCACGGTTCTCACACTCTGCAACCAATCAGGCACATTACAGGGGGCACAATAGATTTGCGTCCCATTATCAGACTGTGACACTGAAGGGGAACATCTGGGACTGTTAATGAGACAGACCCTGACAGTAATAACCAGCTAAGACGTCTCTTATTTGAAAGCAATTTCCCCCTTAAGGACTTTAGACTTTTTAAACATATAAAGTGTAGCAGTTGCACATAGGAACCATTCAGATCCCTCTGTCCTTTATTATAGGGTTATTCCCATCCCAGTCACTCATGGTTGATACAGTAGTAGTTATCATATGTCCCACAGATGGCCGGGGTTACGGAAATAGTTGAGCGGACAGTGCTGCTTCCATAGCCGTATTCACTTCTATGTAAGGTACGGAGATTGGCATAGTACAGCTTGGCTTCTCCATAACCCTGGTCACCAGATAAAGGGCTGAGATGGGAATACCCCTTTATTAGAGAACAGAGGGATCTCATTGGTTCATACGTGCAGCTGCTCCACCTTTTTCCGGTGCAGCTTTTTATAAATGTATGCCCCTAGAACTCCATTTATGTTGTAATATCTCTTTTGTAGTCATCTTCAGCTTGGGTCAATCCTTATTGACCGACATGAACTAAACATAAAATTACTGATGATAATTTCCTTCCAGCCTCCTCCCTCTGCAGCTCTTTTCCCTGAATGTGAGATCTCTAGCCGTCAGTATCTGTGAAACTGGCTTTTATGAGATGTAATAAGGGAGCCGACAATTGGAGGCAGCGACACCCAGTTGTGGAAGTGTGCGTCTATTATCCCAAGCAGACTATGTGACAAATGTTACCTACATATCAAAGGAAGGAAACAAAGCCATTAGCTCCCTGACTGGTTAATGACGCATCAGATCTCTCTAGACAGTGGCTGGTCCCACAGATAAGGCTTAGTGTTCAGCAGACAGCTATCTTCTCTGTCTTCCCTATGTATTTTCAATAGGAGGGAGGTAAGTGGCTGCCAGGAAGATGTAGACAAATGATGCCCCAAATACTCAGCAGCGAGGGAAACTTACTTCAGGAGACTGTCTGATCTCTGCCCAGACTTCACCTCCATGGAGGAGGAAGAAAGACTCTCCATACTGCTGGGGGAAAAGGAGAAGAAAAGCAATGGAGCGGGGCGCAGCTATTGCGAATTGCGGATTGTCTATGGTGGAAGGTTGTTGCACATAGGGTTAACAGTAGGACAGTTAGGTTGCAGGGGTGGAGTTGTGGTGGGGGTGGATCGGAGATTCGCGCCAAGGATATATGGCCTTAGGGGAGGAGTTTGCAGGGCAGTTGGATCCGAGAGGAAAAGAGTTAGGTCCCTTTCACATGAGCGTTATTTCCGCGCGGGTGCAATGCGTGACGTGAACGCATAGCACCCACACTGAATCCTGACCCATTCATTTCAATGGGTCTGTGTACATGAGCGTTGTTTTTCACGCATCAGTTCTGCGTTGCGTAAAAATCGCAGCACGTTCTATTTTCTGCGTTTTTCACGCAGCCCTGGCCCTATAGAAGTGAATGGGGCTGCGTGAAAAACGCATTGCATCCGCAAGCAAATGCGTTTTTCACTGATGGTTGCTAAGAGATGTTGTTTGTAAACCTTCAGTTTTTTATCACGCGTGTGAAAAACGCATCAAAACGCATTGCACCCGCGCGGAAAAAACTGAACAACTAAACGCAATCGGAGTCAAAACTGACTGAACTTGTTTGCAAAATAGTGCGAGTTTCACTGAACGCACCCTGAACGCATCCGGCCCCAATCCGCAACGCCCGTGTGAAAGGGGCCTTACCACCACCATGTCTGGCTTAGAACAATTAATAGCACAGGTCAGGGCCGCTGCTGCCAGTAATGGTGAGCAGTGGGTTCAGGAGACCCTGCAGGCAGCTTTGCAAGGCGGCGGGCGGAGTTGGCTCTGGTCATTACGGAGCGGGCGAGGAGGTCTAGGCCCCCAGAGCGTTTGAGCCCGGATAATGCACCGCGTGTCCAGCGGCGCCTAAGGAGCCCCCTCAGGGACCCGCCAGTGCGTTTGCAGGGGAGCGGTTGGGCACAGCGGGAGAGGTACGGGTTAACCCCCGTCCTTGCTCTCTGTCAGCGCATTAGGCGATGGAGCGGTGGGTCCCCAACAGCTTACCTGTGTCGGGGATCAGACCAGGATGGTATCTGCAGACGGAGTCACAGCACAGGGCCGGTGTAGCGTTATACTACCCTACCTCGGGAGATTTCCCTACCTCCTGACTTCCTGTCGCACTGCTAATGACGTGAGGAGGCGTTCCTGAGTTTTGACGATCTGCGCATGCACAAACTGACAGTTTATGGAAAATCTCAGCGGAGTTCAGCTTTACAACGGGACACTGCGCATGCGCAGGAGAGCCTCAGTAGGGAAATATTACGGCCCAGTGCGCAAGCGCGGCTAACTCTGGCCGGCGCATGCGCGGTGTGAAGCTGAACTCCGCTGAGATTTTCCATAAACTGTCGGTTTGCGCATGCGCAGATCGTCAAAACTCAGGAACGCCTCCTCACGTCATTAGCAGTGCGACGGGAAGTCAGGAGGTAGGGAAATCTCACGAAGTACGGTAATGTAACGCTACACCGATGGCTGCAGTGGGGGAAGGGAGCCTTCAGTTGAATATGGCAGCGGATGAGTCACCAAGGGGGGAAGATCCGGCACCATCATCCACTGACATGCGGGCACCTGCTGGTGGGCCAGACACTGAGAGGGTGGAAGAGGATGACCCTGCTCTTTTCGACGTGAAGGCAGGACACCAGCGTCGCCATCGAAGGAGGAAGGTGAAGTGTCCCAGGATTCGGATGATGGACGGGATGCGACGTTCGGGGCTGCGGCTGAGCTGGCCGCGTCAGCTGTCGGCTCTGGGGTTTTACAAGAACACAGCCGAAGGCGGTCGGCAGCTGCTGGGATCCATCCCCAGGGACAGCCAGGTGAGATCGGGTCACGGGAGGCAGGTTTTGGGTTATGTTGCAGGGGCGGGTGTGTCAAGTATTGGTGGGGCCAGCAAGGTGGTGCAGAAATTGCTGAAGGGTTTGGCAGTTTTGGTAGCAAGGGTGGGTTCAGGGGTAGCGCCTTCTCCTGCTGCGGTGTGGGCACCGGCGGATAGGGCCAGTTTGGTATTCAATGTGGTTGCGGGTCAGACTGGGGTGGTTAGGGGGAGCACCGTTCCCCAGGTGGTTTCCGTCCCAGCGGCGCTTGCGCCGGTAGCTGCGGTGGAGGCGGCGTCTAGCTTGGTGCGGTTACAGGATGCAGCAAAAGGGGAAGTTTTTGTGTGCTTTGAGGGGCCGTTGGGGGTTCATTTGAAGCCAGAGATTAGAGAGAAGATTCATAGGGATGAATATGTTGAGATTTCTTCCCTTTTACCATTAGAGAAGTTCAACCTTGATAGAGTGAAGCCGGACGAGAGAAAGAAGGAGGAGGAGAGGCGTTGTTATCATTTGATTCCATTCAAATTCGCAAATTGGTTACAGGCATTTGCGATATTGGCGAGTGTGGTCGGGGAAAAAGCGCCGGAACATTGCTCCGCGCTTTTTGGGTACATGGACTCAATCGGTGAGGCGTATCGAGTGTATGGCGGAGTGCCGTGGATGAGATATGACTAGCAATTCCGCCAGCACAGGGCAATCGGCCTAGTATAAGATGGGACCGCAAGGATATCAGTCTGTGGATGCGACTTATGGCTGCTCCTAAGGGTGGGGCACAGCCCTTTCATGGGACGTCAGGAGGTACTTCTGCAGCAGAGTCGCCTTCTGGCGGTAGAAAAGGGTGCTGTTGGCAGTTCAACGAGGGGCATTGTAAGTTCTTGTCCGACTGCCATTTTAAACACGAATGTTCGGCATGTGGGGGCTCCCATAGTTTTAGCCGGTGCTTTAAACGCGGAAAAGGGAAGGGACAGGAGGCTGCTCAGAAGAGGTCTGACGCTGGTGAGAGTGGAAGAGATGCTTCCGTTCCTAAACACATACCCTAGTAGGGCGGCGGCGGAGTTGCTGAGGAAAGGATTTGTTGAAGGTTTTAGGATCCCATGCAAGTCAGTTGGGGTTGGGGGTAGTGTACGGAATTTAGTTTCTGCTCTGTCAAGGCCGGGAGTCGTGCGTGAAAAGATTGAGAAGGAGGTTAGGGCGGGCAGAGTCCGTTGCCAGACTTGCTCATATCGTCTTTGGGGTTGGTACCCAGAAAAGAACCGAGTAAGTTTCGGCTCATTCATCATCTGTCTTATCTAGCGGGGAGTTCAGTGAATGACGGTATAGATCAGGAGCTTTGTTCCGTGTCTTATACGTCTTTCGACGAAGCTGTCGCTTGGGTGCGGCATTTAGGGCAGGGTGCGTTATTGGCGAAAACTGATATAGAGGCGGCTTTTCGTCTGCTTCCTATGCATCCGGAGAGTTTTCACTTGTTGGGTTTAAAATGGGAAGGGCAGTTTTATGTTGATTATTGTTTGCCTATGGGTTGCGCAATTTTTTGTTTGTTGTTTGAAACTTTTAGTTTGTTTCTTGAATGGGTTGTGAAGCAGGAGTCCAGTTGTCAGTCAGTGCTGCACTACCTGGACGATTTTTTGTTCATGGGGCCGGCAAGCGGATTTGTTCAATTTTGCTGCATACGATGGATCGTGTGGTGGCGGCATTTGGGGTCCCGTTGACCCCCGAGAAGACGGAAGGCCCTGCGACTGCTGTAAAATTGTCATTGACACAGTTAAGATGGAATGTCGTTTGCCGTAAAAAAAAAAGTGAGTGACTTGGTAGTGGAAGTTGAGTTTACGGAGGGCTAAGAAGGTTCAGTTGCTTAAGATTCAGTCAGTTTTGGGTATGTTGAACTTCGCGTGCCAGATTTTGTCTATGGACAGGGTTTTTTGTAGGCATTTGGCTATGGCAACGGTGGGCGTGGTCTCCCCGTCCCATTACGTGAGATTGACTGCGGAGGTGAGGGCAGATTTGACGGTGTGGGAGCAATTTTTGGCGTAGTACAATGGTAGGTCGGTGTGGATGGACGGGCAGATCTCCAACATCGACTTAGAACTTTTTACTGATGCGTCTGGTTCTTGCGGGTTTGGTGGTTATTGTCAAGGGGAATGGAGCGCGGGTGCGTGGCCTGAAGAATGGCAGCGGGCTGGATTAATTTCCAGCATGGCATTATTGGAACTGTTTCCCATTATTTTGGGGGACTTGCTACGGAATAAGCTAGTGCATTTTTGCTATAACAACATGGGTGTAGTTCAGGCTATCAATTCGCAATCGGCAAGTTCACTGCCGGTTATACGCTTGTTGCGGCACTTGGTTTACGAGGTTTGTTGCTAAATGCGTGTTTTGTGGCTGTTCACGTTCCAGGTGTGGAGAATTCTGTGGCTGATGCTCTTTCTCATTTTCAGTGGGATTGTTTTTGTCGACTGGTGCTGGAGGCAGCAGAGCGGGGGCGCCCGTGTCCTCAGTGGCTCTGGAGCGTGGCCTTGGGGTCAGTGAGTACCGGTACGTGGTTGGCTTATGCCGCTGTGTGGTCCTTATAGGAACAGTTGATTGAGCAAGTTGGGGGTTGTGATACGGCAGATGATTTTTGGATCCTATTGATTTATTTTGTGGGTTTTGCATTTAGTTAAGGATTGTCTTATTCTGTGGTGGCGAAGAGGGTGTCGGCTGTTTCCTTTTGGTTAAGCATGCGGGGTGTTTTGGACATTTCAAAATGTTTCCTGGTGCGTCAAGCTTTAGAAGGTTTCCGGCGGAGTACCTTAAGCAGGGACAAACGACGCCCGGTATCATATGAATTGTTGCAGCGTCTGTGGAGGCAGGTGGGTGTGATTTGTGAAGCAGGTTATGAAGTGTGCTTGTTTAGGGCAGCGTTTTCATTGGCATTTTTTTGGTGCATTCAGGGTATTGGAGTTGGTTGCGCGGAGTAAACTTGGAGCAGGTGGTTTGCAGCGAGGGGACGTGGTACTGTGTGCGGAGGGGTTACGGTGTTTTTAGCGGAAATCAAAAACAGACCCGTTCAGGGATCTCACAAGCGGTCCAAAACGGATCAGTTTGGCCCAAATGCATCCTAAATGGAAAAAGTTCTGCTCAGTTTGCCTCTGTTCCGTCTCCATTCAGCTTCGGAGGCGGACGCTGCTTGCAACATTTTGGTGTCCGTCTGACGAAGCTGAACCAAACGGATCCGTCATCCATTGACTTTCAATGGTGTTCAAGACTGATCCGTCCTGGCTATGTTAAAGATAATACAAACGGATCCGTTCTGAACGGATGCAGACGTTTGTATTATCTGAACGGATCCATCTGTGCAGATTCATGACGGATCCGCACCAAACGCGGATGTGAAAGTACCCTGGATCTGCCCTTTTATACTTTCTCTTCTTTTATGATCCACTCCTGATTTTGGCTTCCAAAACTGCATAAGGAATCTGACTGTGTGGCCAGACCCTAATAGACTGCCAGCTCTTTAGGGCAGGACACTAAATTGTAATGTTTCTACTTCATTTAACATCTAAAAGTGCGAATTGTATGTTTTGTCTTTTATGCATTTGTTATAACTGAATTACGTGTAAATCTTATAATTCAGTATTATGGTATAGCCCTTAGTATTTACATAGGTTCTTATTATTGGCGGTGATGTGTCTGACAGGTCAGGAGGATCTCCACTTAAAGTACAGCATGTAATCCCATCAATGCCCTGAGCAATATGTCATTACAGCAGATAGCATCTTGGTGCAGGTCTTTCCCACACTCCGGTCACAGCTTGCCCCCAGCAGCCTCTTTTATGGTATCGAAATCGAATCAAAATTTTGGTATCGCAACAACCCTACTGTGTGTATTATGAGGTTCTGCAGCAGTTGAGGTGTGTATTGTGTGGTTGTGCAGCGGCTGAGATGTGTATTGTGTGGTTGTGCAGCGGCTGAGATGTGTATTGTGTGGTTGTGCAGCGGCTGAGATGTGTATTGTGTGGTTGTGCAGCGGCTGAGATGTGTATTGTGTGGTTGTGCAGCTGCTGAGATGTGTATTATGAGGTTCTGCAGCAGCTGAGGTGTGTATTATGAGGTTCTGCAGCAGCTGAGGTGTGTATTATTATGTTCTGCAGCAGCTGAGGTGTGTGTTATGAGATTCTGCAGAAACAGAGGTGTGTAAAGTTTTCCTGCAGCAGAACTCCATAATACATTCTATAGCTGAGGGGGGCATCATGTATCAGTCAGAGTTTGGTACAGAAGAAGAACTACAAGTACTTGCAAAATTGCTCTATGGCAAGCCTCTACTGCAGGAAGAGATAAGCGGTGTCTATGTAGTGCTGCTCCTCTCTGTATAGTTGCCAGGTTCTGATGTCAGATAGTGATGATTATAAGAATATTATGTAGAGACCTGTAACTAGAAAGTTATCATTTATTATTACTATTAGAGTTGATAATTTTTGCTGTAAGACACATTTCCAGATATTATTCTTTATTATTTCCCCAGGGATTCTCATATATGTCATCTTAATAAGCATTCGGACAATTCGCTGCTCCTCTCCCAGATAATAACGGATCTATAGTGAAAGTAGCAGTGGTCAGTGCAATATGTCATTACAGCAGATAGCATCTTGGTGCAGGTCTTTCCCACACTCCGGTCACAGCTTGCCCCCAGCAGCCTCTATTATCTCCTGTATTGGAGGCTCCAGATGGACACACGTCTATTGTCCTCGCTGCTGTGTGATTGGAGGCTGAGTGTGGGAACCTGTGCTCGCTCTGATCCTCACACATCATTATGCAGGAGAGGGGTATATAGAGGGGCTGTCTGCCTCCCTGGCCGCACATCACTGACATCCCATCTACAGGGAGGACACTGCCGCACACTGACCGATGGCTCCTTACAGCGTCAGCCTCATCCAGAGCCCGGCTAATGATCCCCTCACCCAGCAGCCCAGAAAAGTAAGTGCTGATCTACCACATCTCCTCCTCTCATAGCATCAAATGCTTCTTCACCGCCATAAAGGGGCATCCACTGCCGCATGTAACTAACCGACCCTTATGTCTTGTTCTGCAGCTGAGGAAACCGGTGATCGAGAAGATGAGGAGAGACCGGATTAACAGCAGCATTGAGCAGCTGCACATCTTACTGGAGAAGGAGTTCCAGAGACATCAGCTACCCTCCAAACCTGAGAAAGCCGATATCCTGGAGATGACGGTCACCTACCTGCAGCGCCACATGGCGGAGAGAAGTAAGTATCCTGTCCCGGCCCCTCACACCCCTCATATGTTTCTTACTGAGAGCAGATTGTAGCAGGTGATGGACGCTGTCACTGACATGTATGTCTCTCCTGTTCTAGATGTCACAGCCTCCAGCCAGGCCCAGAGAGAAGGCTTCTCCACCTGCGTCCAGGACTCCATCACCTTCCTGTCCCAGCACAAACAGACCGAGCTCCAGATCCAGCTGCTGCAGAACCTCCCTGGGGCTCACACTATGACATACGGGGCTGTATCTCCTCCTGTATCCTCCATCCACCAGACCCCCAGCAAACACAGCCCCCTGGACAGCAGCAAAGCCTTGTGGAGACCCTGGTAGTGACTGGATCCTCTGGTGTGGACTGATCTCAGAGCTATGTACCCCCGTATACCTGAGAGCTGGAGATGGGGTGGATTCTGCCTCTCACTAATGTCTCATCATGAGATGGAGAAGAAGTTCATTCTGGACATGGTGTAATTACTACGTGATTTACTAGTCCTTCCTATTATCTGCCGTCTGCTGCAGCTCTCCTGTATGAACTTGGTTCTATATTGTTATAGGAGTCGTTGTCTTCTATGAAGAAGATGTCCTAGTCCTATATGGACACATTCTATGAATATTCCCAGTGATACAATGTATCAGATTATATGTAGTGTGTACTGGCTGTATACAGAGGGGAGTAGTGTATGTATATATCAGACCTCCAGTGCAAAGCATTGCAGAATAATGGAGGTGAGACCTCCGGCCTGATATATACAGTAGATACTATGTATTATACAGTACTGTACAGCACATTATATGTAGTGTGTACTGGCTGTATACAGAGGGGAGTAGTGTATGTATATATCAGACCTCCAGTGCAAAGCATTGCAGAATAATGGGGGTGAGACCTCCGGCCTGATATATACAGTAGATACTATGTATCATACAGTACTGTCCAGCAGATTATATGTAGTGTGTACTGGCTGTATACAGAGGGGAGTAGTGTATGTATATATCAGACCTCCAGTGCAAAGCATTGTAGAATAATGGAGGTGAGGCCTCCGGCCTGATATATACAGTAGATACTATGTATCATACAGTACTGTACAGCAGATTATATGTAGTGTGCACTGGCTGTATACAGAGGGGAGTAGTGTATGTATATATCAGACCTCCAGTGCAAAGCATTGTAGAATAATGGAGGTGAGGCCTCCGGCCTGATATATACAGTAGATACTATGTATCATACAGTACTGTACATCAGATTATATGTAGTGTGTACTGGCTGTATATATAGAGTAATAGGAAAATGCCACGTGCATTGCTTGTATTGCTTGATTTTGGCTTTAATTGTGTCACAGTCATTAAGCTTCCAGGGCATGCTGGGAGTTGTTGTTTTGGAGACAATTGTTCAGTATAGTATACTGGTCCGTCTCTCCTATGGGGATAATTGCTAGGTTGTAACTGATCTGTTTTGCAATATTTGCAGGAATTACTCCAATGTTCAATACTTTGTGTATATTGATATGTAACAGGTGCCATTCAATTTAGTATGGCTGGTATGCAATATTTGCAACTACTGCTTATCATTTATTGATATTTCCTAGTATGCAATATGTGTGAGAGGTGTCAGGAGTTCATGTATAACTTGTACTGTGGTATGCAATATTTGCAGATATTTCATATTTCATAAATCTGTGCTTGTATATGATTGCAGATTATAAACAATAAATATATATTTTCTAAACATGATGCTTTATTTATGTCAAAATGTCTTAAAGTCATCAATTGAGTCCCAGTCCTATAGGGACTGCCCAATCTCGTGCAGTGTTCAGTAGTTGGGGTCTCATAGACAAATCATTGATTACCATTTATTTTCTGAAGTCCAATCCTCCGTATGTCATTAATAATCCACAGAACACAGATCTGTATTATGGCTCACAGCTCATCTCTGGTAGTGAAAAGTCACAACATAAAATGTGTTTTGCTCTGTATAAAATATCTCCAAAATTATTTGAGAAAAATGTAAGATCTCCTTGGGTGTCTGCTGTGTCTGCTCTGGAGCGCATGTCATCTTTTGCAACCCATGTATGGCACAAATCGGGAAGGGGTTAAAGAGGACCTCTCACCTCTCCTGACATGTCTGTTTTAGTATTTACTCCCTTTCCCCATGTAATAACACTTCTGGGGCATCTATTCTCATGGCTCTGTGTTGTGCCATTTGTTTATTAGTCCTTCTATAAGTTATACATGGATGGTCTTACCAGTCAGGGAGGGCGGCTGACACTATCCGGTCAGTGCTGCCAGTGGCAGATTGGGCAGGGATAAACCCTACTGGTAACACCCATCTGGAGCTTCATTGCAAACTGCGAGTAATTCATTCATAACTTCTCGCAGGAATAATAAAGGAACGGCACAATTGATGCTCCAGAATTATTATTACAAGTGGAATGCAGGGTTTGCTATAACAGACATGTCAGGAGAGGTGACAATCCACTATGGGCATATTAGTGATATGTTTTGCTCCCTAACCTCCCAATCCCTGCACTAAGTAAAACATAGAGGGTGGAATTTAAGCCAGCGCTGGTCTTAACCTGAAGTGTGTGGACGTAAGATGCACATAGATTTACGCCATAATTCATTCCAATTTTTTGCAATCACATATGGTAAATCTATTGGGCCATGGAGGCCACGCCCCCTCTAACTTTATCTTATCCATTTTAAAAAGTGACAAGAAAGTGCAAAACAGTTAAAAGTCTCACATTTTGTCCAAACTGTAGCTTTCACGTGAATTTGCAGCTTCTGTGCTCCAGAATACTCTTGTACAGTCACTGATAACTTCACCCCTGTTTTGCTGGAGCGCTATCCTAAAGAGGAATTGCACCCCCGCTGTAATAACAAATCTGGAACATTTATTCCTATGACTCCATATTTATGCACTTATATAGCGCTACGATATTCCATAGCGCATTACAGACATTAGCATCACGCTGTCCCCAATGGGGCTCACAATCTAAGGTCCCTATCAGTATGTCTTTGGAGCAGTGGAAGAAACCGGAGTAGCCGGAGGAAACCCACGCAAACAAAGGGAGAACATACAAACTTCATGTAGATGTTGTCTTTGGTCAGATTCGGACCTAGGACCCCAGCGCTGCAAATTATCAGTGCTAACCACTGAGCCACCGTACTGCCCATTTTTTCATTCCTTTACTATTCCTGTTAGAAATTATGAATGAATAGCTAGCAGTTTTCAATGAAGGTCCAGATGGGTGTTACCAGTTGGGTGTGTTTCCCTGCACAGTCTGTCACATTGCAAACTTCTGGCAATTCATAACTTCTAGAAGGAATAATAAAGGAATGGCACAACATGGAGTCATAACAATAGATGCTCCAGAATCATTACATGGGGGATGCAAGTAGTTATTAAAACAGACATGTCAGGAGAGGCGACAGGTCCTCTTAAAAGTGACATTACACAATATTTTTAAAGAGGGGTGGAATAAAGCGTACAAATATAGGGCCCCATTTACTAATCCTGTTTAATATGTACACAGTGTAAAGATGCACCAGATAAGCAGCACCCAGAGTTGTATAACAGCTGCTTATCCCCTGTCTACTCAAATATGTCATGTCAAGTGTTCATTCCGATGGGCAGTGGCGACTCTAGGAACAATATATAGGGGGGGCACAAAGATACCACAGTCAAAAATGGGGGGGCAAAAACAAAATAAGATTACAAAATACGAGAGAGTTGCGGTCTGCAGGGATACAGTTATAATAAAACAATTTACTTACAAAAGAAGCTACTCAGTCGTCTGCTGTGCTGTCCTCTGCTTGCTTCCACGGATTCTTTCCCCTTCTTTCTGTCTCTCGTCAGTGCACAGGCGCACTGTTATGGTGGATCTGTGGAAGACACACTGTTATGGGGGATCTGTGGATGACACATTATGCCTCTCATTAGCCCTCATTATGCCTCTCATCACTCCCATATCAGCCCCCATATAAGCCCTTATGCCTCATTAGCCCCCATTATTCTTCTTATTAGCCCCATTGGCCCCCATTATGCCTCATTAGCCCACATTATGCCTCTAATTAGCCCCCATTATGCCTCTTATTAGCCCCCATATGCCTCTTATTAGCCCCCATATGCCTCCAATTAGCCCCCAATTAGCCCCCATATGCCTCATATTAGCCCCCAATTAGCCCCTATATGCCTCCAATTAGCCCCCATATGCCTTCAATTAGCCCCCATATGCCTCCTATTAGCCCCCATATGCCTCCTATTAGCCCCCAATTAGCCCCATATGCCTCCAATTAACCCCATATGCCTCCAATTAGCCCCATAGACCCCATATGCCTCCAATTAGCCCCCATATGCCTCCAATTAGCCCCCATATGCCTCCAATTAGCCCCCAATTAGCCCCCATATGCCTCCTATTAGCCCCCAATTAGCCCCTATATGCCTCCAATTAGCCCCTATATGCCTCCAATTAGCCCCCATATGCCTCCTATTAGCCCCCATATGCCTCCTATTAGCCCCCATATGCCTCCTATTAGCCCCATAGACCCCATATGCCTCCAATTAGCCCCCATATGCCTCCAATTAGCCCCCATATGCCTCCAATTAGCCCCCATATGCCTCAAATTAACCCCATATGCCTCAAATTAACCCCATAGACCCCATATGCCTCCAATTAGCCCCCATATGCCTCCAATTAGCCCCCATATGCCTCCAATTAGCCCCCATATGCCTCCAATTAGCCCCATAGACCCCATATGCCTCCAATTAGCCCCCATATGCCTCCAATTAGCCCCCATATGCCTCCAATTAGCCCCCATATGCCTCCTATTAGCCCCATATGCCTATTAGCCCCATATGCCTATTAGCCCCATATGCCTATTAGCCCCCATATGCCTCCAATTAGCCCCATATGCCTCCTATTAGCCCCATATGCCTCCTATTAGCCCCCAAATATGCCTCCAATTAGCCCCCAAATATGCCTCCAAATGCCCCCATACATCTCCAATTAGCCCCCAAATATGCCTCCAATTAGCCCCCAAATATGCTTCCAATTAGCCCCATATGCCTCCTATTAGCCGCATATGCCTCCTATTAGCCCCCATAATGCCCCAGCAGCCACATTTTTTATAAAATTAAAAAAAAAAACACTTACCTCTCCTGCTCCTGGACGGACGCCGCCTGCCATTTTCTCCCTCCTCAGTCGACTGTGCGTGCTCTAAACTGGCGCGCACAGCGTGAGGTCACAGAGCGACCTCACGCTGTGCGCAGCCCTGCACAGCCGACAGCCGAGGACCAGGAAGTGGTGAGTACAGAGCGTTCACTGCTTCCTGGTCCTTCTGTACTAATGAGCGCTTCCTTAATGGAAGCGCTCATTAGTATTCACTCGGGGGAATCAGCGGGGGGGCACCTGGGGGGGCAAGGAACAACATAGGGGGGGCAATTGCCCCCCCTCGCCCCCCTCTAGCGACGCCACTACCGATGGGAGAGTTCAGGCTGACAGATCATTAAGATGCATGAACGTATTCATTACCTATAGATAATATCTCATTGCACTTAATTGGATTATTTTCTATAATATAAATGGTTTCCCTATAAATCAGCTATGTGTATGATGATATCTCCAGCCTCCGCACTGCCCAGTATATCTCCCTATTTGATGCTGAGGATAATGAAGTGTCACTGGGGTGTCAGGAGTCTCTTATCTCTCCTCCACATCCTCCATCCCCAGAGAGCAGAAGGAGGGTTATCAAATCCAGCACATGAGGATGTCAGATATCACAGCAGACAGAAGGGGAAGGTCATTTCATAAAAAAACATCAAATATTCATAAACAAGTAACTGACCAAGCAATCATGGCATTCACCTTCCTTCATTACTGATCTGAGTTTTTAGTTTTTTTAGTCACCACATTAGGAGAGCCATTTCTTTTTCTTTTTCTTTTTCTTTCAATGTACCCATATGAGGCTTTTTGTTTTGTGGAATAACTTTTCTGTCTCACCATGTTTGGATACTTAACAACTTACTGATTCATTTTTATAAACTATTTCTTGAGGAGAATGGCCAAAAAATGGCATTTGACCATTGTTTCTTTGCATTTTTAAATGTAAGATTTTCACAGAGTGGCATACAGATGACCTTTATTCTGTGGGATGTACAATTAGGGTGATTCCAAATATTCTGTATATAACTGTCTGTTTTACTACTTTTGCGCATTGATAGCACATTTCATGGGGAAAAAAATATATATATTTTATCTAGAATGACCCCCATTTCTTAGCTCTATTGTTTGTATATCTAACGGTGTGCAGCCATTTTGTTTTTTGTAATTATGTTTGCTTCATGGATATGCACCTGTGATTCTGAAGGTTTTAGTCTAAATTTTCTTGCAATATATTGGGGGTGGCACCCCTTTTATACTGGACACGCTCATCTACCTGGGACTTCTGAGCAGAGTATGTTTGTAGCTGGTTCCTACACTGCCCTGAATATTGTAGGCTTAAGTAAGTCCAAAGTGAGGCAGATTCTTTAGTGATAGGGACCCCTCTGCGGAAGCCACCTTGACGCCTGGTAGATGGGCCCGACACGTATGTGTGGCAAGAGCTTCCATTATTCATTTATACTCATTTATAGTCGGTATTGTGCCACTTTTATCTAGAATGACCCCATTTCTTAGCTCTCTTGTTTGTATATATAACGGAGGGCAGCCATTTTGTTTTTTTGTGACTATGCGAATGTGCATAGAAACAGTTATAAGTAAAAAAAAATCACAGAAAACACAATAGATGAAAACATTATATATGGACTAAGCCCTCACCTGATATGATAAAATCTGAGACTCTAAGCCAACATATTTTGATCAAAACACATCTATGCCCACCAACCTTCGCCAAGGTGGTCTCAGTCAGGCAGGACCTACCCTAAAATTACCTATGCCATTGGACATCTATATTCAGGAGAGCAGGCCCTGCACATATAGTGTGCTACTCCTAGTTACCTCTGTGTGCACCAAGCATACAATGAGAGGAGGAGCACGAGTCTATATAGAATTGCTGCATCTTTTGTGTTAGTGCATTATTTTCAGTGATTTTTACATCATAACTTCTATACGCTCTACTATAAAGCTTTGGAACGCTCAGTATACCAAAGTATCATTGCCTAGAATTAGAGCTATCCCTTGAGCACAACCTAAGCCTCATGTGCATGACTGTATCAGTTTTTACCGGCCGCGTTCGCTCTGCATTTTGTGGATCGGAACGTCCGGCCTTTTGATAGAAATGCCTATTGTTTTCAGTTTTGCAGACAAAAATAGGACATGTTCTATTTTTTTTTGAGGGGCCATGGAACGAACTTGCAGATGCGGACAGCACATGGCATGCTATCGCCATCATTTGCGGCCACTTTGAAATGAATGGGCCTGGACTAGGATGCTAATAGGGTTATGTGTATGAGGCCTAATAGTCATATAGCCATGGCAGGTTTTGGAGACTTTCGTAGTCTCCCACTTGTAATGACAACCATCAGCACTAGTGATGAGCGGGAGGTGCCATATTTGATTTCGCGCTATTTTGTCATTATTCTATTTATCGCGAATAATATGCGATTTAATTATTTGCGTATTGCGATTTTTTTGTTTAACTGTATAAGGCAACTTTCCTATTGGTTGACTAATATGTGTATTTTATGAATATTCGCTATATTGCTATATATTCTTGTTTTAGAATATGACGAATATTCCAAAAAACAAAGTAATAGCAATATAGCGAATACACATATAGACTGCAATTTAGCTAATATAGTGCTATAATCTTTATTTTATAGTCAAATTATTATTTTTGTCTCTTCTGAACTTCAGATTTGGAAAAAAATTTACACTATTTAAAAAAAATACTATAGCACTATATTAGCTAAATTGCAGTCTATATGTGTATTTTACGAATATTCGCTATATTGCTATAACTTCGTTTTTTAGAATATGACGAATATTCTAAAAAATTAAGTTATAAAAACAAAGTTACTGAGAGCAGATTGCAGCAGGTGATGGACGCTGTCACTGACATGTATGTCTCTCCTGTTCTAGATGTCACAGCCTCCAGCCAGGCCCAGAGAGAAGGCTTCTCCACCTGCGTCCAGGACTCCATGACCTTCCTGTCCCAGCACAAACTGTATCTCCTCCTGTATCCCCCATCTACCAGACCCCCAGCAAACACAGCCCCCTGGACAGCAGCAAAGCCTTGTGGAGACCCTGGTAGTGACTGGATCCTCTGGTGTGGACTGATCTCAGAGCTATGTACCCCCGTATACCTGAGAGCTGGAGATGGGATGGATTCTGTCTCTCACTAATGTTTCATCATGAGATGGAGAAGAAGTTCATTCTGGACATGGTGTAATTACTACGTGATTTACTAGTCCTTCATATTATCTGCCGTCTGCTGCAGCTCTCCTGTATGGACTTGGTTCTATATTGTTATAGGAGTCGTTGTCTTCTATGAAGAAGATGTCCTAGTCCTATATGGACACATTCTATGAATATTCCCAGTGATACAATGTATCAGGTTATATGTAGTGTGTACTGGCTGTATACAGAGGGGAGTAGTGTATGTATATATCAGACCTCCAGTGCAAAGCATTGTAGAATAATGGAGGTGAGACCTCCGGCCTGATATATACAGTAGATACTATGTATCATACAGTACTGTACATCAGATTATATGTAGTGTGTACTGGCTGTATACAGAGGGGAGTAGTGTATGTATATATCAGACCTCCAGTGCAAAGCATTGTAGATTAATGGAGGTGAGACCTCCGGCCTGATAAATACAGTAGATACTATGTATCATACAGTACTGTACAGCACATTATATGTAGTGTGTACTGGCTGTATACAGAGGGGAGTAGTGTATGTATATATCAGACCTCCAGTGCAAAGCATTGTAGAATAATGGAGGTGAGACCTCCGGCCTGATATATACAGTAGATACTATGTATCATACAGTACTGTCCAGCAGATTATATGTAGTGTGTACTGGCTGTATACAGAGGGGAGTAGTGTATGTATATATCAGAACTCCAGTGCAAAGCATTGGAGAATAATGGAGGTGAGACCTCCGGCCTGATATATACAGTAGATACTATGTATCATACAGTACTGTACAGCACATTATATGTAGTGTGTACTGGCTGTATACAGAGGGGAGTAGTGTATGTATATATCAGACCTCCAGTGCAAGGCATTGTAGAATAATGGAGGTGAGACCTCCGGCCTGATATATACAGTAGATACTATGTATCATACAGTACTGTACATCAGATTATATGTAGTGTGTACTGGCTGTATACAGAGGGGAGTAGTGTATGTATATATCAGAACTCCAGTGCAAAGCATTGTAGAATAATGGAGGTGAGACCTCCGGCCTGATATATACAGTAGATACTATGTATCATACAGTACTGTCCAGCAGATTATATGTAGTATGTACTGGCTGTATACAGAGGGGAGTAGTGTATGTATATATCAGACCTCCACTGCAAAACATTGTAGATTAATGGAGGTGAGACCTCCGGCCTGATATATACAGTAGATACTATGTATCATACAGTACTGTAAATTGTACAGACTTCTATATAGTAATGTGTATATTCTCACTGAGGATGAAACGTTGTCATATTCATTGTATAAATATACTTTGTGTAGCGCCTCATAAATCCACTATTAGTGATAACTGTTCTCTACTGTATATTTTTAATTCTATGAATTGTTCAGTATGTGATGTACTATGGAGCTTTATGTTTCATGATTTATTATATTATATGGTATGTACTATTTGCAGCAAATGTTAGAAAGTTGTGTATAACATACACGGTAATCTGCTATATTTGCAGGTATTATATGAGTTGTAGTACTTGTCTGTATTATACAGTGTTTGCAATTGACTGTTTATTCTTGGGAATGGACAATGTGAAATAAATTGATATAAAATAAAATAAATAAGTAATACAGATAATTTGTCAGTGGCATTGTTATAGTGTATTATTCCCAGTCCATTCCCCACCAAAGTCTTTTTTAACTGAAGCCCCCCCCCTCCCTTTGCAGAACTCCCCAGCATTCATCCTCCCTGCTGCCTCCGAGGCATATTAGAACAGCTGCCTGTAAGTGTTGTTATGATAACCCACCTGTAAAAATGGGGCCATAGGTGAGATATATGGGTTTGCTAACAAATCAGACCTTTGTACCAACTGGAAGGTCCTTCCAGGACAAGTCCTGTAAAGTTGGCAGTGAACCTTCTTGCCACACAATGGCCATACCTCTATATACAGTGGCAAGTTCTTCTTTAGGACCCCACACAGTGTAGAATATATCATCCTCTTTGATGTTCGGGATAATGGGATCGCATGGGAATGTTAGACACCTCTTATCACACTTCCACATCCTCTGTCCCTTGAGACCAGAGCTAGGATCCCTGTGCGGCACTTGTGGCTATCATTAGCAGTCCAGGCTGGAGTCCATACTTCTAAGGTCAGAGCTGGGATAAGGCATTTTAGTGCCATAGGTAGGTAATTGAATAGTGCCCCCTTACGCATGTAACAACCACAATAAAAGGGATTCTTTATTCAAATATTTAAAGGGGTTGGCTAATGAGAAACAAAGTCCATAGGACAGGTGAGAAATGTATGATTGCTGGGGGTCTGAACACTGGGACCCCGACTGATCTGAAGAATGGGGTCCTGTGTATCCTGTTTTAATGGAGCCTTGGTCAGATCTGCCCACTACCCCTGCATTTAATCTATGGGACTGATAGATATAGTGAAGCACTGTACTCAGCGAGCTGTGTCAGTCCCATAGAGACTGAATGGAGCAATATGCGCAGATGTGACCAATTCTCTATTGAAACAGGGATCAATTGATCCCTAGTCTCATGATGAGTGTGGGTCCCAGGGGTCGGCCCTCCTCAGTCAAACATTTATTAGGATAGGCAATTTTTTTTTGTAATTAACAAATTATATTCATTTTATAAGAAACTTTTAAAGTGCCCCAAAATATGTTCCTTTTCAGAACTGATGGAAGGGCTCATTGGTCAGTGTCACTAACTCAGTAGAACCCCATTATAACTACATAGTGACTGAATACTATTGCCATACTGTTACTGAAAAAAACAGGCATTTTCAAATTGGTGAAATGTGACTAGGGGCTTCTGTCTTCTTTGGGATCAACAGTAGTGATGATCGAGCACCAAAGTATTCGGGGGTGTTCGGTTGTTCGGGCCGAACACATTGCTATATTCGTGTTCTCGGCCGAGCACCCGAGTATAATGGAAGTCAGTGGGAGACAACCAGGCACCCCCTGCTTTGAAGAGGGGAGGGTGCCTGGTCCATTGGAAAAGGTCAGAAAGTGACAGAAACACCACCGAAATGGTTCGGGAACAGCATGGGGACGATGTCTGGATGCAGCTTGGACTCCCAGGTCGCTGCTGGGAACCATTTTATTCGAGTTGTACCCCTGACTGACAAAAATGCACACAACCCCCCCCCCCCCCCCAAATAATCTTTTTTTACATAAAAAACTGTTCAGAAATATTCTTTCCTGTATATTCATATGTATATAAAGTGCAAGTGCTGCAATAAAATTACAAGCAAGAGGTACTCCAAAACAGCCTGTACATCACATAATGGAGGGCCTCTTTCACATTGTGGTACAATTGTTCAGGTAGTGGGACTCCTACACTCATAAAGCCTGAGCACTAAGTGAAAGGGCTGCCAAAAATTACAAGGAACCAGCACTCCAAAACACCCTTAGTTACACATAAAGGAGGGCCTCATACACACCCTTGAAAAATTATGATTAATGGCTTGCTGGTGACCCTCAAAAACATTTGGAGTAAGGGCCTGCTGATCTGACCATCTAAAACCGTAGAGACGAGGGCTTGCTGCCGCATTGGTGACTCTAGATAACCTCTGGGCGATTGCACGTCCCTGTGACGGCGACGATCCATTCGGATGTCTGCCCTATCAACTTTCGATGTTCTTTTCTGCGCCTACCATGGCGATCATGGGTAACGGGGAATCAGGGTTCAATGCCGGAGAGGGAGCTTGAGAAAGGGATACCACATCCAAGGGAGGTCAATTGCTGAAATCTGATTGGGTGGAGAGGGAGGGTCAAGTAATTAAAGCTCAGGCATCCAAGGAAGGCAGCAGGCGCGCGGCAATTACCCACTCCCAACTCGGGGAGGTAGTGACGATAAATAACAATACAGGACTCTTAAGATGCCCTGTTATTGGAATGAGTAATAAAAAATTACAGGGAATTTCACTGCAGTATTTTGGATCAGGAAATGTTATACAGGAGAGGCCCTGCTGCCGCTTTGTTGACTAGATAACTTCTGCCTGATCGCACATCCCCATGACGTCCACCATCCATTTGAATATCTTCCCTATCAACTTTCGATGTTCTTTTATGCGCCTACTAAGGTGATCACAGGTAACGGGGAATCAGGGTTCCATGCCGGAGAGGGAGCCTGATTAACGGCTACGGATATTACTTCAAAGCAAGGCAGCACGAGTTGCTGGCCTGCATGTGAGCTGACCCTGTAAAAGATTTAAGTCGTGGGCCTGCATGTGAGCTGAACTAGTAAAAGATTTTTGGTGCGGGTCTGCTGGTGAGCTGAGGTGGAACCGACAAACCCAGCTTGAATTTGATGGCTGCATTAATCTGCAGGTGACGGTGATACAGCTCCAAAAATAGTTTCCATCTGCATCAGTCAAATATCCAGACTCAGTCATTGAGTCCTCATCTGCCATCTCCACACCATGTCACCTTGCCACTCATTTTTCTCACCATGCTGCTGCTGATGCAGCTTAAAAGGGCTTAAAGTGATCACCAGGACCACAATCTAATTAAGGTTTTATGCACAAAACCAAAGTAAAAAGTCGATTTTATAGGAAAAATGTATTGAAAACATTCTTTCCTGTATATTTATTTGTATATAAAGTGCAAGTCCTGCCAAAAATTACAATGAAGAGGCATTCCGATACAACCTCTATATCACATAAAGGAGGGCCTCATTCACATTGAGTTGCGGGCCTGCAGGTGAGCTGACAAAGTAAAGGATTTTAGGTGTGGGCCTGCTGGTGAGCTGAACCTGTAAAACATTATATTCGAGGGCCTGCTGCTGAACTGACCCTCTGAAACATTATGGGCGAGGGGCTGCTGCTGAACTGACCCTCTGAAACATTATGGGCGAGGGCCTGCTGCTGAACTGACCCTCTAAAACATTATGGGCGAGGGCCTGCTGCTGAACTGACCCTATAAAACATTATGGGCGAGGGCCTGCTGCTGAGCTGACCCCTTAAAACATTATGGACGAGGGCCTTCTGATGAGCTGACCCTCTAAAACATTAGGGGCGAGGGCCTGCTGCTGAGCTGACCCTCTAAAACATTAGGGGTGAGGGCCTGCTGCCGAGCTGACCCTCTAAAACATTAGGGGTGAGGGCCTGCTGCCGAGCTGACCCTCTAAGACATTAGGGTGAGGGCCTGCAGTTGAGCTGACCCTATTAAAAAAATTCGAGTAAAGGGAATATAGACAATCTGGAAGTGGGGGTTGGAGCCAGTAATATAGCTGCTGGCGGAGACCCTGATGGACATAGGGCCCGCAATCCTGGGCGTGGGTAGCATCTGTGCCATCCCAGGGTACGACTCGCTCCCAGCCTCCACAACATTCACCCAGTGTGTGGTCAGGGAAATGTAGCGTCCCTGGCCACTAGCACTTGTCCATGTGTCCGTGGTTAAGTGGACCTTCCCAGTAACTGCGTTAGTCAGGGCACGGATGATGTTCTGGGACACATGCTGGTGTAAGGCAGGCATGGCACACCGTGAAAAATAGTAGCGGCTGGGGACTGCGTACCGAGGGACGGCCACCGACATCAGGCTGTGGAAGGCCTCTGTGTCCACAAGCCTAAATAGCAACATTTCAAGGGACAGTAATTTTGAAAGTTGCGCATTTAGTGCTATGGCCTGTGGGTGGGTGCGTGGGTAGGGGGGTATTTGCACTTGCGTTCAAATGACTGTGTTATGGACATTTGGATGCTTCGCTGGGACAGGGAAGTGGATGTTGTTGCTGATGGTGCTTGCTGCACCTTCGACAGGGGATTGGCCAGCAGTGCGTAACCCAGGGGAAGAGGAGGCAGTGGTGTGACCCGCAGACCCAGATTGTGGACCCAGGCATTCGGCCCACTTGTTAGGGTGCTTGGATGCCATGTGGCGGATCATGCTGGTGGTGGTGAGGTTGCTTGTGTTCACGCCCCGGGTCATTTTGGTACGGCACAGGTTGCAAACTACCACTCATTTGTCGTCTGCATTTTCCTCAAAAAAGCGCAATACTGCGGAACACCTACCCCTTGGCAAGGTAGATTTACGCATAAGGGTGCTCGGTGTAACAGTTGTGTGCCTGTTTGGTGTGGGCCGACTTCTCCCTTTTGCAACCCCACTGACTCTTCCAGCCTGTTGCGATGCTGCGGATACTTCCCCCTCTGTACTGCTGTCCTCGCTCTGCTTTTCACCTTCCCATGTTGGGTCAGTGACCTCATCGTCAACCACCTCCTCTTCCACTTCCTCACTCTGCTCATCCTCCTGACTTGACCTAACCACAACCTCAGTGATTGGTAACTGTGTCTCATCATCATCCACCTCGTGAACGAATGATTACCGTTCACCACCATCATCTTCTTGAGACTGTGAAGGCTCAAGAGGTTGGGAATCAGGCCACAATATCTCAGCTCTCTCTTCAAGCGTGCTGGGCGCGAGGGACAAATGTAATAGTGGTGCTGGATAGAGCTTCTAGGAATATCCGAGTGTGAGATTACTCGTTTGGCAAGCTTCTCCATGGTGGGAGGAAATATGATCAAAGAGAGGATTCGGTTCACCAGACTGGACTGGACTTGGTGGAAGAGAGGGTAGTGCTTAACCGACTGGAAGCATTATCTTCAGCAATCCAACTGACCAACTGTTTGCACTGGTCCGACTTGGACAGTGTTGTCCTGTGCCGTCCAGCTAAGTTGGACATGAAGCTGGTTACAGTGGATGTTTTTTTTTTCTGGTGCACTGGCAACAGGGACAGTTTCATTGCGCCCAGGGCCATAGCTTCTGCATGCACCATCAGCATCACGCCCACTTCTCCATCCCTTAGTGCTCGCCTTCTTATTTTTAATTATTTTGTCACTAGATGTGGCGCAGATTGTTTTACAGTCCGCTAAAGACACCATTTTCTGATGCAGGACAGTATATGTCACAGAAACACACAGAATATGGACACTAGATTAGGCCCAGATATTTGGGTTTTGCTCTAAAGAAACAGCTTTCGGATGCAGGACAGTATATGTCACAGAAACACACAGAATATGGACACTAGATTAGGCCCAGATTTGGGGATTTTGCCATAAAGATACAGTTTTCTGATGCAGGACAGTATATTTTAGAGAAACACGCAGAATATGGACACTATTTTAGGCCCAGATTATTGGAATCTGCGGTACAAACACTGTTTTCTGATGTAGTTTATATTTATATTTTTTATCGCACAATGTATTAAAGAGCAGATCACACAATTCATGGATTGCACCGTTGACAGCAAAAATGTGGATAGATTATGGGAAAAAATAGTGTTTTCTGTATTAAATTTTTTTTCCCTATATCTGGCCCTGACAACCACAAAATGTATTGAAGTGCAGATCACACAATTCACGGATTGCACCGTTGATAGCAAAAATGTGGATAGATTATGGGGAAAAAATAGTGTTTTCGGTATTCTAATTTTTTCCCTATATCTGGCCCTGACAACTACAAAATGTATTACAGCGTAGATCACACAATTCACGGATTGCACCGTTGACAGCAAAAATGTGGATAGATTATGGGGAACAAATTGTGTTTTCGGTATTCTAATTGTTTCCCTATATCTGGCCCTGACAACTACAAAATGTATTAATGCGTAGATCACACAATTCACGGATTGCACCGTTGACAGCAAAAATTTGAATAGATTATGAGGAAAAAATTGTGTTTTCTGTATTCTAATTTTTTCCCTATCTCTGGCCCTGACAACCACACAGCGCAGATCTGACAACTCACGGATGACACCGTTTACAGATTTTTTTTTGATAGATTATGGGAAAAAAAAAATTGTTTTCACTAATAGTCTTCCTATCTCTGCCCCTGACAAACAGAAGTTATTGCACAGATGTCACAAGTCACTGCAGACACTTTCTATATAGAAAAATAATCTCTATTTTGCAAAGTATGTAAAAAATAATGTAAGTACTACTTTGTAAAATAAAAAATTCCTGCCAACCACAGACAATAGTCCCTAAAAGGACTTTTGGGTCTTTGAAACGTTATCCACTTGCATAAATTGTGATCACAAACTCCCTACACTATCTGTAACTTCCTAAGCGTAGCTCTCCCTGACTTGCAATGAGCCGAACCCGCTTCATCGGGTGCTATGACGCATTTCGTCCAGCCAATCACTGTAATGCCAGCAGCCAACATGGCTACTGGCATTACAGTGATGGCAGTACTTACCTGCACGTTTATTGGCTGCTTAGCACCCGCGAAACGTGCAGGGAAGAGACTCAAGCATGCCGCTCGAGCACATGTGGTACTCAGCCGAGTACCACCATGTGCCGAGCATAGCGATGCTCGAGCCGAACAAGTATTCGGCCGAGCATGCCCGCTCATCACTAATTAACAGCTTTAGAGATAGGGACCTAGGGGCTCATTTATAAACCCCTTCAGGACCCTGCCATTTTTCACCTTAAGGACCAGGCCATTTTTAGCAAATCACTTTATGTGACGCTATAATCACTTTATATAACGCTTTTACTTAACCAGGCCATTCTGAGATAGTTTTCTCATCACATATTGTACTTTATGACACTGGTAAATTTGAGTCAAAATATTTCATCTTTATTTATAAAAAAATACAACATTTGCAACATTTCTCTACTTTTATACTAACTAGATAGTAATACCTCCAAAAATAGTTATTTCTTTACATTTCCCATATGTCTACTCTATGGCTTAGAATTTTAGAAGCAAATCTTCCAAAACCCAATTTTTTAAGGACCAGTTCAGTTATGAAGTCACTTTGTGGGGCTTACATATTAGAAACCACCCATAAATAATTTTAGAAACTACACCCCTCAAGCTATTCAAAATTGATTTTACAAACTTTGTTAACCCTTTAGGTGTCCCACGAGAATTAAAGGAAAATGGGTATCAAATTTTAAAAAAATCACTTTTTTTTGCAGATTTTAAATTTTAATCATTTAACCGAAAATCTATTACCCTGAATCTGGAGTTTACAGAAACACCCAATATGTGCTCAAAAACTGATGTATGGGCCTACAGCAGGTTTCAGAGTGAAACTGTCACGAACCAGTGGGTATGAACCCACTGTGTCACGTGTCCTATTTCCTCTAAGGGCGTTGTCTAAGTGAACCCTTTGATCTTCACAGTACCCCTGATGGTGGGGATAGACTTTCCCAAGGGGAACACCAAGTCGCTACCTGTTGAGGAGGATAGGTACACGAGGCAGCTGGTCCAGGCGGACCAGGAGGTACCTGAGAAAGGTACCTGAGGTACAGGCGTTGTCAGCAGGCGAAGTCAGGAGCAACAGTGCAGGACCGAAGGATGAGGCAGAGGCGAAGTCAGACAGGCAATAGGTCAGGGCAGGCGGTACAGGTCAGGCAATCCGGATTGGCAACAGGAGAGTCAAGGCAAGTAGGCAGGAATCAAACGCGTACACAAGTACAAGTCAGAAACACAGGAACACAAGCGGATATCAGGAACCTTAGCAGGACACAAGAACCTTGACACTGATTCATATGGGAAGGGGGCTGAGTCACTTATATATATGTGCAGGAGGGCATGGATTAGTTTGCGAGGTCACATGATCCAACCCATAACACACAGGAAGTGGTTGGCCGGCCCTTTAAGGAAATGCTGCAGGAAACAAGCAGCAAGCATGCTGTGGCCAGGGCTGAAAGAAAACACTGGCAGCAGATCACCGCTGAACTCAGCGCCCGGGACCACGGCGGTAAGCAGGGGAACAGCGGTGCACAGCAGCCGCTCTTACAAGCACCATATGGCTTTAGGAGAGTGGATTTAGTTGGAATGGTAATTGGGAACTATGTCACATATGAAGACACACTGAGGTGGCCCTACAGTTGAAACCCCAAAAAAGTGACCCCATTTTGGAAAGTACACCCCTCAAGGAATCTTTCAAGGTGTGCAGTGTGCACTTTGACCTCAAAGGTGTTTCCTAGAATTAAGAAACACTTGGCAGTGAAAATAAAAATTGAATTTTTCACTTTCCCTATGGTTAACAGGACAAAATGCACCCCACATTTTGTTACCCATTTACCCCAGAATACGGAAACACCCCATATGTGCAAGGAGAGAACTTTGCTGTTTTTACTACCAAAAGCTTTTCAAAGACCCCCCCAAAGTCCTTTTAAGGACTACTGTGTGTGTGTGTTTGACAGCAGCAAGATATTTTTCTTTAATACCTAATAGTGACATATACTGTACATCATCCGCAGACTGTCTTTTTGTGTAAATTTAAATAATTAGCGCCACATTTATTGTCTATAGTGTGCGTTTAATACACATCCGTTAGATAAATATGTACTCTGCACACCTGGGTTCCAGTGTGGGTGCCTGTGAGAGTGGTTTAGACAGTATAAGTTAAATCCACGGCACTCCATCAGATATGGCATAATACTTACTACATGTAAATGAATTGCACTGGATGTACATTAATAACATTCTGTTTACTAAGAATTAAATGCGATAATTTATCTTGCAAAAACTTTTAGAGTGCCGTGGATTTAACTTATAATACACATCCGTGACATATACAGTGGATATAAAAAGTCTACACACCCCTGTTAAAATGTCAGGTTTCTGTGATGTAAAAAAATGAGACAAAGATAAATCATTTCAGAACTTTTTCCACCTTTAATGTGACCCATAAACTGTACAACTCAATTGAAAAACAAACTGAAATCTTTAAGGTAGAGGGAAGAAAAAATATAAAAATAAAATAATATGGTTGCATAAGTTTGCACACCCTTAAACTAATACTTTGATGAAGCACCTTTTGATTTTATTACAGCACACAGTCTTTTGGGGTATGAGTCTATCAGCATGGTACATTTTGACTGAATCTGGTCCTGGTCTCAGTGACGGTGGTTTTAGGATCCTAATCTTCTACTTCAGTGGCTACAGGCCTCTCTGTACTTGTAATAATGAACAGTGAGGCTGCCGGAAGCTAAAGAATCCTTCGCCTTGGTACAAAGGTGCCTGAAGCCTAGTAAAATGGCTATTGTCCTCCTTTGTCTTTATATAGAAAATAATCTTTCACTGGGCGCAACGGAAGGCTGTACCGTAGAACATTTTGCTAAAACACATCTGAAGTCTCCCAAAAGCATGTGAGAAAAGGTGTTATGGTCGGATAAAACTAAGGTTGAACTTTTTAGCCATAATTCCAAAAGATATGTTTGGTGCAAAAACAACACTGCACATCACCAAAAGAACACCATACCCACAGTGAAGCATGGTGGTGGCAGCATGATGCCAAGGTGTTGTTTTTCTTATCTGGAACTGGGGCCTTAGTTAAGTTAGAGTGAATTATGAACAGTTCCAAATACCAGTCAATATTGGCACAAAACCTTCAGGCTTCTGCATGACAACGACCCAAAGTATACATTATTAACTGTTATTTAATAATGATAAAATTTCCTTAAAATAGAAAAACAAGCAATGGATCATTCTCAATTAATAATTTTATCAATGAACACCCACCAAGATGTTTCATTAGGGAACAGATCTGACATCTCCAGAAGTAGTCTCTGAATTATCAGTCAGGTAGAGTAAACGGCAAATAATGTATAGCCTGAAGCGGCAATCATGCTCTCATCTGTTATCTACCTGATTTGACAGACATAAAGTATCATGAATGCAGAATCAGCGTACAGACAGGGTTTGTTTATAGCCTGTAGCCAGGGCCGTCTTTACCAAGGGGCAAAAGGGGCAGCTGCCCCGGGCCCAGTTGCTCCTGGGGGGCCCAAGGCAGCTGCCTCTTGAGCCCTGCTAGCTACTGCCCCGGGTGTCAGGCTGTCAGCTTCACAGGGGGTGCTGCCATGCCATGCCTGCCGCATTGAGTCCAGGCATCATGATCATACTGTGTTAAAGTTGTGATCTAGGACCTTAACGACATCATCACCATGTGACCAGTAACCTAGCAATTATTGGTCACATGGCTATGAGGTCATCACAGGTCCTACCAGGAGTGTTGCAGAAGTTAACTGTGGACCTTTTTTGTGTGAAGATTACATCAGAAAAAGGTGACAGGGGCTGTTATGTTAATATACTGTAAACTACTGTATAGTGGGGTGCTGTATACTGTGTGGGGGTCTGTATACTGTGGGGGGCTGTATACTGTGTGGTGGGCTATATACTGTGTGGGGGCCTGTATACTGTGGGGGGCTGTATACTGTGTGGTGGGCTGTATACTGTGTGGTGGGCTGTATACTGTGGGGGGCCTGTATACTGTGGGGGGCCTGTATACTGTGGGGGGCCTGTATACTGTGGGGGGGCCTGTATACTGTGTGGGGCCTGTATAGTGTGGGGCAGCCTGTATAGTGTGGGGGGCCTGTATAGTGTAGGGGGCCTGTATAGTGTGGGGGGCCTGTATAGTGTGGGGGGCTATACTGCTGTACTGTATACTGTAGGGGTCTGTATACTGTATACTGTGGGTGCGGTATAGTGTGGAGGGCTATACTGCTGTACTGTATAGTGTGGGGGGCTGTATCCTGTATAGTTTGGGGTGCTGTATACAGTGAGGTGTTGTATACTGTGGGGTGCTGTATACTGTGGGCTGCTATACTGCTCTACTATATACTGTGGGGTACTGTATAGTGTGGGGTGCTAAACTGCATACTGTGTTGTGCTGTATACTATAGGGTGCTATACTGCATACTGTGGGTGCTGGGGTGCACTGTAACACTAGGGTGAGCCAAGCCCTGGTCTTCCTTCTGCAGAGCGGTGCCCACTTCCAGCCCAGAGTACCGATCCTGAGCCGTTGGAGTCTTCAGAACTAGAAGTATTTACAGTCATTCACTGGACTCTACCAGATGTGTGGATTTTTTGTGTGTGTGTTGTGGTGGAAGGCGTGATTGCCTGCTAAGGTGTGGGAAGGCGGGATCCAGGGCGCCCAAGTAAATTTTTGCCCAGGGTCCAATCAATATTAAAGACGGCCCTGCCTGTAGCAGTGGAGACACATAGGCCTGCATGAGAGCTTTAGACACAAAATAATACATTTTAAAGCAAGGTTATTTTGTAGATGAAAAAAAAAATGATTGAAAAAGTATACAGCATATACCCTTCAAATGGAACCTCTTCTGTCGTGTGACTTCATGTACAACCCCCATCATCATTGGTGTAAAACTGCTATATAGTGATAAAAAAATAAAAATAAAACAGAAAATAAGCAATGGATCATTGTTAATGACTATTTTATTGAAAATTCAAAAGACGTTTCATCACGAAACAGATCGGACATTTACATAAATAATCTCTGAATTATCAGTCAGTTATAGTAATCTACAAATATTGTATAACTAATATCCATGTGTCACTTTTCTATAACACAATATACATCATGCAATATATACAGTATATCACATTGTGAAGATTGTTGTAAATGTTACATACAATAATAACCTTATAGTACAGTCTGCAAATATTGCACACTACACTATATACATAGCTGAGCTCAGTCTTACTAATTATTACACAAAGTAAATATGGAAAATACCAATGTAATATACATCAGCCGTGCATTTCATATATAAAATATGATACAACCGAGGCCAATATCTGACCATGCTAATCATTCTATATCATTTGAGATACAAAGTATGTAAACATTACAATATACTATATCTCTTCATAGAGCCAGTACACAAGGAATATGTACATTACTGTATAGAAGTCTGTAGAATGACAGTACTGTATGATACATAGTATCTACTGTATATATCAGGCTGGAGGTCTCATCTCCATTATTCTACAATGCTTTGCACTGGAGGTCTGATATATACATACACTACTCCCCTCTGTATACAGCTAGTACACACTACATATAATCTGATGTACAGTACTGTATGATACATAGTATCTACTGTATATATCAGGCCGGAGATCTCACCTCCATTATTCTACAATGCCTTGCACTGGAGGTCTGATATATACATACACTACTCCCCTCTGTATACAGCCAGTACACACTACATATAATCTGCTGTACAGTACTGTGTGATACATAGTATCTACTGTATATATCAGGCCGGAGGTCTCACCTCCATTATTCTACAATGCCTTGCACTGGAGGTCTGATATATACATACACTACTCCCCTCTGTATACAGCCAGTACACACTACATATAATCTGATGTACAGTACTGTATGATACATAGTATCTACTGTATATATCAGGCCGGAGGTCTCACCTCCATTATTCTACAATGCTTTGCACTGGAGGTCTGATATATACATACACTACTCCCCTCTGTATACAGCCAGTACACACTACATATAATCTGATGTACAGTACTGTATGATACATAGTATCTACTGTATATATCAGGCCGGAGGTCTCACCTCCATTATTCTACAATGCTTCGCACTGGAGGTCTGATATATACACACACTACTCCCCTCTGTATACAGCCAGTACACACTACATATAATCTGATGTACAGTACTGTATGATACATAGTATCTACTGTATATATCAGGCCGGAGGTCTCACCTCCATTATTCTACAATGCCTTGCACTGGAGGTCTGATATATACATACACTACTCCCCTCTGTATACAGCCAGTACACACTACATAAAACCTGATACATTGTATCACTGGGAATATTCATAGAATATGTCCATATAGGACTAGGACATCTTCTTCATAGAAGACAACGACTCCTATAACAATATAGAACCAAGTCCATACAGGAGAGCTGCAGCAGACGGCAGATAATATGAAGGACTAGTAAATCACGTAGTAATTACACCATGTCCAGAATGAACTTCTTCTCCATCTCATGATGAGACATTAGTGAGAGGCAGAATCCATCCCATCTCCAGCTCTCAGGTATACGGGGGTACATAGCTCTGAGATCAGTCCACACCAGAGGATCCAGTCACTACCAGGGTCTCCACAAGGCTTTGCTGCTGTCCAGGGGGCTGTGTTTGCTGGGGGTCTGGTAGACGGGGGATACAGGAGGAGATACAGCCCCGCATGTCATAGTGTGAGCCCCAGGGAGGTTCTGCAGCAGCTGGATCTGGAGCTCGGTCTGTTTGTGCTGGGACAGGAAGGTGATGGAGTCCTGGACGCAGGTGGAGAAGCCTTCTCTCTGGGCCTGGCTGGAGGCTGTGACATCTAGAACAGGAGAGACATACATGTCAGTGACAGCGTCCATCACCTGCTGCAATCTGCTCTCAGTAAGAAACATATGAGGGGTGTGAGGGGCCGGGACAGGACACTTACTTCTCTCCGCCATGTGGCGCTGCAGGAAGGTGACCGTCATCTCCAGGATATCGGCTTTCTCAGGTTTGGAGGGGAGCTGATGTCTCTGGAACTCCTTCTCCAGTAAGATGTGCAGCTGCTCAATGCTGCTGTTAATCCGGTCTCTCCTCATCTTCTCGATCACCGGTTTCCTCAGCTGCAGAGAAAACATAAGGGTTGGTTAGTTACACGCGGCAGTGGATGGACCTTTATAGCGGTGAAGAAGCATTTGATGCTATGCAAGGAGGAGATGTGGTAGATCAGCACTTACTTTTCTGGGCTGCTGGGTGAGGGGATCATTAGCCGGGCTCTGGATGAGGCTGACGCTGTAAGGAGCCATCGGTCAGTGTGCGGCAGTGTCCTCTCTGTAGATGGGATGTCAGTGATGTGCGGCCAGGGAGGCAGACAGCCCCTCTATATACCCCTCTCCTGCATAATGATGTGTGAGGATCAGAGCCAGCACAGGTTCCCACACTCAGCCTCCAATCACACAGCAGCGAGGACAATAGACGTGTGTCCATCTGGAGCCTCCAATACAGGAGATAATAGAGGCTGCTGGGGGCAAGCTGTGACCGGAGTGTGGGAAAGACCTGCACCAAGATGCTATCTGCTGTAATGACATATTGCACTGACCACTGCTACTTTCACTATAGATCCGTTATTTTCTGGGAGAGGAGCAGTGAATTGTCCGAATGCTTATTAAGATGACATATATGAGAATCCCTGGGGAAATATCTGAAAGTATATCTAAAATCATCCTCTCTAATAGAATTAATCATTTAATAACCACTGATGATAATTAATTGACTTGTCTGCAAATAATTTTGTTATAATGATCATGTTGTGGTGTCATATCCTGCCGATTATAAAAAGAAGAGCAGTGCTGCATAGTCACCGCTTATCTCTTTCTGCAGTAGAGGTCCATCACAGATCACTTTACCCATGACAAACACTGATTGAATGTAGTGCTTCCTCTTGCCATAAAAGGAACCAGAACCTTATAAAACACAACTCTTCTGGTGTAGAAAATCACAATGCACACCTCAGCTGCTGCAGAACATCATAACACTCCTCTGCTGCTGCAAGATATCATTATACATATATTATAAAGATACCCCAGCTGCTGCAGAACATCATAACACTCCTCTGCTGCTGCAAGATATCATTATACATATATTATAACGATACCCCAGCTGCTGCAGAACATCATAACACTCCTCTGCTGCTGCAAGATATCATTATACATATATAATAAAGATACCCCAGCTGCTGCAGAACATCATAATAAATACAAATCTCAGCTGAAAATCCTAATTCATGTATACTTCGGCTGCTGTAGAACATTATAACACACACATCAGTTGCAGCAAAACTCATAATACACACTACTGCAGAATTTCATCATACATACATACCTCAGATCCTGCAGAACCTCATAATACATATGCAGCGCACCAGGCAGCAGGGGAGATGCAGTGATTGGTAGCTGGAGAAGATGGGAGTGGTGTCGGTGGTCGTGCTTGCTCTCTGGTAGCTGAGACCTCAGGAGTGCTCATAGGTTATTGCTTTTTCCTATAGTGTGCAATCACGGCCACCACTGATGGATTACAGGGTGGTCGTAACCATTGGAAATGAGCAGTGTATAATGCGATAGAAAAGCAATATGGATGATCACAATACATTAGTAAGTGTCTTGTATTAACTTTCTCTACATGATAAATGCCACCTGCTGAAGTATAACAACCCCTTTAAGGCAATAAGGAGGCGAGTGTAAGGTAACAAGTCCAGCAAGCTTTAGACTCATTGCACATTGCGGATCCGCAATACACAGGCATCGTTCCGCGTGCATTCCGCATCACGGATGCGGACCCATTTACTTTAATGGGTCCGTAAATCCGGAGATGCGGAAGGGTGAGGAACGGAAGCAAGGAAAGAAACCCTATGGAAGCACTACAGAGTGCTTCCGTGGGGTTTCGTCCCGTACTTCCGTGCCGCAAAAAGATAAAACATGTCCTATCTTTTTGCGGAACGGCGGATCGCGGACCCATTAAAGTGAATGGGTCCGCAATCTGCTGCGGCTGCCCCATGGTGGGTGTTTGTGCATTGCGGCTCGCAGCACAGCCACAGGGCACAACATACGTTTGTGTGCAAGAGGCCTTACTGAGGTGTCTTTACAAATCACATTTGTATGGATAAGTTCAGTCTCTCCATAGTGCACACACAATCTGTGTATGGGAAAGCAGGCTGCATAGTAGCTATCTCTGAGTCTCTCTCTATCAGGTCCAGACAACTTCCCAAACTACCCAAGATGTGCCAGGTGATATGGAGCTCCCTCTCTCTGGCTAACTGCTAAGGTGCCATTCAGTGCGGCATCTGAGGTGTTAAAGGCAGGGGCGTAGAAATCATTGGGCCCCATAGAAAAAAAAAAAATTGGGCCCCCATGCCCGATCCATAGCCTCTCCCACTACCTATTCCTGCTGCGTGTTATATAGTGTGCCATCAGGGCTGGCCTGGGATTACGAAGCATCTCTGGCACACAAAACCCACCAGCCACATATGATTTTGCATAAAAATAATAGTGCGCAATGCACACTGCGGAGGTAATCATGTTTTACTTGGTCATGCCCCTACTGCATACTTACCAACATTTAACTTGGTAAAATATAAACCCTGCCCACAGGAACACCCAAACGCCGTTCGACTTTATGTTAGGCTGCCTTTCGCGTGACCCTCACGTTATACGCATTTTGGCCAACACCAATTACTGGCTGTTCATCTTTCTCGACCCCCGCTACAAAGAGAACTTCTCATCTCTCATTCCTGTGGTGGAGAGGACTAGCAAAATGGTGCAATACCAGAAGGTCCTTGTGGAAAAATTGCTACAACAATTTCCATCTGACAACGCTGGCGGCAGAGAACGTAGTTCCTTGGCCAACCGAGGAGGGGAGACAAGGGAAACACACAGAAGTTCCAACAGAGGCAGGGCAACACTCTTCAAGGCCTGAAACAGTTTCATGACACTCCGCCAGCACCCTCAGCCTGATGCGCGGCCTGGTGTCACAAGGAGGGAAAAGTTTTGGAAGATGGTAAGGGGTACGTAGCAGACCGTATCAGCGTCCTCAGTGATCCCTCTGTGCCTTACAACTATTGGGTGTCTGTAGAGCACCTGAGCATTCCAAAGTGTTCTACTCGAGCTCGATCAAAACTACATAGGCACAGCTCAGTCCTATTCAAGTGAATAAAGATGAGATATAATACTAAGCACAGCCACTATACAATAGATGGTGCTGTGCCTGGTAGGCTGAGAGGAGGCCACAGCGTCCCCCAGACCCCACTGATCACATACCAATGACCTAACCCCTTCAGGACACAGGACAATAATGTGGATTACGGAAGCGCTCACTAGTCTAGAGGAGCCCTGGGGGGAGAGGTGAGTGCAGTGCTGCTGGTAGTCAGCATTTATGCATATGCAAATGAGATGCGTATCTTTGACAATTAGGGACAGCCCTCAATTAGTGTGCTCCTTTTTGCCGCGTTATTCTAAATATAAAAGACCTTATGTGAGCTCTATGTTTGTATAAGCAATTTTTACCTGATGATCCCCGAAACGCGTTGTATATGTTGCTTTAAGATACTGTACCAATAAAAGAGGATTCTCTACACTTCCTGGTCATGAGGGTGATTGCACCATGCAGTAATATCTACTGTGACACTATTAGTGTCAGGGGCACTATTTGCTGGGCGCAGTTATTTTCTAGGGCCCAAGATGTCAAGAATATGGGTCTGTGTTCCCCTTTTCAAATGGAGCAGCGGACACATATGCTGCTGCTATATTCAACTATATGGGACTGCTGGAGACAGCCAAGCTTTTGTACTCGGCTATGTTCAGCAATCCCATAGAGTTGAATGAAGCAGCGAACACAGGCCCCTGTTCTAGTGATCAGTGGGGGCCCAAACGGTCACATCCCATTCAATCAGACACAAGTTGGACAACTCCCTATGAAAGTAAAGACTCCCCACTAAATAGAAATCCCTGTTGTGTCATTTCATAGGGTCTTTTCACATGGGCAGATTTTCAATCATTTGTGCTGTCCTTGGTCCATCGTTGATGGCAGCCGATCCCCTTTTAGTCAGTGTGATGTAACAATAATCATTTCATTTAATGACTGTAAGAAACCAGATAACACTGGGAAATAGTCTGCAGTAAAGAAGTGAGTGGTACATACCTAACGAATACAGCCCTGCTGTTATGGTTCTCCTGACTGGTCTCTGCTTACCTGGTTGCAGTGGTGACATCATGTACACAACACTTGACTAATGCAGCCGATCACTGGCCTCTTTGGTGCAGGTAAGCAGAGCACGGTTGGGAGAACCATAACATCAGTGCTGTAGCGCTCACTTCTTTCCTATTATTTTATAGTTACACCATATGAAGCTTTTGGCCCTAAACCTCCGGCAATGGACCATATATTAAGAAAGGAAGCAGGGCTGCTGTTAGAAAACAAATTTAAAGGGCATAAAAAAATTTGCAACTAGATATTCTATTGCTCATTTGCATCTAAGATAACAAAAAAGGCAACTTTTCAAATATGTCTGTTTTGTGTATGCAGCGCTTAGGCAGACTTATGTATCTCCATGGTTACTTGCTTAAAACAAATCCTGTATAATGTCTGATCTTGCGCTTATGTGTAACTACTTTTAATCATCTTCTTGGTGCCAGAAGTATATATGAGGGGACAGAGAGAAAAAAAGAAAAGTGTCTGCAGGAGCAGACCACATAGTTCAGCCATGAAGTGGTAGTGTAATGACCGGCGTCACGCAAAGGGAAGGCCCTGCCCAAGGGAGAGGGAAAGGTGGTGACCCCTGACTCACCTTGCAGCTGGCACCTGACTGCCCTGACGTCCCTAGACGGGTTCCTCGCCCGTACGCCGATCACGTGCCTAAACCCTGGCTTTCCGTAAGATGAGCCCTAGATAGTGAACGGGGCGGTGGGATCACTAGTCCGCACCACTGAGACTAAAAGGAAAACACCAAGGAGAGGACAGACAATACAGACAAACACATAAACCCAGGTGGGCGACCACAGCAGACCACAAAGGCCCAACAGGGATCCGGAGGGTAACGTTCTGGAACAACAAACAGAGAACGCAGCAACACAGCAACACAGCAACACAGCAACACAGCAACACAGCAACACAGCAACACAGCAACACAGCAACACAGCAACACAGCAACACAGCAACACAGCAACACAGCTCCAGTGGGTCAGTATAGAAGTCCAGGCAGGAAGCTCTATATCTGGCAACCAGAGAAGTGTGAGAGGGGAATATAAGGAGGTTGGGAGTGCTGGACAAGGAACAGCTGAGGAGAAGGAGCTACGGATCCCTGAGTGAGCCAAAAAGGGTTGCAAAGCAAACCCAGAAAGCTACCATAAGGAAACAGCCCTATCTTACTACATAGAGCGCACAGCCAACCGCTGCGACTTCCTGACCCCGGGTATAACGGAGTCAGGCGTGGTTCTTGACACCCTTGTGACAGGTAGACTATAATGAAAACTATTTGTAACGTTGCAGCATTTGTTATGTTTGATGCACTGGAACAACTCAAATTTAAAGCTGGACATATTCTTTAAGAATTTGGCTTAATGGACATTTTACTTTTTTGTTGTTGCACTGTGTTTTTTTTATTTATTATGTCTTGTGCTATATGTAGGCAATGCGACAAACATTAGAGGAAGTGTTTGCACTAGGACAAATTCAAATGTAAAGGCCAGAAGATCTGATCGAGTGCTCACCCCCATAATGGGAGACTGGAAAGAAGAAGAAAAAAATCCTATCACTTTAGTCAGTAGTTTATTAATGATAATCAGCAATCACTTTCATCAATGACATAAATGTGATATTTATCGGAAAATTAATCTGCAAATGTTGCATATAAAACGTGTATAAAAAAATGTTGTATAATACACATCAGGCAATCTTCACTAATAGCTGCAAATATTGCATACCCAACATTATAACTTAACCCTTCTGTTACATAAAATGAGACACATATGTCATTTCTGCAAATTTTGCCAAACAATATTACCATATCCTGTCAATTATCCTTGACACTGAACAGTATTATTAATTCTATACTACAGGTCATGGTAGCCAATATCCAGCAATACAAGCAATGCACGTGACATTTTACTATTACTCTATATATAGAGCCAGTACATACTACATATAATCTGATGTACAGTACTGTGTGATACATAGTATCTACTGTATATATCAGGCCGGAGGTCTCACCTCCATTATTCTACAATGCTTTGCACTGGAGGTCTGATATATACATACACTACTCCCCTCTGTATACAGCCAGTACACACTACATATAATCTGCTGTACAGTACTGTATGATACATAGTATCTACTGTATATATCAGGCCGGAGGTCGCACCTCCATTATTCTACAATGCTTTGCACTGGAGGTCTGATATATACACACACTACTCCCCTCTGTATACAGCCAGTACACACTACATATAATCTGATGTACAGTACTGTATGATACATAGTATCTACTGTATATATCAGGCCGGAGGTCTCACCTCCATTATTCTACAATGCTTTGCACTGGAGGTCTGATATATACATACACTACTCCCCTCTGTATACAGCCAGTACACACTACATATAATCTGCTGTACAGTACTGTATGATACATAGTATCTACTGTATATATCAGGCCGGAGGTCGCACCTCCATTATTCTACAATGCTTTGCACTGGAGGTCTGATATATACACACACTACTCCCCTCTGTATACAGCCAGTACACACTACATATAATCTGATGTACAGTACTGTATGATACATAGTATCTACTGTATATATCAGGCCGGAGGTCTCGCCTCCATTATTCTACAATGCTTTACACTGGAGGTCTGATATATACATACACTACTCCCCTCTGTATACAGCCAGTACACACTACATATAATCTGATGTACAGTACTGTATGATACATAGTATCTACTGTATATATCAGGCCGGAGGTCGCACCTCCATTATTCTACAATGCTTTGCACTGGAGGTCTGATATATACATACACTACTCCCCTCTGTATACAGCCAGTACATACTACATATAATGTGCTGTACAGTACTGTATGATACATAGTATCTACTGTATATATCAGGCCGGAGGTCGCACCTCCATTATTCTACAATGCTTTGCACTGGAGGTCTGATATATACATACACTACTCCCCTCTGTATACAGCCAGTACACACTACATATAATCTGATGTACAGTACTGTATGATACATAGTATCTACTGTATATATCAGGCCAGAGGTCTCACCTCCATTATTCTGCAATGCTTCGCACTGGAGGTCTGATATATACATACACTACTTCCCTCTGTATACAGCCAGTACACACTACATATAATCTGATACATTGTATCACTGGGAATATTCATAGAATGTGTCCATATAGGACTAGGACATCTTCTTCATAGAAGACAACGACTCCTATAACAATATAGAACCAAGTCCATACAGGAGAGCTGCAGCAGACGGCAGATAATATGAAGGACTAGTAAATCACGTAGTAATTACACCATGTCCAGAATGAACTTCTTCTCCGTCTCAGGATGAGACATTAGTGAGAGGCAGAATCCACCCCATCTCCAGCTCTCAGGTATACGGGGGTACATAGCTCTGAGATCAGTCCACACCAGAGGATCCAGTCACTACCAGGGTCTCCACAGGGCTTTGCTGCTGTCCAGGGGGCTGTGTTTGCTGGGGGTCTGGTAGACGGGGGATACAGGAGGAGATACAGCCCTGTGTGTCATAGTGTGAGCCCCAGGGAGGTTCTGCAGCAGCTGGATCTGGAGCTTGGTCTGTTTGTGCTGGGACAGGAAGGTGATGGAGTCCTGGACGCAGGTGGAGAAGCCTTCTCTCTGGGCCTGGCTGGAGGCTGTGACATCTAGAACAGGAGAGACATACATGTCAGTGACAGCGTCCATCACCTGCTGCAATCTGCTCTCAGTAAGAAACATATGAGGGGTGTGAGGGGCCGGGACAGGACACTTACTTCTCTCCGCCATGTGGCGCTGCAGGAAGGTGACCGTCATCTCCAGGATATCGGCTTTCTCAGGTTTGGAGGGGAGCTCATGTCTCTGGAACTCCTTCTCCAGTAAGATGCGAAGCTGCTCAATGCTGCTGTTAATCCGGTCTCTCCTCATCTTCTCGATCACCGGTTTCCTCAGCTGCAGAGAAAACATAAGGGTTGGTTAGTTACACGCGGCAGTGGATGCACCTTTATAGCGGTGAAGAAGCATTTGATGCTATGAGAGGAGGAGATGTGGTAGATCAGCACTTACTTTTCTGGGCTGCTGGGTGAGGGGATCATTAGCCGGGCTCTGGATGAGGCTGACGCTGTAAGGAGCCATCGGTCAGTGTGCGGCAGTGTCCTCCCTGTAGATGGGATGTCAGTGATGTGCGGCCAGGGAGGCAGACAGCCCCTCTATATACCCCTCTCCTGCATAATGATGTGTGAGGATCAGAGCCAGCACAGGTTCCCACACTCAGCCTCCAATCACACAGCAGCGAGGACAATAGACGTGTGTCCATCTGGAGCCTCCACTACAGGAGATAATAGAGGCTGCTGGGGGCAAGCTGTGACCGGAGTGTGGGAAAGACCTGCACCAAGATGCTATCTGCTGTAATGACATATTGCACTGATGTATGTTTTGGATATTAGTTGTTTTTATTGTTTCATTTAAGTCAAATATTACATATGAATTAATTTTATTGACAAAATAGTTAAAGGGGTTATCCAGTATCTACAACAGCCCCCTCATGTGCTGGGCCCCTCTGTGGAAATATACTTACCCTGCTTCCTGCTCACTGTGCCGCTCCTGGTCCCCGCACCGCCGCTGCTGCTTCTCCCTGTACAATGGCAGGCATGGATGGGGACGAACCTCCCTAGCGTCACCCACAATGCTATGGAGGCTCGTCCTCGCCTGCCATTGGCTGCACCCCCCGACACCGAATGTTTTCATCTGTGTACAGCGGAGAAGCAGGCAGCTTCTGTCAAGGCAAATAAAATAATGGGATGCATCAGAAGATGCACAGATTATGATCTACCTAGAGCGGTAACTATGACAAGAGGGCATGCGTCACATCTAGACAAAATAAGCTCTTACTAACAGCATAGATTAGTATTTTGGGCCATATATTGTTGCCATGGGGTGGCCAACCTTACAGACCTTACAGACACACACAAAAAAACTAAAACGTATGACTACCAGGAGCCACAAGCTATACATTTACACACGAGTCACCGTATTTTTCACCCTACAATATGCACCTAGGTTTTAACAAAGAAAAATAATATTTTTCATCTCATCTGAGGGCTGATAAAAATATTTTATTATTATTTTTAATTAGCCGAGAAAAAAAATATATATACTGTATATTTTTCATTAGACCTCAAATCAGACTCCTAAATCAGATCCCCAATCCTCATCTGACCTAAAATAAGATCTCCAAACCTCATCAGACCTCCAAATCCGACCCCCAAAATAAGACCCCCCAATGCTCGGATCAGACAACACAAATCAGACTCCTAGTGTCAGACCCTCAGTGCTCAAATTCCCCCCGCCCCAATGCTCATATCTCCCCCTTCTCAGATCTGATCCACCATGCTCAAACAAGACCCCCCATGCTCAAATCTGAACTCCTATGTTCAAATCTGAAACCCCATGCTCAAATCTGAACCTCCATGCTCAGATCTCCCCCCGATGCTCAGATGCCCCCCCACCCCCATGCTCAGATAAGAACCTCCCATGCTCCCACAGTACCAATCAGTAAAAGAGATCTGAGCGTGGGGTGGAGAGTAAGCCGGCCTGACTGCTTCCTGCTCCACAGCTAGAGCCGCACTTGAAGAAGCAAAGAGCCGCATGCGGCTCAAAAGCCACATGTTGGCCACCCCTGTTGTAGCCAGCTGATCATCTAAGGTGTATGGGGGCCACCTGACTTCCCCAGAGGCAAATGTTAGGGGAATAACGAGTATACTGTTGGATTTCAACTTCTCCAACTTTTGTTTTCCAGAACGTAAACCAAGTCCATCTGGCAGCGGCTTTCTCCCCTCTCCCAGTTTAGGACACATGCATACACAGCCAACCCAAGCCTGCATTCTGAGCCAATAAAGATATCTAATGTGTATGGCCAGCCTATGGAATTCTCTACCACAAGATCTTGTTTCTCAGGTTCAGGAAGGGCATGGCTGCCTTCCTTGAAAGCAATAATATCACAAGTTATGATGTTCATATTTGGAGTCAGAAAGGAATATTTCCCCTTTTATGAGAATAATAGGTGACCACCTCATAGGAGTTTTTATCTTACTCTGACTCAAGTAGTAGGATAAACAATAGGATTATACGTACATATTGGGCTAATCTGTCTGCCATGTTTAATGGAATCTGAAAGGGAGTCTCCTAAAAAGCAGATGTGAACATACAGTATTCACAAAAGTCAGTACAGCCCTCACATTTTTGTAAATATTCTATTATATCTTTTCATGTGACAACACTGAAGACCTGACACTTTGATACAATGTAAAGTAGTCAGTGAACAGCTGTGTAGATTTGGTGTGCCCTCAAACACAGCCATTAATGTCTAAACCACTGGTAACCAAAGTGAGTACACCCCTAAGTAAAAATTGCCAAATTGTGCCCAAAGTGTCAATATTTTCTGTGGCCACATTATTTTCCAGCACTGCCTTAATTCTCTTGGGCATGGAGTTCACTAGAGTTTCACAGGTTGCCACTGGAAACCTCTTCCACTCCCCCATGACGACATCACTTTGCTGGTGGATGTTAGAGACCTTGCGCTTCTCCACCTTCTGTTTGAGGACGCAGTGGTCGTGTTGGAGGTGTGTTTGGGGTCATTATGTTCGAATACTGCCCTGCAGCCCAGTTTCCGAGGGTAGGGGACTATGCTCTGCTTCAGTATCACAGTACATGTTGGCATTCATGGTTCCCTCAGTAAACTGTAGCTCCCCACAGCCGGCAGCACTCATGTAGCCCCAAACCATGACACTACCACCACCATGCTGGACTCTAGGCAAGACACACTTGTCTTTGTCCTCATCTGGTTCCCATGACACACGCTTGACACCATCTGAACCAAATAGGTTTATCTATGTCTCATCAGACCACAAGACATGTAATCCATATAATTAGTCTGCTTGTTTTCAGCAAACTGTTTGCAGGCTTTCTTGTGCATCATCTTTAAAAAGAGGCTTCCTTCTGGAACGACCGCCATGCAGACTAATTTGATGCAGTGGTCGGCGTATGGTCTGAGCACTGACAGGCTGATCCCTCACCCCTTTAATCTCTGCAGCAAGGCTGGGAGAACTCATACGTCTATTTTGAAAAGACAACCTCTGGATTTGCAACCTCGTTAGAAAAATCGGCATGTTTGATACCCAGACCCGAACCCGAACTTCTTCACAGAAGTTCGGGTTTGGCTTAGGTGTTGTGTAGATTTTATTATTTTCCCTTATAACATGGTTATAAGGGAAAATAATAGCATTCTTAGGGTCCATTCACACATCCGTAATGTGTTGCGGATCCACGGATCCGCAGGACACGGCAATGTGTGTTATGCATTTTGTGAACAGCACATCGCCGGCACTAAAAGAATATGCCTATTCTTGTCTGCAATTGCGGAAAACAGACATGTTCTATTTTTTTCGGGAACGGAAATGCAGACCCGGAAGTGCGGGAATGGGGAAGTGTGTGAATGGGGCCTAAATACAAAATAGGGATGGAGGGGTTAAAAAAATAAATAAAAAAATAAAATTAAAATTTTACTCACCTAATCTACTTGTTCGCGCTGCCCGGCTTGTCTTCTGTCTTCTTTGATGACCCTGCGCTCATCACATGGTCCATCAGAAGACGAGCCCTCCATCCCTATTTTATTAAGAATGCTATTATTTTCCCTTATAACTATGTTATAAGGGAAAATAATAATCATGCTTGAAAATCGCATAATATAGACCTTCCTGCGATTTTCACGCAACGCACAAGTGATGCGTGAAAATCACAGCTCATGTGCACAGCCCCATAGAAATGAATAAGTCCGTTCCCCTCACGCATTGCACCTGCGTGGAAAACTCACCCGTGTGAAAGGGGCCTTAGAGTTCTGGAATGTATTATATGACACTGACATAAAGCTCCTGAATTTAATGGAGAGTTCACACTTCAGTTATATCGTCAGTTATTTCCATCAGTTATTGTGAGACAAAACCAGGTGCTGGTCAAAAACACAGAACAGGTGCAGATCTATCCATTATACCTGATCTCTGTGTAGGCTTCACTACTGGTTTTGGCTCCCAATAACTGATGGAAATAACTGATCAAATAACTGAAGTGTGAACTCAGCCTAAGGCCTCATGCACACGACCGTATTTTGTTTCCGTGTCCGATCCGTTTTTTGCGGATAGGATGCGGACCCATTCATTTGAATGGGTCCGCAAAAAATGTGGACAGCACACCGTGTGCTGTCCGCATCAGTATGTCCGTTGCTCCGCAAAATAAATAGTGCATGTCCTATTTTTTTCTAGTTTGCGGACAAGGATAGGCATTATTACAATGGATCCGCAAAAAAAACGGATCCGCAAAAAAAACGGATGCCATATGGAACGTCATCAGTTTTTTTTGAGGATCTGCAATTTGCGGACCGCAAAACACATACGTGTCACAGTCGTTACCTCTGGCTGTGACCTTCTGTCTATGCTCTCGCTGAAGCTCCGTTCCTGTGTGTTTGTGGTTCTTTATGGGTTAACTCCCCTGTGTGCCTATTAGGAGTTAATCCTCTGTCTGCTCCATGGGTGTGGCCTCTCTGCTGCACCCATGGAACCTGTATATAAGGCCTCATGCACACGACCGTTGTGTGCATCCGTGGCTGTTGTGCCGTTTTCCGTTTTTTTCCGCGGGAGCGCCTCCTACTGGTAAGTGACAGTTCATTTAGCAATGCGCCGCACAGACCTGTCACTTACCAGTAGGAGGAGCTCCCGGCCGGACACAGACATCGCAGCAGCCATCAGGTAAGTATGATGCTTCTACTATTGCTAAGTAACCATGGCAACCAGGACTGCAGTAGCGTCCTGGTTGCCATGGTTACCGATCGGAGCCCCAGCGATTAAACTGGGACTCCGATCGGAACTCCGCTGCCACCAATGATCGGGGAGGGGGAGAGAGGGGAGGCCGCACACTGGACACCAATGTTTTTAATGCAATAGAGGGATGGAGGGGGGGCCGGGGGAGGCCGCACACTGGCCACCAATGTTCTTCTTACAATAGACGGAGGGAGGGGGGGCCGGGGGAGGCCGCACACTGTGCCACCAATGTTCTTATTACAATAGAGGGAGGGAGGGGGGACCGGGGGAGGCCGCACACTGTGCCACCAATGTTCTTATTACAATAGAGGGAGGGAGGGGGGACCGGGGGAGGCCGCACACTGGCCACCAATGTTCTTATTACAATAGAGGGAGGAAGGGGGGGGGGGGGCCGCACACTGTGCCACCAATGTTATTACTACAATAGAGGGAGGGGGGGGCCGCACTGGCCACCAATGATATTCAAACTGGGGAGGGGGGGGGTCTGCCCCCTGCTGCCTGGCAGCCCTGATCTCTTACAGGGGGCTATGATATGCACAATTAACCCCTTCAGGTGCGGCACCTGAGGGGTTAATTGTGCTGATCACGGCCACCTGTAAGAGATCGGGTGCTGCCAGGCAGCAGGGAGCAGTCATGTACACAGTTTGTAGTATATTCTAACTAGAAGCGTCCCCATCACCATGGGAACGCCTCTGTGTTAGAATATACTGTCGGATATGAGTTTTCACAATGTAACTCATATCCGACAGTATATTCTAACATAGAGGCGTTTCCATGGTGATGGGGACGCTTCAAGTTAAAATATACCATCGGATTGGAGAAAACTCCGATGGTATAAAAGGGACTCCAGACTTTACATTGAAAGTCAATGGGGACGGATCCGTTTGCAATTGCACCATATTGTGTCAACGTCAAACGGATCCGTCCCCATTGACTTGCATTGTAATTCAGGACGGATCCGTTTGGCTCCGCACGGCCAGGTGGACACCAAAACTACTTTTTTTTCATGTCCGTGGATCCTCCAAAAATCAAGGAAGACCCACGGACGAAAAAACGGTCACGGATCATGGACCAACGGAACCCCGTTTTGCGGACAGTGAAAAAATACTGTTGTGTGCATGAGGCCTAAGGCTGAGGTTTTCGTAGTTCTGTGTCAGCTCTCCTGGTGTGTGTTGTCTTGTCCTGGCCTGCTCCTAGTTTGTACGCACTCTCCCATGCTGCTGACCCATGGGATCCCTGTCTGTCTCCTACTTGATCATTCCTGTCCTCTTTCCTGTGTTTTTGTTATCTGTTCTGACAGTTATGTTTTAGTCACCTAGTTTGTATTCATATGTCTCTGTTCAGCAAGCCCTTGCTGCACCTTTCTTTGCAGAAGAGTGCCATGGGCAAGGCCATGCAGTTTACTACTGGTGGAGCAAGTCCTTCTCTGCTCATTGTCACTCCTGTTTCCTTGCTATGAACTCCTGCTTGTGTTTTTAGTTGCCTGCTTGTATTTGCCTGTTTGTTATGTTTGCCTATGTACCGTCGGTACCTTCTGGTACCTGTTGTCTGTTTGCTCCTGTTGTCACTGTCTAGTTCACGCTCCAGAGTGGACCCTGGCAACTCCCTGCGGCAAAGCCTAACCCTACCATCTGGGGCCCTAGTGAATATCAGGAGTTGCTTAGTCACGCCCCTCTGAAGTATTACTAGACAGTGGCGCAGTGGGGGTTTTCCTCCCACTGTGCGGACGGTACATAGAGCTCTCGATTTCCCTGTGTTTCCCTCCTTGGATTCTGTTTGTACAATAAACTCTTGTGTGTCTGTACCTGAGTTCCGCTAGTTTATTGCTTGACGACGCGGAGGTCTCTCCTGGGACCTCCAACTCGTGACAATACGGTTGTGTGCATGTAGCCTAAGAGGTATAATATATTATGGGCTCTGTATGCATGTAGGACCTGCATTACCTGAATATAATCGAGGCCAGTATGGTAACAGCAGAAGTAGTATTTAGTGTTAGTTTCCTATCCTAAAGAGATCGTATTGACCCTGGTGGACAGGAACACACACATCATTTTGTACAAAACATATTTGCCAGGAATCATTTTATAATGTAGCATTAGTACATTTTCGTTCAAAAATGATTTTTATTAGAAATGTTCAATGTAATCTTACATTTAAAACATTGAAATATGTTTATGTAAATAAAGGCAATAAAGAATATTATTGCAGAGCACTGTTGCATTATTGTTTTTTTGCTTTTGGGCTTCCAGTTCCAGCCATGACTATGTGCACCTGTGCACTGGGATGTGCTGACTAACCCCCAATTTAATTATTTTTTTCTTTGCAGAGAGAAAATTCAGATTCTGCTAGTAGAGCATCTCAGCTCTGCACAGAAAAGGGGCTCCATATTTGTAATAAAGACCAATTTAAAATAAAGATTTTTAACTCAAAATTAGTACAATGCAATCATAAAAAAATTGCCGCCAAAGGTGTACATAGCCATTAAGTCCCCACCGTCAGCATGTGGCATAGGCACTTTGTAGTCTTGAGCAGTAAATAGCATTTGTAGAGACATATTGATAACACGTAATATTTTATTACGAGAAAATTTTCAAAACATTAAATACACGTGACATTTCTCTGATACAGTCTGGAGGTCTGATATATACATACACTACTCCCCTCTGTATACAGCCAGTACACACTACATATAATCTGATGTACAGTACTGTGTGATACATAGTATCTACTGTATATATCAGGCCGGAGGTCGCACCTCCATTATTCTACAATGCTTTGCACTGGAGTTCTGATATATACATACACTACTCCCCTCTGTATACAGCCAGTACACACTACATATAATCTGATGTACAGTACTGTATGATACATAGTATCTACTGTATATATCAGGCCGGAGGTCTCACCTCCATTATTTTACAATGCTTTGCACTGGAGGTCTGATATATACATACACTACTCCCCTCTGTATACAGCCAGTACACACTACATATAATCTGATGTACAGTACTGTATGATACATAGTATCTACTGTATATATCAGGCCGGAGGTCTCACCTCCATTATTTTACAATGCTTTGCACTGGAGGTCTGATATATACATACACTACTCCCCTCTGTATACAGCCAGTACACACTACATATAATTTGATGTACAGTACTGTATGATACATAGTATCTACTGTATATATCAGGCCGGAGGTCTCACCTCCATTATTCTACAATGCTTTGCACTGGAGGTCTGATATATACATACACTACTTCCCTCTGTATACAGCCAGTACACACTACATATAAACTGATACATTGTATCCACTGGGAATATTCATAGAATGTGTCCATATAGGACTAGGACATCTTCTCCATAGAAGACAACGACTCCTATAACAATATAGAACCAAGTCCATACAGGAGAGTTGCAGCAGACGGCAGATAATAGGAAGGACTAGTAAATCACGTAGTAATTACACCATGTCCAGAATGAACTTCTTCTCCATCTCATGGTGAGACATTAGTGAGAGGCAGAATCCATCCCATCTCCAGCTCTCAGGTATACGGGGGTACATAGCTTTGAGATCAGTCCACACCAGAGGATCCAGTCACTACCAGGGTCTCCATAAGGCTTTGCTGCTGTCCAGGGGGCTGTGTTTGCTGGGGGTCTGGTGGATGGAGGATACAGGAGGAGATACAGCCCCGTATGTCATAGTGTGAGCCCCAGGGAGGTTCTGCAGCAGCTGGATCTGGAGCTCGGTCTGTTTGTGCTGGGACAGGAAGGTGATGGAGTCCTGGACGCAGGTGGAGAAGCCTTCTCTCTGGGCCTGGCTGGAGGCTGTGACATCTAGAACAGGAGAGACATACATGTCAGTGACAGCGTCCATCACCTGCTGCAATCTGCTCTCAGTAAGAAACATATGAGGGGTGTGAGGGGCCGGGACAGGACACTTACTTCTCTCCGCCATGTGGCGCTGCAGGAAGGTGACCGTCATCTCCAGGATATCGGCTTTCTCAGGTTTGGAGGGTAGCTGATGTCTCTGGAACTCCTTCTCCAGTAAGATGTGCAGCTGCTCAATGCTGCTGTTAATCCGGTCTCTCCTCATCTTCTCGATCACCGGTTTCCTCAGCTGAAGAAAACAAAAATATATTTTTAATCCAGTGCTCCAGTATCCAGTGGTCACGTCCGCTCTCCAGTCCTATACAGGAGTATTACAGCAGCCTGTGTATTATAAGACTAGGAGGAGACGTCCTGCAGTGTAATAGTGGTAGATGTGTAATAACAGGTCAGAGATATGGGGGTGACGCTGTCACTACAGGGGGCTCTTACCTTTCTGAGTTGGCCACCAGCCTGATGATCCAGGGTCCTCACACTGCATGGAGCCATGGTGCAGTGTCTGGGGGTCTGTAGACTTGTGCTGTGTGAGGCAGGAGCTGTCTGACTACTAGTGAGCAGCCTCCCCTCTATATACTCCTCTCCCTGAATAATAACGTGTGGAGAGCAGACTTACAAGAGGTTCCCACACTCAGCCTCCAATCACACAGCAGCGGTGACAATGGACGTGTGTCCATCTGGAGCCTCTAATACAGGAGATAATAGAGGCTGCTGGGGGCAAGCTGTGACCGGAGTGTGGGAAAGACCTGCACCAAGATGCTATCTGCTGTAATGGCATATTGCTCAGGGCATTGATGGGATCATTTAGGTGGAATGGTTATTGATTTACAGATCAATAAGTAGATAGGGCAGCCTTCTAAGGAAAAAAGACAAGTTTTTAACACACTTTGTGTTTCAGTTCATTATCTTTTTGAAGATCTCTGCTTATTGACAGTAAATGGGAGCATTTTCTTCCCATTTTTTCATTTCAAGACTAGAAAGCCCAACGAACCCAATACTTTTCACAGCTCAGGGTATACTATTCTACGTCAGCTAAACACATAGGTGTGGGACACAAGAAATCAGGGCCCATGCACATGGCCGTTCTGTGCATCAGTGGACTGCAATTTGCGGTCCCCGATGCACGGGCAACATCCGTGCGGTTTCCGCAGATGGATGCAGACCCACTCAACTTGAATGGGTCTGTGATCCATCCGCACCACAAAAAATTGGAACAAGTTCTTTTTTTTCGCAGTGCGGAGTCACGGAGAGAAACCCCACGAAAGCACACCGTAGTTTTACCGTGCCTTCGTTCCACACCATCTAGATACGATGCACAAATGGCCAGAGCCCGAATATTGCAGACCCGCTGTTTGAGGGCCGCAATATGGACACAGCCGCGCAACAGCCAAGTACATGAGTGCTAAGTTTTTGTTCCCATTCGACCCACATTTTTTGTGGGTCGGATTCACACGAGTGGGGCCGCAAAAGATGCGGACAGCACACAGTGTGCTGCCCGCATCCGTATGTCTGTTCCATATTAGGGTCAAGGGTAGGACTATTAAGGGTCAGACGTTTTCGTCCTACAAAATGCAGACTGCAAAAACCGCTACAGCCGTGTGCATGAGCCCTAAAAGCATCAGTCCAGGCTGTTGAGCTAACCGGTTATCTAGACTGAATACATTGTAGCAAACTCTCAGCTGTGAGATATATTAGGTATGTACAGGTTTTACCTTCTGGATATAAATATGATTGTTCCTGAATAGGGATGAGCGAACTTGTGTTTCAGTAACTTATGGTCCGTGGTAGCGGAATCCATAATGGAATTCTAGATGACCTGAACCCGAACCTTGTACGCCGAACTTGAAACCACAAGTTCGCTCATCCCTATTCCTGACCCCCAAGCAGTGATCTTGGCAAGCAAATCTTGTGATGCATGTAAGTGAAAGTCCCACATTGGGACTCCCAATGTCTGACAGTAAGGACAGCAGATAAAGTCATCCCTAATGTCTATGTTTGTACAGTATAGATTCTATAGGGGTGCTCCTAGGCTCTTTACGTCATAATTCACGGCATAGCTGACTCTGTCCTTTGATCTCATGGATGCACTGTGCCGTCTCTCACGTTCTACATGCATCTGTCTCAGTGCAGTCTAAGAAGTGAGCTTGACATGTGCCTGTGAATAACAACCCCCAACATCAATGCCAGGAAGTGTGCCTTTAATTGTTGGCTCATGGAGGAACCTGGAAGTGAACATGCAAAAAAAAAAAAAAAAAAAAAGGCATCTAATAACAAATCTGATGATCCAGAAAATCTGATAATCTGACCTAGCGCTGCAGTATAAAGTGGAATGTCAAATTTTCAACACCAAGAAATAGCATCAGATTTTGTGTCCCTTTAAAAATATGTCTAATAATCCAGAATATGTTGTTTTCTTGGATTAAAGGATTTTTATTGTTCTAACTGTGGAGTATAGGATTATATCTGCAATATGAAAAATGCTTTGCAATGGACAGTAACTGAGGCGGGGTGCAGAAATTCTTAGTTTTAGGGCTCAGTTTTACGGTCGTGTGCATGAGCCCTTAGGGTGCCCTCGCACGTGGCAGATTTTGTGGCAGAAAATTCCGCAACTGAAAATCCATTCACCCAGCTTGCAGAAAACCATGTGCTTGCTGCCCCATAAAAAGGAATGGAACTGATTTTCAATCGCTGAATTTTCTGCCTTAAAATCTGCCGCGTGTGGAGGCCCCCTCACCTTTCTACACCAGCCATGCAGGGCTGTCTTTGCCACAGGGCAAAAGGGGCAGCTGCCCCGGGCCCAGTTGCTCCTGGGGGCCCAAGGGAGCTCCGTTTCCCGACTCCCATTCACTATGAGACATTTATGTCATATCCTTTGGGGATGCCATAAAAACAGGGGCGTCGCTAGGTTAAAACATTCGGGGCCTGGGCCCTGGATGTTTTGTCCCAGGCCCCAAATGTCCTGCCTGCCTGCTAGATACAACTGCATTGCCGTACACAGAACGGAAATACAATTGAATCTAATGCACTGGGAAGAGGTGAAGGACCTGTGGTGACATCACAGGTCATGTGATCAGCAAAACAGGCTGTGATAGGATGACCTGGATGATGTCACCATCATGTGACCAGTGCAGGATTGGACCCGAGTGAAGAGGAGAAGGAGTCGTTAATTTCTAACGATAATTTGTTTTCCCTTAGTCCTAACAGTGGCACAGATGGGGTATTCTGCCCCTGTGGACTGGTTAGGACAGGTGGAAGTTTAATGAACAATAAAAAACTCTGGCATGTACACGCCCTCCCTGCCCCCAATAAAGAGGGGCGTAGCCCTCATGCTATTGTGTAATAACAAGTAGACAAAATAATAATAATAATAAACAAAGGGGGGGAAATTTGTGTGCCACTGTTAGGACTAAGGGAAAACAAATTATCGTTAGAAATTAACGATTCCCTTACGTCCTAACCAGTGGCACAGATGGGGATTTAGCAAGTAGAAACCCCCATGGGAGGGTCCTCATGCCTGGCGGAAGATAACACTGTCCGGCCAAATGAGGAATAACCATGTATTCTAGTATCCACTCTATAGTGTGAGATAAAAGTGGAGTGAGAACTCCAAGAAGCTGACTTACAGATCACATCCAATGGGATCGAGCTTCTCTCTGCAAAAGAAGTGGCCACTGCTCGAGTAGAGTGGGCCCTTACAAATTCAGGGGGCTCCGAGCCCTGAGACATATAAGACTCCCGAATTGCCTCTTTAATCCAGCGACTGATGGAGGGCTTAGAGGCTTTCCTCCCCTTATGGGTACCGGAAAAAAGGATAAGGAGGTTTTCATCCTTCCTAAATACCTTGGAGCGTTCCAGGTAAATCCTAAGACATCTCGCAATGTCGAGGGTATGGAGCCCTCTTTCCTCAGAGGAGGGGGACGGAGCCAATGTTGGTAGGGAGATCACCTGGTTAATATTGTCAAAGGAGGGAACCTTTGGGATGAAGGTAGGTAAAAATTTGAGGAGTACCCGATCCTGCAGGAACTTTGTATAAGGCTCAAAGGCAGAAAAAGCCTGGAGTTCCCCAACTCGCTTTGCAGAGGTAACAGCCAACAAGAAGGTGATCTTCCAGGTTAGAAACCTGAATCCCGCCTCCTCTAGGGGCTCAAAGGGGGGAGATGATAACCCCCTGAGCACGACCGATAAATCCCAAACCGGGATGGGTCTGATTACTGTAGGCTTTAATCTTGAGGCTCCCTTCAGGAATCTCTTGATAAGGGGGTCTTGAGAAACAACTCTGTTGAGACAAGCAGAGATTGCTGAGATCTGCACTTTAAGGGTAGCGGGTGATAGCCCCCTGTCCAGACCGTCCTGTAGAAACTGTAAGATCATAGGGATGGAAGCTTCAGCGGATGTTTGCTGATGCCTAGAACACCAGGACGAAAAAATCTTCCAGATTCTGGAGTAGGCCTTGTTGGTCGCTTCTGATCTGGAGTGCTCCAGGGTTCTCAAGACAGACCCCGATAGCCCTTCTATCCTTGGAAGGGACTGATCAACCTCCAGGCTGTCAGGTTGAACATTTGAAGATTTGAGGAGACCTGGGTGCCCCCCGACACCAGTACTCTCTCTGGGGGAAGCCTCAGAAATTGACCCCGACTCATCTGTAGGAGTTGGGTAAACCAAGCTCTTTTCGGCCAGTATGGGATAATGGCGATAACTGACGCTTGGTCCTGCCTGATTTTCATCAAGACCCTTGGTATCAAGGAAATTGGAGGGAAGATGTAGGCCAGCCTGAACCTCCATGGGATTGACAGTGCATCTATTGCCACCGGGTTGTCCTCCCTGTAAAGGGAGCAATACCTCTCCACCTTGGTGTTGAACCTCGTTGCCATGAGATCGATCTCTGGCATGCCCCACCTGAGTGTTATCTCCTTGAAGACCTCTGGATGAAGTGACCATTCTCCGGTTGGAAGACCTCGGCTCAGGCGATCCGCAATCACATTGTGAACTCCGCGAATGTGAACGGCTGATAAGTGGGTGAGGTTCAGTTCTGCCCAATCCAAAATCACCCCTATCTCTCTCAGGAGACTTTGTGACCTCGTGCCTCCCTGCTTGTTGATATACAACACAGCGGTCATGCTGTCTGACTGTACCTTCACTGCCTTCCCTCGAATGATGGGAGCAAAATGAAGAAGAGCTAGTCTGATTGCTCTGATCTCCAGGAGATTCGATGACAATAACCTCTCCTGAGGTGTCCAAGTTCCCTGGACTGTTTTGTCCTGAAGATGCGCACCCCAGCCTACTAGGGATGCGTCTGAAGTAAGTATGATCCAAGAGGGCTGGATCAGGGACTTGCCGTCCATGAGGTGGGACCACCACCTCAGAGAGGATCGGACTTTGTAAGGCAGGGAGAGCACGGAATTGAGTCCTACCGGACTGTGATTCCACTTGGCTAATACTTCCGACTGGAGCGGACGTAGATGCCATAATGCCCAAGGCACCGCCTCTGCGGTTGAAGACATTAGTCCCAACATCCTCATCCACGTTCGGATCGTTACCTGTTTTGGTACAGAGAGGGAATGGGCTGTCTGTTGTACGGTTTGCTTTCTTTCGGGAGTGAGATTAATCGTCATCCTGACTGAATCCACCATGAACCCCAGGAACCTTACTGAGGTGGCTGGTTGGAGTTGGGATTTGTCCCAATTGATTATCCATCCTAACTGATGTAGGAATGTAACAGCCTGTTGGATGTGTTGGGACAGGATCGCTTGGGAAGGAGCTCTGAGGAGCCAGTCGTCCAGGTATGGAACTATGCTCAAGCCTTGAAGTCTTAGTGCGGCCACCACAGAGACCACCACCTTGGTGAAAGTGTGTGGGGCTGAAGAAATCCCAAACGGGAGGGCCACAAACTGAAAATGTTTTAGGACCCCCCCGATGTTTACTGCGATCCTTAAGAATCTTCTGGACCCAGGATGGATGGGAATATGGAGATAAGCATCCTTGAGGTCCAAGGTTGCCAAGAAATCTCCCGGCATAAGAAGATTGGTCACTGACTGGATAGTTTCCATACGGAACTTCTTTTGTCTTATGAAACGGTTGAAGAACCTCAGATCTATAATCATTCTCCACCCTCCGGTACTCTTGGGTACCAGGAAAACTGGGGAGTAGATACCTGTTCCCCTCTCTTGGAGAGGAACCTCTTCTAAGGCCCCCTTCTGGAAGTATTCTAGTACGTAACTTTCTAGAATCTTCTGCTTGTTGCTGGGAAGAAGTCTTGTCTGGACAAATTTGTCCAGAGGTCGACTGCTCAAGTCTACCAGGTAGCCCTGAGAAATTACACGCAGGACCCAACTGTCCTGGATATGATCCTGCCAACAAGGTAGAAAATGTTGTAGGCGACCGCCTACGGGAATGTGGGGAGAAGGGAGCCCGAGATTTCCAGTCAGACCGGCTAAATACCAAGAGCCTCGAGGAGGCCCGCAATCAGAGCGCCGAGGACTTCTTGGGGGGTCTAGAACCCCGAGAGGATTTCCCTCCTCTACGGGAACCCCAATTCCTCTGGGGTCTGGGTTGCGGTTCCGCTCTGGAACCATACCCCTTGCCCCGACCACGAAAGGACTGCTGGGGAAGGGACTTGCCCTTCTTGTCCGACAGCCCCTCCATTATTTGGTCCAGCTCTGCACCAAAAAGCTTGCCGGGTTCGTACGCCATGGCACAAAGATTGTGCTTAGAGGTCGTATCGGCCTTCCAGGGTTTCAACCAGAGCGGACGCCTGCCCGCGGTTGAAAGGGCCATAGATTTAGATGCCAGCTTCAGTTGTTGTGGAGCTGCGTCGCACAAGTAATCAATGGCAAGGCTGGCCGTCTTGCATGAGGCCAGAATGTCGTCCCTAGAGACCCCTTGGTCCAGGTCAGACTCAATTTGAGAGAACCTAGTTTTCAGAAAATTCGCCACTTCGGACGACGCAATCGCGACTGAGGCGGAGGCGGAGGCCGAGGAATAGGCGCGCCTAAGGGCGCAGTCCGCCTTCCGGTCCATCGGGTCCAACAAACTTGACCCATCGTCTGAAGGGATCAGGGTCCTCCTGGATAATTTTGCAATCGCCATGTCCACCTTCGGGACAGGCCCCCAGGAAGATACCTGATCCTCCTTGACCGGGAACACGGCCTTGAACCTTTTGGTCAACACTGGACCCTTTTCTGGCTTTCTCCACTCTGTTCTCATCAGAGATAGGAGAGAATCATCCGCTTTAAAGGCCCTAGGCCCCCTAGAGGCAGAGGATGAGGCTTCCCCCGGGTCAACGTCCTGGTCCCCCGACCGGACGGACTTTAGTAGCCGCTGGGCCTTCTCCAGCGGGAAAAAATAGGAGAATCCATCCTCCTCGTCCGAGGAGGAGGCGGAACCTTCCCTCGCCTCCTGACCCCCCGAGACCTCCATCGCACGATGGGGGGAGGAGGGACGATGACGCTTGGCGACCAGGGCATTCTTCAGTTCCTGGATGGAGGCGTTGACCTGGGTCATGTTGGACTCCATGTACCCCTTCACCCAATCAACCACGTCGTGGACAGATGGCTCCAACTGGGGGATTGACTTGGCCCTACAGGGTGGGCAGCGGGAGAAGTCGTAAGAGTCCTCCAGGACAATCTGGCAGTCATGGCACTGCAGGTGGCGCCTCTTGCCCGCGGATTTCCTGCCGGGGTCTCGCTCTCCGTCACCGGTCGACGACATGGCTGAAAATTAAAGAAACATGAATTTAGCAAAATTCAAGAAAACAGAGCTTAATCGCAAGTTTCAGGATCTTTACCCAGAAGATCCTAGCAAGCTCTTATAAAAAGAAACAACGATTTTCAGCACAGAGGTCGCAAAACTCTCTAGCACCAAACACCAAACCACACTCAAGGTTGACAGCAAGCTGCGCTCCAGGAGACTGAACCTGGAGCCTCACCAAGTTTAAATAGGTTGTTTTGGCGCCAAAAAGAAAGTCCCGCCCACAAAGGGGGCGGGGTAATCTTAAGGGTTTATAACTTGGTCTAAAATGACCAAAATATAATTATGTGCCCCAGAGAGGGAACCTACACATTCAAAAGGCCCCCCACGGCCCCAAATAATCCAAAACAAACAATCCCGGCAGCGCAGTAGCGCTCCGGAGACAGACCCGGAAGTGACGTCACCCGACGTCACTTCCGCAAGATGGCGGCGCCCAGCAGAACATGCGGACGCCGCTACCGCCGCTCCAGCTGCTCCCGCTCCTACCCCGGCCACACCACCTGGCAAAGAGGTAAGCCCAATAGTGATAGGGCTCAGTGCAGGAGCGGAAACTAGCCAAGGCCCGAGATACGTCCTCCGGCCGCATAGAAGGAGCGGCTTAGTCCCCAAAGGGAACTAATATCGAAAAATAAAAGGGGAAAAAAATACACTCTCTCCACCCGAGGGGGGGAGTGCACCACCCGTCCCGTCCTGTCCGCAGGACAGAAAAAAACACAATAGCATGAGGGCTACGCCCCTCTTTATTGGGGGCAGGGAGGGCGTGTACATGCCAGAGTTTTTTATTGTTCATTAAACTTCCACCTGTCCTAACCAGTCCACAGGGGCAGAATACCCCATCTGTGCCACTGGTTAGGACGTAAGGGAACCTAATGCTGATGTCTGTATATCAGGACTGGAGAGGTAAGTGAAGGGAGAGGCAGAGCAATGCTGGGAGTTGTAGTTATTTAACTGGGATGTGTGTTAGGGCTGAAGGGAGTGATGTTATTTACATGGGACTGTATGTTGAAAGTGGATGGTGGGGGGGGGAATGATGTTTATGTACATGGGACTTAATGTTTAGGCTGCGTTCACACTTGCGTTTGGGGATCCGTTTGTGAGATCCGTTTCAGGTCTCTCACAAGCAGCCCAAAATGCATCAGTTTAACCCCAATGCATTTCTGAATGGATGCGGATCCATTCAGAATGCATTTGTTCGGCTCCGTACAGCCCCCCGTTCAGTTTTGGAGGCGGACCCCAAAATGCTGCAAGCAGTGTTTTTGTGTCCGCATGGCCTTGCAGAGCCAAACGGATCCGTCCTGACTTAGAATGTAAGTCAATGGGGATGGATCTCTTTGCATTGACACAAAATGGTGCAATTGTAAACGGATCCGTCCCCCATTGACTTTCAATGTAAGTCAGGACAGATCCGTATTGGAACGTAGAAATTCAAATCTAATACAAACGAATCGGTCCTGAACGGATGCATTCGTTTGTATTATCAGTGCGGATCCGTCCTGTACAAGTACAGGACAGATCCGCACGAACACAAGAGTGAAAGTAGCCTTAGGGGGTGATGTTTACATTGGATTGTGCGTTGGAGGCGTCTGGGGAGGAGGTGATATTATTTACATGGGACTGTATGGTGGAGGGAGGAGTATAACTGCAGGGGGCACTGTAGATCCAGGGGACATTATAGGCGGTCTTATTACTACTGGGGGCTCTATAGAAGGGTCTTATAGATCCGCATTATTTCTACTAACCGCACTATGGGGGCCTTATTACTACTGAGGGGTCTGTAGGGAGCTTTATTACCACTGGGGGAACAATAGGGGGCCTTATTTCTACTGGCGGCTCTGTGAGGGCATTATTAATATGGGAGGGCTCTTCTAATAATGGGGGCATTGTTGAGGAGCATTATCACGGTTGGGGCAGTGTTACTAATGAGGGCATTCTAGAAGGGAACTACTATTGGTGGGACTATGAGGAGCACTATTACTATGGGGGGCAGTAATGTTTCTTCAGGATAGTATTTGGGGGTATTGGGGGGGGGGGGGGCAGGGGCGTAACTAAAGGCTCATGGGCTCCGGTGCAAGAGTTCAGCTTGGGCCCCCCTTCCCTCAGTGTTTTGTGTGTCTTCTTATGCGGCACAAGTGTCTTTGGGCCCCTTCATGCTCCTGGGCCCAAGTAAATTCTTGCCCAGGGTCCAATCAATATTAAAGACGGCCCTGCAGCCATGGGTTGTAGGGACAGTGGTATAGATTGAGGGCAGAGGGTAACTTGAAGCTTTAGAGCCACTATCACGTGACCTTTATTAGACAGGGCTCTTCATACATAGGACCCCCTTTATAGTATTAGTGACATCACTGTTTAGGGACATGGTCTGGATGTCATCTAATAAGTGTTTTCCTGTATAGAGAAGTAGATGCTGTATAAATTAAAAAGTACCTATCATCAGCAGGATCAACCTCATTAAACATGCAATACTGACTGAGTTGATCCTGCAGAATAAAACGACACCTGTCTTGTGAAAATACTTGCGGTGTTCCCCCCAAAAAATACTTATTCTTTATGTCAATTAGGTTTTTTCTTCAGAAACACAGCAACAGTTTTTCACTATTCAGGTATTATTGTAAACAGCAGGATCAACCCTACAAATGACAGGTGCACTGTAAGACCTCATTCACATTTCCGTGTCAGTTTGACATCCTTGAAAAAAAGCGGCTGTGTTTAATGCGTGAAGATGTCCGCAAAGAATCAGTATTTGGTCCGTGTGTCCGTTTTTTTGGACTGTGTCTGTTTTTACCCTCCGTGTGTCATCCATGGACACTGCTCAAATGAAAATTAATTTCCAAAGGATCTCCTATCAGTCTTCAGTGAAAAAAAGACGCAACACGAATGCAATCCGTGTTGTGTCTAAGGTGCATGTGTCAGTAGTGCATGTCTCTGTGATTTTTTTTTACTGACCCATGGTCAGTAAAAAAAAATACTGATATGTGCACAGAACGTTAAAATAAAGGGGTGCGTGTGCTGTCCGTGGAAAATGCGGGAGGCATTAGGCTACATTGTGGATTACATGTGGTTTTTAAACATAGATTTTCATGCAGAAAAATCGCTGCATAATACAGTACCAGCAAAGTGAATGAGATTTCACATTTCTCACGTATACTTTACACTTATTTTCCCATGCAGACAGTGACCTGCAGTGTGTCAATTGTTTGCACGAGTCCTCATGTTGGTAGGGTCCATTCACACGTCCGCAAATGGGTCCGCATTTCGGGAGTGGGTGCAGACCCATTCATTCTCAATGGGGCAGAAATGGATGCGGAGAGCACACTATGTGCTCTCCTCATCCGCACTTCCGGAGCGCGGCCCCGAACTTCCGGGCCACGGCTCCGCAAAAAAATAAAACATGTCCTATTCTTGCCCGGAATGCGGACAAGAATAGGCAGTTCTATAGGGGGTGCCGGCCGGGTGTATTGCGGATCCGCAATACACTATGGACGTGTGAATGGACCCAATATAGAGGACCTCAGTGGTCATATTCCTGCCATGGGACAACCTTTTTAAGTACCAGACTTCTTCATTAGGCTGTTTCTTTTTTGCCCTTTTGCGTTTTTTCCACCAGTGTGGTTTTAGTGTCGATTTTTGCTGTAAAAACATCCAGCTCCAGATATCTGTTCAATGTCTGTGGGAAAAAGCAAACAAAGGACGCAAACATTTTTTTTTTTACTAGCGTTTTTACTAATTAGGTGGATTTTATTTATTTGTTTATGCAGGATGTTAACTGTGTCAAGTTTTTTTTCCGGAGGTTTTGACATCACTATAAGGAATAAAACACCAGGAAAATGGTCCTGACATAGTAATTTGAAAAAAAATAAATCCCATATTAAATGCCATAAATACTGCATGTGGTGCAGAAAAAAAAGTTTATATGGCCTACTTTTAGTGAACAAAAAATGCCATAGAAAAATCATGTGCGTATCGGCCCTTAAAAGGTTTTCCAAGATCTTAGAATTCCTTAGGATAGATCATCAGTATCTGATCGGTGGGGGTCTGACACCCGGGACCTCTGCTGATTAGGTGTACCGGAGCTCGCAGTAGCACGTCGGCCTTTTCCATGCTTACCAAGCACAGCACAGTACATTGTATATAGGGGCTGTGCTTGTCGTATTATCACGTTCAGCCACATTTACTATGGGGATGAGCTGCTTCTAGGCCATGTGACCAATGAATGTATCGTCACTGGCCTAGGGAAAGCTGTGAGAAGGCTGCAGTGCTTTTTAAACGGCTGATCGTGGGGGTCATGGATGTTGGACCCCCACCGATCACATAATGATATCAGTATAAAAATCTCAGAAAACCCCTTTAATCACTTCAGCCCCGCTAGGTGAAACCCCCTTCACGACCAGAGCACTTTTTACACTTCGGCACTACACTCCTTTCACCGTTTATCGCTCGGTCATGCAACTTACCACCCAAATGAATTTTACCTCCTTTTCTTCTCACTAATGGAGCTTTCATTTGGTGGTATTTCATTGCTGCTGACATTTTTACTTTTTTTTGTTATTAATCGAAATGTAACGATTTTTTTGCAAAAAAAATGACATTTTTCACTTTCAGCTGTAAAATTTTGCAAAAAAAACGACATCCATATATAAATTTTTCGCTAAATTTATAGTTCTACATGTCTTTGATAAAAAAAAATGTTTGGGCAAAAAAAAAAAAAATGGTTTGGGTAAAAGTTATAGCGTTTACAAACTATGGTACAAAAATGTGAATTTCCGCTTTTTGAAGCAGCTCTGACTTTCTGAGCACCTGTCATGATTCCTGAGGTTCTACAATGCCCAAACAGTAGAAACCCCCCACAAATGACCCCATTTCGGAAAGTAGACACCCTAAGGTATTCGCTGATGGGCATAGTGAGTTCATAGAACTTTAAAAAAAAAAGCGGCTGTGTTTAATGCGTGAAGATGTCCGCAAAGAATCAGTATTTGGTCCGTGTGTCAGTTTTTTTGGACTGTGTCTGTTTTTACCCTCCGTGTGTCATCCATGGACACTGCTCAAATGAAAATTAATTTCCAAAGGATCTCCTATCAGTCTTCAGTGAAAAAAAGACGCAACACGAATGCAATCCGTGTTGTGTCTAAGGTGCAAAGTTGGCATTTGACCAAGATATTTTTCTCACCCAGCATGGGTATATGTAAAATGACACCCCAAAACACATTGCCCAACTTCTCCTGAGTACGGCGATACCAGATGTGTCACACTTTTTTGCTGCCAAGGTGGGCAAAGGGGCACATATTCCAAAGTGCACCTTTCGGATTTCGCAGGCCATTTTTTACACATTTTGATTGCAAGGTACTTCTTACACATTTGGGCCCCTAAATTGCCAGGGCAGTATAACTACGCCACAAGTGACCCCATTTTGGAAAGAAGACACCCCAAGGTATTCCGTGAGGGGCATGGCGAGTTCCTAGAATTTTTTATTTTTTGTCGCAAGTTAGTGGAAGATGAGACTTTGTAAGGAAAAAAGAAAAAAAAAGAAAAATCATCATTTTCCGCTAACTTGTGACAAAAAATAAAAAATTCTAGGAACTCGCCGTGCCCCTCACGGAATACCTTGGGGTGTCTTCCTTCCAAAATGGGGTCACTTGTGGCGTAGTTATACTGCCCTGGCAATTTAGGGGCCCAAATGTGTAAGAAGTACCTTGCAATCAAAATGTGTAAAAAATGGCCTGCGAAATCCGAAAGGTGCTCTTTGGAATATGTGCCCTTTTGCCCACCTTGGCTGCAAAAAAATGTCACACATGTGGTATCGCCGTACTCAGGAGAAGTTGGGCAATGTGTTTTGGGGGGTCATTTTACATATACCCATGCTGGGTGAGAGAAATATCTTGGCAAAAGATAACTTTTCCCATTTTTTTTATACAAAGTTGGCATTTGACCAAGATATTTTTCTCACCCAGCATGGGTATATGTAAAATGACACCCCAAAACACATTCCCCAACTTCTCCTGAGTACGGCGATACCAGATGTGTCACACTTTTTTGCAGCCTAGATGCGCAAAGGGGCCCAAATTCCTTTTAGGAGGGCATTTTTAGACATTTGGATCCCAGACTTCTTCTCACACTTTCGGGCCCCTAAAAAGCCAGGGCAGTATAAATACCCCACATGTGACCCCACTTTGGAAAGAAGACACCCCAAGGTATTCAATAAGGGGCATGGCGAGTTCCTAGAAATTTTTTTTTTTTTGCATAAGTTAGCGGATATTGATTTTTTTTTGTTTTTTTCTCACAAAGTCTCACTTTCCGCTAACTTAGGACAAAAATTTCAATCTTTCATGGACTCAATATGCCCCTCACGGAATACCTTGGTGTGTCTTCTTTCCGAAATGGGGTCACATGTGGGGTATTTATACTGCCCTGGCTTTTTAGGGGCCCTAAAGCGTGAGAAGAAGTCTGGAATATAAATGTCTAAAAATGTTTACGCATTTGGATTCCGTGAGGGGTATGGCGAGTTCATGTGAGATTTTATTTTTTGACACAAGTTAGTGGAATATGAGACTTTGTAAGAAAAAACAAAAACAAAAACAAACAAAAAATTTCCGCTAACTTGTGCCAAAAAAAATGTCTGAATGGAGCCTTACAGGGGGGTGATCAATGACAGGGGGGTGATCAATGACAGGGGGGTGATCACCCATATAGACTCCCTGATCACCCCCCTGTCATTGATCACCCCCCTGGTAAGGCTCCATTCAGACGTCCGTATAATTTTTACGGATCCATGGATCGGATCCGCAAAACACATGCGGACGTCTGAATGGAGCCTTACAGGGGGGTTATCAATGACAGGGGGTGATCAGGGTGATCACCCCCCTGTCACTGATCACCCCCCCTGTAAGGCTCCATTCAGACGTCCGCATGATTTTTACGGATCCATGGATACATGGATCAGATCCGCAAAACACATGCGGACGTCTGAATGGAGCCTTACAGGGGGGTTATCAATGACAGGGGGTGATCAGGGTGATCACCCCCCTGTCACTGATCACCCCCCCTGTAAGGCTCCATTCAGACGTCCGCATGATTTTTACGGATCCATGGATACATGGATCGGATCCGCAAAACACATGCGGACGTCTGAATGGAGCCTTACAGGGGGGTGATCAATGACAGGGGGGTGATCAGGGAGTGTATATGGGTGATCACCCGCCTGTCATTGATCACCCCCTGTAAGGCTCCATTCAGACGTCCGCATGTGTTTTGCGGATCCGATCCATGTATCCATGGATCCGTAAAAATCATGCGGACGTCTGAATGGAGCCTTACAGGGGGGTGATCAATGACAGGGGGGTGATCAATGACGGGGGTGATCAGGGAGTGTATATGGGTGATCACCCGCCTGTCATTGATCACCCCCCTGTAAGGCTCCATTCAGACGTCCGTATGCGTTTTGCGGATCCGATCCATGTATCCGTGGATCCGTAAAAATCATACGGACGTCTGAACGGAGCCTGACAGGGGGGTGATCAATGACAGGGGGTGATCAGGGAGTTTATATGGGGTGATCATGGGTGATCAGGGGTTTATAAGGGGTTAATAAGTGACGGGGGGGGGGGGTGTAGTGTAGTGTGGTGTTTGGTGCGACTGTACTGAGCTACCTGAGTCCTCTGGTGGTCGATCCTAACAAAAGGGACCACCAGAGGACCAGGTAGGAGGTATATTAGACGCTGTTATGAAAACAGCGTCTAATATACCTGTTAGGGGTTAAAAAATTCGGATCTCCAGCCTGCCAGCGAGCGATCGCCGCTGGCAGGCTGGAGATCCACTCGCTTACCTTCCGTTCCTGTGCGCGCGTTCACAGGAAATCCCGGCCTTTTGCGAGATGACGCGTATATGCGTCGTCGTGCGCAGGGCTGCCGCCTCCGGACCGCACATCTGCGTTAGGCGGTCCGGAGGCGGTTAAAGCTCCAGTACACATCTTGGGCTAAATTATATCACTTGTCATAGACCCAGAAGACCCTTTAAGAATCTCCAGGTTAGAATCTAGGTTGCCGAACCCTTGTCTTCTCCTATACAAAACTGTTGGGGTGCAGTCAGTCCGTACTGATAGACATACAGTAAGCAGATCCTGTACAGGCAGTTTCTGTAATTGAAATGCAAATGCTTTCATTTGGATTCTTAATGACATTTTGCTGTCCATTTATTAACATTCAAAATGAGTTATTCTCCATTTTGTGCATTGTCTCCACGGGACAGTATTCGTATACCACCCTAAAGAGGGGATCATTACAGGAGAATTAGACCTCAGAGCCGCTTTTGATATGGAAATCAGCTTTTGTCAACCATGAAACTTTGGTGGCCCTGCATTAATATAAGGGTGGGTTCACATCACGTTTTTCCCAGCCGTTTAACGTATACAAAAAACATATACGTTAAACGGATGCCTTAGGTCCCTTTCACACGAGCAAGTTTTTGAGTGTGTGCAATGCGTGAGGTGAACGCATAGCACCTGCACTGAATCCTGACCCACTCATTTCAATGGGTCTGTGTACATGTTCTATATTCTGCATTTTTCAAGCAGCCCTTGCCCCATAGAAGTGAATAGCGCTTCTGTGAAAAACGCATTGCATCCGGAAGCAAATGCAATGCGTTTTTCACTGATGGTTGCTAGGAGATGTTGTTTGTAAACCTTCCGTTTTTTATCACGCGCTTGAAAAATGCATCAAAACGCATTACACTCACGCGGAAAAAACTGAACAACTGAACGCAATTGCAGACAAAACTGACTGAACTTGCTTGCAAAACTGTGCGAGTTTCACTGAACGCACCCTGAACGCATCCGGATCTAATCTGTCACGTTCGTGTGAAAGGGGCCTTAGACTGATGCCATACAGTGGCATCCGTTCACCATAGAGTTCCATTGAAAAAACAAAATTTATACTTTTTTTACCATTGTAAAGAGAAAAACCGTATACTTTTTTTAATGGACTCTGCAGGATACAAGAACGTGGTGTGCTGCGTTCTTGTATCCTTTTTTTTGTAACACATATGTCAAATGGAGGCATAAAACATGATGTGAACCCAGCCTTACATAGACCATCACTGACAAAGCAGTTCCCTACTAGTCCGGATTTGTGCATCATATTCCTTATAAACCAGATTTGTCAATTCACACAATATAATGATATTTAAGGGAAGAGTTGCAGAAAATGACGCATAGCTGTGCATTCCATTTATAGGATCTACAAAAACATGGCGCTAGCGTTTTTTTTGTGGGCTAAAAATGGTGCAGACTGTCATCTAATCAAATAATGTGAACAGCCCCCAAGAGGAACTTTCTTTGTTGCCCCATACTTAAATGAAAATCTCTTTTAGTTGCCCATGACAACCAATCACAGCACAGCTTTCATTTTTCAAGAGCAGACTATGAAATGAAAGCTGTGCTGTGATTGGTTGCTAGGGGCAACTAAATCAGTTTCACTTTTACACAGTCTCACAAATCCCTCCTATCATGTTTGGCAATTCTGGTGAGCACATGGGGTTTATACATAGTGCTCGAGACCCCATTCCATGAGCCAAATTGGGAGCAGCTTTATTGCATGGTTGCTCTTTTTTTTTTTTTAATGGGCAAGGAGTAATACTATTTTTTTTTTCTGCTACCCATCCCATCTAGTTCCCCACTTCCACTTTTGCTACCCCTAGGTGTTCGCTGACATAACGTTCATAATGACAACACATCAGGTGACTCTCGTGGGGTCTGTGGTGACCTCAAAATGGATAAAATACCTCAGAAGTGGCCATATGTTTAAAAACTTGGAGCCACAATCTAAATATTTGACATCCTGCTGCTAAATTTATATCACGTCTGGCCACCAAATATTGCCTGTTTTCATTATATATATATATATATATACAGAAACTAACTGAAAATAAGTGATAAAATGACGGACAATACAGGACGTTGCTGGGTTTGAAGGGGAAAACTGTGGCCACGGTTCCTTATCAGTCTCCTGAGAGAGTTTCTGTTTCTGTCACCACAATGTAAATGTTCCCCTCAATGAATTTGTAGAAATTTCCCACAGATCGGGGTCTTGGTGAACAATAGACGTGTGTCTGACTGAACTGTGCGGCTCAACAAAGCAACAGCTGGAGACAGGGTCACCCATCTCATGAAAGGCCTCAATGTGGGAAAGGACTGCCGAAAACACGCAGTAAATGTGACCCTTCTCACAAGCTAAGCACAATTTAATAGTAAGTGACACATTCCATTTCTGGGAACTGTCCCTGATCCCTTTACAGGGGGACAAAGCGCAAAGTATTACCTCATCGTATTCTCTGCCACACGATTTATCAACGGCCATTTGTCAGCGAACACAGAGCAAGAGTTAGAGCTTTATCGTAAAGAAAAAAAAATCTGCAAACTTCTAATATGCTTTGTTTCTTTGCTTGCTGTCAGTGAATGGAATCCTATTGAGGGCTCATACAACTTCAGTTTGCAACAATGTATTCACTTTCCCAGAAGCACATTTAACTAACAAATAGGGACATAATCAAGTTTTCATTTAAAAAAGTGTTCTGGAGATGCAATTTTTTAAATTATTTTATTTAAGCCAGAAACACTGATTAAAAATGTTTAACATTTCCTTTGCATGCATGGCCAGAAACCATTTCTCATTACCAGGGGAGGTTTTTAGGGTGTGTTCACAAGGCGGATTCTGAAAACTACTACAACATTCAACGCATGTTTTTTTTTTCATGCAGTTTTTGAAAACTAAATTTTTTTAACCAATGGATGTTCAGTATAAGGGCTCGTTCACACGAACGATGTGATGCCCGTTGCCGTTTTGCGGACCGCATTTGTGGATCCGTAATAAACCGTTCCATGGCCATTCCGCATCTAGGATGCGGACCCATTCATTTCAAAGGGTCCGCAAATCTGGAGATGGAAGAATAGAACGGAACACTACGAAAGCACTACAGAGTGCTTTCTGGGGTTCGGTTCAGTGCTTCCGCACCGCAAAAAGATAGAACTTGCTCTATCTTTTTGCAGAACGGAAGGATTGCGGACCCATTCGAGTGAATGGGTCTGCGATCCCCATGCGCCTGCCCCACGGACGGTGCCCATGCATTGCGGACCGCAATTTGCGGTCCACAGCACGAGCACGGGCTTAACACGTTCGTGTGAACGAGCCCTAAAACTGCTTTTTCAGCTTGTGGTTTTAGGCACATATCTGCACCAAAAAACATGCAAAAAACAAATGGACACACACAGAGCTGTTTCTTTATGCTTCCCATTCAATTCAATAGGAGATTTAGTGCGGATTCCGCCCCAAGACAGGGCTGGCGGCTTCTTTTTTCCACGTGGAAAAAAGCAAGTGCTGCTTCCCATTGAAATGAATGGGAGATTGTTTTGAGGTGTTTTTTTGGAGCTGAAACGCTCCAAAATTAGCGCCAAAAAAACTGTGGGAAGTGGCCCTTAGGCCCCTTTCACACGGGCGAGTTTTCCGTGCGGGTGCGATGCGTGCAGTGAACGTATTGCACCCGCACTGAATCCGGACCCATTCATTTCTATGGGGCAGTGCACATGAGCGGTGATTTTCACGCATCACTTGTGCGTTGAGTGAAAATCGCAGCATGCTCTATATTGTGCAATTTTCACGCAACGCAGGCCCCATAGAAGTGAATGGGGTGCGTTAAAATCGCATAGCATCCGCAAGCAAGTGCGGATGCGGTGCGATTTTCACGCACGGTTGCTAGTAAACGATCGGGATGGAGACCCGATCATTATTATTTTCCCTTATAACATGGTTATAAGGGAAAATAATAGCATTCTGAATACAGAATGCATAGTAAAACAGCGCTGGAGGGGTTAAATAAAAAACAAAACATTTTTTAACTCACTTAGTCCACTTGATCGCAAAGCCCGGCATCTCCTTCTGTATCCTTTGTTGAGCAGGACCCGTGGTGAGCATTAAATACAGGTAAAGGACCTTTGATGACTTCAGATCACATGCTCCAACACCACGGTGATGGACCATGTGATTGGAGCATGTGATCTGACGTCACCACAGGTCATTTAGCCCACAGCTAGTAAAGAAGAGACCGAGAACTACGCGATCAAGTGGATTAAGGTGAGTTAACTTTTTTTTTTTTTTTTTAACCCCTCCAGCACTATTGTACTATGCAGTCTGTATTCAGAATGCTATTATTTTCCCTTATAACCATGAAGTTCGGGTTTGGGTACCAAACATGCGCGATTTTTCTCACGCGAATGCAAAACGCATTTTCCCGCAATGCACCCGCCTCTTCTCTGGGCCAAAAATAAGACGCCCGTGTGAAAGAGGCCTTAGGGTTATATCAGTCGGCCTGTAACATGCAGGCGTATAACTGGAGAGGGTAAGCTAATAGGATACATGCCAGGGGGAGCGCCAACAACCCACTTTGCCTTGGCCACGGTGTTTAGATACAAAGCTACCGTGACAAAGCAACAAATCAGATTCCACCTTTCATTTTTCAGACCACCTTTTGAAATTGAAAGCAGGAATCTGATTGGTCACTACAGGCAACTAAGTCAGTTTCCCTTTAGACAAGTTTTGATAAGTCTTTGCCCCGGTAAAGCCTAGCTAAAGCCATTGTATCATAGCCAAACATTAAAAAGGATAGATGACAAGTGTCTGGTTGGTGGGTGTCTGACCACTGGTACCACCTAATCACAATAATGGGGGTCCTGCCGCCCTCCCCATGGCAGTCAACAGCGTACACTGTAATTCCCTTCAGATTCTAAGCTACTACCTACAATAGCTGAGTATAGTACTCCAGGAGTGGGCATACCTGATGTGTAAGTGTAGTGGCACAGGGGCCCAGTAGGTAGGGGGCCAGTGCAACCTTAACAGCAGATTTTACTATATATTAAATTACTGGTGAATTGTTAGAAAGAAGGTGCTCTCTGATGAGCTATTAAGGGGCAAGTAGCCCATGTAATGTTCTTGCATAGGGGCCCTCAGCTGTCTGGGTCCGCCCCTGCAGTACTTGGCTATATTTGGCAGTTGTATAGGCTTTTAATAGGCAGCAGTGCACATGCTCGAACACTGATCCATTCAGATGGGGGGACATGGGACCCCTGTTCTTGAGATTGGTGGAGGCTCCAGTGGGTTGACTCCACCATCACCTATTCTGTGGTTAGGTTATACATTTTGATTATTGGAAAACCCCTTTGACATCCCCATTACGACCAAAACACCAGGACCCTCATCACCCACAGTTTTGACAATCCAAGCTTAGATTACCATTGAGCCTTAGGTGATCTTAACTCTTTCAGTAGATCTTCAGAGCCCAGGGGAGGGTAAGTAGTTTGGGGGCCTTGTCCATAGGATGGACATTAAAATGTCGGTCTGATTTTTTTATTTATTTTTTTACCATTTTGCAATAGCAAATAATCACAACCAACTATTTCCCCAGTGGTGTGATGGAGTAGACAATGGTGAGTTGGATATTTTTGGGATGGTGGGGGTGCATGTTTATTCAACATAGGCTTTCTGAACTATAATATAATGAAATCATTTAGTATCTGGCTGACTTCATCACATTCCTGCATGAAAAGAGTCCCCAGCCGCTCTGGGTGGTCCTGTATGTAATTCTCACAGGACTGGAATTCATCATTTAATCTCATTCATTTGCAGTCAGTGACTTGGAAACGTAATGGCCATTTAACACTCAACACTCTGAGAACAGTTAATTTTCCGTCCATCTAGAAGTCTCCCCCACTTCTAGATATTGCCTTAAAGATAATTTGTCTTAAAGATTAATTCAGAATGGTGATTTTAGGCTAAAATCTAAGACTTTATAACTTTTTGCAATGGCAAAAAGGGCACCTAAAAGGTAAAGACAAGTTGGGTTGACATTTGGCACCTTTGGCTGTAGTAATGTCACACGATTGTAAGATCTGTAGCAATGGGTTTGCAAATTGCACAATGTGACTTTACATTCCTATAGAAATGAACTGTCAAAGTTATGTAGACAGTCATGGAAGTGTTGGAAGCCAAGATTGTGCTGTCCTGGGCACTAGATGTGCTTCGTTTCTCTGAAATTCGATGACATTTTGGCTCACTTGACTGGACCTATAGGTAGAATGCTCTAGCTGGGAGCTGCGATGCCAGGCAGGTGTCAGCCCACAGGGGCAGCCGCCGCTCAGACATGCTTCTTGTCAGTGGTGTGGGAGTTTGAGTTTTCTCAATTTTCCCACACTGTTTTCTGTTGAAAGCATTCAGCCTGAGCACAATAGAAGTGTGCCGCACTCCATTCATTATCTGGGGGATCTGACCTCACTGGGTGTTAAGCTGTGATTCTGCTCTGTAGACCATCTGGAGGTTTGGTCCCTTATACATGGTTCTGATGATCTCACAGCAGAAGAATTTACATGAACAAATGGACTATACAAGGTTAAATAAAATTTCATTTTTTTTACCATCCAGTAAAACTGTCATAAACTAATGTGTGAGATGTAAACCGCTTAATTATTAGAAATATATTTAACTGCTGGTGGGTTGGGGGGTTTGGATGACTGATTGGGTCATTCACCTAATGCCAGAATGCGGGTGCCTTGTGTGGTATTTAGACGCAGGGCTGGGGCCGCAACTGAATATATGTCCCAGTTATGGAACAATTTGCCTGGTCAGGGGAGGAACGAGCTGTCTTGGTACCAAAGGCAGGAAAGACGTATGACGCCACTTGTTTCCCACCTTCACTTTTAAACTTTTGGAAGAAGAAGATAAAGAAGTACTCCCACAAACAAGGTGCAGGATGTAAACTGTAGTGAACGTAAACTTCTTACCAGGGACTGTATTTGTGAGTTATAACCTGATCCTCAGCTGTGTCATGTGACCAACCGACACAGGACAGGAAGTCAGTTACTCCTCTATTCATTCCTATGAGACTGACATTGAGGCTCCCATACGAATACATAGAGAAACTGGCTTCCTGTCCACACACAAGATTCTGTGTTATTTGGAGAGTCAGAGTGTTGGTCACATGACACAGCTGAGGACCAGAAGGGAGAAGATAACTCACAAATGCAGTCTCCGTTAAGATAATTACCTTCACTACAGTTTAGGCCACTTTAACATTCGCATTTTTGGCGGATCCGTCATGGATCTGCAAAAATGGCTCCGTTACAATAATACAACCGCATGCATCCGTCATGAACGGATCCGTTTGTATTATCTGACCCATAGCCAAGACAGATCCATCATGAACTCCATTGAAAGATCCGTTTTCTATTGTGCCAGATTGTGCCAGTGAAGACGGATCTGTCCCCATTGTCTTACATTGTGTGCCAGGACGGATCCGTTTGGCTCAGTTTCGTCAAGCGGACAGCAAAACGCTGCAGGCAGCGTTTTGGTGTCCGCCTCCAGAGAGGAATGGAGACTGATCGGAGGCAAACTGATGCATTTTAAGCGGATCCTTTTCCATTCAGAATGCATTAGGGCAAAACTGATCCATTTTGGACCACTTGTGAGAGCCCTGAACGGATCTCACAAACAGAAAGCCAAAACGTGAGTGTGAAAGTAGCCTTAGGTAGCTGTCACTAGAGTGCGCATGGTTTTTCAGTGGTGAGAGGGGAAAATTCTGCTGCCAGACACCTCTGTCTGTGGCTTATCACCTGTGTAAATAAAGGAGGAGGCATGTCAGGGGCGTTGCTAGAGTCTCAATAATCTAGGGCCCAAGCCTTTATGCATATGTGCCAAATTCTTGAAGTAACCACGTCCCCCGCACATAAACACTAGCAGTAAAGACATATTTTACTTGCTGGTTAGAAACTACCAAACATACAGGAATGTGCAGCACTACATGCCTATTACATCCAGTGCCTCATAGGTGATATCTCTCTGATGTAGACGTTGTCTTTCCTCATCTTCTCCATTTGGCCCATGACAACTTCTTTCTGCCATGTCTTGTCTCTGCAGTTTGCCACACAGATATCTTAGGTTCCTCACTTTTTTATCATCCTCCCCACCCTGGTGCCCCAACAGTGTTTTTCTGCTGCTACCCCTAACGCTATGCCTGCTGTGCCTCCCAATGCTTCCAAATACTATACAGCAGAGTTTATACCACCATACAGATAGCCCCCCCATAGTAATATAAGAGTCTCACCAATAACTATAATTCTCTTCCCTAGTGCCCTAGTTAGCAATAGTTTCCCATACAGTTCCCCAAATAATGACTGCTCCAAAGAGTGCCCCTTTTCATAGTAAGGTTCTACAAACTATGCCAAATATATTGCCCAACCATAGTGCACCCAGTACTAATAACAGCTCTCTGTAGTGTCCCTGGTATTAATAATACCCCCCTGTAGTTCCCCCAGTGGTATCAAGGCCACTTTATAGTACCCCCAGTAGTTACTGCATAATGCCCCCTATAGTGCCCCCAGTAAGTATAATGCTTCCTACAGTGCCCACCTGTGGCCTAAGTAGTAATAAGGCCTCTCTGTAGTGCCCCTAGTATTATAATACAACCATGTAGCGTTCCCAGTAGTATTAAGGCCTCTATGCAGTGGCCCCAGCAGTTATAATATCTCCTATAGTACTCCCAATAGTTACTGTATAATGCCCCTATAGTGCTCCAGTAGTTAAAATGCCCCCAGTAAGTACAATGCTTCCTACAGTGCCTTAGAAGGTCAGGAAATGGATGCCTACACAGATGAAAAATAGCCATGAAAAACCTGACACTGTTTTTACCTGCCATTTTTAACTGCTGTTTTTTTCATGTGACTGTACCCCAAGTGGTAAGGGGCCATGACCTTTAATGCCATGAGGCCCAGATACAAAGCTACTAAGCTAAGGCTACTTTCACACTAGCGTTCGGGTTTCCGCTCATGAGCTCCGTTTGAAGGAGCTCACGAGCGGACCCGAACGCAGCCGTCCAGCCCTGATGCAGTCTGAATGGAGGCGGATCCGCTCAGACTGCATCAGTCTGGCGGCGTTCAGCCTCCGCTCCGCTCGCCTCCGCACGGACAGGCGGACAGCTGAACGCTGCTTGCAGCGTTCGGGTGTCCGCCTGGCCGTGCGGAGGCGTGCGGATCCGTGCGGATCCGTCCAGACTTTCAATGTAAGTCAATGGGGACGGATCCGTTTGAAGATGCCACAATGTGGCTCAATCTTCAAGCGGATCCGTCCCCCATTGACTTTACATTGAAAGTCTGGACGGATCCGTACTAGGCTATTTTCACACTTAGCTGTTCTATGCTAAAAATAATGCAGACGGATCCGTTCTGAACGGAGCCTCCGTCTGCATTATTATGAGCGGATCCGTTCAGAACGGATCCGCCCGAACGCTAGTGTGAAAGTAGCCTAAGATAAAGGTAAAATCTGAACATACATTTCATTTAGAGTGCACATCTTACATAGTAACATTGTTCAAACAGTTGAAAAAATCCATAAGTCCATCAAGTTTAACCAAGGGATAGGTGGGGATGCAAATCTCAGATGGAAGTAAGGCTACTTTCACACTAGCGTTCGGGCGGATCCGTTCTGAACGGATCCACTCATATTAATGCAGACGGAGGCTCCGTTCAGTACGGATCCGTCTGCATTAATAACTTTAAAAAAATTCGCAAGTGCGCAAGTGCGCAAGTAGCCTGCGTGGATCCGTTCAGACTTTCAATGTAAAGTCAATGGGGGACGGATCCGCTTGAAGATTGAGTCAATTGGTGACATCTTCAAGCGGATCCGTTCCCATTGACTTACATTGTAAGTCTGAACGGATCCGCACGCCTCCGCACGGCCAGGCGGACACCCGAACGCTGCAAGCAGCGTTCAGCTGTCCGCCTGTCCGTGCGGAGGCGAGCGGAGCGGAGGCTGAACGCCGCCAGACTGATGCAGTCTGAGCGGATCCGCTCCATTCAGACTGCATCAGGGCTGGACGGCTGCGTTCGGGTCCGCTCGTGAGCTCCTTCAAACGGAGCTCACGAGCGGACCGACGAACGCTAGTGTGAAAGTAGCCTTAGACTCAGATTTCTACACATTTTCATAAACATTAATGTTTACTTTTTAAGAATTCATCTAAACCCTTTTTGAAACTGTCCACTGTTCCTGCTGTGCCCACGTCTTGAGGAAGTCTATTCCACAGCTTCACAGTTCTTACAGTAAAGAAGTTTTGATGCTTCTGGAGACTGAACTTTTTCTTCTCCAGTCGGTGGCAGTGCCCCCTTGTCTTTTGAGGGCATTTGACATGGAACAGTTTTTCACTGTATTTTTTGTATGGCCCATTTATATATTTGTATAGGTTAATCATGTCCCCCCTTAGACGTCTCTTCTCAAGACTAAATAAATGTAATTTTTAATCTTTCTTCATAACTAAGACCCTCCATGCCCCTTATCAGTTTAGCGATTGTGGCGAGAAAAGATAGGAAGGCGCTCATAGGGTAATAAATTCAATAATGAACATATGGTATTAAGACATCAATGGTTGTGCTCACCTTAGTGTGTTGTGCATACGTGGGCACAACACTCATGAGGACAAGGGGTCGGTGCAGCCGGTATCTTCTCAGTCCTCGTAGGTGGAGTTGCCAAGTCTCCAGAGGAATGATATGTATTGCAATGGGAAAAAAGTTTTTTAAGTGCACTATTTGGTGTACTGTAATAGTGCACTTAAAAAACTTTTTTCCCATTGCCTTATCAGTTTAGTCACCCTCCTCTGTGTACTTTTTCCAGCTGCAGTGAGTCCTTTTTATGTACTGGTGCCGGACAGAACTGAATTGCATATTCCAGATGAGGCCGCACCAGCGCTTTGTAAACTGGTAGTATTACATCTTGGTGGAAGTGAAGAGGTTCCAATTCTAAAAACCAATGGGGGCCCCAGCTATTAGATTCCACCAACCTAACATTTGTCAACCATCCTTATTGTATCTGTTTTATACTAGTCTGACACATACAAGCTCATGTACCAGCATTAGGGCCCTTGCCAATTACTTGCCTCGCCTCAATAGCCCCCAAAGAGGATAAAACCTAGAACTGCAAAATAAAAGTAAAAATAATGGGTGCTGAACCCGCCCCCCCCCTTCTTCCACTGAAACATCCTAAATAGATTTCAGTACCCTCTTAAGCAAATTAAACCTCTGAAATAACATATTTATATGTAAATGAAGTGATGTCATAGATTTAACCCAAGAGCATTGAAAGCTGGCATGAATGAATGGCAGGAGTCCAGGCCCTCAGTGATAATCTAATTAGGCAATTGTGTTCTTGCCTCCTTGACAGACTGTCCATTGACAGACATTACTGTCAGCCCCTTACCAGCCGAAAAACTACTGATAAGTGGGGACAATAGATGCGTTCCCCAGATTACATACTGGTTAGAGACCTACTAATCACAATTCCATGTTGTTATATCACCGGCTAATAAGACAAAGGCTGCAGGTAATTATGGCAATTGTTGCACGGCTGCCTCGGCACAGTATCTCCTTCTGAGTTTCCCTCCAATGTCAGATATCTGATCCAGAGGAGGAAGCACGTGTCTTGAGGCCACACGAGCCTTTCCCAGAATCTAATGTATCATTACCAGCTCCGACCCATTGTCATCCCATACTCCACCTGCTGCTGAACAGAGGGTTGTTATCCTGAGGCAGTTCCCCAGTTAATTTAGCATCTAGTAATTGAAGCCCTTGGTATTGTTTGGGGGGTGGGGGCTGTGATTGGCTACTGAGTGTGGGAAACTTCACAGAGCTGAGGACTCACAGATTCAGCTGCTGATATGCACTTATAAATAAGGGCCAGGCTCACATCTGTCACAAGCAGAGTTATCAGTAATCAAAGATATATCTGCCAGTACAGTGCATTAAGAATGGCGCCTGCCAGTGCTGCGGTGGAGTCCTGCACCAGTGGTCAAAAGTCCATAAGTTCCCTTCGGGTATGTATCTGGCTTATTTTCTGCAATGTAAGGCTTGCTGGAATTAACATTGTGCATACCGTTATAATATTGTGCATTGAAATTGTACTGTCCATAAGAGCTAACAATCTATACAGAGCATACAGAAATTCATGTATTTTGTTTTCATTTTCAGCAATTGAGGAAACCTGTGGTGGAAAAGCAGAGACGGGACAGAATAAACAGCAGCATTAAACAACTCAGGTTGCTGCTGGAGAAGGAATTTCAGAACGATCAGCTTCACTCCAAACTTGAGAAAGCGGACATACTAGAGATGACAGTCAACTATTTGAAGCAGCGCCACCTGCTGGTGAATAGTAAGTGCAACACACTGTAGTATTAGCCTATAGGGGGAATTTATCACACTCTGAACTCCCGAATGTTCAAAAAATCCCACAAATGGGTGTTTTGCTACTTTTTGGGCTTGTTTACAACATAAAATTTTAACAATTTCCATTTTTAAACTGCACATTTCAGGTTTAAAAAGTGGGTAGGAAAGTGGGCATGGTTAGCCCACTACCACTTTTTAAAATGTATTCCAGTAAAGGGGTGCTGTAGAAAGTTGAGTAACATCTCAAGAAAGATGTGTTAGGGGGGAATTTATTATGAGAGTAACATTTGAAGTCAGTTTTTCTTAAAGGGGTTGTCTAGTTTCAGGAGGAAACTGGACAACCCTCGGGATCTGCCTGTGCAGTAAGCCAGTCCTTCAGGGGGAGCGAGTGTGAGGTCACAGGGGACAGTTAACAGACCGAGGGTTGCTCTTAGTACTCACAGTTTGTAGGATACCCTGGGCAGGCGTACAGCTGTGATGGAGAGGCTGGCACGTAGACCCTCTGGGGCACTCTCTGGATATAGGGACCAGGACGGGTGGTAGGTGAAGTACCCTGGGTGTTGTAGGTTTAGCGTGCCTGTGGCAAGATCCCTTACAGTTCGTGACGCCTGTGCCGGTAACGGTGGCACACCGATTTTTTGGAGGAATAATGGAGGTACACACGTTTGTAGTGAACTAGAACTCCTCTTTACTGAACAGTTCAACTACACTCACCTAAAGAATTATTAGGAACACCTGTTCTAGTTCTCATTAATGCGATTATCTAGTCAACCAATCACATGGCAGTCGCTTCAATGCATGTAGGGTTGTGGTCCTGGTCAAGACAATCTCCTGAACTCCAAACTGAATGTCAGAATGGGGAAGAAAGATGGGCTACAACAGCAGAAGACCCCACCGGGTACCACTCATCTCCACTACAAATAGGAAAAAGAGGCTACAATTTGCACAAGCTCACCAAAATTGGACTGTTGAAGACTGGAAAAATGTTGCCTGGTCTGATGAGTCTCAATTTCTGTTGAGACATTCAAATAGTAGAGTCCGAATTTGGCGTAAACAGAATGAGAACATGTATCCATTATGCCTTGTTACCACTGTGCAGGCTGGTGGTGGTGGTGTAATGGTGTGGGGGATGTTCTCTGGGCAACTTTAGGCCCCTTAGTGCCAATTGGCCATCGTTTAAATGCCACGGGCTACCTGAGCACTGTTCCTGACCATGTCTATCCCTTCATGACCACCATGTACACATCCTCTGATGGCTACTTCCAGCAGGATAATGCACCATGTCACAGAGTTCGAATAATTTCAAATTGGTTTCTTGAACATGACAATGAGTTCACTGTACTAAAATGGCCCCCACGGTCACCAGATCTCAACCCAATAGAGCATCTTTGGGATGGGGTGGAACGGGAGCTTTGTGCCCTGGATGTGCATACCTCAAATCTCCATCAACTGCAAGATGCTATCCTATCAATATGGGCCAACATTTCTAAATAATGCTATCAGCACCTTGTTGAATCAATGCCACGTAGAATTAAGGCAGTTCTGAAGGCAAAAGGGGATCCAACACCGTATTAGTATGGTGTTCCTAATAATTCTTTAGGTGAGTGTATATACAGGCTTCAAACAGTTCCATATGAAAGATTTTGGTAACAGGCAGGCTTCACATAAATGGCAGGTAGAATCCTAGCAAGGTAACTCAGAGGGAATAAAACTCACAGATCAGGCTGTACTTTCTGCAGAATCCTGTCTGGCTTTCTCCAACGCCCGTATGCCTAATAGCTGGCTTTATCCTTGGGTAGGGAAACCTTCCTCTGGTATAAATCTTCTTGCTGTCAAAAATCTTCTGCCCTTCAGCTTTTTACTTGGCTGGATTAGATTGGGACTGCACTGTACTTTGCTAGATGCAGGATACTTCAGGACGAAACTTCTCCTGGTTGCAGGCTAGGAACCTGGGCTATCTAGCTGCATGTTAGAAGCTGATCTTCAGCTACTACCTGGCTAAAGTCAACACTGGCTTCTAACCACACATTACCTCTCCCTGGACTGGAGCTGTCTATATATACTAGGAGGTTCCCTAGCTCCCTCTACAGCTTCGGAGGAGAAACTACACCCCTAGCAGGCCTGGTACACAGGAGATAACATGACAATATACATTATAATGCAATAGAAAATACCATGACCATGTTCCACAGGAATCAATAAACCAGAGTCCAGGTCCGCGCTTCAAAGGAGATATAGTTTAGAAAACGCCTTATTAAAGGAAAGCGCAGTTTAAATCGTATCCCACGCTGAAACTTCCCCACAGGCACACGCCACACTGCCGACCAAAACTTCACAGGACAGCGATGACCCTTCAAAAGATCAGCAACATAGTGCAGTACCCGTGAATATGTCAAAGATTAAAGGCTTTTATTATACTCACAACAGCACCGCTAGAAATCAGCATATAAAATCATCTGAAATATCAATGCCATGTTCCACAGGAGGTGGAGAACAACATGACCCAATTGACCCTTGAGTAGTGCCCACCTTTACTTAGTGGGTCACTACACCTGCAATAAAGAATCGGTAAGTACTTACCCTAATGTGGTCACAGCAGGAACAGTGGACATTTTTAAAAAAGGTTTATATGAATTCTTAAAAGTAAATGACATTAATGTTTATGAAAATGTGTAGAAATCTGAGTCTAACGTCTATCTGGGATTTGCGTCCCCACCTATCCCTTGGTTGAAATTGATGGACTTATAGCTTTTTTGAACCATATTAACTATGTAACTATGTAACTATTCTCATAGGAAATGCCAGGTCTGACATTGTCAGTGCCCAACAGATCCCAATCACCATAATCTTAGATATGACTACTGCCATTCTGCCAGACAAAATACAGTGGTCCCTCAAGTTACAAGAGTAATTGGTTCCAGGACAACCATTGTATGTTGAAACCATTGTAAGTTGAGTAATCGGTTCCAAGGCCCCAACATGTCATCCAAGATAAGAGAAAATGAAGATTTAAAGAAAAATAAGCAGATAACTAAGACAGATAAAACAAGTCCTTACATATAACAGTCAGGAATGGCTGCTAACTAGCAACTAATACAGCTACGTGGCCTTGATTGGTTGGATCTGAGTCGGAGACATTGTATGTTGAGTCTAGTTTCAACTTACGATGGGTCAGAAAAGACCATTGTATGTTTAAAATATTGTACAGTATCTTGAGGCCATTATATCTTGAGGGATCACTGTATAGCTACATGCAGTGGTATTTCATCCTTAATTTTTTCCAGATTCTTTGACGGAGGCCCTGCCAAAACCTCCTCTGCAGATGTGCCAAAAATTATGGCTACTGATGCTTCCTGAAACAAACTGATACATAGTGAAAATTTACGTTTCGCACCCTAATTATTGACACAGCTAAGAGAAACGTTGTGGATGAATTAAAACTTCAATACTTTATTAAACATAGACTAAAAAATAGGGGAGAAAAAAATAATAAAAAAAATAAATAAAAATTGTGTGAATCCCTCAATGAACACATACACAGAAACATGTACTTGGTCACTAAACGACCATAAGACACAACCCAAACCCACCTGGTGGGAGGACATAGGTTGTATTCAATAGTGACCAGCGTTCTGTACATGTAAAACGCTATATGAAAGATGGTACCCTGTAGCTGATATATTTCCTGTGAAATTTGCTGTAGTGCAATCTATTAACAGACTGATGTCACGCTATACTACCGCCGATAGTCCCCTGCATTGCATGTATGAGTGTGCTGACACTCAGCGCAGGATCGCGGTTTGGAGAGGGGCGGGTTGTGAGGGCGGGGGCGTGCACAGAGTTTTTGACACGCCTTCCGCTCTCCCACCCTCCTAATGCCGCTAGATTCGCCTCACAGGGGAGGGATGTTTTTCCCTATTTAAACCTCAAAGATCGGCGGCCATATTACGGCCACCCTACGCCGGTGCCGTCGCCTCACCACCCGAGGCGTACAGCATTATGTGTTTGTCTGTTTTGTACTATACCCATCTCCTGATGAGCCCTTTGTGGTGAAACGTAGAGGTTATGATAGGGTTTAGAGTACAGCGCATCCTAATGTTCCTTTGAGAGGGCAGATAGCGGTTCAGTATGTCAGTTTAGACTATCCAATGTTGTACATAGGGGCGATATAGGGACTAGCAACATATCAGTGGGGGTGTTAATAAATGGTTACCCACATAGGGCGTCCAGGTCCCTTCTCCTTAGCTGAGAATAGTCTAGCTGTACATGGAGATGGTAAATTTACATTACTTATAGCGTGACATCATCCTGTTAATAGATTGCTCTACAGTAAATTTCACAGGAAATATCTACAGGGTACCATCTTTCATATAGCGTTTTGCATGTACATAACACTGTTCACTATTGAATACAACCTATGTCCTCCCACAAGACATATGAAGCCATACCTTAGTGGTGGTTTTGGGTTGTGTCTTATGGTCGTTTAGTGACCAAGTACGTGTTTGTTTGTGTGTATGTGTTCATTGAGGGATTCACAAAAACTTTTTCTTTTTTTTTCTCCCCTATTTTTTAGTGTATGTTTAATAAAGTATTGAAGTTTTAATTCATCCACTACTGATGCTTCTCGTTTTATCTGATATCAGTGGCATATGGTCTCCTCTGCTGTTGACACACAGGGATGTCATCTGGAAGCACCAAGGTAATTTTAATGAAACCTAATAATTCCCTTCTATAGGTTATTATAGCAGTCTATAGTTTATGTTGTTTTTCTTCTTACATAGGAACATCAACCCCTGCAAAAAGTCCTTTCAAAGACTACAGCCAAGGCTACAACCGGTGTCTGGAGGAGACCTTACAATACCTATCATATTCTGAGAAAATGGGCCACGCCAACCAAAATGTCATGCAATATTTCAACAGAGGCCACACAGCGAGCAGAAAAGCACCTGCTACATCACCACCCATCTCAGAGAAGTCACCCAAACATGTCATCTGGAGACCATGGTAAATGACTGTGATGTGTGAGTCTTCAGAGCTGCAGATTCTTGCTGCACATTTCACCCTCTGTCAGCTGTGGACTTAGTGACTTTACCCAAACCAGGGAACTAACCTGGTCATGTGACCATGTGTCCTTCCCTTAGTAAAAAGAAAAAAGTTTGCCAGTTTAACTTTAGTTGCTTCATGTTGAAGTGGTCAATAGTATTCCCAGGAAATGTCTAAAGCACTTATTGTCTATATTGTACATAAGAATATCAAGTAAAGACTAATAAACTACATTAAGAAAACTGATTATTATGAGTAACATAAGATTATTGTATTTTTAGGTAGTGAAATCCATTGACCTTGCAATAAAAGTTAACGATAGTAAATATAAGTATTTGCTGTTTACCTTTGCCTATTAAAATCATTGGTCCAGGACAATATACAAAGATCTTCTGGTTGCCCTTGGAGACAGACAGCAGTGTAGCTCCTCCATGCTGTCATACATGTGACTTAGCTTTAATGTCATCTGAGCTGAGATATTCTGTAAGATCAGAAAAGTATAGGACGGCTCACCCCTGTGCTGGTGATGTATAGGTGCTCCAAACTAGTGCGACACCCTACTCACCAGGTTTAGACAAATGTATATAAAGTGAATGGGCACTCTGATAGATGGAGTCATATACAGAATTAATACCAGATTTATCCAATTTAATAATACAAGTATAAAATCCTAGCATAGATTACCATAAAAAATATATAAAATACATATATAAAATACACAACTTAAAATATTGGCACTGTATGGTACTGTAATATACTGAATAATATTGGCTGATGTTAGTCCGACAATTAATATCCTCACAATTGTTCGATGGACTTATACAATGTTCATGTGGAAAAAGGAAGAAAAAAGGAAGAAAAAAGAAAATCCGGAGTTCCTCAATATGGTTATGAATGCAGATTATTATACAGACTCATAGTGATCTTTGCAGAAAAATGATGATGGTAGCAATTGATATTGTTATTTTCAATATGTGATGGTATATGTTAGTGATACCGCACTCAGACAGTTTCTATATAGATCTTTCCCAAAGAAAAAGGATGACAGCAAGCAATGCTTGCACAAATTTTGCTCAGCTCTCGGTATGAGCAGCTATTACTCACAGTTAGCAGCTTCGGTTCGTGGCGTCCCACGAGCTGTCCTTAAGTGGTGAGATTGCTTCTTTCTTGGAAATTTTTCATACAGTTGGTATACCGAATCTTTGTTCTTTCTATTGGAACACGGCTGTGTGGAACTGTAACACACGCGGTCTCAATATTTGAGCTGACTTCCTTTGGCGTTCCACGTGTCTCCGAATGTATGGAGCTTCAGTGTTTGCTGAAATACCTGCTGTAGACCGGTAGTTTGCAGGCTGTGGATACCGCCAGTGGATTTCTTTAGTGAAGCGCTTCACTTGTGGGCCATCTAGTCGATGTTATCCAACATATGTCCGGCTATTTGAGTCTGATGACCGAAGGTTACCGCCAGACGCGTTTCGGGGACTATACTCGTCTCCTTCCTCAGTGACCAACTGTATGAAAAATTTCCAAGAAAGAAGCAATCTCACCACTTAAGGACAGCTCGTGGGACGCCACGAACCGAAGCTGCTAACTGTGAGTAATAGCTGCTCATACCGAGAGCTGAGCAAAATTTGTGCAAGCATTGCTTGCTGTCATCCTTTTTCTTTGGGAAAGATCTATATAGAAACTGTCTGAGTGCGGTATCACTAACATATACCATCACATATTGAAAATAACAATATCAATTGCTACCATCATCATTTTTCTGCAAAGATCACTATGAGTCTGTATAATAATCTGCATTCATAACCATATTGAGGAACTCCGGATTTTCTTTTTTCTTCCTTTTTTCTTCCTTTTTCCACATGAACATTGTATAAGTCCATCGAACAATTGTGAGGATATTAATTGTCGGACTAACATCAGCCAATATTATTCAGTATATTACAGTACCATACAGTGCCAATATTTTAAGTTGTGTATTTTATATATGTATTTTATATATTTTTTATGGTAATCTATGCTAGGATTTTATACTTGTATTATTAAATTGGATAAATCTGGTATTAATTCTGTATATGACTCCATCTATCAGAGTGCCCATTCACTTTATATATATTCTGTAAGATACTTTACATTTTTACATTAAAGGCATATTGTAGTATTTTTATATTCTTGGAATAAGCCATCAGTATCAGCTCGTCAGAAGTCCACCTGTGTTGATTAGCAGTTTCAGAGTAGCTTCTGCACTGAATTGAATAGCAGCAGATGTCCTCGACAATCTGATATTGAGGTCTTATCCTGAGGATAAGCCATCAATATTAAAATCCCGGAATATCCCTTTAAACTGGATTTATAAAGTCCATACTATGGTGTACATAACATGCAGACCAGAAGACTTCTACGGGGCCCAGGTGGAGGTGGCCAGGTGGTGAACATCACTTTGGATGTGCTAGTCTAAATTTTTTTGCAGTATGTTTGGAGGGTAGCTGCCTCCTTTATATTAAGCACTCCTATGCTCATCTGTTCAGGGCTTCTAAGCAGAGTATAAATATAGCTGGTTCCTACACCACCCTAAACATTGTACGCTTAGGTTAGGAATAGGAAAGCCATTTCTGTTATTGTTAGGTACCCATCTGCAGAAGACACCTTGATGTTGGCAGATGGGCCCAACACATGTTTGATCAAAAATGTGCGCACAGAGCTTATATTTTTCATGTATAGTAGGTATAGTACCACTTTAATCCAGAATAATCCCTAATCCCTAGTTCTATTGTTTCCATGTGTAATGGTGTGCTGCTATATTTTCTTTGCTGTTTGTATGTCAGTCTAGACATCTTACCTATAACTTCTGTTCTTAAACCAGACATCTTCCCCATAACTTCTACTCTTCAATGTAGACCTCATTCCCAAGCCATCTGTACTTCTTCCCTGGAACTTTTATTCTTCAATCTAGACCTCTTCCTTGGAACTTCTATTCTACAACCTAGACATCTTCTCCATAACTCAATCTTTTAATCATGTTCTTCATAATTCTATTCCTCAATCTAGATGTCTTTGCCATAACTTGTATTGTCAATCTTGTGTCTTCCCCATAACTTCTTTTCTTCAGTTTAGATGTCTTTCCCATAATTTAAATTCTAAAATCTAGATATCTTTCCCATAACTTCTACTCTTCAATCTAGAAGTCTGCCGCACTTCTATTGCTTAATCTAGATGTCTTCTAGATGTCTTCTATGACTCAGTCTTGATGTGTTTCTATTCTATTCTACCCTTCCCCATAATTTTTAGTCTCTAATCTAGATGTTTTCCCCACATCTTCTATCCTAAAAAACTTTCCCTTGCCATGAAACTTAATTTTGTTAAATTTTGTAAATTACTATCTTCTCACAGTTTCTCTCCAGAATATTTATGTCAGCATTTCATTAAACGCGCATAAACTCTGCCATTCTACACATTTCTTTCATCTAGTAATTTAGCTACAACTTTTAAAATAACTGAATAACTTTTACCACTTCTTTATTCTGCGGGCAAAAAAGGCCTGGCCATTTCCCGCCCAGAACTCTTTTGTATCATGACTTTGTGAAGTAAATTCTAGCCTAATTTCCATGAGAAGAACACTCACTTTTATACTCCTGATTGCCATGATCTCATCTAAAAATAAATATCTGCTTGAAATCTTTTTCTAAAAAAAATGAAAAAAGAACAAGAAAAACAAAAAGGCTCAGTGAATCTTTCTTGAAGATGTGAGAGACTGGGCAGCGGCTGAATAGGTTTAGACATCCTGTCTTTTGATCTTTTTTTCCCGCCTCTAAGTGTGTCCCTATTTATGGCTGTCACTGGAATGCCCCTGATTCCAAACATTAGGCCGTGTTGGTTTCTCTATTGGAGCCATTAACTCTCTCACAATTTCTGTCCCATTCAATCGCCCCTCTGTTTTCTGTCACGCACCCTCCACCTGTTCAGCTGTCATTGTTCCAAGGTCATTCACAGTCAATTTAGCTCAGCAGTAATTGAAGCCTCTATTGTGGCCACCAGTTAACAATTGGAAGCTGAGTGTGGGAATGAGAAGAGAGGATGGGGCTCACCAACCGGACCCTTCGCAGACTGAACACCAGAATACCACACAAATTACGTCAGAGGCGACATTGAACTCTGCCACATTCAGAAATGCACAGCCCATTGTTAGAGAGATTTGCTGACTTCATTTCTCAGTACTGAGGCCTGGAACAAGAGCAAGTCTTGGTAGCTTTAGGGTCCTTTGAATGAGTTGATGGGTGAGGTGCAGGGAAAGGGAGGAGGTTAATAAGTGTTTATATGGACACACAGAAAGAGATAATTAAATTCATTGACAAAGGGAGATACTTTTCTTTGTTGTGTAGATAGTACTTAGCCAATGGCGGGAAACTCTTCATTTGAATGACCAGAGCTGAAATATTGTTGAATAGCTATGACGACATCTCAGTGTGTAATATTTATGTGAATTTAAATTCAGTATATATAGATTCAAATTCAGATTTAAATGCAGTCCATTCTTTCTTTTTTTAATTTTAATAGTAAATATAAAAATATAAAATTGAAATCTGTTTGCCGTGTAAACTTTTAAAATGAGAATAAAAGTATAATTCATAATTACCTTTGTCTACTCATTGTTCAGTTCACTGTAAAAAGATGGATAGTAAAAAATTAACGAATGATAGTTAAAAAAATAAAACTGTGAAAAATATCTTAAAAAAACTTTTTTTAAAAGTATACCTTTGCACCCCCCTCTAACTTTTCTACCAGTTCACAGCATCCTCCACACAGTTACAATTGCTGTACCCTTTATAATTGTTGCACAAAGTTTCCTTTGTAGAATGTTGATTTTTTATTATTTTTATATTGTTTTGAAAAAAATCCTCAAAAATACTGGGAAAGCTCAGTCCACTAGCTCCAGTGGTGCAATCGGTTAGCGCACGGTCCTTATAAGACTGAAGAGCAATGCTGAGGTTGTGAGTTCAGTCCTCACCTTGAACAGATGTTTAAGTGTGCATTATGCTTTACATATAAAGGGGCAGATTTATTAAACCTGAAGATGGAGTAAATTTAGGGAGTAATTCCTCAAGGAAGACATTTATCAAGACCGGTGTTTTCATTGCCAGTCTGGAGTGTGCGCCAATGTTATGGTGCGGCTCAGGCCTCAACATAAATTTTGTGCATCCTCCCGCAGGCCGTACAACAGACTAAAATCTACACCTCTCTATCCTACGGAGTAGTAGAGCCACTCCATATTGCAAATCTTTTAAAATCTACAGCAGCCTCCTAGCTGCTGTAGATTTCTATCTTCATTCATGCCAGAACACTGGTATGAATGAAGATAAATGTGCTGTCCCTGCTGGCCATGCCCCCTTCAGCTGTCAATTTGCCCCTTTTATCACCTTTTCAGAAAAGTGGCAAGGAGGAAAAGTCGCACATTCTACCACAAAAAAATGCTGCGCAACACAAATTTCCGCTTTTTAATGCTACAATAGTGGCACAAAGGGCATGATAAATGTCCCACTAAGTGCACAGTGCAGGTAAAGTGAAGTGAATTTGCTTGTTTTGTCAGTGGAGTAGGCAATTTTCACTAAATTTGTAATGTATGTACTCCATTTTTGGCTGGTTTGTGCCATGGTTGGCAGTCTGCATTTACTATGGGAAGGGCAGATGTTTTGTGGACAGGGCTTCGTTTTTAGCCAGATTTAGGTTTGTGACTTTTTGAAAAAAATCACACAAAGGAGGCAATATATTAAGTGCTCTGTGCCAGAAGAGTGAAGTGATTTTGTCTATTTTATTGGTGGACTAGGCAACTGCACCAAATTTATGATGTATTTGCAGCATTTTAAGGGTGATTCACACCATTCCTGGCAGTCTGCCTTTACTAAGGGGCAGCCACATGTTTTGCAGGTGGAGCTGTGTTTTTAGCTGGTGAAGTACAAACTTATAAAGCCTTTGTAAAAAATAAAAAATATGACTAGGCTTTAGACCAGACATCCTCAAACTGCGGCCCTCCAGCTGTTGTAAAACTACAACTCCCACAATGCCCTGCTGTAGGCTGATACCTGTAGGCCAGGGATGTCAAACTCGTGGCCCTCCAGCTGTTCCAAAACTACAACTCCCATCATGCCTGGGCATACTGCAGCTATCAGGGAATGCTGGGAGTTGTAGTTTTGCAACATCTGGAGGGCCATGAGTTTGACATCCATGCTGTAGGCTGTTTGGGCATGCTGGGAGTTGTAGTTTGAGGATGCCTGCTTTAGGGCCGCAGTTTGAGGATGCCTGTTTTAGACTAAAACATACATAGGACTGTTGTGCGACAAATTTAATAAATGGTAAGCAACATTTTGTAAATCTGTCGCAATTTTTTTTTATAGTAGACACTCAAAAGAAAAAGTACAAAAATGTGCATATTGATACATTACCCCTTAAGGGCCCTTTACACAGGCCCACAATTTAACAGGTCATTGCTGACTAGAGTTACTAGTAGCTTGTTAGCGATGATCTGGCGGTGTAAATGCACTGCCGATTACCCAATGAACAAACAGAACGCTCGTTCATTGGGTAATTGTATCTTTTCTGCTCCCGGGAAACAACAAGACTGTATGGGGAATAGCGATGGCATTAGCGATTGCTACTCCCCATATTCTGTAGGAGCTGGAGGAGATCGGCGCATGTAAATGCACTGGTCTCCTCTGCTAGCGATCAGCTGATTGTTGGGAAGGAACGCTTCCTTGCCGACAATCTGCTAGTTCGTCGTCCTGTGCAAAGGGACCATTCAACAGGCTGCCTAGACCTGCACCAGATTTATCACAGGGATTCAGGCTTGATGATATACAGTATTTGTGGCAGGGATCAGTGGCGTAGCATGGGTTGCCAGCGCCTGGAGCAAGCCAAGTATTGCGTCCCCCCCTTAACCAGTGGACATGCCCCTTTTTATACAGACGGAACTGATTACGGTCTTCTAAGACCCAGCAGCTCTGCTCAGCCCCTTAAACAGCTGCTTTCTCTATTCATTGCATAGGGCTCATTGGGGGGTCATTTAGTAAGTGTGCTACATCCATTTTAGGCATAAAAAAAGTCACAAACAAAATCAACTTTTCTGACGCCCATGAGATAATATTTAGTCATACAGGCGTTTTTGTGCTGTCCTCGCCAGTTGGAAGGGGAAACTTAGGGGCATGGCGTGGGCTGGGTCCGGGACTGGACATCGAACCTGACGCATATACAATCTGTTACGCCTCAAAACAGATTTAAAGAGGAGTAAAAACTACTTCAGTCAGAGACTGGATTACTTTTTACTCCAGGTGCATGGACTGAGCCACGTCATAAATTATGAACTTTCTCCACGAGCGCAGGCAAGTAAATAAGACTCCCCTTGCAGAGCAGGCCCATGGTAATTTTACTCGTACTACTCTGACCACTTAAAGAGGTTGGCCAGTAAAAGCAGATTTGCTGATAGTAAAAAGCATTTTTAAACTATTGGCACTATAGTCCGATAGTGCTATGAACATGGCCGCTGATGGAGGGTTCTGTCCATCAGCGGCCTCCATTTACTGATATTGGGGACAGACTGCACGTGTGCTAGTTCCCCTGTCTATTCCAAACTCCCACAGATTCCAGATCAGACTACCTATTACTGTAATATAGACTCCACACCAGACTCCCCATTAGTACAGACCTAAGCTCTGTAGGTACAGGTGACACATGCCACCCCCCAGGGCACGATCGGGGTCCCAGTGTGTAGGAAATGATGAGTGGTGATGCGTATTTACTAGTTCTGTGTCCCACGGTGCTCTTACCTGGATACCGTCGCTTCCCAGGGTTAGGCTCCGCAGCATTCAAAGGAGCTGTAGATGAAGGAATAAGCTGAGTCCAGACTTGATAAAGTTTAACTTGCATTCAGATAATATTTTATCTGTCTCTGGCTCCAGCAGGTTTTGGGGTGCACTGGCAGATCATCTCAGGTGCTTTGTCTTTCTCTACTGTACTAATCTCTGGCTTCGTCTGGTATGTAGGCTTTTTAGCAGTTCTGGTATCTTTGAGTGGGGTGCCTTTGGCTGTTGGCCCCCTCGTAATACTCAGTTTATGAACTGCAAGAAGTCCGGGTGTTCTATGGGCTGCTTCCCCTGGAAGACTCCTACTGCAAGAGGGGGGAGCTGCCCCCACTGTGCCATGTTTCCTCTCCTTCCAACTCTCATATCCTCCTGAACAGGCAAGACGCCACTCCCCTTGGAAGATCTGGACAAAGAGGGGAAGAGAATGGAATAGTTAGTTCCATTCTACCTATAGCTCACTGCCAGACACACTGACACCTGCTGGTAAACCAGACACAATGTATACAATACATTGAATAACAGTTACATAGCAATGCTATTAAGTCATAATATCAAAGGACCTGGAATCAGATATTGGTTAGCCTATTAGAGACAGTAGCAGGTTGAAGGAATGGTAGTGCCCGCTCTGGGGTACTACACAAGGAGGTGGGAAATATGGTTTTTGCCTCAAAGGAGAAAAAATATCATACTGTGTAAGCGTCTCCTCCTCTTCTCTCCTCTCCTGCGTCCTGATGCTGAGGCAGCCTGCGAGCAGTGTGCCTCGTAAGGGGGAGTAAATTCCATTCACTGTATCTCAGGCAGCACCAGGGGCGTTGCAAGGTTAAAACATTCGGGGTCTGGGCCCCTGTTGTTTTGTCTCAGGCCCAGAATGTCCTGCCTGCCAGCTAGATACAACTGTATTGCTGTCCTCAGGATGGCAATACAATTGAATCTAATGCAGAGGAAGATCTGAAGGACCTGTGGTGACATCACAGGTCATGTGACCAGTAAAGCAGGCAGTGGTTGAGAAGGACCTGCGATGATGTCAACATCATGTGACCAGTGCAGGAGAGGACGGCAATGAAGAGGAGAAGACCTGGGGGAAGAAGCTGTGGTGATGTCTGCTACATGAGGAGAGGTAAGTGAAGGGAAAGGCAGAGCAATACTGGGAGTTGTGGTTATTTAACTGGGACTGTATGTTAGGCTGAAGGGAGGGATGTTATTTACATGGGACTGTATGTTGGAGGTGGCTGGGGAGGGGGTCATGTTATTTACATGGGACTGTATGTTGATGGTGGCTGTAGAAGGGACTATTGTTATTTACATGGGACTGTATGTTAGACGGGGCTGTGGAAGGGAGTGATGTTATTTACATGGGACTGAGTGTTGGAGGGGGCTGGGGCAGGGTGATGTTATTTACATGGGACTGTATGTTGAAGGCGGCTGTGGAAGGGGATGATGTTATTTACATGGGACTGAATGTTGGAGGCGGCTCTGGTAGGGAGTGATGTTATTTACATGGGAATGCAAGTCGGAAGGGTCTGGGGAGGCAGTAATGTTATTTACATGGGACTGTATGTTGATGGCGGCTGTGGGAGGGAGTGATGTTATTTACATGGAACTGAATGTTACAGGGGTCTGAGGGAAGGAGTGATGTTATTTACATGGAACTGAATGTTGAGAGGCAACGTTATTTACATGGGACTGTATGTTGAAGGTGGCTGGTGGGGGTGAATGATGTTATTTATATGCGACTGAATGTTGAGGGGGTGATGTTTACATGGGATTGCATGATGGAGGCTGCTGAAAAGGGGGTGATATTATTTACTTCGGACTGTATGTTGAAGGGCGGCTGGAGAGGAGGTGATGTTATTTACATGGGACGGTATTTTGGAGGGGGCTGTAGATAGAGAGGGATGTTATTTACATGGGACTGTATATTGGATCGGGCTGAGAGATGGTGTGATGGTATTTACATTGGACTCTATGGCGGAGGGAAATAGTGTTATTTACATTGGACTGTATATTGGAGAGGCTGAACAGAGGGGAGTGATGTTATTTACATAGGACTGTATTTTGGAGGGTAACTTGCAAAAATGGTCAGCACCTGACTTCCAGTTTGTCAGCACGGTAAAGGAATCACTCCAATGGAAATGTAGCAAAAAATCCCAGCGGACGCTCTTTGTCTTTAAAGCATCTCTTTCTTTATTACATCAATACAGATACATATTGGGAAAAAAAATCATTAATAAATGTTCCTTGGACTTAATATTACTTACAGTGGATCGCCTACAGAAAGCGATAATAGAGATTAAAGATCAACTTGAGACCACTGAACGCCAGTTGCAGGATTGCCTTGATACTGATGAATTTTCCAAGTTGAAAGACACAGTGAATAATTATATCTACAATTACAAAAAAGAAGAGGAGGAAAAGAAGAGGTCTAAATTTTTGCGTGATAACGAGGATTATTTATTGAATAAAGTGTATAAATGGCAAGAATCCTCACAGCGTTCCGGGTTACAAGAGACCTACCGGAAAGAATTATTATTCAACAATTTCTGGAAGCGAGTCAGCTGGGTCGAAAGAATCACGCCCTTTTTTCAGAGGGGAAATGGCTGACGACCACCAGGAGGAAACGTAGGGCGGGTCGCAAACATCGACGGCCAGGGAATGACTCCACTGAACATACAGACGCGATCCCAGGTAGGATGCCATCTCTGTTAATCTGTCCTCTAAAGCATTAACCCCAACACTATCACATGCTTTAGAGAAGGGCTTGTCTTTCAGCCCAGTTTCTCAATTTGATAGTTTTCAGATGGACATTGATTTGCAGCAGTTTTTCAGGAGGATAAGACTAGGGCCTCATGCACACGACTGTTTTTGTGGTCTACATCCGAGCCGCATTTTTTGCGGCTCGGGTGCAGACCCATTAACTTCAATGGGGCCGCAAAAGATGCGGACAGCAAAAAAAGATGCAGGGCCGCAAAAAAAAATATAACCTGTCCTATTCTTGTCCGTTTTGCGGACAAGAATAGGCATTTCTACAATGGGCCGCCCGTTCCGCAAATTGCGGAAGGAATACGGGCGCTTCCGTATCTGCCGTTTGCAGACCGCAAAAAAACAGCACGGTCGTGTGCATGAGGCCTAAAGGCACATTTTGCTGATAACGCATTTGTTTCTGAAGATCATGTGATTGATAACCCAGATAAAGCAACAGGTATAATAAAGTTAACAGACCTGGGGTTGAGAATGAGAAGTAGATATATGCCAACAAAAAATCTACACCCACCAGAGACTTATATATATTTGGAGACAATGGATACATAGATTTTAATGGACTCAATAAGAAGAGGAGAACTACATATGACAAGTAATACTACACCCCTAGAAAAACAGGCTATTCAATCACTGGTGGATTATAAAAGCCTGATCATAAAGCCTGCGGACAAGGGGGGTTCTGTGGTAATCATGGATAGGGCTAAGTATGTCAAGGAGGTTGAATGTCAGCTTTCTGATTTTGATACATATGCGGTATTAGACAGGGATCCGATGTTTCGGATCAAGAATAAAATACCTGCTGTGGTACATCATTTTACACCTTTGGGAGTGATTGATGATAAAATGAGTGAATTCTTGATAAACTATTCACCGATGACGCTGATATTTTATGTCCTCTCGAAGGTGCATAAAACCCCTATAGATCCACCTGGATGCCCTATAGTGGCGTCAATGAATTCTATCCTGTCTCCACTAGCAATAGTATTAGAGAAAGTTTTTAAAACCTCTTTTCTGCTGGATACGTTGCATTTCCTTGACATGATTAAAGGTCTCCATCAAATTCCAAAAGATGGTTGGTAACTATCGATGTGGTGAGCCTCTACACCTCCATTGACCATGAGGGGGGTGTGGTGGCAGTGTCACGATCGCTACATGAGAGTGAATATGATGATATACAACGAGAGCTTTTTCTGAAGCTGTTACAATTGGTTCTTTTTGAAAATTATTTTATGTTTGGTGATACTTTCTAATTGCAGCGACGCGGGACCGCGATGGGCTCGAATGTGGCCCCGCCCTACGCAAACGCATTTATCGCATCAATTGAGGAGATACATATACTGTATACCCAAATCCTGATTATCGGAAATTTGCCTTATTATGGAAAAGATATATAGATGATGTGTTTTGCGTATGGGCGGGGCCACTCGAGCCCCTCGCTACCTTCTTTGCATACCTGAATGAAATTTGTACTACACTGAAATTCACAATGACATATGATCAAAAACAAGTGAGTTTTTTGGATACCTTGGCTATCAAAGATGAAGAAGGCTTTTTACATACAGACCTTTTTTGAAAGGATACTGATAAGAATAGTGTACTATATTATACCAGTGCACACCCGGTCTCTTAAAAAAAAAAAAACATTCCTAGATCCCAAATACAAAAGGGGTTAAACGTATAGTGTCTGATTAACAGGTGCAGGAGCAGAGGGTAGAAGAAATGCTGGATAGATTTAAATCAAGAGGTTATACGGAGCGGGTCCTTGGGGAAGCGACAACGGTCTGTACACAGACCAAGAAAAGGGATAACACCTTACGTATCCCATTTATTCATAAGTTTCATGTATTCAATAAACGATTTGATAACATTGTTCGGAAACATTGGTCACTTTTAAATAAGTCATATCCACAGATAATGGTGTTTAAAAACCCTCCATTCATTTGTAACAAGTGCGGGACTAATTATCGAGATCTGTTGGTCCATGCAGACATTGGTACAATGAAGACTACATTGCGACAAAGATTATTGGGCAGTCAACGGCACTTATCCATGTCTGCATTGCGCGCAATGTTCGCATATAATCAAGGGAGATTTTTTCACCACCCCCATACTGGAAGGACATACAAAATGAAAGTTTTTTTTTACCTGGGATTCAGCTAATGTAGTATATATGATCAAGTGCCCGTGTGGCTTGACTTACATAGGGGAAACGATACAATCGATTAGGGATCGCATATGTAAACACAAGTCAAACATACGTACTGGCAATTTGCTGTTACCATTACCGGCTCACTTCCATAAATCACGTAATTCGATCTCTCAACTTAGATTCCAGGTCTTGGAGCAAGTTAGTGGACATAGAAGAGGAGGTGACCTTAAATCACAACTGTTGTGCAGAGAGGCGTTCTGGATTAATACTCTGGGGACATTGCAATCCAGGGGATTGAATCGAGAATATGAAATTACTCATCTGATATAAGATCTATGTTTATTATGCTTATGAGTTAATATGTTCATTTCTGGGTTGATTTAGCATTTTCTTACAGACTGGGAATTTGCGATGATTTTCTACAAGCAAGTGATATTTGCATCGATCTTTGTTGCACATCCGATTTTTGTATAGATGTTATTTATTTTTGCTTATTTTGTATGTTGTTCGTCTGAGGTGTCGTTTCAATGGGTCAGTGGAGTGATTCACTAGCATAGTAATTCATTATCACAGCCAGCAGAGAGGAGGAGGAGTTTGGATAGGTTTTTAACCCCTTAAGGACTCAGCCCTATTTCACCTTAAGGACTTGGCCATTTTTTGCAAATCTGACCAGTGTCACTTTAAGTGCTGATAACTTTAAAACACTTTGACTTATCCAGGCCGTTCTGAGATTGTTTTTTCGTCACATATTGTACTTCATGACACTGCTAAAATTGGGTCAAAAAAGTGAATTTTTTGCATAAAAAAAACCATATTTACCAAAAATTTTGAAAAATTTGCAAATTTCAAAGTTTCAGTTTCTCTACTTCTGTAATACATAGTAATACCCCCAAAAATTGTGATGACTTTACATTCCCCATATGTCTACTTCATGTTTGTAGCATTTTGGGAATGATATTTTATTTTTTGGGGATGTTACAAGGCTTAGAAGTTTAGAAGCAAATCTTGAAATTTTTCTGAAATTTACAAAAACCCAATTTTTAGGGACCACTACAGCTCTGAAGTCACTTTGCGAGGCTTACATAATAGAAACCGCCCAAAAATGACCCCATTCTATAAACTACACCCCTCAAGGTATTCAAAACTGATTTTACAAACTTTGTTAACCCTTTAGGTGTTGCACAAGAGTTATTGGCAAATGGGGATGAAATTTGAGAATTTCATTTTTTTGCCTAATTTTCCATTTTAACCCATTTTTTCCACTAACAAAGCAAGGGTTAACAGCCAAACAAGACTGTATCTTTATTGCCCTGACTCTGCCGTTTACAGAAACACCCCATATGTGGCCGTAAACTACTGTACGGCCACACAGCGGGGCGTAGAGTGAAAGGTGCGCCGTATGGTTTTTGGAAGGCAGATTTTGCTGGACTGTTTTTTTGACACCATGTCCCATTTGAAGCCCCCTGATGCACCCCTAGAGTAGAAACTCCATAAAAGTGACCCCATCTAAGAAAGTACACCCCTCAAGGTATTCAAAACTGGATTTTAGAAACTTTGTTAACCCTTTAGATGTTGCACAAGATTTAATGGAAAATAGAGATACAATTTCAAAATTTCACTTTTTTGGCAGATTTTCCATTTTAATATTTTTTTTCCAGTTGCAAAGCAAGGGTTAACAGCCAAACAAAACTCATTATTTATGGCCCGGATTCTGTAGTTTACAGAAACACCCCATATGTGGCCGTAAACTGCTGTACGGCCACACAGCGGGGCGTAGAGTGAAAGGTGCGCCGTATGGTTTTTGGAAGCCAGATTTTGCTGGACTGGTTTTTTGACACCATGTCCCATTTGAAGCCCCCCTGATGCATCCCTAGAGTAGAAACTCTATAAAAGTGACCCCATCTAAGAAACTACACCCCTCAAGGTATTCAAAACTGATTTTACAAACTTTGTTAACCCTTTAGGTGTTGCACAAGATTTATTTGGAAAATAGAGATACAATTTCAAAATTTCACTTTTTTGAAAGATTTTCCATTTTAATTTTTTTTTTCCAATTACAAAGCAAGGGTTAACAGCCAAACAAAACTCATTATTTATGGCGCTGATTCTGTAGTTTACAGAAACACCCCATATGTGTTCGTAAACCGCTGTACGGGCACACGGCAGGGCGCAGAAGGAAAGGAATGCCATACGGTTTTTGTAAGGCAGATTTTGCTGGACTGTTTTTTTTTACACCATGTCCCATTTGAAGTCCCCCTGATGCACCCCCAGAGTATAAACTCCAAAAAAGTGACCCCATTTTAGAAACTACGGGATAGGGTGGCAGTTTTGTTGGTACTAGTTTAGGGTACACATGATTTTTGGTTGCTCTATATTACACTTTTTTGTGTGGCAAGGTAACAAGAAATAGATTTTTTGGCACGTTTTTTTTTTGTTATTTACAACATTCATCTGACAGGTTAGATCATGTGGTAATTTTATAGAGCAGGTTGTCACGGACGCGGCGATACCTAATATGTATACAATTTTTTTTATTTATGTAAGTTTTACACAATGATTTCATTTTTAAAACAAAAAAAATGTTTTAGTGTCTCCATAGTCTAAGAGCCATAGTTTTTTCAGTTTTTGGGCGATTATTTTAAGTAGGGTCTCATTTTTTGCGGGATGAGATGACGGTTTGATTGGCCCTATTTTGGGGTGCACATGACTTTTTGATCGCTTGCTATTACACTTTATTGTGACGTAAGATGACAAAATGGCTTTTTTTACACCGTTTTTATTTTTATTTTTTTACAGTGGTCACCTGAGGGGTTAGGTCATGTGATATTTTTATAGAGCCGGTCGATACGGACGCGGTGATACCTAATATGTATACTTTGTTTTATTTATTTAAGTTTTACACAATGATTTCATTTTTGAAACAAAAAAAATCATGTTTTAGTGTTTCCATAGTCTGAGAGCCATAGTTTTTTCAGTTTTTTGGCAATTATTTTGGGTAGGGTATGATTTTTGCGGGATGAGATGACGGTTTGATTGGTACTATTTTGGCGTACATGCGACTTTTTTGATCACTTTTATTACCTTTTTTGGGAAGTAAGGTGGGCAAAATTTCAATTTCCTAATAGTTTTTTTTTTTTATGGCGTTCACCGTGCGGGGAAAGTAACATGACCGTTTTATAGATCAGGTCATTACGGACGCGGCGATACCAAACATGTGTAGGGAATTTTATTTTTTTCATTTTTATTCAGTGATAAATGTGTTTTTTTGATTTTTACTTTTTTTTCACTTTTTTTTTTGACCCAGACCCATTTGGTTCTTGAAGATCCAGTGGGTCTGATGTCTGTATAATACAGTACAGTACAATATATATTGTACAGTACTGTATTTTACTTACACTTTGAACAGATCTCTGCCTTCAGCACAGATCTGTTCAGCACCATGGACAGCAGGACGCCTGAGAAGGCGTCCTGTTGCCATGGGAACCTTCCCCATCTGCTCAGTAGTGGTCAGAACTGCGCAGACGGGGAAGGGTAAGGACGGGGCTTCGGGGGGCTGTCTGGGAGCTCTCTCCCTCTCCATTCGGGGGGCTGCAAAGGCACTGCAGCCCCCCGATGGGAGAGGGAGGGAGCTACTTCTTACTGTTAACTTTTTCCATACAGCGGTCCGTACGGACCGCTGTATGGAAAGGGTTAAACGGCTGACATCGCATCACCGATGTCAGCCGTTTATACCAGGGTGCCAGCAATGTGCTGGCACCCTGGTATACCCACTCTACACCAACGAATTTTCAAGGGGAGGCGGGCGGGGGATCGCGATCCCGCCTGCCGCACCGCCCGCCTCCCGCACCGCCCCCACCGCCCACAACTCCCCCCCCTGCACCACCCGCCGGCAAAAAATCATGCAGGGGTGCAGGGGGGATGTAAAATCTATATTTGAGGTACACTAAAGTTTCTGATCCCCGCGGTCAGGGACCGCGGGGATCAGAAACTGCAAAAAGCGCAGAAACCGCAGGTCTGAATTGACCTGCGGTTTGCGGCGATCGCCGATGGGGGGGGTCACATGACCCCCCCTGGCGTTGTCACAGGATGCCGGCTGAATGATTTCAGCCGGCATCCCGTTTCCATTAACCCCCGCGGCGCCGGAATCTGCATTTAAAGTTAGGACGTACCGGTACGCCCTGAATCCTTAAGGACTCGGGAAATAGGGCGTACAGATACGCCCTGCGTCCTTAAGGGGTTAAGGCTACACATTACTCTGTTTGTAATGAGCTGATCAGGGGCGGACACAGGCAGCAAAGGGCCCCTGGGCCCTGTGCAAAGGATGTACCTGCCCCCCCTTCCCCCAACCACACATACAAATATAAACATTTATGTGCAAATAAAAAACATCTTGTGAATATGTTTACAATATGTATATATATTTCTTTCATACTAGGTCACGCCTCTAACTCTGCCCAAAGCATTACTATACACACTCAGTCCCCTTAATGCCCCCACATAGTAATTATTCCCCCTTTGTGCCAGTACATTGTAGTTATGTCCAGATATGTGTCCCCTTCACATTAGTAATTGTCAGATATGTGTCCCCTTCACAGGAAGTTAAAATAATATACTCACCTAGTTCCTCATGATCACAGTTCAGCCGCTGGCGCTCCACAGCAGTAGCAGGATGTAGTGTCACACATTGCTCTGCTGGTCTGTGTAGGAGGAGGAGCACAGCAGATTCCCGGCCGCACCGCTCCTCCTCCTACACAGACCAGCAGTGTAATGTCTGAGACTACATCCTGCTACTGCCGTGGAGCCTGGTCCATACTTAGATTTGATGCTGCCCTAGGCACTATAGTGCCAGCTTTCTCCCCCCAATGAAGTCCATAGCTGATGGTAAAATGCTCCCTAGGCCTTCAGCCATCCCTCAGGGCTCCCTCATACACTTGGACAATTAAAGGACTGACCTGTTACGTGTGCGCTTGGCAGCTGAAGGCATCTGTGTTGGTACTATGTTCTTATGTGCCTGCATTGCTGAGAAAAATGATGTTTTATTATATACAACCGGGGACGTTACCATTACACCTAGAGGCTCCGCTCTCTCTGTAACTGCCGCGCCCTCTGCACTCTAACATGGCCAGGTGTGATGACATTTTTACTGCCAGTCCCTGTCAAAGTAGACAGCGAGCGGCAGTTGCAGAGACAGCAGAACCTTTAGGTGTAATGGTAACGCCCCTGTTGCTCCTAGGGGATCATTTGCATATATTCAAATATTCTTTTTTTTTTTTATAATGCAGGCACATATGAACATGAGCCCAACACCGACCGGCACTGATGGGCGGCTTAAGCGCCGCCCTAGCCATTTTACAGGCTAAGGCAGCGCTAAAGTATGTCCATTAGTGCCAGTGACATCACCGGGCTCACTGCCAAGCGCAAGCCCCCCCAAAAAGTATCCCCAGTGGTAATAAGGCTCCCTACAGTGCCCTCAGTACTAATAAGGCCTCCCTATAGGGCACCTCTTATAATCTATAAGGCACTTCTATAGAGCCCTGAGTAGTAGTAATGTCCTCCACCACTGCCCACAGTATTTATAATGTTCCCTGCAGTGTTCCCTGTAAGTATAATACCTCCTACCGTAGCCCCCGGAGTTATAATCATCTCTGTAGTGCCCCCATAAATTATAATGCCCGTCCTCTCCCTCTAGTCTTAATACTGGAGGGCTCTTCTAGTAATGGTGGCACTCTTGGGGAGCGTTATCACGGTTGGGGGCACTGTAAGGGGCAGTATTACTAATGAGGGCATTCTAGAAAGGAATTTTTATTGGTGGGGCTATGAGGAGCACTATTACTATGGGGGCACTCATATTTCTTCAGGATAGTGTTTGGAGGTATTGGGGAGCACAGCGAGCAGCAGGATAACACTATGGAACTCCAGGTTGGGGGATGATGATAGAAATGTGAGAAAGCTAAGATGTCCGTGTGTCACACTCTGCAGAGACGAGGCGGCTGACAGAAGTTGTTCAGACTGTATGGAGAATATGGTGAGATCTACATCTGAGAAGACGTCACCTGGGAGGCCCTGGATGTGACAGGTATGTGCTGCTGTATAGTGAGTACAGCAAAATGCGGTGTGCAGGGGGGAGTTCGAGAACTGGGCCATATTCATTGGGGCTTGGGCCCTGGATCTTTTGAGGCTCTAGCAAAGCCCCCTGGCAGCACACTGCGTGCACCCTACCATTACCATTCAGTCAATGCACATTGCACTGCCTGCCACATATAGAATGGTATTGTCTGTTAAAGTGCTCAGGCTACCAGAAGCCCCCTTGTAGTTTGGCGCCCCCGCCCATGCTAGTGGCAGGGATAGACACTTTTGTATAACTTTTTACCAATTATTGGTTGGCTTGGTTTCAGACAGAATTTTACATCAGAACTGTGGTGCATTTTTGGAGCAAATGCCACACCCTTTATTTATCAAGTCAGTAAAAATTGAAAAAATACTAGGTGAAGATACATTAATACATCTAGGACAGTGTTTTCTCATAAAATATAGATGCACTGTAATTCTGACAGGTACATTATACCATCTTTTAAGAACTAGTTTCACCTGAAGCATGGGACCCTCGGCAGTAAAGTAGGGTCCTCCCGCTTGTTAATAGTTGCTCCTGTAATATGTAAATACAGATATAAATCATATGCAATTTTACCTGAATGTTTGTATCTAAATACTGCCATGCATTACAAACAATGCCCACAAAATATTGACACTACCATTTAGTATCTAGATAATTCTGCCATAAAACATTTATGAAATACCTTCATACATTATCCAAACCTGATACTACCAATCGGTTAGCGCGTGGTACATATAAGTGTCATGCCCTGCTAAGGCTATGTGCGGAGGTCTGCGAGGTTAGCAGCGCATGTGTAGCTTTGTTTTGGGAAGCAAGGAAGGATCGATCCTGCTCAGTAAAAGATAAGTTGGTTTTGTTTTCTTGTGGTTTTCTGCCCCCTCCAGGTCCTGAGGGAGCAGGCTGCCTCTTTCCCCCTTCCACCATCTTAGGGATTCTAGGGAATCTTCAGCCCAGGCACGAGGACACGTTATTCCCATCTTCAGGGTCTGAATGTGGGCATAGAAGTCTAGGGAAAGCTGGTAGGGATTTGTCAGGTGGTGACCTCTATCCCCAGCTTCTTGCCTAGACACTTGTTTTTTTATATCCTGTGTATCTTGTATCCTGTCTGCCGTGACAATAAGACAGTAACTTCTGAGTGATGCTGCGGTTGAGCGTTCAAGCCTCACCTGGGGCACATGTTTTGCCTTTGTCTGTTCTCTGACCTATGGAATTTGTGCTATAATCTCCTTTGTATTTGCTCAGCAGTGAAATCAATAGCGATCAAATGTGCAGAACTCAAAGGCTACACCACATAAATAAGGGCATAAGGTAAAAGTCCAAACTCACTTCCCGACCTTTGGGCACAGGAGCTGTGCTTGCCCGATCAGTGGCAGGGGGCTGGCTGTTACTGGACTGGTATTAACCAATGCTGACCGCCGAGAGCTCCTTCTCTCTACCCATTGGCTCCCTGTGCTGATGGCTGCTAACATCTCATCGTAGAGAGATTAAAGACACTGCACAAATCTTGCATGGCAAAGTGATTTCACTCTACACGAGATTTTGCGCTGTATCTTCAAACAAAATGGCCGTGACGGCCTCTTCGCATGCAAACGAGGCGACTATGTATTTATTTATTTTTGTTTTTACCGCCATTTCCGGGAAAATTGATTCACGAAGCGAGAGGAAATTCGACAAATTAAGTTTTTCTTGAAGTTCGGATCAAAGTTAATTAGTTTGACTTTGATTCGCTTAACACTATCTCATAGGCAATTGTCAGTGTAAAACAGACAGTTCCAATGCAGTACACTATAGCATGTATTGTACTGCATTGGAAAAGGGATCAGATCCTCAAAAGTTTAACTTGAATTTTTGGGACAAAAAAAGTGTTTCCTTAACATTAAAATAATTAAACTTTCAATTTCAAGTAAAAAAAAAAAAAAATCGACCATCAACCTGCTCCAGACTAAAAAAAAGACCAAGTAGCCATTGGCTCCTGAACTGAAAAATTTAGGAGCCAAATCAAATTTTTAGTCGCCAAATCGAAACCGAATCAAAATTTTGGTATCGTGACAACACTACTCCGATCAGATCGGCGTAGGGTTGTTTTGATACCAAAATTCTGATTCGCTTTCGTCACCATAAAAAAGTATTGCGATACTCAATACCGCGCAAAAAAAAAAAAAAAGCCGCGTGCATTTTGCATTTTATAAAACATTTGGCCCATAGAAGAACAGTCCGATCCTATTTTTTGGGGTGACAAGGTGACCAAAAAATGGCGAATGCTCACCGCATAAGAGATATTTTTTAATAATTTAATAGTTTGGACAGCGCTGTGTAATATGTTTATTTATTTATTTATTGCTTATATATTTTATATGTAAAATTGGGAAAGGGGGGATTTAAACTTAATATTTTAGGGTACTGTCACACTAGCGTTTTTCTTTTCCGGCATAGAGTTCCGTCCTAGGGGCTCTATACCAGAAAAGAACTGATCAGGCATATCACCATGCATTCTGAATGGAGAGCAATCCGTTCAGGATGCATCAGGATGTCTTAATTTCAGTCATTTTGACTGATCAGGCAAAAGATAAAACAGCAGCATGCTACAATTTTATCTCCGGCGAAAAAAAACTGAAGATTTGCCTGAATGCCGGATCCAGCATTTTTCTCCATAGGAATGTATTAGTTCCAGATCTGGCATTCAAAATACCGGAATGCACCTGCATTAAATCCAGACCCATTCACTTCTATGGGGCTGTGCACATGAGCGGTGATTTTCACACATCACTTGAGCGTTGCGTGAAAATCGCAGCATGCTCTATGTTGTGCGTTTTTCACCAACGCAGGCCCCATAGAAGTTAATGGGGCTGCGTGAAAATTGCAAGCAAGTGCGGATGCGGTGCGATTTTCACACATGGTTGCTAGGATGAAAGTCTATTCACTGTATTATTTTCCCTTATGACATGGTTATAAGGGAAAATAATAGCATTCTTTAATACAGAATGCTTAGTAGAAGGTCAATATAATAAACATTGGTGGCGCAGTGCTGCCCCCCAACACCCCAGTATAATAAACATTGGTGGCGCAGTGTGCCCCCCCAATATAATAAACATTGGAGGCGCAGTGCGCCCCCCCCCAATATAATAAACATTGGTGGCGCAGTGTGCCCCCCCAATATAATAAACATTGGAGGCGCAGTGCGCCCCCCCCCAATATAATAAACATTGGTGGCGCAGTGCGCCTCCCCAATATAATAAACATTGGTGGTGCAGTGCATCCCCCCAACACCCCAGTATAATAAAAATTGGTGGCGCAGTGTGCCCCTCCTCAATATAATAAACATTGGTGGTGCAGTGGGCAGTGCCAATGAGGGTTAAAAAATAAAAAAAATATTAACTCACCTCCTCCAATTGATCGTCTCCTGTTCTTTCTTCAGGACCTGTCAAAGGACCTGTGGTGACATCACTGTGCTCATCACATGATACATCACATGATCCATCACCATGGTAATGGACCATGTGATGAGCTCAGTGACGTCACCACAGGTCCTGAAGAAAGAACAGGAGACCGGCAGCTACGCGATCAACTGGAGGAGGTGAGTTAATTTTTTTTTAACCCTCATTGGCACTTCCCACGGAGCCATCAATGTTTCTTATACTGGGGTGTTGGGGGGCGCACGGTGCCACCAATGTTTCTTATACTGGGGTGTTGGGGGGTGCACTGTGCCACCAATGTTTCTTATACAAATACAGGAGGCGGGTGCCGGCCCCCGACCTCTAAAACAGGGAGCTGCGATCAGCGGCAGTTAACCCCTCAGGTACCGCACCTGAAGGGTTAACTCAACTGCCGCTGATCGCAGCTCCCTGTCATAGAGGTCGGGTGTCGGCTATTTGATTCCGGCACCCGCCTCCTGTATTTGTATTAACAGGTTAGTTATCTTCATTGGTGGCGCAGTGGCCACAGCCCCTCCCCTCCTCCTCTCGTCTCTCTCCTTATTGGGGGCGGAAGCAGCATAGGGGGGAGGGAGAAACTCCACAGAATTCTAGAGTCTGACTCACGGTTCTTTTAACTCAAAGAATCGAATGAGTCACTAACTAAGTCGGATCTTTAGATTCTTTTAACCTGTGACTCATTCGATTCTTTCTTAGACTCCCTGTACTTGTGTCAGTGACTCAGACTCAGAGCTGCTAGTGCTTGCCTTGCCTCAGCTCTGATTGGTTGGTGGGCGGGGAGGGGAGGGGCTGGCAGAAGCAGCTTCCACTCTAGGATCAGATTACACTCCTCCCGAGCCCCTCCCCTCCCTGCTGCCAGCGGCTCTGCTATTGTGTGCTGTGACTCACTGACTCACACTGAGAAGAACATCGGCGGTGGCGGGGCAGAGAACTATCAATCTCCTCTGCCCCGCCGCTGTTCAACGGCAGAGCTGCGGCGGCGGGTCTAGTCGCAAATGGCGACAAGACCCGCAAAAAGTCTTGTCGCTATTTGTAAATTCTAAGTCGCATTGGCGACCATTATGGTCGCCATCTGGAGCCCTGTACTGACCTGCTTCTAACCTCCCCTTCATCTCTAAACTCCTTGAACGTCTTGTCTACTGTCGATCAATAATCTCTCTGCAAACTCTCTTCTTGACCCCTTATAATCTGCCTTTCACCCTCTTCACTCTACAGAAACTGTTCTTATTAAAGTTTCTAACGATCTCCTGACAGCAAAAAGAAATGTTGATTATTCTCTACTGATTCTTCTGGATCTCGCTGCAGAGTTTGATACCATAGACCATAAACTCTTCCTCACCATGCTTCACTCATTTGGCCTTAAGGACACTGCACTCTCTTAGTTCTCTTCCTATCTCTCTGGCTGCTCCTTTAGTGTATATTCGCTGGCTCTTCTTCTTCTCCTCTTCCTCTTAATGTTGGCGTTCCTCAGGGCTCAGTACTAGGTCCCCTACTCTTCTCCCTCTACACAGCCCCCATCGGACAGACTAGCAGTAGATTTGACTTTCGGTATCATCTCTATGCTGACGACAGCCAACTATACACTTCATCCCCTGACATCACCCCTGCTTTACTCAAACACCAGTGACTGTCTGGCAGCGGTCTCTAACATCATGTCCTCTCTGTGTCTAAAACTAAACCTCTAAAAAACTGAACTTCTTGTTTTTCCCCTATCTACTAACCTAGCCAAACTTGATATTGCAGCACTATCATAACTCCTGTGCAACATGCCTGCTGTCTTGGGGACACATTTGACTCAGATCTTTCCTTTGTTCCCCATATTCAATCATTTACACGCTCTTGTCGTCTGTACCTCAAGAATATTACCAGAATCTGCCCTTTTCTTACGGTGGAAACGGCAAAAACTCTTGTTGCCTTGATTCATTCTCGTCTTGATTACTGCAATGCATTACTAATCGGTCTCCCTCTCACTTAACTCTCCCCCCTTCAGTCTGACCTAAATGCTGCAGCCAGGCTCATCTATCTGTCTACCCGCTACACTGATGCTACTAGTCTGTGCCAGTCACTTAACTGGTTGCCCGTCCACCACAGAATACAGTTCAAACGTCTTACTCACAGTGCTGCTCCTCCATACATCTCCTCCCTTATTTCAGTCTACCACCCTACTCATGCTCTCCGTTCTGTTAAAAACCTAAGATTAACTTCCTCCATAATTCGTACCTCTCGCATCGATCTTCAAGACTTTTCTCAAGCTGCACCTACTCTCTGAAATACTCTGCCCTGAAATATCAGGTCAATTCACAACTTTGCCACCTTCAAACATGCCTTAAAAACACATATTTTCAGACATGCTAATCAAGCTACCTAAACTGACTATTCCCCGAGTAATCTTCTCCCCCACCAACTCCTCTGGCCTGAACTTGATCCTCAAACAGTCCCAAACCCGAAGCAGTTCGGCCGGCACCACTCCTTTCAGTTCACAAATGGCTTGAATCCTACTTATCACAATCAACTACCTTATGTGTCACCCCCAATTCCTCAAAGGTTGTAAGCTCTTGCGAGCAGGGTCCTGACTCTAGTGTTTCAGTTGAATATTAGCCAGTTACTTTTGTTTTGTACATGAACCCTATGAATTTGTAAAGCGCTGCAGAATATGGTTGCGCTACATAACCCCAGTTTTCACTCTCCTGCCCAGGCCATTGTTTGCAAATCTGACATGTTTCACTTTATGTGGTAATAACTTTGGAACACTTTTAGGCTACTTTCACACTCGCGTTCTGGCTTTCCGTTTGTGAGATCGGTAATGGACTCTCACAACTGGTCTAAAACGGATCAGTATTGCCTAATGCATTCTGAATGGAAAAGGATCCGCTCAGAATGCACCAGTTTGCCTCTGATCAGTCTCCGTTCTGCTCTGGAGGAGGACACCAAAACACATTTTGCTGTCTGCTTGACGAAACTGAGCCAAATGGATCCGTCCTGGCACACAATGTAAGTCAATGGGGATGGATCTGTTTTCTCTGACACAAATAGAAAATGGATCCGTCTTCAATTGACTTTCAATGGTGTTCATGACGGATCCGTCTTAGCTATACAAACGGATCCGTTCATGACGGATGCATGCGGTTGTATTATTGTAAAGGATCAGTTTTTGCAGAACCATGACGGATCCGCACAAAACATGAGTGTGAAAGTAGCCTTACTTACCCAAGCCATTCTGAGATTGTTTTCTCATGACACATTGTAGTTCATGATAGCCATACATCTTAGTCAATATATTTCACCTTTATTTATGAAAAAATCCCAAATTTACAAAAAAATGAACAATTCACAATTTTAAATATTTCAATTTCTCTGCTTTTAAAACAGAAAGTGATACCTCATAAAATATTTATTACTTAACATTCCCCATATGTCTACTTTATGTTGGCATCATTTTGGTGTAATTTTTTTTTTTTTAGGACGTTAGAAGGCTTAGAATTTTAGGGTTAAAAGAATTTCCAAAACCCACTTTTTAAGGACCAGTTCAGGTCTGAAGTCACTTTGTGGGGCTTACATAGTAGAAACTACACCCCTCAAGTTACTCAAAACTGATTTTTACAAACTTTGTTAACCCTTTAGGTATTCCACAACAATAAAGGAAAATGGAGATGACTTTTCTAAATTTCACTTTTTTGGCAGATTTTCCATTTTAATCAATTTTTTTCTTCAACACATCGAGCCAAACAAAACTCAATATTTATTACCCTGATTCTGCGGTTTACAGAAACACCCCATAAGTGGTCGTAAACTGACGTAAGGGCAAACAGCAGGTCGCAAAAGAAAAGGAGCGCCATATGGTTTTTGGAAGGCAGATTTTGCTGGACTGGTTTTTAGACACCATGTCCCATTTGAAGCCCTCCTGATGCACCCCTACAGTAGAAACTATGGGATAAAGTGACAGTTTTATTGGTACTATTTTGGGGTACATATGATTTTTAATCGCTCTATATTATGTTTTTGTGAGGCAAGGTAACAAAAAAATGGCTGTTTTGGCAGTTTTTATTTTTTTTGTTTTTACAACGATTATCTGACAGGTTAGATCATGTGCTATTTTTATAGAGCAGGTTGTTACGGACGCAATGATATCAAATATGTCTACTTTCTTTGTTTGTTTGTTTCAGTTTTACATAATGAAGAATTTTTTTGGCACAGTTTTTATTTTTTTTGTTTTTACAACGATTATCTGACAGGTTAGATCATGTGCTATTTTTATAGAGCAGGTTGTTACGGACGCGATGATATCAAATATGTCTACTTTCTTTGTTTGTTTGTTTCAGTTTTACATAATGAAGAATTTTTTTTAAAAAAATTATGTTTTTGTGTCGAACGCCATATTTTTTTTACTTTTCTGACGATCGTCTTGTGCAGGGGCTACTTTTTTGCAGGAAGAGCGTTTTTGAAACAAACAAAATCATATTTTAGTCATAGTTTTTTTTATTTTTTTGGCGATTGCCTTAGGTAGGATCTCATTTTTTGCGGGATGAGGTGACGGTTTGATTTATACTATTTTGGGGGCATACCTCTTTATGATCGCTATGTTGCTATTTTTTTTCATTTTTTTTTTATTTTTTTTATGGTGTTTACCTGAAGAGTTAGGTCATGTGCTATTTTTATAGAGCTGGTTGTTACGGACGTAACAATACCTAATATGACCTATGTCTTTTTTTTATTTATTTAGGTGTAACACAATAATAGCATTTTTGAAACAACCTCCTTTCTGCCTCCATATTCTGGGAGCTATAGTTTATTTTTATTTTTTATGTAGGGGCTCAAAAATGGCTTTTTTTTTACAGTGTTTATCGGATGGGGTGTATAATGTGATATATTTATAAAGCTCGTTGTTACGGACGGGTGATACATAATATGTGTGTTTTTTCTCAATTTTTTTTGTTATAAAATCAGGGAAAGGGGCGTTTTTTCTTTTTTTACTTGAAACTTTATTTTTTGACTTTTAAAAAAAACTTTATTTCTGTCCCACTCTGGGACTTCGACTTTTGGGGGTCTGATCCTCTCTGCAATGCATTACAATATATCTGTATTGTAATGTATTAGGCCCCATGCACACGGCCGTTGTTCACAGCCGTGTGCGGGCCGTGGAACCGCGGCCTGGATCCCTCCTGAGAGCAGGAGCGCACGGCGTCACTGGTTGCTATGACGCCGTGCGCCCCCTGCTGCCGGCACAGTACAGTAATACACTGGTATAGATCGTACCAGTGTATTACTGTACTGTGCCGGCAGCAGGGAGCGCACGGCGTCATAGCAACCAGTGACGCCGTGCGCTCCTGCTCTCAGGAGGGATCCAGGCCGCGGTTCCACGGCCCGCACACGGCTGTGAACAACGGCCGTGTGCATGGGGCCTTACACTGAGTGATACACTAACAGGTTGCCTAAGAGACCAGGCCTGGGTCTGGATCTCCTCGGCCTCCGTAGAAGGCAGGTCCCGATGCCTTGCAAGGTATTGTGCAGTCTCTGCAAGGCATCGGGCTGCCTTATCACCCATCAGGTCCCCACCACAGCAGTGCGGGCACCCAATGTGCTCCCTTACCTGCTGCAAATACTTTCTATGCCACAGTCTGCGCTGACCGCAGCATAGATGGGGTTAATCAGCCGGCATCAGCTTTTACAGCGATGCCAGCGGATACAGCAGGGGCAAGGCACTTTCCGCCATGATGTACTATTTCGTCATGTGTCGGGAAGGGGTTAAATAAATATTATCATTATTACTATGATCTACCCCGTCAGCTGAAAGCCATTAAAAAAAACTGTCCCAGAGCGGCCATTTTGGCCTCACAAAAAGCATAATATTGAACTATCAGAAAGCTGTGTTTACCCCAATATGAAAATGAAAACAGCACCTCATCCCATAAAAACAAGCCCTCACAGACCATCACTAGAAAATCAGTCAGAAAATGGCAACACAAAAACATGAATACTTTTATTGTGTAAAACTGAAAGAAAAAAATACATATTAGGTATTGCTGCTCCTGGCTCTGTAGAAATATCACATGATCTACCCCAATAGGTGATGGCCATAAAATAACTAGCCATGTTTTAGTCATTTCCCTTCCAAAAATCATAATATCAAGTGATCAAAAAGTCATATATACTCAAAATAGTACCAATGAAAACATCACTTCATTCCACCAAAAATGGGTAAAGTGGTAAAACAAAAAAAAAAAAACAATATAACACTGGTATCTCTGTAACTGTACTGACTAGCAGAATAAAGATAACAAGTCATTTTTTCCGCGTGGTGTACATTGCAATAACAAAACTTAAAGGGACACTGACAGCCCCAATTAGCATATTTAGGTATATATACGTGAGTACAGGTCTTATAAAGTCTATTAAAATGATCTAAGTAGCCCCCCTGTCCACCTTATAAGTACCAAAATATAAAGTTATATAACCTGCTTGTCCGGTCACCAATCTGCCCAAGGGGCGGCGTTTCATCACAAAATGCGCCCAGCCAGCCGCTCCTAACTGCCGTTCTGAAGCCCCGCCCAGCTCATCAATATTCACTTAGCTGGGCGGCAGCTACAACTCTCCGGACTCAAGTGCTGCAGCCTCTGCTTTTGTCATGGTCTTACCTTCTTGCCGTTCTCCTTCGTTTGACATGTGCTGGCGGCCATCTTGGTTTCTGGGTTTCTTGTAGCCTCCCACCCTGCGGCTTCTCCTTCCCACTGGGAGGAGCTGGATGCCTAGCTCATATATATAGGAGGTCTGTGGCTTCAGTTCCTTGCTTGGTCCTCCTGTGTTCACATGCTTCTAAGACTGCTGCTGCTTCTGGTTCCTGATCCTGGCCTCGTCTGACTACCCCGCTGGTTCCTGATCCTGGCTTCGTCTGACTACCCCGCTGGTTCCTGATCCTGGCTTCGTCTGACTACCCTGCTGGTTCCTGATCCAGGCTTCGTCTGACTACCCCTCTGGTTCCTGACCTCTGGCTACGCAAGACCCTGCTTCGGTTTAGCCATCCGTTTGGACTTTTGCTTACAGCTTGATTTTCAATAAAGCCTTCTTATTTCCACTTATCTCTTGTTGTACGTCTGGTTCATGGTTCCATGACAGCTTTATGCGCATGCGCCAGGCACTTGAGTCCGGAGAGTTGTAGCTGCCGCCCAGCTAAGTGAATATTGATGAGCTGGGCGGGGCTTCAGAACGGCAGTTAGGAGCGGCTGGCTGGGCGCATTTTGTGATGAAACGCCGCCCCTTGGGCAGAATGGTGACCGGACAACCAGATTATATAACTTTATATTTTGGTACTTATAAGGTGGACAGGGGGGCTACTTAGATCATTTTAATAGACTTTATAAGACCTGTACTCACGTATATATACCTAAATATGCTAATTGGGGCTGTCAGTGTCCCTTTAAGTTTTGTTATTGCAATGTACACCACGCGGAAAAAATGACTTGTTATCTTTATTCTGCTAGATACATGAGTTAAGATAGAGGGACTGTCACTTTTTTTTCAGATACAGTGCCACTCATGCACATAGGCTGTGTCTGGTATTGCATCTTAGCCATATGCACTTACTTAAAGGGGTTTTCCGGCAGTGGGAACCCGACACCTGGGACCTCCGCTGATTAGCTGTTTGATAAAACTCCGGCGCTCGGAGTAGTGCCACGGCCTTCTCACCGCTTTTCCTAGGCCTTTGAAGACACGTTCATGTGTCACATGGCCTAGGAGCAGCTCAGACCCATAGAAGAGATTGGAGCTGAACTTGATACTGAGAACAGTCACTATACAATGTATGGCGCTGTGCTTGGTACGTTGCTAGAAGGCTGTATAGCTCACAGGAGCGCTGGTAACTTCTCAAACAGCTGATCGGTGGCTGTCCCGGGTGTTGGACCCCCACTGATCAGAAACCGATGTCCTATCTTGAGGATAAGTCATCAGTATTAAAATCTTGGAAAACCCTTTTAAATAGCCTGAGTTGCAGCCTATGGACGGGAGAGGCGCTGTATATGGCAGAAAAGCTCACATTTCTAATCTCATAATCTCCTTTAAAGCAGTCTATGTTTCTGTAGGTCAGTGATCTCAAATCTGTGACTCTCTGACCGCACAAATACAATGTATAGGCCATGAATGTGCCGCATTGTGTAATCAGGATAAATGTTCTATGGCCAGAGCGCAGAATAACAGCAAAGTGTAAAAAAGTGTGGGAATCCTGAGCTGAGCCGCATCTCCCGGGAGAGTTCAGGCATCCTTACATCTTGTAGAAAGACTGAATCAAGACTTCTTTTTACTTTGACAGAATGAGAATGAAACTCAGAGTCTGATCTGTAGGTTTATTGTCACTCAGTAAACACTCAAGCTGTGCGTGTCACTGAACCCTGGGGATCTGGCATGGAGGGGGTGTTAGCACTTATGCAAGCCTCTGCATTACAAGGGACTAGAACCTGGAAATGTACACAAGGCTTGGTTCACAACTGCGGCAGGGGTTCTTCTGATAAAAATACCGGACAAAAAGGCTGCATGCAGCGGTGTTCTGTCCGGAAGAATGCCGAATCACATAACAGAAACCAAAGGCATCACTTTATAGTCACTGGGATCTGGCAGGCGCCATTGGTGTCTGGTGTATGTTGGGGCCAGCGCTGCAGTTTTTCTATGCTTATACTGGAACAGAAGAAATGTAAGGCAGACGAAAACCTAGCCTAAGGAATCCCTCAAACAGGTTGTCTCAGAATGAGTGGATATCAGCAGACCACAGCATTGGTGAGGGGGCCATACCGCCAGGTCCCCCAATCATCATGAGAACAAGGGTCTCCTGTCTCGCATTTCAGTGTCTGATCACTGGGGATCCAGCCACATGCCCGGGAATACTGTCACACAAGTATATGGGACTAAAGAAGATATCAGAGTGCTGTACTCTGCTGGAATACCCACTGATCACGAGAAAGGGGGCTCCCAGTTCCCTGTCCCCAGTTTTAATGAAGCTACAGTTGTTCCATTCAAAGTCTATTGGACTGACAGAGATAGCTGTGTACAGCACTCCGATATCTTCGTCAGTCCCTGAATGGAACCCTTTTAACTAGGAATTGTTGAGGACTGGTTTCACATGGCCCGAATGTCCACACCCAGCTCTATGTCAATGCAGCTCCTCATTTATCCAGGTCATGGTATATCTGTAGGAATATGTCAGAGCAACTGGACTTCCTGTACTTTTTTTTCTTGAAGACGTTTCGCTAGTTTTCCGATTAGCTTTCTGATTATCTATCTATCTGTATCTACCTGTATTTATTTATTTCCTGCAATCACATGGGTTAATAAAATATATTTTTACATCTTTTTGAGTGTGCTGCCTTTTTGCGGTTTATTTATTGGAATATTGTCATGTCCCCTTGGGCTTGCACCTCACTTCCTTTCTTTTGTTTCTCTATCTATCTATCTATCTATCTATCTATCTATCTATCTATCTATCTCTTATCTATCTATCTATCTTATTTGTAGTGTAAACATCAGAAAATATTTCCAGCCCAGACACATAACAGTGCAAGGACTGTACTTAGGGATGACTCATAGGAATCTCCCCCCGGCCATGTCATATCTTCCACAAATGAGACAGATGACTGAGCTCATAACCTCCAGTTGACCGTAACAATACGTTACATATGAAAGCAGCAGATCCTGAATTTCCAGTCACACAATGTCCTCACAGACATGGCCCCGGGACAGCCTCATCCTTGGTACTTGCCCAATGCGTAGAGCTAATTATACTGGAGGTCAGAGGGCAGAAGCACTGTTGTCTTGTAGACATATTGTCTTCCGATAAATGATGATGAGCTCATTATCAAAAAACAAAAAAGATGTATTCACTTAATGTGTCTCAGGGTCAGACATTGTCACAGCGCACCAGACCTTAAATGGGTCGGCCATTAGAGTTAATGGAGTAGACTAGATGGTCACTCAACGTTAATGCTCAAAATGTTACTAATGGACCAAGCTCAGGGACACTGTTCTTCTAGTCCACTGGACCCCAAGCAGTGGCCCTCCAGCTGGTGCCCTGACAGCCTGGGAGTGCCACACTTTGGAGACCACTACTCTATGTAAAGGTGTAGATAGTAGTGTTGCTATAGGGGCAATAGGTAACATTTGCACCATGGCCTTGGTGTCTGAGGGGTACCTCTGCCACATAACAATACATCAGTAAATGGCACAAAAAGTTGAGTGTGATTCAGTAGTGTTCCAGTAGTGTGATCCCCACCAATCTGATAGCAGCTCTTGGAAAAACTGTTGGAAGCACAATTGTTTTTCTAGGTCATACACATATACAGAGCATGACCCTAAAATAAAATAGGCCTGTTGGCCGTAAGTGCAGACTTGAGTCCATGTCGAGTGTAACACAACACTCTCTTCCACCCTGGGGGTATAATCAGTGTGACACAGAGCTGCTATGTGACAGCCGTTACCCCCCTTCATGTGGCAGCAGGTTGCAAACACCATGGGTGGGACTTTCCCAGGTCCTGACAGCCAGGCCATGTGTAGGAACCCTGTGTCCTTTGTACAGCACACACTCCTGACATCTTGGTGGGGAAGAAGAGTGCGGGAGGGGGGGGGGGGAAGATTTTGGCTACAGAAGCTGACTTCAGAAGCATGAATGAAAGTGGCTGTTGTCCCGAGGCTGCAGTGATTGGATACTGAGTGTGGGAAAGCATGTGCTGGCTGCCACCCATACATTCACATGCAGAGGAAGGGGTATAAAAGTGAACTTCACTCTCAGCCTCTGAGAGAACATTCGCCCTAAGAACAACCCTATGATCATGGCAGTCAACAAGACTCTGTGCATCATTTCTAAGGAATATGCTGCAGACACACTCGCCACCAAAGAGAAGATTAAGGTACATTTCTATAAAGTCCCTTTTCTTCATTTTATTAGAATTTCAGTGTTGCATTGCTATAAAAATATATTTTATTTTGACCAGATGAGGAAGCCAGTAGTGGAAAAGATGAGGCGGGACCGCATTAACAGCAGCATCAACCAACTACGTAAACTTTTAGAGCAAGAATTCCAGCTTCTCCAGCCCGACTCCAAGCCAGAGAAGGCTGATGTCCTGGAAACCGCCGTTCAGTTCCTTAGACAGCAACAGATCTGCAACCACCAGGGTGAGTCTAAAACTTTTGCAATGTAGTATACTGGAAAATGTTTATTTCATGCGCCCTCTAGTGAACTTATTGGGTATTAAGTGGACCTACCTTACTACAATTAATTATATTCCCATAATCACCTCTGTAATTCATATTTTTATAAATTTGTCTTTATCATATGAAGAATAAAAATGTGAAGATCCATAATATTAATATGGACTTGTGGGCCTTACTGCTAAATTTCTAAAAACCCTACCCCTCCACTGACCATGTGTCAACTGATTTTTTTAGTGTCTCCTTATGTGGCATAGAGACCTTTGGTCCCTTTGAGGAACCAGGGTCTACTGCCAATCTACTTCTCCCCAGCTCTGCTGCCATGTATCCCTAGCATATTGGAGGCGCACGATAACTAGTATAAGAGCAGTGCGCAACGAACGCGTGTGTTCTAAACCGATGCTCACCTGGAAATGTTGTGCTGACTAGGCACAACTTTGGAGCAAGGCATGTCACATCAAAGATACAAATGAAGCAGCAGCTAGCTCCAGGGCAATACGTATTGGAACACCTCTCTCCAGTAGAGACTAGAAACAGTAGGGGCAGAGGTGCTTGCTAATAGGAGACATGATGGATGAGAAGATGCTGTATGTTTGGCAGCAAGATAATTGTCACCTTATAAAAAGTGTCCCCATCCCGGCTGTTTCTATCTTGCCTGCACATCATGTACCCCTAGCAAATAGACTTGTTACGATTAGTGTTGGGTGAGCACCAAAGTTCTTGGGTGCTCGAGTAGAACACCTCGGGATGCACAATGGAAGTCAATCGAAGGACCCGAGCATTAAACCAGGCACCCCCTGCTCTGAAGAGGGGAGGGTGTCTGGTTCACATGAAAAGGTCAGAAATTGATGGAAACACCACTGAAATGGTTCAAAATAGCACAGGGAGGATGTCTGGATGCATCTTGGACTCCCAGGTCGCTGCTCGGAACGATGTTGTCTGAGTAGTACGCCACTTTTACAGACTGACAATAATACGCACAAAACCAAAGATAAAATCGATTTTAGAGGAAAAATTGTTAGGAAACATTCTTTCCTGTATATTTACTTGTATATAAAGTGCAAGTGCTGCCAAAAATTACAAGAGGCACTCCGATACAACCTGTATATCACATAAAGGAGGGCCTCATTCACATTGTGGTACAATTGTTCAGGTAGAGGGACTCCTACACTCATAAAGCCTATGCATTAAGTGAAAGGGCTGCCAAAAATTACAAGGAACCGGCACTCCAATACACCCTTTATTACACATAAAGGAGGGCATCATACACACCCTTGAAAAATGATTGTGTCTGGTAATGTAGGGTAGTTCCTTTAAGATAAATGGAGCTTAGTTTTAAGCAGCTATGTTTTTCTATTTTTGTACCACCCTTTTCTAGGTCTTCACTAGTGCGCACTAGGGCTTGTTTTTATTGTACCTCTTCAGCACTGCTAGGGTTGATCTTCTCCTTCTCTGTGAGCTGCTGCATGGCTGTGTCCAATTGCTATTCAGCTGTTCCTATATATACCTGGCTGTTTCTCTCAGTCCTGGTCTGTGCAATTGGTCTCTACAAATCTTTTTAGGTCTTTAGCTAGGTAGAGCCAGTGAAAGAGCTATTATCCATTTGTCTGTCTGATTCCTGACCTGTGCCTGTTTACCATACTGTTCCTGAGCTGCCCTGACCTTTGGATTGGATCACGGATTCACATGAACTTTGCGTCCCAGTCACAACAGGACTATTCAAAGTAGTGGTCTGGGTGGCTCCCCTGCAGTGAAGTCCATATTCCTGTATAGGGGTTAAAGGGTGAATACCAAGGGACTGCCAGGATAACGCCCTCAGGACTAGCCCAAAGTCAAAACAGTTGATTGGCACAGTGGATCCATATCCAATGCTTGTAACAAGACTGACTGGCAACAACCTTTTATATGAGGTTGTCAGGTAATATTTTTCATAGCAACTAGTGAAGACCTAGAAAAGGGTGGTACAAAAATAGAAAAACATAGCTGCTTCAATCTAAGCTCCATTTATCTTAAAGGAACTACCCTACATTACCAGACACAATACATGGACAAGTGACACTGCCACGTTTTTCTAATCCTATGCAACCCCTTAAATTCCAGGATGGAGCAGCCTTAAAATGTTGGCAGATATATCAGCTCCGGTTTATATAAACTGGATTGTAGTGACTGTAATGTGTGACTGTTAAAGGGGATATTAATTATTGATATTTATGCAAATCTCAATAATTAATATTCATAAGTAGGCGTAATCGTCTTGTGATGACTCCGCCTATTTATGCCTTAATGAACAACAATTTACTGCTGATTACCTTAGTCTAATCACCAACTACACTTACTGCATGCGCCTTACTGACTACCGCTAGTAAACACACATTACACAATAGATACAAATGACACAGTATTTATTAATCCTTACAGAATACACAAGTAATACAGTGTCAACAATATACTACCTCTACGGCAGCGATTCCTTGCAATTTATAAAGGAATTATAGGTTTATAACTATATATATCTATAAACAGATGGATAGATATATATTGTTATAACAATGCACAATAATATAGATACACACACTAATACAATACACTAACACGGTACTGACTACACTAACACAGTCCCAAATCCACCCCAAGATCTAACTAGTATTAATGACCATACACATTCATACACTTTAACGGTCGTCCACCCAAGCCTGACTATATACTATCCCTAAGGGGTAAAATCAGGGGTTATTACATAAACTGTGCTGCTGGGGTAAGCAGGACAGCCGCGGGGGTAGAGACACTGGGGAACAGGGGATGTTAATGCCGGGGATATCAGGACCTGGGTCAGGGGAAGATGAGGGTCACCAGGGGTACAGGAGATGAGGGTGTATTATAGGGGGCAGTAAGGTATGGGGGGAAATAAGGGATATAGGGCAGGGTATTCTATAGGGTTAGGAGGGTGTATAGGGGGGTAGATAGGGTATAGTAGGGTGGATTAGCGTTGGTGGTATGGGGGGGCTAGGTAGGGATTAGCGTTGGTGGTATAGGGGGGTAGATAGTGTATAGGAGGGTGGAATAGCGTTGGTGGTATAGGGTGATACTTATGTTATCCTCTGCTCGTTGTCCAGGGGGGCTCGTTTCGTCCAGGGATGATCCTCTCTATGGTGGGTGGTGGACTCGTCTCCTCCAGCGTAGCGCTGCCGGACTATTTAAGTCCAGCAGCGCTCGCTCCCGAGGCCGCCCGTCCCGTGGCGCGCATGCGCGCCGCCGGCCCGAACACGTGGGCCGGCGCGGTGATATGACGTCACCGCGCCGGCCCGCGCCTCCCAGAGCGCGCTTCTAGGCGGAGGATTCCTTTGATCCTCCGCCTGTAGTCCTCTGCATACCTTGCGGTGCGATAATTATCGCGCCGGAGGTATGCAGATAACAGAGGGAGGGATGTTTGTTTCCCTCTCTCTATATCCATATATATATATACATAGTGAGGGGGGGGGATCATATGTATATTCATTGATGTTTGGGGCACATCCATGAATATACACCTACACACAGGGCCATCAATACATATATCTATACATATACACGGAGATGTAGGCCAAAAAGGGGCCTATATACATCTCCGTGCATATCTATAGATCCCACCTGGACGAGCCTATGGACAAGGGCTAATATATATGTATATATGTCAAGGCATATATACATATATATTTAAATATGACACTTCCCTCAACAGTGACTTTGGTAGGACCATCATTGACATTATTGCTGGCCTTGGTCTAGTATATGGTTTTCAAAGGTTTTCAACGGTTTCATGTTATTTTTCAGGAATGAAATCAGTTCATAGAACAGATCACCAGCAATACAGACACGGCTACTCCAAGTGCCTTCATGAAGCCCTCTCCTATCTATCAGCCCATCACACAGGGCAGGAGACTCAGGTTAAGTTACTGAATCACTTTCACCAACTGGAGAGCCAACCAAGAAATCTCAGCTGCCTCATGTCACCTCCTAAATCCATCTCTGAGCGGGCAAATCAACAGGAACAGCCTCTCATCGCCAATACCAAGTACTTGTGGAGACCCTGGCAGAAGATCTGATTGGCTTTTAAGATCCTTGTCACATTGATAAGTGGCTGGGATCTTCAAGAGGTCTTCAAGAGACTACTGTGATCACAAGTGTCCCCTTGTATTTTCTATTCGAGGATAATATGGTCTGCTTCATAATGAAGAATGAATTATGCACTTAGATCAGAGATCTCCAACCTACAGCCTTCCGGCTGTTCAAAAACTACAACTCTTAGCAGGTCCTGGCAGCCGACAATAGACAGAGATGTAGCTTTGAAACAGCTGGAGAGCCACTGTTTGGAGGCTACTGACATCAATGAGATATTAAAGGGTTTAACCGATTGGAAATCCCTTTTAAATATGACCTATTAAGACATTATTGGGTCCCTTTAATAGGACCCCCTCACTTAGCCAGACCAGAAACCCACTGCAAAATGCGGTTGTCACTTTAATGGCTGCTGATTACACGAATAACTGTTAGGTTCAATTGGCACCATGCTTTATTTCCCTGCTTTGGCAAAAGACATCTCAGCATGGGCAGGGCTAGCAATGTGTAGTGGACCTGCCCATGTTGACCTATGAACTATTTGAAGTGGGACCAAATTAATTAAAGGGGTATTCAATGTGAGCAACGCCTTTAAAGGGATTTTTGAGAATTCTTATAATACCTGGCCCACCTCCACAAACCTCTCCAATAATTTGGCATGAATTGGACTGTGTATAGCGGAGATAACAAGTGCTTCCACCATAATCTAAAATGTAATTAATACAATATGTGCTGTATTATTGAATGACATAGACATGTTGGCTGTGTACCGAAATATTTCCACTAAGGAACTAGAAGCGATCTATATATATCCTTCTTTGTTGCCTATGGCAACAGTTTAATTGCTACATTCAATGTATCGTCAATTGAATTACAATGTGTTTATTTTTTTAAACTTTGCTTAATTTGTAAAACTTATTAAGGGGGTAATTGTCTGCATTAGATGCATCTGGGTGTAAATTTGTATGTCAGAGGACAAAAAGTTCTTCATAAATCTTTATGAAAAAAAATGTGTACTTTTTTATTTGCGTTAGAGCAGTGGATTCTAACCTGTGGCTCTACAACATTTAACGCCTGTCTTTAATTTGCGTCTCATTTATTATTCCTTTAATTAATCAGGTTTATCTTTTTTGGTTTAAAGACATATTTATTTATTTTACACACTTATATAGCTGTGACATATTCTGCAGCACTTTACAACCATAAGCATCCAACTGTCCCCAATGGGGCTTACAATCTAAGTTTCCTATCAGTATGTCTTTGGAGGGTGGGAGGAAACCCACAGGGAGAACCTACAGACTCCATGCAGATGTTGTCATTGGTCAGATTCGAAACTAGGGCCCCAGCGCTGCAAGGCACCAGTGCCAACCACTTCATTAGCTACCTATCTGCTGTAGTTATATACTGTTTCCATCAAAAATGTTGTCATGATAGTTCGCTTTCTAAACTTCTCTAACTGATTTTACAATTGTACATCCTTTGTTTTGTATATGGTGAATTAGGTTATAGATGTGAGTGATAAAAAAGCGGAAAACATAATAGCTGAGTTATACCCACATAGATCTCTTCTTCTGTGTACGGTAGAAGATATTCTTACAAATATTAACACTGTTGAGTGATAACAAGGGATGAGCGAATTTGCATAAAACCTTGTTCTGATACTGCACTGAGCAGTTCGGGAAATGTTTTTTTACAGTACGTATGAAGCAATCACTTCGGCTCATTGGAGCCAATACATTCTAATACTGTACGGAGCTCCTGCTCCGTGCAGTATTAGAACAAAGTTTTATGCGAGTCGACTTCGGATGTTTCATCCGAAGTCGATTCGCTCATCCCTAGTGATAACCATAAATGTTGTGAAAAGTCCCATATTCTCCTTGTTCAGTCGCAGTAATATTTGATTCAAGTGGATTACCAATGAGAAAAACTACATTAACAGTCCCTTTGCACAGCTGCCTGTATGCCTCTCTATTACTAAGTGTGAGATAGTGGTTGGAAGTACTTACCTTCTTCACAGAAAACAAATCTCTGCTACTAAGAATAAAAAATAGATGACGTTCCGTATGGCATCCGTTTTTTTTTGCGGATCCATTGTAATAATGCCTATCCTTGTCTGCAAACTAGAAAAAAATAGGACATGCACTATTTTTTTTGCGGAGCAACGGAACGGACATACTGATGCGGACCGCGTTTTTTGCGGACCCATTTAAATGAATGGGTCCGCATCCTACTCGCAAAAAAAACGGCTCGGACATACAAACAAAATACAGTCGTGTGCATGAGGCCTAAGGGAAAGGAGAGATAACCCCATGTTAAGCGTATACTAGGTCACCTACGGGCGTTATCCTGGCAGCTCCCTGCTTTTCACCCTTTAACACCTATACACTCTAAACATGAAAATGTTTTTGTTTCATATAGTCATACAAGAGAAAGAAGATTAGCTCTAAAATTAACAAAACAGTAAATAAAATAAACAATAACAACCAATGATACATTGGACATTTCAGTCATTTATGGTATATCAATGATTCTCTAATGAAGGCAGTGGAAATCGATCAAGCCGTGGTTTCCAATGTTTATGAAAGGAGACCAGGGTATTACTACGGTAAGCTAGTAGCCGCTCCTAAATGAAATGAGTGGAAAGCATCTCTGTTATGTCCGAGACCACAGGGGGCTCAATGGTCTTCAATCGCCAAGTTATCAGAAGCTTTGCTACTGATAATATGCAATGAGCAGGACCGTGTTACGGTGGCCAACTATGCAGTGGGTCAGGATAGATGTATATAAGTCTATGGTTTGTTCGTGACGCCAATTGTAATGTGCGCAGGATACTGTTGCAGGGCTCTTTAAGATGTAATAACTCACGTACCAGGTGAGGAATGCCAGAGTGGGGATAGTGTCTCTGTGTAATGTCAACAGGGTCTCCTACCTGGGTACGGCTGGACTCCTGGATCCTGGCTCACTTGCAATAAATTGAGTGTTGCTAGTAGGAGTAATTGAGGGTTTTAGTAGCAGTAAATGAGATCCAGACTTGGTATATAATTCAACTTGTCTTTACTGGAGGCAGCATTAATCCATACAAGTTACAGCAATAGTCCTTTAGGTCCCAGCAGGTATTGGCAATATGTGGCAGGGATCAATATCTCTTCTGCTTCCTATCATATGCCTGGAGAATATGGCAGGTATCTATCTTCTGCTCTGTCTATCTTCTGCTTGGTATGGGCCTGACTAGCTGAGGAGGAATTTGGCTTCTCCTGGTCTCTGGATATGTACTCACAGCTATGCTCACAGGGAATGGTCTTCCTGGAGGACTGGAGGTGCTGCTTGTCAACCAGCTGAGGCTGATGGCTCAGGCTGGGAATGTTGATCTTTGGCCTCAACCGAGACAAGATCCTGGTTTGGCACCCTAGAACTGGGAGCTCCTACTAACACAACCTTCCCCCTAGCTGGGGTGGCTGGTACACTAACTGGAACTTCCTTCTCCTCCCCATGAGGCAGGATGTGGGAACATTCCACACCTCCTCAAAGAGGGGGGAGCTAAACTGGAATGTACTATTCCAGTCTAGCAATACTAAACTGTCTAAGGTCCTGCTACATATCGCTGCCACCTGCTGGTGTACATGGAAATTACAGCATAATACATAAAACAGGCCTAGAACATGCATATAATGACAATAGATTATACAGAATGACAATACACATACACTTAACATGTGGTAGCGGGGAAAAAGAGTTTGGTAACATACTCCGGGCTGTTACATTCCCCTTTACTTTAAGTTAAGCCGCCCTCGGCTTACGTTCAGGAGGGTAAGAAGGAACCAGCTCTGGGTACCCAACAAATACAAAGTACTGCATGAATTATACATATAATGACATACATGGACAAAACATTTAACGGCTTTCCCCAGGTTCCTGCCCGCTAGAGTAAGGTGTCCAACACACAGTTTCCTTCTCTTGGCATAACCAGGTAACCAAAATACTGCACAAAGCAAAGCATCACTGACTGACTTTGAAGTGTTATTATGGCCATCAAACACCAAAGAAAGCATGGGGGTGTCTTTACTCCGTAATCCCGCCATTGTGTAATGAAATGCCCGCAAATGGAAGGGTGGCTTTATCCTGTATTCCCTTCCCTGCACCAAAGCCTGAGAAATTTGGCTTAAAGCACGATCACTATGGTGACTAAGGGGTAGCTAAATTATGGCTCTAAGGCTTGAGGCGCCTTACCTTAGGCAAAAGGCTCAGAAGGGGAGGTATTTATCGTCTCCATGCTCTTCTGGCAATGTCACAGGAGGGGGGTATTACAATCCCATGGAACTTCTGGAAATAAGACACCTCAGGATGGGAGCAATCATGAACATTTAACAAGCGGGAAGGAGTTTAACCCTTCACAGTCTAGGACTTCTAACGATTCCCGAAGCAGCGGGGATACCTGTGAAGTTACTGGACCTGCCAGGACTTACCATTTGGTCCTACCCTGGGTACCTATGGGTATATATCACCGGGTGTAGTCCATTAGTATACAACGTCCACATGAAGACAGTCCGTATAAAGAGGGGAGAGAACAAGAGCTGTCAAGTTAAGGCAAATAAAAGTAAGTTGCTACATTTTTTGTTAAGTGCAATGGTAAGTGCAAATGTCACAAATAGTGCAGGAAGGTCACATTGCGGCACCTAGGAGAGACTACACACAATGGGCATGTTATCTTAAACGTTGCATAACCTGTATACTGGAAAATAAATTAGTGCAAAAACATTATGCAAATATCAGTGTAATAATACGCTCAAATATGACTTGAGTCCTTTTACTTGAAATGCTTGACTATGGACAGGAACAATGAGTCCATAAGTCACTTGTAATCTACAGGAAATAAACAAAAGTCACTTGTAATCCAATGGGCAACAATAGAGTTAATTGTAATCCACACAAGGTAGTGGGTAATTGCAATAGTGGGTGGTTTTCCTCACAGGAAAGTCTGGAAAACATCCTCCTGGATCCCATGTTTGAGGAGGCAAAAGTTCTTTAACCTGGGTGCTCTCAGCAGCTGTAATTCCTGTAGAAGCTTCATCTGCAATCTCCTGGTGGCTTTCTGTGGCAGAACTTGGAATTGCAGGTTCACCTTTCTCTAGAAAATCCTCTGTAAGCCTTGGCTTTTTCCTTGTAGGAGACAGGTTTTCTGGACAGCAATAAAGGACGGACCCTTGGTCTTTCATAGCAAAGGTCTCCGGATTCGGTGCTGGTTCTGATAGAGTCATATCAGGTGTGCTGTCTTCAGCAGGTGGCTGAGAAGAAGACTTGGAGGCTTTATCACTAAACATCCTCTGTATTGTTTTCCGTTCTTCCGCTATTTTTAGAAAGTCCTGCAATTTACTCCACCTGCGAGCTTTCTATTGGACAAGGTTATCCCGCCAAGTGACTTCTTCATCACTGCAGAAACTGTTGAGGAACACAAGAGGGCGCTCCTGCATTTTGTAGTTCAGGCTGGCTGCTATAATGGAGCTCCACTGACCTCTTGTGGTGGTTTCTGGTACTCTCTGGGTAGTGAGGCTGGTCAAAGCTGCGGTGAGCTGCTGTACATCGGAAACTCCTGGCTGTAGTGGCTCTGGCAAAGGTATCGCCAGTGTTGACGACAGCAGGGAAGGAGCGCTCTCTCTGGGCAGCGGAGTGGCAACTGGCGTGATGAGGGACACCTTACGGACCTCTCTGGGTAAGACGTGCCCCTGTACTCTGGGACTGAAAGTCATTACTAAGTTATTTATTTGCCCCACCTGTAGATTTGAGGCCACAGGAAGTTCAGGGATCACTATGGGGACCTCCGGGTTCAAGCGTCCCACTCTGGCGGTATTAGTTCTGGGCGGCGGAGTGGAAGTTCCGTCCGCCTCCTCTGCACCGATAAGTGTCCTTGGAGGAGCAGGCCTAGGCCTGTTAGAGTTATTGGGACCCACAGGGAGCGGTGCAGGGGCAGGTACAGACCGGGCCTGGGCCTCAGGGAGCTCGTCTGCTCCTACCTGATGTCGCGGCCGGGCGGCTCCTGGTAGTCATCGCGGGCTTCAGGTGTCGTCAGCGGTGCAGGCTGGTCCAAAGCCTACGGGAGCAGGCTCAGCATCGGCGGCCATCTTGGTTTCCGGGTTGGCGGCCATCTTCTTTTTCGTCATGGTGCATGCAGGAGGTGAGGGTCAAACCCAGAGGGAGGAGTCTGCACTCCCTTGGCTCACATTGCAAAGTTCTTGGTGGGCAGGCTTTAGATTTCCCGCTTCTAGGGGGGCGTATTCGGCAGTGTTCCCTCTAAGGTGCGCGGGTGCGCGGCCGCGCATCAATTATTGTGCCCCCGCTCACCACTTTATAATGTCCGCCAGCGCCACCTGCAGTCATCATGATGATGACTTCTTCAGCAATACGTTCAGTGTGCGGCGCCGCCTCCACATATTTATGCGCTACTGCTGCAGCTCCTCGTTCTTTTTCTGACCGGAAGAGGAGAGGAGGACTGAGCAGCACGAAGCAGCAGGGCAAGGTAATGTGGAGGTGTAGCTGTCTTTTAACCTGAGGGAGGCTAAAGTGGTTTTTCCCTGCTGTGTCAGGGACTGGGTAAGACGCCGCCTGCAAAGTGAAGACATTAAAATCTCCCTGAGTGTTCCCATAGATCAGGCGGGAGCAGAGTGCAGGGTAATTACAGAGCTTCATGTTACATTTAGTTGAACAGGACACTGCACAGCCCTTTGAATGAGAAATGTATCATTTTATGTTTGCAAAGTGAGGAGGGCTTCATGCTTTCACTGCATGTCTCCCACACAACATTACCATTCCCTTCATATCCCAGTGCCTCACTCTGCCCTCAGCATGGTATGTAGCTGGAGGGAGAAAGCAGGACCTTACCACTATGTAGGGTACAGTCAGAGGCGTACATAGGAATCACTGGGCCCCATAGCAAAAATCTGAATTGGGCCCCTTAACCCCGCCCACTACCCACCATGGCCCCTCCCACTTCCTGACTTTGCTCCTCCCATGCCACACCCCCATTAAATAAATTTATACATGACCTACAGAAACTGTTAGGGGTTTCCTGGGGGTGACCTGTCACATGGGATATCTGCTGCAGCCTGCAGGTCTCCTTATTTGGGGTGCCATGTTAGGCTACTTTCACACTTGCGTTCGGGTCTCCGCTTGTGAGTTCTGTTTGAAGGCTCTCACAAGCGGCACCGAACGGATCCGTCCAGCCCTAATGCATTCTGAGTGGATGCGGATCCGCTCAGAATGCATCAGTATGGCTCCATCTGTCCTCCGCTCCACTCAGCAGGCGGACACTTGAACGCTGCTTGCAGCCTGGCCGTGCGGAGGCAAACTGATCCGTCCAGACTTACAATGTAAGTCAATGGGGACGGATCCGTTTGAAGTTGACACAGTGTGGCTCAATTTTCAAACGGATCCGTCCCCCATTGACTTTCAATGTAAAGTCAAAACGGATCTGTTTGCACTATCATGAACAAAAAAAAATGTTGTTTTTTTTTTTGTTCATGTTAATGCAAACGGATCCGTTCTGAACGGATCTAAGCGTTTGCATTATAGGTGCGGATCCGTCTGTGCAGACACCAGACGGATCCGCTCTGAACGCAAGTGTGAAAGTAGCCTTAAAGGGAATCTGTCACTAGCAATTTACCCCCAATTTTTTTTTCATGAATCCATGTTTAACAGAGTACCTGTTTTCCATCTGTCTTGTTCTTTTGATTGTGAGTCTTGTCATGTCTTCAAAAAATCGATTCTTATGATATGTAAATGAAGCTGTAAGGAGCCCAGAGGGGCGTTATTCTTTCTCCACGGTGCCCAGGAACGCCCCTCTGAAGTGCCGTGCCCGGCTAAGTTTGAAAACTAATAACGCCTCCAAGTTCATCTAAATCGCCTCCCAGAGGCACGGCTAAGTGCTCAACACCCCCCTCCTCAGTGCCGCGCTCTGCGGCAAACACCCCGATCCTCCTCTCGCCGGCATCCCAAATCCCGCGCAGGCGCAGTGCCGTCAGTCATCTTATCATAGCGCAGGCAATCGCCGGCACTGCGCCTGCGCGGGATTTGGGATGCCAGCGAGAGGAGGATCGGATTTGGGAGGCGATTTAGATGAACTTGGAGGCGTTATTAGTTTTCAAATTTAGCCGGGCACGGCACTTCAGAGGGGCGTTCCTGGGCACAGTGGAGAAAGAATAACGCCCCTCTGGGCTCCTTACAGCGTCATTTACATATCATAAGAATCGATTTTTTGAAGAAATGACAAGACTCACAATCCAAAGAACAAGACAGATGGAAAACAGGTACTCATGGATCCATGTTTAATAAAGTACCTTTTTTCCATCTGTGTTCTTCTTTTCCATGTCAGTCTTGTCCTTTCTTCTAAAAATCGATTCTTGCTGTAAGGACTGGAGCCCAGAGGGGCGTTTTTCTTTCTCCACGGTGCCCCTCTGATTAGTGCCGTGCCCGCCTAAATATGAAAACTCTAACGCCTCCATCATTTAGCTGAATCGCCTCCCAGAGGCGCGGCTAAGTCCTAGACACCCGCCCCCCTCCTCAGCGCTGCGCTCTGAAACACCCGATCCTCCTCTCGTCGGCGTCCCAAATCCCGCGCAGGCGCAGTGCCGGCGATTGCCTGTGCCTGCGCTCTGATAATACGGCTGAGGGCAACAGCTTCAACATCGTCACTGGGCTCGGCGCATGCCCAGTGACGATGTTGAAGCTGTTGCCCTCAGCCGTATTATCAGAGCGCAGGCGCAGGCAATTGCCGGCACTGCGCCTGCGCGGGATTTGGGACGCCGACGAGAGGAGGATCGGGTGTTTCAGAGCGCAGCGCTGAGGAGGGGGGCGGGTGTCTAGGACTTAGCCGCGCCTCTGGGAGGCGATTCAGCTAAACATGGGGGGGGGGGGCCCTGGGGAGAAAAGCAGCCGCATAGCCGGCTGCTGGTCATCAGTGGGCGGGGCCTTATCTGCGCTACGGGCCCCCCAGTGCCGCGGGCCCCATAGCAGCGGCGTGGTCTGCCTCTATGGGCGGTACGCCACTGGGTACAGTAGGCAATCTCCACAGCACATACCACATAGGTTGCAGCCTGGCTGTGCAGCACCTTCTTCTTCTGCAATACAGAAGAAGCTGCAGCAAAGAAAAGTAAAAGTTCAAATGAGACCACAATGTTGGCTTTATAGTGTTAAAGAAACTATTCACTCAATGAAGGACAAAGGCATATTTTATGTTCACCATCATATAACCAAGTGCAAAATAATAATTGTTACTTATATAATACTGCCTCTATGTACAAGAATATAACTACTATAATACTGCCTCCTATGTACAAGAATATAACTACTATAATACTGCTCCTATGTACAAGAATATAACTACTATAATACTGCTCCTATGTACAGGAATATAACTACTATAATACTGCTCCTATGTACAAGAATATAACTACTATAATACTGCTCCTATGTACAGGAATATAACTACTATAATACTGCTCCTATGTACAAGAATAGAACTACTATAATACTGCTCCTATGTACAAGAATATAACTGCTATAATACTGCTCCTATGTACAAGAATATAACTGCTATAATACTGCCTCCTATGTATAATAATATAACTACTATAATACTGCATCTATGTACAAGAATATAACTACTATAATACCGCCTCCTATGTACAAGAATATAACTACTATAATACCGCCTCCTATGTACAAGAATATAACTACTATAATACTGCATCTATGTACAAGTATATAACTAATATAATACCGCCTCCTATGTACAAGAATATAACTACTATAATACTGCTCCATTGTACAAGAATATAACTACTATACTACTTCCTCCTATGTACTAGAATATACCTACTATAATACTACATCCTTGTACAAGTATATAACTATTATAATACCGCCTCCTATGTACAAGAATATAACTACTATAATACTGTCTCCTATGTAGAAGAATATAACTACTATACTACTGCCTCCTATGTACAAGAATATAACTACTATAATACTGCTCCTATGTACAAGAATATAACTACTATACTACTTCCTCCTATGTACTAGAATATACCTACTATAATACTGCCTCCTATGTACAAGAATATAACTACTATAATACTGCTCCTATGTACAAGGATATAACTACTATAATACTGCTCCTATGTACAGGAATATAACTGCTATAATTCTGCTCCTATGTGCAGTAATATAACTACTATAATACTGCTCCTATGTACAAGAATATAACTACTATAATACTGCTCCTATGTACAAGAATATAACTACTATAATACTGCTCCTATGTACAAGGATATAACTACTATAATACTGCTCCTATGTACAGGAATATAACTGCTATAATTCTGCTCCTATGTGCAGTAATATAACTACTATAATACTGCTCCTATGTACAAGAATATAACTACTATACTACTTCCTCCTATGTACTAGAATATACCTACTATAATACTGCCTCCTATGTACAAGAATATAACTACTATAATACTGCTCCTATGTACAAGGATATAACTACTATAATACTGCTCCTATGTACAGGAATATAACTGCTATAATTCTGCTCCTATGTGCAGTAATATAACTACTATAATACTGCTCCTATGTACAAGAATATAACTACTATAATACTGCTCCTATGTACAAGAATATAACTACTATAATACTGCTCCTATGTACAAGGATATAACTACTATAATACTGCTCCTATGTACAGGAATATAACTGCTATAATTCTGCTCCTATGTGCAGTAATATAACTACTATAATACTGCCCCTTCTTGTTTGCCTGTCCTATCGCCCACCTTTGACTAAGCATTGCCCATCTCTAAGTCGACCGCGCTCAGCAGCGGCCAAGGCTTAGAGGGAACACTGGTATTCGGCATCGTCGCGCTCTTGAGAGGGCGTTCCTGAGTTTTCCTGCTTCTGGGCATGAAGAAGCAGCGCCATTTTGCGAATATGGCAAATTAACCCTTTGAATGCTGGAGCGCACGTTTAGCTCTTTCTGGCACAGCAACAAAGCAATAAAGTCAATTTTCAGGGTTTTTTGTACAATTCTCCGAACTTGCAGTACTGTGAAACATGCAGTTTGATCCGGTTGAGCACACAATTGGATCCGCTTCTGTTGTCAGGGATAGGCACACAATTTGATCTGATTCTGTTTGTGACGCCACTTGTGCAATGAGCAGCACCGTGGTACGGTGGCCAACTATGCAGTGGGTCAGGATAGATGTATATAAGTTTATGGTTTGTTTGTGACGCCAATTGCAATGTGCGCAGGGTACTGTTGCAGGGCCCTTTAAGATGTAATAACTCACATACCAGGTGAGGAATGCCAGAGTGGGGATAGTGTCTCTGTGTAATGTCAACGGTGTCTCCTACCTGGGTACGGCTGGACTCCTGGATCCTGGCTCACTTGCAATAAATTGAGTGTTGCTAGTAGGAGTAATTGAGGGTTTTAGTAGCAGTAAATGAGATCCAGACTTGGTATATAATTCAACTTGTCTTTACTGGAGGCAGCATTAATCCATACAAGTTACAGCAATAGTCCTTTAGGTCCCAGCAGGTATTGGCAATATGTGGCAGGGATCAATATCTCTTCTGCTTCCTATCATATGCCTGGAGAATATGGCAGGTATCTATCTTCTGCTCTGTCTATCTTCTGCTTGGTATGGGCCTGACTAGCTGAGGAGGAATTTGGCTTCACCTGGTCTCTGGATATGTACTCACAGCTATGCTCACAGGGAATGGTCTTCCTGGAGGACTGGAGGTGCTGCTTGTCAACCAGCTGAGGCTGATGACTCAGGCTGGGAATGTTGATCTTTGGCCTCAACCGAGACAAGATCCTGGTTTGGGATCCCTAGAACTGGGAGCTCCTACTAACACAACCTTCCCCTAGCTGGGGTGGCTGGTACACTAACTAGAACTTCCTTCTCCTCCCCATGAGGCAGGATGTGGGAACATTCCACACCTCCTCAAAGAGGGGGGAGTTAAACTGGAATGTACTATTCCAGTCTAGCGATACTAAACTGTCTAAGGTCCTGCTACATATCGCTGCCACCTGCTGGTGTACATGGAAATTACAGCATAATACATAAAACAGGCCTAGAAAATGCATATAATGACAATAGATTATACAGAATGACAATACACATAGACTTAACATTTGGTAGCGGGGAAAAAGAGTTTGGTAACATACTCCGGTATGTTACATTTATATGGCAGAACAATTTTCTGTGAGTACCAGGGACCTGCTCCATTTCCAGAGATAGGAGGGCTAACCCAGGGGCTAAGCGAATATGCGAGGGCTGGGCAATTTCATAATAAGTGTAATAAATTACCATGGCAAATTTCCTCTGGCAGCGCCAGCATTTGTTCTTTACGTTCAGAAAAAAGTATGCTAAATATCGTTAGGATGCAGTATTTTCGATACGTCATCTGAAGCTAATGCATAGGGCACTTTGGTCTTTTGCAGTAAAGGTTTGACTTTCCTAGCCATCAATCCGCTTGGTTTGTTATGGGAGTTATAATAAAACATGCAAAGAGAGGTTAAATGCCGATCATATTCCGTTTGTAGGATAGTGTGGACCTCATAACGAAGAGACATTAAAGTCTTAATAAGGGTTGGGGAGGGGGTTTTGTGTAATTGGGCCTCTACATGGGAGAGAAAGTAGTGTTGTTAATTTAGCTTCTTTGTGGCGTTTAAAGTGAGAGCTCTGTTTAGTCACCTCACCTCACAAAAAACATAATATCAATCAATCAAAAAGTTGTATGCACCCCAAAATTGTAGCAATAAAAATGTCACCTCGTCCCGCAAAAAACAAGCCCTGACACAAGACTATAGCCCGAAAAATGAAAAAAATATAATAATTTTCTAAAAATGTATTTATTGTGTAAAACATAAAAATAAAAAAAACTAGACATATTTGGTATTGTTGCGTCCATAATGACCGGATCTATAAAAATATCACATGATCTACCCCATTAAGTGAACGGTGTAAAAAAAAAAAAAATTTGAAAACTGACACCAAACAGCTTTTTTTGTGACTTCACCTCACCAAAATGAGATAAAAAGCAACCAGAAAGCCAAATGTACCTTCAAATGGTGCCAATAAAGACTACAGCTTGTCTCACACAAAATAAGCCCTCATGCAGCGCATGCAACAAAAAAAATTATTGCTCTTATAAACCATGACAGAAAATTCCATGTTAGAAAATCCAGATGCCGCTCCTTCCCTTTTGAGCCCTGGTGTATCAGCAAATAACAGTTTACGACCACAATGAGGGTGTTACTGTATTCAGTAGAAAGTGGGCAGCAAATTGTGGGGGGATATTCTCCTGTTATCTTTTGTATTATCTTTTGTAAAAAAAGAAAGTTTGGGCCTAAAGTAATTTTTCATTTTCACATCCAAGTATTAAAAATGATATGAAACAGCTGTTAAGTGAAGTGCTCACTACACCCCTTAAAAATTCCTTGGGTTGTGTATTTTACAAAATATGGTCATTTTTGGGGGGTTTTCACTGTGGGGATACCAGGGTCTCTTCAAATGCAACATGGTGCCCAAAGACCACTCCAGTAAAATCTGCCCTCCAAAAACCATATGGCGCTCCTTGTCTTCTCTGCCTTGCCGTGTGCCCATACAGCAGTATACGACCACATATGAGGTTTTTCTCCAAACTTCAGAATCAAGGTGATAAATATTGAGGTTTGTTTTGTTAAACCCTTGATGTGTTCCAGGAAAAAAATTATTAAAATGGAAAATCTGCACAAAAAGTGACATTTTGAAATTTCACCTCCATTTTCCTTTAATTCCTGTGGAATACCTAAAGGGTTAACAACATTTCTAAAACCAGTTTTGAATAGTTTGAGGGGTGTCATTTCTAAAATGGGGACATTTATGGGTTGGTTCTATTATGTTTTCCGACCATATTCTATACATGAACTCCCTGGTGGACCTGACTACTTCGACTTCCTCCATCGGTATATGGTGACTATACAAAGCCTGGATAAGTGACTAAAACTGGTACTGTCATAGGTTGGCTTTGGCCTATTATTGTAATATTTTTATTACGGTATTGTCTCATGTGATTTTAACACTTCTCTTAGTACCCTCTGAACCCTTTGAATACACTGTTTATGTGGGTGTAAGATCCTCACGGGTGAGGAGATTTGAAGTGTATATTGTGAAGACATTGAGTGCCGTGGTCTTCTCTCCATCTTATGATCTCTTGGAACTCGACGGGCTAGGGTTCAACACTGCGGGCACCGCCGCGGATTGGCTCTACTAAAAGTAAATTTGTAAGTGGTGCTCTCTCTCCCTCAAACTATCAAGAGCTTCAAGGGGAAACCCCATCTATTCAGGATTTTCGATTCCCGCAGCACACTGGTCACAGGAGCAGGGCTGTGGAGTCGGTAGAAAAATGCTCCGACTCCAACTCCGACTCCTCAGTTTCTGGTACTTCCGACTCCCCGACTCCGACTCCTCTGTATTTAATATGCGAATGTATTTTATACATTCCTTGAAGGAAAGAAAGGCAACATACATGTCATTACCACAGAACTACTGGCTAGGAAGCTGCTGCCTTCTCCTTTGTGTGTTGATCTTCTGCTGAAGATAGGGCAGTGGGAGGATCCAGGAAGGGGCAGGGGAAGGGGAATTGATTTCTAATCAGTCCCATTTGCTGCATAACCATTGGCCTGGGGTCAGGTGAATTGCATTTGATTTCTAATCACCAAGGGTATATGTAGGATGTCAGTGGGTACAGCTACATACGACCCTCGAGAAAGCGGAGCGAAACGTGCGTCGGGGTGCGCTCTCTACCGGACCTGGGTTTGATCCACATTGTGCTTCTACTCAACTCTAGGTAATATGCTTCAGACTGCTTGCTGATTTTGTGTGTATTGCTACTATTGTTGTTCCTCCATACTGTTTATTGGCTTCTATTGAGGTGCCTTATACTTGGCCCTCACACTGGCTTATAATTTTGCAGTTATCATATGTTTAGTGGGGGGGGGGAGAGTTTTTACATTTATTGGGGGTGGGTTCAATATTGCCTGCATATTGCGGCATGTGTCATCTTTTGAATTTTCCCCTTTTATTTGGATCAATTATATCCTGTGTCTGGTGGATGAGCTGCTTGTCGCAGCGCTAGCCTGCACTGCTGCTGCTTACATTATAATTGTTTATGTCTTGTTGTAATATTTATTACCTAATAAAATGTGTTATTATTGTATATGTGTGTCCTTGGTTTAATTGGTTTAGTTATAACATTTTGGCACACATCTAGCTCATCCTTTGGATGATTAAGTAGGTTGTAGTAACATACATGTCATTACCACAGAACTACTGGCTAGGAAGCCAACAGTCTACTGTATTGAACAGTTTAAGCAAAAGACAAACACAATGTGTTCCACCAAGTTCTTCTAAGCTCTTATAGCAGAGAGAGGTAGTTGGGCAGAAGCTGCTGCCTTCTCCTTTGTGTGCTGATCTTCTGCTGAAGATAGGGCAGTGGGAGGATCCAGGGAGGGGCAGGGGAAGGGGCATTTATTTTAAAACATGATTTCCCTAGTAGAATCCCATAGTCATGTTTAAAGTTTAAGCTAACAATCTGAGTTTACAAGGTTTTATAGCCTTAGCTGATGACAGCAGTTTTTAAAATGGTTTACAGCTTCAGTCTTGAACTACTGACTATCCATTCCCTTCACTTATACAAGTGTCTCTAGTCCTGCAAAACACATATTTACTTAATCAGTTATCAGTGAGAGGCTAGGTTAACCATGGGCGTTGCGTTTCCTGTAACAACACAATGGAAAGTATAAGTATTGCCGCTCCTTAACTGTGCGTTGCGTGCCATATAGTGAAGCATATGAAAAGCATGCTTCTTCATGGTCACTTAACGTGACGCACTGCATGCATTGGCCTTTATTGTTACAGTAGAGAAGTATTTAATTATAACTTTTTGTGAATTGGGACATTTAAACTTGCTTTTTTTTTATTCCAATTTAAATTTAGTAGGAGTTGGAGTCGGTTCATTTTTGCCGACTCCGACTCCAGGTACCCAAAATTGCCTCCGACTCCTCAACTCCTACTCTGACTCCACAGCCCTGCACAGGAGAGAACCGCTTCCTCGCTTGTAGAGTGGCTTAAGAAGGATTGGAGTACAAACCGGATTCCCAAAAAGTTGGGACACTAAACAAATTGTGAATAAAAACTGAATGCAATGATGTGGAGATGGCAAATGTCAATATTTTATTTGTAATCGAACGTAGATGACAGATCAAAGGTTTAATCCGAGTAAATGTATCATTTTAAAGGAAAAATACGTTGATTCAAATTTTCACGGTGTCAACAAATCCCCAAAAAGTTGGGACAAGTAGCAATAAGAGGCTGGAAAAAGTTAATTTTAGCATAACGAAGAGCTGGAAGACCAATTAATACTAATTAGGTCAATTGGCAACATGATTGGGTATAAAAAGAGCTTCTCAGAGTGGCAGTGTCTCTCAGAAGCCAAGATGGGTAGAGGATCACCAATTCCCACAATGTTGCGCAGAAAGATAGTGGAGCAATATCAGAAAGGTGTTACCCAGCAAAAAATTGCAAAGACTTTGCATCTATCATCATCAACTGTGCATAACATCATCCGAAGATTCAGAGAATCTGGAACAATCTCTGTGCGTAAGGGTCAAGGCCGTAAAACCATACTGGATGCCCGTGATCTCCGGGCCCTTAAACAACACTGCACCACAAACAGGAATGCTACTGTAAAGGAAATCACAGAATGGGCTCAGGAATACTTCCAGAAACCATTGTCAGTGAACACAATCCACTGTGCCATCCGCCGTTGCCAGCTGAAACTCTACAGTGCAAAGAAGAAGCCATTTCTAAGCAAGATCCACAAGCTCAGGCGTTTTCACTGGGCCAGGGATCATTTAAAATGGAGTGTGGCAAAATGGAAGACTGTTCTGTGGTCAGACGAGTCACGATTCAAAGTTCTTTTTGGAAATCTGGGACGCCATGTCATCCGGACCAAAGAGGACAAGGACAAGCCAAGTTGTTATCAACGCTTCAGAAGCCTGCATCTCTGATGGTATGGGGTTGCATGAGTGCGTGTGGCATGGGCAGCCTGCATGTCTGGAAAGGCACCATCAATGCAGAAAAATATATTCAGGTTCTAGAACAACATATGCTCCCATCCAGACATCATCTCTTTCAGGGAAGATAATGCCAGACCACATTCTGCATCAATCACAACATCATGGCTGCGTAGAAGAAGGATCCGGGTACTGAAATGGCCAGTCTGCAGTCCAGATCTTTCACCTATAGAGAACATTTGGCGCATCATAAAGAGGAAGGTGCAACAAAGAAGGCCCAAGACGATTGAACAGTTAGAGGCCTGTATTAGACAAGAATGGGAGAGCATTCCTTTTTCTAAACTTGAGAAACTGGTCTCCTCGGTCCCCAGACGTCTGTTGAGTGTTGTAAGAAGAAGGGGAGATGCCACACAGTGGTGAAAATGGTCTTGTCCCAACTTTTTGGGGATTTGTTGACACCATGAAATTCTGATTCAACATATTTTTCCCTTAAAATGGTACATTTTCTCAGTTTAAACTTCTGTTCCGTGATTTATGTTCTATTCTGAATAAAATATTAGAAGTTGGCACCTCCACATCATTGCATTCAGTTTTTATTCACGATTTGTATAGTGTCCCAACTTTTTTGGAATCCGGTTTGTATATTTGAACTTTATGAAAAGGACTTGGTAAGTCTTTAGTTTTCTTAGAGGCGGACATCAGGTCATCTTTGATGTGGTAGAAGTAAATCCTGGCTATGACATCCTTGGGCAAGGTCTCTGGGATATGCTTTGGCTCGATCAATAAGGAAGAGTTTGGTATCCATATCAGGGAGAGCTGTTTTCATAAGATCTCGAAGATATTGTTTGACAGCATTGTTGCTGACCGTGTCCGGTATACCTCGGAACTTTTATTTCTGTCCTTCAGGTCAGCCATCTTGGCCTTTAAGCCTTTCACCTCATCTTCCAACAAGTAATGTGCATCAATGTGGGGAAATATTGCAAAGGGTCAGCCATAATATCTAGCCCAGCAGTAATTATAGCAGGAGGGTCTGAGACCAGGCGAGACCTTTGGTGTGGAGAGCTAGAGGGTGGTGTGGATGCTGAGTGACTCAAAGCATGTTCAGACGCCATCTTTGAATCTATGCTGGGCCGAGATCTTTGTTGAGGTACCCTCAATTCGTCGCTGTTAGGAGCTGAGGCACTGCTTGTTTGGACTCAGGTCCGACCTCATAGGAGAGAGAGAGCCCGGAGCAGTCGTCGGGGAAGTGGAGCTGTTAGTTATTGGAGAGTCTGCCGGGCTTCTCCATGTGTACGGCATGGAGGATGGCGAGGCAGCCGCGCCGGAACTAGGCCGCACCTGAGGGGAGCTCGGCCGCATCTCCTGAGAGGAGAAAAAGTTTGTGAGACGCGCAGGCCTGGATTGTTGGACCTTTTTCGGGTCTGCGACGCACGACAATGACCAGGGGTCCCTCAAAGTAAGTGTTTTTGTTACGCCAGTTGCTACAAAGCAACAATGGGACAGAGTCCCTTAAAGAAATGGTGTTGGTGGTACCCAGGTGTAGCGTGGCCCACATTGTCCCTTAATGTTTTGTGCACGTGTCACGGTGCTCCTACCTGGAATCGCAGGACCCCAGGCGTTGTTGTCTGAAGCAGAGCAAATAGGGGGAATAATTGAGGCATTTGAAGAAATAAATTGAGTCCAGACCTTGTGATGAAGTTCAAGAACAGCTTTACTTTCAATAAACTTTTCTCCAACAGTTTCAGGCTTTGTCTTGGTTCCCAGCAGCCTTTAGCATTAACTCTGGCAGGTGAACACACTCAACCCTGCTACATCTGTTGCTCTCTGGCTCTGCTGTAATGACAGGCTTAGCTTTAGCTGTATGCTGCAACTTCTCTCTGTAGTCTGACTCTAGATTTGTCCAGGGAAAACTCCTGGCTTCAGAGGCTCCAAGCTGTGGCCTCCACATCCAGCAGAGCTGAAGGTTCTCTAGCTGGCTTAGGCAAGGCATGGCCCTCCCTTGGAAGGGGTAAGTTTAACTGACTCCCAACTAACTAGTCCCTCCCCTCCTTAGAGGGAGAATTAGAATGGAAAGAAGGGTTCCATTCTCTATAATTGTAGCTCTGCCATGCTGTCTGCCACCTTCTGGCGAACCAGGTAAATTACATGAGCAATAACATTTTCAAAATAGGAAATGCACAGTGTTTAGGACCTGAAATAAATACATAGGATGACGTGTTAACCAATAAAGACAGTAGCGGGGTGCAAAGGTGGTAATGCTACTCTGGGGTGTTACAGGTAATCATCATGCCTCCCAAGTGTCCCTCTTTTGGAGAGACAGTCCCTCTTTTTGACCTGGGGAATTAGGATAAATGTGCATTAATACATTTACTAAATTGCTCCTTACTAAAGCGTCTGTATGGTTTCTACCTGTATATTAGACCAGAACTTCATTATTTGGTGCAATTTGGACCTTAAAATATATGATCTGATGATTTATATGCTAAAATTAAAATGGATATTGAAGTGCAAGAAAAAAAATAGTCCCAGTGGCTCCACATGCTGTAAAAAAATAACTTACGATTGCCTAACCGATCCCCAGCTGCTGCAGTTGTGACAGTCAGTAATTCTTCTTCGGGCGGAGTCAGAGGTGTGGCCTAGTATGAAAAAAATTGCCGCCATGTGTTCCAGCATATATTGTCCCTCTTTGCGAGTTGGGAGGTATGCATCATGTCTGCGGAAGCAGTGATAGCCGACTGGAGAGGTGAGTGAGACCAGGATCAGTAGCGCTGAAAGTCACTTTAGAGGGATTACGTGGCAGAGCTCCTTCACACAGCAGCCATCTTCATCGAGCCACAGGCACTGCCCCCATCTTTTTTGGTTTAAGTCTGAGATCCAGTTATTGTTTTCTTCTAAGACAGGTTCATATTCACTATGACTTGTCTCCTTGGTTTGCGCATGAAAAAAATTACCTGAAAAAAGTTGCATCTCTGTTTCTTTCAATGTAAAAAAAATGCACAAGTTCCCCCTCAAAACAGACTGTAAAAATAAGCCTAGTTAGGAGTAGAGTAGAAATAAGACTGTTCACGTGCCTAAAAGCTCCTTTCAGACAAGCGAGTTTCACACTCTGGACTCACAGCGTGAGTATGCAGCGTCTCCCGTCCTGGCCTCCCAGCACTGCCGGGGTCGCATAGCATTATTTTGATTTATGATGCTATGTTACCCTTAAAGTTCTGGAATGTATTGTATAACAATGGCATAATGCTGTCAGTGTTATCCAATACATCCCAGAACTTCAGCAAATAGTATTTATCATGTAGAGGATGTTAATACAAGCCACTTACTAATGTATTGTGATTGTCCGTATTGCTTCCTTTGCTGACTGGATTCATTTCCCCATCACATTATACACTGATCGTTTCCATGGTTACGACCATCCTGAAATCCAGCAGCGGTGATCGTGCTTGTATGTACGGCTCCCTGCTTCACCATTAGAATCAGCTGAGAACAAGACATACTGTATTCTGTAATATTTTGTGTATTATTGTGTTTTGTTATGTGTGTGATTAACCCCTGTGACACCCATGCTTGCATGAAACCACTCCCTGGTGCGAAAAAGCACAGACATTGCTGTATCATATTGAGACACAAGATGTCACTATGGCTCTTCTTCACATTACCAGGGCTACTTTGTGTCTCCTTCACTTCTGGCCTATGTTTGATCTTCTGTACCTAGTTGTGATTTTACACCTTGCTCTTTGGACATAATATGAAGCATAAATATACATAAGTTGACATAAGCATAGCTGTCCATCCCATAGAGGAGAAATGATAAACCCCAATACAACCGGTTTGTGCATAAAATCTATATGCAAATGCATTCTATTCAGTGGCTTACCTTCCATGGAGGTGGAACACCTGTCTGCTATGGGGCCCAGGAGCGGCCCAGTTTATTAGGCCTCTTTCACACGACTGTGACGGATTGGCTCTGGATGCCTTTTCAAGAAAATTCAGTCCGTTTTGTCTGCAATTGCGTTCAGTTGTTCAGTTTTTTCAGCGCCGATGCAAATGCGTTTTCATTTGTTTTTCACGAGCGTGATAAAAAACTGAAGGTTTAAAAACAACACCTCTAAGCAACCATCAGTGAAAAACGCACTGTATCCATACCTGCATGCGGATGCAATGCGTTTTTCACTGAAGCCCCATTCATTTCTATGGGGCCAGGGCCGCGTGAAAAACGCAGAATATAGAACATGCTGCGTTATTCACGCAATGCAGAAATGATGCGTGAAAAAAACCCACTCATGTACACAGACCCATTGAAACGAGTGGGTCAGGATTCAGTGCGGGTGCTATGTGTTCACATCACGCATTGCACCCGCACGGAAAACTCGCTCATGTGAAAGGGGCCTTAGGCTTATTTCACACGAGCAATACGGATTGTGCCAGGATGTGTTCAGGAAAAAACTGATGGTTATGCACAAAAGTTGAATCAGTTTTGTCTGCGATTGCATTCAGTGTTTCAGTTTTTCCGCACTGGATATGTAACATCCCAGAGTTATGTTACTAAACTCTTTCTCCCTGCTACTATTTGTTGGTAACATGTGCCTTGTCATCTAATGTGATTTTATTTGATATTCCTCACAAATGTGCATTTTCTAAGCCTGTTACATGTATTTGCTGTAATTTTCTATGTTCACCAGCAGGTGGCAGCAATGTTTAGCAAGGCCTTAGTAACAGTTTAGCATATCTAGACTGGAATAGTACATTCCAGTTTAGCTCCCCCCTATTTGAGCAGAGTGGGCTCGCCCATGTCCTGCCTCATGGGGCGGAAAGGAAGTTCAGTTAGTGTGTGCCAGCCACCCCGGCTAGGGGAAGGCTGAGCTGGTAGGAGCTCCCAGTTCTAGGGATCCCAACCCAGGATCTAGTCTCGGCTGAGACCAAAGATCTTCATGCCCAGTCTGAGCCCTTCAGCCTCAGCTGGTAAGAAGCAAGCAGCCACCTCCAAAACTCCAGGAAGAACCGTCCCCTGTGAGCACAAATGTGAGTAACACCCAGAGACTAGGAGAAGCCAAATTCCTCCTCAGCTAGTCAGTCCCATATACAGCAGAAGATAGAACAGAAGACAGATTCCTGCCATATTCTCCAGGCACATGATAGGAGCAGAAGAGATATTGATCCCTGACATACATTGCCAATACCTGCTGGGACCCAAGACTATTGCTGTATCTCATATGGATTAAAGCGCTTCTGTCACCCCACAACAGTCATTTTTTTTGGGGGGCTAGTTACATTCATTATAGCGCGATATATGAGAATATAATGTTGTCACTTACTTTCATGCGGCCGTTTCTTGAGAAAACGAAGTTTTATAATATGCAAATCCGGTCTCTACCAGCAAGTAGGGCGTCTACTTGCTGGTAGCCGCCGCAGAAAACCGCCCCCTCGTCGTGTTGATTGACAGGGCCAGCCGTGATCTCCTCCTCCGGCCGGCCCTGTCAGTATTTAAAAAATCGCGCGCCTCTGTTCATTCGGCGCAGGCGCTCTGAGATGAGGAGGCTCGTCTCCTCAGAACTCCCTCAGTGCGCCTGCGCCGATGACATCACCGAAAGGGAAGACGTCATCGGCGCAGGCGCACTGAGGGAGTTCTGAGGAGACGAGCCTCCTCATCTCAGAGCGCCTGCGCCAAATGAACAGAGGCTCGCGATTTTTTAAATACTGACAGGGCCGGCCGGAGGAGGAGATCACGGCTGGCTCTGTCAATCAACACGACGAGGGGGCGGTTTTCTGCGGCGGCTACCAGCAAGTAGACGCCCTACTTGCTGGTAGAGACCGGATTTGCATATTATAAAACTTCGTTTTCTCAAGAAACGGCCGCATGAAAGTAAGTGACAACATTATATTCTCATATATCGCGCTATAATGAATGTAACTAGCCAAACAAAAAAAAAATGACTGTTGTGGGGTGACAGAAGCCCTTTAATGCTGCCTCCAGTAAAGACAAGTTGAATTATATTCCAAGTCTGGATCTCATTTACTACTACCGAATTCCTCAATTACTCCTACTAGCAACACACTCATTTATTTTAAGTGAGCCAGAATCCAGGAGTCCAGCCGTTCCCAGGTAGGAGACACCGTTGACACTATTGCTACTACTACACAGAGACATTACCCCACTCTGGCATTCCTAACCTGGTACGTGAGTTGCAACACCTTAAAGGGCCCTGAGACTGTACCCTGCGCATGCTGCAATTGGCGTCACGAACAAAAACTTTTAGCTATCATTTACACCTGACCCAGTCAGTGCATATTATTGTGCCAGTGTGCATTAGTCCAATCCGGCTTACTGCAGATGCAATACGTTTTTGATACGTTTTTTATGTGCATGAAGAAAACTGAAGAATGACACAACATCTTCTAGCAACTATCAGTGATGCCTTCTGTTTTTCACACAAGCCCCATTCACTTCTATGGAGCCAGGGCTGCGTGAAAAACCCACAATATAGAACATGATACCATTTTACTAAACGCAAAGATGATGTATTAAAAAACGCACACAGACCCATTGAAATAAATCGGTCAGGATTCAGACCCGAGGCTATATGCAGTGATGGTCAGTTCGCATTGTTCGCCAGCGAACACATGCGGGCTGCAATATTGACTCACCCATCTGGCGATGCACAGGTAAGCCCTTACCTGTGCCGGGAGCCGGTCTGAAATCAAATCCGGTCACCGGGAGCAGGCAGTTCCGAGAACAGCCACAGGGGGCCTTCATCGGGCTGTTCTTGGAACTGCCTGCTCCTGGTGACCGCATTTGATTTCAGACCGGCTCGCGGCACAGGTAAGGGCTTACCTGTGCATCGCCGGACGGGTGAGTCAAGATGACAGCCCGCATGTGTTCGCTGGCGAACAATGCAAACTGACCATCACTGGCTATATGTTCACTACACACATCACATCCGAATGGAAAACTCACTTGCATGAAAGAGGCCTTAATGAAAAAATTTTGAGCTTGCTCCACTTATCTAAATTGGAGAGGGGAGGTGTAGGGGTGTGACAGTGGGAACAGTATAGTATGCAGAGCAAGCTCCGAGAAACATTACAGAGCAAAGCATGCTGGGTTTGGTTAGAAAAACCTCCTGAAGAGGATGAAAACAGGAAATTTTGTATGTAAACATCTTGCCAGGATGTACTGAAGTTTAAAAAAGGGGAAGGAAAGTGTTGACATGAAAATACTATATGGGGCAAAAATAAAATAAAAATTATTGTGAAACCAGAGAGCCCCATTAAGAACCAAGCAAATTTTTTTTCTTTGTCTCATTCCAAGAGCCATACTTGGATAATTTTTTTTCTATAATGTAGCTGTATGGGGTCTTGTTTGTTATGGGATGAGTGGTATGTTTTAATGTCAGATTTTGAAGTCCATATAACTTTTTTTTATTCTGGGAGGAAAAGACAAAAAATTAAAATTTTGCAATTTTTTATTACATTTTAAAATTTTGCATCATGCATCGTGCAGCATATATAATACGTTTTTATGTTTTACTACTTTTGCACAATAAATATAAGGTTGTAAGGGTACTTTCACACTAGTGTTATTCTTTTCCGGTATTGAAATCCGGTAAAGGGTCTCAATACCAGAAAAAAAGCGTGTGTATGGGAACGATCCGTCCCATTGAAAAGAATGGGACGGCTCGGGTGTAATTACACCTGCTCACCGCTGCAGAGGCGACGGCGAGAAAGAAGGTAAACAGTGAAGAGGAGGCAGCGCTGGCACAGCGCGCGCCTCCTCTTCAAACAGCTTAAAGGCGGGGGTGTCGGACCCTCGCCGATCTGATATTGATGACCTATCCTGAGGATAGGTCATCAATATTAAAAGCCCGGAGAACCCCTTTAACCCTATAAGGACCATGGGATTTTCCATTTTTGCGTTTTCGTTTTTCACTCCCCGCCTTCCCATAGTCCTAACTTTTTTATTTTTCCATTCACATAGCCTTATAAGGGCTTATTTTTTGCGGGGCAAGTTTAACTTTCTAATGGCACCATTTACGGTTGCATACCATGTAGTAGTGAGCGGGAAAAAAATTCAAATGGGGTAGAATTGGGAAAAAATGCAATTCTGATAAAGGTTTTTATTTATTTATTTTTTGCACTGTACACTATGCTGTACAATGGACCTGTTATCTTCATTCTCCAGGTCAGTATGGTTCCAATGATACCACACTTGTATAATTTTTCTTGCGTGTTAATACTGAAAAAGAAATTAAAACCTTTGAGGAAAAAAAAAAATAATTTTCATAACCATATTCTGACCCCTATAACTTTTTTCTAGCTATGTGTACGGAGCTGTGTGAGGGCTCATTTTTTGGCGGGACGATCTGTTCTTTTCAGTGATACCAATTTTAAGTGTGTGCGACTTTTTGATCACTGTTTCCAAAAAAATTATTGGGTAGTTGAAGTTACAAAAAATGGCAAATTGGCTGTTTTAATTTTTTGGTCCGCTACGCCATTTTCCGTATGCCATTAATATTGTTATATTTTAATAGTATGGGCATTTTCGCACGTGGCGATGCCCATGATGTTTATTTTTTTATTGGTTAAGTATTTTTATTTCAAGGAAAGGGGGGTAATTTGAACTATTTTTTTTGCTTTTTTATATTTGTAAAAACTTTTTTTTACTTTTTTTTACTCTTTTTAAGTCACCCATGTGCCCCCCCAACTAAAATGCCCCCCCCCCCCAGTGAGCCGCCGCCGGGCACAGGGAGATGAGCGCTTCCATTGCGCTCATCTCCATTGTAATCTGCCTGTGCTGCGGCGGTGCAGGGGAGGGAGAGGTGTGTCCCTTCCCCTTCCTCTCATAGGCTGCCGGCGCACTAGGCCAGCAGCCTATCAGAGACCGGTGCAGGCGGCGCCTGAGCCTTACAGAGCGGGACACAGGCCAGAAGACATCGCTGACACTGAGGTAAGTATGTGTTTTTATTTTTTTATTACAATACTGGCACATGATGATGAGGGGGGGGGCGACTTAATACTGGCACATGATGATGATGAGGGGACGACGACTTAATACTGGCACATGATGATGATGGGGGTGACTTAATACTGGCACATGATGATGATGGGGGGGTGACTTAATACTGGCACATGATGATGATGGAGGGGTGACTTAATACTGGCACATGATGATGATGAGGGGGGACGACTTAATACTGGCACATGATGATGATGGGGGGTGACTTAATGCTGGCACATGATGATGGGGGGGCTTAATACTGGCACATGATGATGGGGGGACTTAATACTGGCACATGATGATGGGGGGACTTAATACTGGCACATGATGATGGGGGACTTAATACTGGCACATGATGATAGGGGGGACTTAATACTGGCACATGATGATGGGGGGATTAATACTGGCACATGATGGGGGGGCTTAATACTGGAACATGGGGGGGCTTAAAGGGAACCTGTCACCGGGATTTTGTGTATAGAGCTGAGGACATGGGTTGCTAGATGGCCGCTAGCACATCCGCAATACCCAGTCCCCATAGCTCTGTGCGCTTTTATTGTGTAAAAAAACAGATTTGATCCATATGCAAATTAACCTGAGATGAGTCCTGTCCCTGACTCATCTCACATACAGGACACATCTCAGGTTAATTTGCATATGTATCAAATCGTTTGTTTTACACAATAAAAGCACACAGAGCTATGGGGACTGGGTATTGCAGATGTGCTAGCTGCCATCTAGCAACTCATGTCCTCAGCTCTATACACAAAATCCTGGTGACAGGTTCCCTTTAATATTAGCACATGATGGGGGGGCTTAATACTGGCACGCAATGGGGGGGCTTATTACTGGCATGTAATGGGGGGCTTATCACTGGCACGCAATGGGGGGGCTTATTACTGGCACGTAATGGGGGGCTTATTACTGGCACGTAATGGGGGGGCTTATTACTGGCATGTGATGGGGGCTTATTACTGCTACGTGATGGGGGCTTATTACTGGCACATTGGGGGGCTCTTGTTACTGGCACGTGATGGGGGGCTCTTGTTACTGGCAGTGGCACGTTATTGAGGGCACTTATTACTGGCACATTATTGGTGGGCACTATAGGGGCATCTACTGAGGCCACAAAGAAGGGGTGTTTTATATGGGGGGCTCTGTACAGTAGCATTTTATACTGGGACACATTATGGTGGGTACTATGGGGAAGGGGGGAGAGGAGTACTATGGAGTCATCTACGGGGCACTAAGAAGGGGTATTTTATACTTGCAAATTATGGGGGACACTGAGGGCATCTACTGGGGCACGATATATGGGGCATTTTATACTGGTACATTATGTGGGGGCACTAGCAGGAAGGGGGGAGAGGAGCACTATGGAGGCATTCACTGGGGGCACTATATAGGGGTATTTTATACTGGCACATTATGGGGGACATTAGCTCAACTGGGGGCATAAGGGGGTATTTTTGCACTGTCACATTATAAGGAGAATTATTTCTACTGGGGGGCATTATGGTGGGCTTTATTACTCCCCCATGGTATGACCCCCTAGTAGCAGCACCAGCCTCTCCCTGCTCTGCTATCCCTCTTCCCCTTCTCCAAATCCTTATTATGAAATCTTTCTCATTAGGATAAAACACAACATCAGCTCCACCGAGCCCCCGGCCAAGTGTTGAAGTGGTGTCCGAGATCCCCAAGGGCCAAGCCAAGTAACTGTAAGTGTTCATGTGAAATATGTTTATGTTATATATGTACACTCCTGTGAGAGGCGGGGAGGGAGATCTGTGGATGACACTGTTATAGGGAGGGAGATCTGTGGATGACACTGTTATGGAGGGGGAAATGGGGATGACACTGTCATGGGGTGGATCTGTGGATGACACATATAGCATAAGATGCTATATACGGTATGTGGCATCCACAGATCCCCCCCCCCCCTCCCCATAGCAGTGTCATTCACAGATCCCCCTCTCTATAAAAGTGTCATCCACAGACAGCTGGACTTTTCTTCCCTGTTGCGGTTTTAGGTATTGGGTAAAGTATCGCAGCATTTCTAAGCGTACTTGTGTAAATGTATCGTTGTTATAGCTGCCCCCCCTACTTTTGTCCTGGCCCCCAGTGTGCCCCCCCAAAATTTGAAAGCTAGAGACGCCACTGCCAATAACTGGCAATCATTCGATTGCCCATAGTATTCAGTGATGGCTAAATAGCCATCATGGAAGACTTCATTTGCACTTTATAAATACAAGGCTGTAACCTAGTGGCCCGTATTGATATATACATCTAATTGACTCTGAAGCCGGCTTGAGGCTTTGGTCAATTAGCGCAATGTAACAGGTACCCCGATCTCAGCTTGGGAACGCTGTTACCGGACCGGAAGTGCACGACTTCCGGTTCCGGTCTGCGCAGATGCCATGGTCACATTTGACCACGGCATCTAAAAGATAAGATGTATGCGATCAGCTGATCGCATACATGTGCCGCGGGTTTCTGCTATTTAAAATCGCAGAGACCGCGCGGCTAAGGCACCCCACTGCACGTGCGAGCGGGCGCCATATTTAGGGATCGGACCCATGACGTACAGCTACGTCATGGGTCCTTAAAGGGTTAATAAAGTCCCTAAATACTTCAGGAGCAGGTCCCACGTATCTTTAAGATAAGATTGTACATGTTTTAGGACAGGCCTGAGCAGCCAGTCAACATATTTGGATAATGGTTCAGTCACTGACAATAGGTCTCCCAGGGGGGTGGGCCAGTGACTTGTGGATTTTGGGTAAAAAATACTACGAGGGCCTGGAAGGAAACAATAGTAACAACTTTTCTACTTTACTTTTGGACAACATATTGCACTCTACATATTTATGCAGCAAACCTCTCAAAAGAGATGGAATTTTCATAGTAGGGTCACTTGTCAAAACCTCGTAAACAGTATTTTCACCCAGTTGCCTCTCTGCCTCCATTACATAGTAATCTCTAGTCATCAAGACCACATTTCCCTCCTTGTCCTCCGGTATCACCACTATATCATCATGAGATTGTAACCATTTTAGGGCTTTTTCTTCCCCTTTATCGATGTTCTTATGTATTTTTGGATAAATTAGGGCTTTTATTCCCTCCAACACCTTATTATGAAAGATGTCAATGCTACTCCCGGCGGGCAAGGGGGGGCAATAAGTGGACCTGACCCCTCCAAGCCTGTTATTAATTCCAAGCATGATACTTCTGTCTCATTAAACCCTGCTCATATATTAAAACCCAATGGGCCTATGCTAGCTGGAACTTCACACTCCTTTCTTTCCTTTCTATCTGCATTAGTTTCTGGTACATTACTGAACAATCTATTCAAATTAAGCTTCCTAACCGCTTTGAACAGGTCTACCTCAAAGGTCACTGGGTCGAACTGTTCCACCAGGCTGTAATTGAGTCCCTTCTCAAGGACCTGGTGGCAGTTCATATCCAGTTAGATTCACTACAGTATCATGTTCCTCATACTCCTAGTCTTCTTCTACTATTGTCTCCAAGAGACCTGTTTTCTTTTGAAACCTTGTTTTGTACTTATTTTCCTTTTTTCCTCTATCACTTCTGATGTTTCTCCTAAAGGGGCTTTTTGGCCACTCAAACCAGACCCTCCTACAGTCTGGCTAGTAGAGGGATCATCTGAGATGCTAGAATCCGAGTCCGTGGGCCAGTAGTCTCTCTGCATACGGCGTGGGTGGCGTTTTCTCCTCAGTTTTTTGCTGTTCCAGTCAAAGACTCTGCCTAAATCACAGTCTTGTTTGTCTCTCAAAAATCTCTCTTTTTCTCTTTTATATCCGCCTGTATCACTGTTAATTTCTTGTCTGTCCTTATATTGAAGGCTTGCAACTGGTTCTCTGAGAGTCTTGTTTGCTACTCCGACTTAGCCCGGGATAATTCCTCCTTGGTTATTTCATATTCCTTTTCATTCGTTTTTAATACTGTTTCAAGAATACGGGTAGAAAACTCTAAGTGCAGTGAATGCCATTCAGCTTTAAATTCGGCATCTTCTTGGTATTGTGATATATCCTTGTAAATCCTTAACCCCCTCGGGACACGATTGCTTTCTTTTTACGATCTTAAAGAGCTGACTGTCTAAAATAAGCGGACCTCTTTTTCCGCCAACTGTAAGGCCTCATGCACACGACCGTATTTTTTTTCCGTGTCCGATCCGTTTTTTTTGCGGATAGGATGTGGACCCATTCATTTCAATGGGTCCGCAAAAAACACGGACAGCACACCGTGTGCCGTCCGCATGAGTATGTCCGTTCCGTTGCTCTGCAAAAAAAATAGTGCATGTCCTATTTTTTTCTAGTTTGCGGACAAGGATAGGCATTATTACAATGGATCCGCAAAAAAAACGGAACGTCATTTGGTTTTTCGCGGATCCGCAATTTGCGGACCGAAAAACACATACGGTCGTGTGCATGTAGCCTAACACTTTTGTCTCTAGGCAATATGTCAGCTTGATTGCACTGTGTAAAGTATGCGTCCGCCCCTTCTCTGTCTTCCGTATGGCTCGGTTGGGGTTCCTCCACAGCCCGCCCGGGAGTAGCATTGATATCTTTCATAATAAGGTGTTGGAGGGAATAAAAACCCTAATTTATCCAAAAATACATAAGAACATCGATAAAGGGGAAGAAAAAGCCCTAAAATGGTTACAATCTCATGATGATATAGTGGTGAAACTGGCGGACAAGGGGGGGAAATGTGTCTTGATGACTAGAGATTACTATGTAATGGAGGCAGAAAGACAACTGGGTGACAATACTTTTTACTGTTGACAAGTAACCCTACTGTGAAAATTCACCAGTCTCTGTCCACCCTCCCTAAACGGTCAGGTGCCCACCATTATACATATTAATGAGTAGTGATGATCAGCATAGGCAATATTCATTTTCGCGATATTTTGCGAATGTTTGGCCTAATATTCGCCATAAATTCGCAAATTCTAGAATTCTTGATCTCCAGTCGTTATTTTCTTGATTGCAAAAATTGGCAATGTAATATGCGCGTATTGCGCGCGCAATACAGTCGTGGCTCACTTTTGCTACATTCTTCCAGCTGCTAGATGTTACCTGAGACTGGAGAAAATGGTTGGCAGCAACTTTCGTGACTGTAAGGAAAAACTCCTGATCACTATAAGTAATTTTACATTACAGCACTGTTTTTTTTTATTACATTTCGCATGCATGGCAGAACAATAGCTTTATATGCAGATAGAGTATTACAATATTTTCGCAATTGCACAAATCGGCAATTAATGATGTGCATATTTTTTGGCGCAATACATGTAACTTCACATTTTATCAGGTCTGAGTAGATATTACTCATTGTTGTGACATCACAGCACTATGTCTGTAGCATGTATGTATGGACAGCAGAACCTATCAGCTACACTATATCAGGATATAACCTACAATGACTATCTCCCACTAACTATCTGTATTATATATATAAACTAACTATCTAATGTAATGACTCAGCAAAGCACAGAGCACAGCAATGACACTGCCGTCTCTCTCAGAACTGCAGAAAATGGCTGCTGGGGAGGTTCTTATATAGTAAGGGGTAGGCAACTTTCCTATTGGTTGCTAGGGATGTTGCTAAGCTCTGACATAGATATTGCAGCCTTCTCATTGGCCCACAAGCAGAAAGGGAGGTTACTGATGAAAAACAAAATCTAGAATATTCGTGATTACGAATATATAGCACTATATTCTACATCTTCGCGGATTCTCGAAGTGCCGAGATTCGCAATACAAATTCGCTATTAGAATATTCGCTATCAACACTATTAATGAGGGGGTATCCTAATATATTATTTTAACTCAGTCCTAGAGACCTGATTATCAGGCAGTTGTGTCCCGGAAACAAGTGTCTGACTATCAGATGATAAGGACACATCCATGAGAAAACATTGTATGTTCATTAGGTATATTGATGATTTGTGATTTTTCTGCTTCTTGATATTTACTGTTTTCTGTATAACTTGGACACAGCGGTATCCACTGGTCACCACTGGAAATAAAAACAGCATGAGGTTAAGAAGGTAATTGCAGCAGATTGGATCACCAGAGGTCTAAAACAAAATGAGGCGCAGAATAAACAATCTCCTGATCTTCACCAGTGACCCCTGCTAGAAGGTATTGGTCTAAAGAACCCAAAAGATCCCTAAATAAGGTAATATCCTTGTTATAGGAGTCATAGAATGTAATGTGATTTATGACAGGAGATTATAATAATAACAGACATAATGCCAAGTTCTGGAGACACCAGAGTGATGACAGAATAATTTAGGGTTTAGATTATCCATGAAGATGAGAAAAGCAGTGGTCATTAGTGGAAAATCATCCAAGTCGCCTGATACATGGCATATAAGTATGATAAAATTTTAACTGCCTGCAGTCACCACAAGAGGGAGCTCCCATTGAGCTTGATATGTATATCATGTTGAGCAATGGCTTCCAGAATGTTAACTATGAAAGTGTGTAAGACAGCAGGGTTTTTGGTGTTTTGTATCAGGAAAACTGAGCTCTAAACCCTATAAAGATGTATGAAAATAAATCAGCCCACAATTATAAGGTGGATTCTGTTTATGTTGGATATAGCAGTGGGTCCCAGAACAAGAACAACAGCTATAACAGTCAGTGACATTGTTAAACATTGGTATCACTGTTAGAAACATGGGCTTTAATACAGTTAAAGGGATTATAGTGACCCATAGTAACCGAGGGTAAATTGTGTGTCACTTACATGTAGTTTTCTGCTGCTCCATGTTCATAATAATTAGTTATATTTTTTGTATCTGCAGATCATTGTACCAGAGCAGGGATCTCACTGTGTCCTGGCAATGGATATGGAATACAGCCGGATGTGATGACTCTACCACAAGTCAATGACATAGTGGCCACCATGTCAGGATCAGATGATCTGTGCTTCAGCAAGAGGCAGATTCTGGGCTCAGTCTCTGCACTCACCCACCGAACTTTCTGCAGTCAGGTGTATTCACTAAAGAAGTGAGTTTCCTGCTACATCAAAGGCAGATTCCAGGCTTGGTCTCTGCACTAACCACTGGACTTTACATTCACTGGACTTTCCACAGACAGATGTATTCACCAAAGAAATGAGTTCCCTGCTGCATTAAGAGGCAGATTCCAGGCTCGGTCTCTGCATCAAGGCCTTATAATGCTGTACGCTTCGTTGCCATGATGTAGCTAAACATAATTTTCCTTAAGGCGGTGCACAAGGCCTTAGGACATAAATTAACCTTTGCTCAACACAAGGTACTACTTAGAAGTGTGAGGCACAGACTTCTCCCAAAACTCTCACGAGTTTCACCCTCACCTACTGTGTCCTTCTCACATATTATAGCAGCGGGTTACCCTTGACGGGGTTAGATCTGCTTGGCACATAACCACTTGGTTCCCCCTTACTTAAGAGGTGAGTTAAGAACCATTAGTTTTGACAGTGCTCAGAGGCAGTCCATAATGAGCAAGGCGATGTTAGATCTGCTTGGAACGCATGTTAACATACTCAGAGGCCGTCCATAGTAACTAAGCTAGAAAGTACCGGCTATTGGGTGACCTGAAAGAAAAGTGCAAAAATCCATACAAAAATGCATATAATCACATTGTGGGACCTGCAAGAGAAACACACAATGGGCACAACACTTGTAATGTTGCAAAACCTGAAAAATAAGTGCAAATAATCAAGGCACATTTTTAATAAGGCAATTAGATTTACATTACAGTCTATTTTCTTCAGTGCTTGAGGTAAAGTGCATCAAACGGCAACTTTAAGTGCAACAAAGTCTCCTGAGTGCAAAAGAGTCCTCTGTAATCCATAGGAACAAAACAACGTCATTATTTGTAATCCATGGGAATAATGTCACTTGCAATCCAAATGAGGTAGTAAAAGTCATTTGTAATGCACATGGGTAGTAATGTAATATATAGCAGCACAGGCTATGAGAACCGTTAGGCAAGGAGGCTCCCAAATAACCTGAAAAAGGGGGAAAAAAGGAAAACTGGCACTGTCCAGTGCAACTGGGAATTTTTTGGTAGATGGGGGGAGTCCTAAACATGACCATCAAGGTGAGGGCAGAACGGGGGCAACCTGGAACAGAAAAACATATATAAAATGCCAACAGGCCCTCACCCGTCAGGAGAAGTCCACGGAGTGGCTTCCAAAGTATTTTTCTTAGGTGGATGAAGCACGAGAGGTTCTTCAGAAGAAGGACTTCAGGCCCTCCTCAGTACTTGAGCTGGAAAAGCTCATCAGTGGTCGGCCCTGCCTTTTGTAATCCATCTGTGCCTAGGTAGTGGAGCATCACTGCCCTCCTGTGGCTTTACTGGGAAGTGATCGGGTGGTGGTGCTCCGCACAGCTGTGGTGACACGCTGCTTGATTGGAGCGGACGCTCCGGCCATTTTGAGGAGATCCAGTACCTCCGGCTGTATTGGGGCTGGTAGGTAATAGTCTTCCTGTAGTATTTGGTTCTGCTGGGGCAGTATTGTGTGCTGCACTGTAGTATTTGTTTCTACTGGGGCAGTATGTTGTGCTGCACTGTAGTATTTGGTTCTGCTGTAGCAGTATGTTGTGCTGCACTGTAGTATTTGTTTCTACTGGGGCAGTATGTTGTGCTGCACTGTAGTATTTGTTTCTACTGGGGCAGTATGTTGTGCTGCACTGTAGTATTTGGTTCTGCTGTAGCAGTATGTTGTGCTGCACTGTAGTATTTGGTTCTTCTGGGCATATTTTGTGCTGCACTGTGGTATTTGATTCTGCTTGGACGGTAGTTTGTGCTAGCCCTCACTACTTGTGTTTGCTCCACCTTCTAACAATTTGATCCTGCTTACAACATGGGGCCACTTTTAATTTTTTTTCCAGGACCGCTTTAAGTTCCCAGTCTGCTCCTGACTGCTTGGGGCTTCACTTGTATAAAACAGTTCTAAACTTCTAGTATGCCTGTCAGCTATGTGACGGTCACACAGTCACATAGAAAATTCCCTTTAAATAGTCACTGAAGTCTTGTATTTTTTGCTAGCTGTAAGAGCTTTGCCTCCCCCCACATAAGTGCGGGTTTCTTGTCGCCTTCGCTGCATGTGTGAACAAATGACTACAATGAAACAAGTGCACAGTGTTTTATTGTTCATAGGAAGATTGGTATTTCTAAACAATAGACAAGAAAATCTGATTTATTCACAGAAACTGCTGGTGTCTAATAAACTTTATACATAATACTGGCTGGAAAAACACCAAGATAACCCACAGACATATGCAACCATCGGACATATCAAAAATGCTGCATGTCAGCAAATCAGTATAAACCAGCATTTTATGAAACATCAACTACCGCACACTCACAAGTAGGAAACCTCCCTTTTGTCTGGTATGAGATACTGTGGATTATCGGATGGTTTTATGTAACTCACTCAAACCTTCAAAAATAAAGTGATAGATAAGGCCCCTTTCACACTAGCGTTGTTGGATTCCGGCAGGCAGTTCCGGCAACAGATCTGTCTGACAAATGCATTAAAATACCGGATCCGTCTCTTCCGAAAAATTGATCTGGTATTATTTTTATTTTTTCACATTTTAAAAGGTCTGCGCATGTGCAGACCGGATCCGTCAATGCGGCAATTTTAATGCACTAATACATTTCAATGGAAAGTAATGCCGGCATGTGTTCCAGGATTTTGGCCTGAGAAAATACCACAGCATGCTGTGGTATTTTCTCCGACCGAATACCGGAAAAGGGACAGAACAGAAGACATCCTGATACATACTGAACGGATTGCTTTCCATTCAGAATGCATGAGGACCAAACTGATGCGTTTTTTTTTCCCGGTATTGAGCCCTTATGACGGAACTCAATACCGGAAAACTTTAAATCTAGTGTGAAAGTACCCTTATAATGTTAATGCAAAGTTTATTATTAAAAAAAATGTTTGTAAGCTACATGCCCACGACCATATGGGACGACATCCATTTTTTTGCGGTTCCATTGTAACAATGCCTATCCTTGTCCGCAAAATGGACAAGAATAGGACATGTTCTATTTTTTTACGAGGCTACAGAACGGAGCAACGGATGCGGATAGCACACGGAGTGCTGTCCGCATCTTTTGCGGCCCCATTGAAGTGAATAGGTCCGCACCTGAGCCGCATTTTTTGCGGAACCCAAAATTTTTTGGCGGATGCAGAACCAAACCATATTCGTGTGCATGTAGGCTAATCAGAAGAATTAACTGTTGGGAGAGAATGAAGATGTACCAGATTACCAGACTTTTTTGATTACTGGGAAGTGGATTAAAAAATGTTCAGTTTACACTGTAAAACTATAATTATCCACCGCACTCATGTTATGGACTGTTGGCTTTGTGGAAAGGGATCCTGGGGATTTTACTTTTATGTTCGGAACCTGAAACATTTTAGACAATCGTAGATTAAAATTGAGATTTAGTTTAGGTGTTTGTTATGTGCACAGAATCTTAAAGGGATATTACACTATTCTTAGCAGGTTGCCATAGCTGTTCCCCTATAGACATGACCTCCGAAACAATTTTAGTTTTGGCCCTGAAAACATTTAGCATAAAGAAAAAAAGCTACTTCACCACCACTCTGTTCCAGGGCAGAGGGTTCCATTCCTACTTCTCCTGGTTACCTGTGGACCAGAAGTGTAACGTCTCATCAGTGGTCAACTGTCCCAGCCATTCATTTGTCTCAGTGGTCACGTGCCACTTGGGGACACATCACTGCTGAGACCAGTCCTTAGCTGCAGAGGAGCACTTGAACCTGTCCGTTTGGAAGTTGACAGACAAGGACCAGTAGTTTAGAGCACTGAGGAGCAGATGAGCATTGATATCTCCACAGGTACCGCTGGCTGGAGCCAGAGGTGAGCAGAGTATACACTGTCTATATACAGTCATGTGAAAAAATTAGGACACCCTTTGAAAGCATGTGGTTTTTTGTAACATTTTTAATAAAAGGTTATTTCATCTCCGTTTCAACAATACAGAGAGATTAAAGTAATCCAACTAAACAAAGAAAACTGAAGAAAAGTCTTTTCAAGATCTTCTGTAAATGTCATTCTACAAAAATGCCTATTCTAACTGAGGAAAAAGATAGGACACCCTCACATGTATTCCCTCTTAAATTGGCTCAGATCTCACACAGGTATATCACACCAGGTGCACATAATTAGTAGATCGTTACTCTGCATGTTGAATGAGGCTTGCCCTATTTAAACCTCAGACATTTAGTTTGGTGTGCTCCTGACTGTTGAAGTGAGAGTGAGCACCATGGTGAGAGCAAAAGAGCTGTCAGAGGACTTCAGAAAAAAGATTGTAGCAGCCTATGAGTCTGGGAAGGGATTTAAAAAGATCTCAAAAGATTTTGAAATCAGCCATTCCACTGTCCGGAAGATAGTCTACAAGTGGAGGGCTTTCAAAACAACTGCCAACATGCCCAGGACTGGTCACCCCAGCAAGTTCACCCCAAGAGCAGACCGCAAGATGCTAAAAGAGGTCTCCAAAAACCCTAAAGTGTCATCTCGAGAACTACAGCAGGCTCTGGCTACTGTTGATGTAGAAGTACATGCCTCTACAATCAGAAAGAGACTGTACAAGTTTAACTTGCATGGGAGGTGTGCAAGGAGGAAACCTTTGCTTTCCAAGAGAAACATCGAGGCCAGACTGACATTTGCCAGAGATAAAGTTGACAAAGACCAGGACTTCTGGAATAATGTTCTTTGGACAGATGAGTCCAAAATTGAATTATTTGGACACAACAGCAGAGGACATGTTTGGCGTAAACCAAACACAGCATTCCAAGAAAAGAACCTCATACCAACTGTGAAGCATGGAGGTGGAAGTGTCATGGTTTGGGGCTGCTTTGCTGCAGCAGGACCTGGTCAGCTCACCATCATAGAATCCACGATGAATTCTACTGTGTATCAGAAGGTGCTTGAAGAACATGTGAGACCATCAGTTAGAAAATTAAAGCTGAAGCGGAACTGGACCATGCAACATGACAATGACCCAAAACATACTAGTAAATCAACCAAAGATTGGCTGAAAAAGAAGAAATGGAGAGTCCTGGAATGGCCAAGTCAAAGTCCAGATTTGAATCCCATTGAGATGCTGTGGGGTGACTTGAAAAGGGCTGTACGTGCAAGAAACCCCTCAAACATCTCACAGCTGAAAAAGTTCTGCATTGAGGAGTGGGGTAAAATTTCCTCAGACCGATGTCGAAGACTGGTAGATGGCTACAAGAACCGTCTCACTGCAGTTATTTCAGCCAAAGGAGGTAACACTCGTTATTAGGGGCAAGGGTGTCCTATCTTTTTCCTCAGTTAGAATAGGCATTTTTGTAGAATGACATTTACAGAAGATCTTGAAAATACTTTTCTTCAGTTTTCTTTGTTTAGTTGGATTACTTTAATCTCTCTGTATTGTTGAAACGGAGATGAAATAACCTTTTATTAAAAATGTTACAAAAAACCACATGCTTTCAGGGTGTCCTAATTTTTTCACATGACTGTACGTAGTGACTGCCAGGTGTGTAACTAGAAGATACTGGGCAGGTCGGAAGGGGGTGGGAGGTGGAGGTCCCTATAATCCAATCCTGTCTATAGTTAATATATAAAACAGAAATAACAGCAAGCGCCTTAGTCAGTAGCAGACTGTTTCTTTGTGTAGTTCTGAATGGCCATCTGGAAATGCTCTGTGGTGTTGAGTTCTGGTCTAAAGAGAATAACGTAGCATTTTGGAGTAAAGTAACCGATAAGAATCCCCATCACACTGACTAATACAGCAGCAACGTTGACGGCCACTATGTACTTCCCCTGGTAGATGATATAGGTGGTGAAGAATGCAATCCAGGAGAAGAAATACACCAATAAACTGAATGAGATGCATTTTGCCTCATTGTAATTATCTGGTAAATCTTTCCCCATGTAGCAGAAGGCAAAGCACAGCATACTCAGGAGGCCGATGTAAACAATCTGAGCCACGGAGCCCACAGAGACCGTCTCTGAGCACTTCAGTATGATCTGCTCGGGGAACGTGGCATAATCTTCAATGGGTAAAGGTGGCTTCAGCACCATCCAGATGACACAAATCAGGATCTGACCAGCAGTACTGACCACAATAAAGATATCCGAGCCATTCTTCTTTACCCACATGTCATACACTCTGGGCATATGGGTAGCCATTTTGAAAATACAGACTATCTGGAAGGAATGCACTACAATGCAAGAAAAGCAAATGGTAAAGCTGACAGAGAAAACAGGTTGTCGTACCATACATGTAACCACCTGTGGCCTACCGAAATAACAATATAGGGTGCAACAGGAGGACATCAGGGACCATAACATCAGCAAACACATCTTCCCTCCTGCTGACTTCACTACTGGGGTATTTAGGTTCATAATGAATATAACGGTGATTGCGGCTATTAGTAATAGCAACAAAGTAACGATTGACAGAAGGGCAAGTGACAATGGATCAGTCCATGGAAGATATTGTAAGGTTCGATTGTAGCAGATCTCACTCCTCATGGGTGACCACTGACTGGATCCGCATGGCTGGCAGGTGTAGAGATCTGTAAAACACAAATTATTGGCATCACGTTGATGGTATATATACAATCAATATAAGCAGGGTGTTGGATAATAACCAAAGGCAAGTGGTACACTAGGACTCGATGAAGGTCGAGGTTGAGGTGTCTCATTATCTCAAATGGACATTCTGAAATCTGTATGCCATATTGATCAGTAATGACCCAGTAGGGTGGCCATTTTTCCTGGGTTAATCCTATAAAGACCTATAAGTGAATCTCCTGTCAAGTTTGTTGGTTGACTAGAGGTAGCAAAGAGTGAGAATGCCAAGTATCTTCAGCAGCATATATGGTGAAGGATACATAGTACAGGTGGCTAATGTTTGACTACATTTCAAAAATCTATCCTTATAGTTGAGGCAAACTTTGGGTAACTTTATGCCTGAGGGAAACCTGTTCACGTCAGAAGATATTTAAATAGACATATAGCCTTCAAAACATGACAGACCCAAATGTCATGAGAAGTCAATTTATTTGTGTATGGCTATGGACTATGGAAATAATCTGAAGCATGACTTTGCTGCAAGCCTTCTGCCATATGGAATCCCGTATGGGCCAATATTGTATGAGAATTATTCAGAAGCCGAACAATATACCACATCTCACCGCTTTGGTTGACAAATGTCATTTTCGGGCAAGGGATACAATCGAAACAGCAGGAATGAGATGCAGTCTGCACTCGTCTTTCTCCCTTTGCACATTCTTTTGAACAAATTGATTCGGGAACCTGCAGTCAAACACACAAGAACTGTCACCCAGATACATGAAGGAGATGAGAAAATACCGCTGCTCTTTTGGACTTCTACCACTCCAGATTTTCTTAAAATCTTGTAACTTCCCAGTTTTATTTGTCTAGGGTACCCCAATCCCTTGAGCCTTACATGACAAGTAGTAGGGTTCATAGAGAAAACAATGTTCCCTGAGACCACTAGATTGTAGAAAATAAGAAAGAAGGACATATAACTGCTTGTTTGGTCTATACTCAAGATCTTAAGAAAGGCTGTGGCTACATTGGCTTTGTTGCATGGAGTGGTTGAACAAAAAGAGACCCTATAGGACCTTCCCTTCTCACACTAGTTCACACCACCATATGCCCATATCTAGGTTATAAAGGAACCAGTGGTAAACTGAACCGAACCTTCAGTTCAGTTGGACACACTGGTTTGTTATTCTACCAATGTTTTTTCTGTCTGTAGAATCTTTCTTAGATTCTTACCACCCAATGGGAACTATGATACAACCATCCTGAGCTGAAGGACCATCCTGAGCTGTAGGCCTCCTACTCTAAGGGCCCCAAAGCAGCTGCATGGGCTGCCTCTAGGATATATAAGGCCATGGGTGACTGAGGGCATCTTTCCGGGTCATATTGCTTTTCAAGCAATTGACCACTACTGGAAATTATTTGTGGAGCATGTTTTAAGTTATTGCAAGTATGCTGGCTCAGGGTCCTACAGATTGACTTACAGAGTTATCCTTGGTGTGCCATTTAAGCTCTTCATTCAATTTAAGACTTCCTGCAACTTTACTGTATGAACCAATGATCTTGAAGGACGGGATAACTTCATTCCAAGACCACATCACTATGTCATAGCCGGTGGATGGGTCCCCGTTACTGTCAAAATAGATGGACTGATTGTAGAGAGTGAAATTCACCTTCTTGACATATTCCAAGAGCTGGGAAGTAAAAACATATAGAAGGCACATTTACTGTATGTGGAGTGTCTTCCGACTGTGCACCTCGCCATCATTGTGATCTGTACAAGATGGAAATATAGGGTCTTTTTTTTCACATAAAGAGATTATTTTCACTCAACAATCCCTTTGACCTGTTAGGGTGTATGGACATCATAGAGGGGGTTTCCCGCTTAAGACCCTCTCTATGAACCAAGCAGAAATCTGCTAACAAGCATTAGATCACGCTCTTGAGGAGGATCTGGTGAATGGCCACATGCAGTACCACTTTTCACCTATAGAGGCTGCTGTAAAGAAAACTTTAAGGAGCTGCTGATTGCTGTGGCTGAGCTAAGTGCAATACCAGATATAGCCTACATATTAAGGTGGCGCTGTGTCTGCTAAACATTAAATGCGCTGTAACGCTTCCCCTACAACTTTGCTGGAGATCTCAGGGGTGAAACAGTTATGAATAGACACTTACCTGCCAAGGATAAACTGTCTCATTTCTGCATTGTCCAGATTTACAATCCAGTAAGCCATGCAAGCCATGGGCCAGGGCGTAGACAGCAGAATACACATTAAAAGAAGCTGACATAGCGAACTGGCTGGGGATGGACATGTTCTGCACACTGAATGACTGACAGTCCCGACACACTTGATTGCAGCCATAGAGACTTGAGTCCAATGATTTTATTGATTTTACATATTCAGTCTCAAAGTCTACAAGTTTTGGAAAATAGATCCTGACCCACTGACACCCCCAGGATTGAGCCAATGCTCTGGATATTTGGCAGACCAGCAATCTGTGAGTCCACAGACCAGCTCTCGCTGCCAATCCAGACATAATCCGTCATTTTGGCATTAACCACTTCCTCAAAAAATATCCTGGCATTGAAATAGGCAGAGAAAACCACAGTTAATCGGACCCGGGCCTGCACTATGCTAGCAATCATCTTTTTAACACTAGTCCTGTCTGTGCTGTACGGAATTAACCCTTGGTAAGCTACACAAATGCCATTGTTTGTTACCAAATAATATAAGTCTTGTAAGCCCTGCCTGCCATAGACATCATCACTGCCCACTATGGCTATCCATGTCCACTTAAATCTCTGCAGCAAGTTCAAGATGACTTCCACTTGTAGTTTGTCGCTGGGAATCGTGCGAAGGAAGGATGGGTATATCTGCTTACGGCTGAGCAACTCATTGGAGGCCGAGTAACTTATCTGCAAAATATACATTAATAGGGTAAGAGAAATGTGTATTGTTATTCTACTAAAGCATGTATGTATAGTTCACATATACAGAGGATCTACATGCTGTGTCCAAACATGATATTACTCATCCTGTACTGATCCTGAGTTACATCATGTATTATACTCCAGAGCAGCACTCTCTATTCTGCTGGTACAGTCACTGTGCACATGCATTATATAACTTATCCTGTACTGTTCCTGAGTTACATCCTGTATTATACTCCAGAGCTGTATTCAAAAGTTTGCTGGTGAAGTCACTGTGTATATACATTACATTACTGATCTTGTATGGATCCTGAACTATATCCTGTTTTGTAACCCAGAGCTGCATTCACTACTCTGCTGGTGCAATCATTGTCTACATACATTACATTACTTATCATGTATTAAAGGGAACCTGTCACCGGGATTTTGGGTATAGAGCTGGGGACATGGGCTGCTAGATGGCCGCTAGCACATCCACAATACCCAGTCCCCATAGCTCTGTGTGCTTTTATTGGGTATAAAAACCGATTTGATACATATGCAAATTAACCTGAGATGAGTCAGAGCTTGAAAAATATGACTCTTCTCTGGTCACACAAGTAAGATATGACTCTTTCATGTTAATCTGCATATGTATCAAATTGTTTTTTTTTACACAATAAAAGCACACAGAGCTATGGGGACTGGGTATCGCGAATGTGATAGCGGCCATCTAGCAACCCATGTCCTCAGCTCTATACACAAAATCCCGGTGACAGGTTCCCTTTAAGTCAGAGTTACAGCCAGTATTAAACTCCAGAGCTGCACACACTATTCTGCTAGTGTAGTCACTGTGTACCTACATTACTTATATTGTGTTGATCCTGAGTTATAGCCTGTATTATACCCCAGAGCTGCACTCACTATTCTGCTGGTGGAGTCACTGTGTACATACATTACTTATCCTGTACTGATCCTGAGTCACAGACTGCATAATACTTCAGAGCCTCACTCGCTAATCTGTGTATTTACAGTATATCATAGACTCTGAGGTCTTTCCGGTATAATTTTTTTCCATTGATGTTACCAATCATCCAGATTAATACTAGTGTACACCTGTAAGGTAGTGATAAGAGCCACCTAAAATTGGTGACACCTTAAGAATGGTGGTTTTACTCCAGCACCACCCTCCTGATACCTTGGACCATATGTCAGCAATGCTTCCACTGCAAAGGGGACCATAATTATATGATGACATGGTTGCGGGGACTGGCTACCTCATTTCCAATCCAGAAGACTGAAGGAGTGCTACGTGCATGCGTGCTATGAGCAGTGACAGGGCTAGTGCCCCACATGCTCAGAAGAAAGAAGAGGGGGCCTTTAAATGAGCACCAGGAGGCACCATGGTTAGTACAGTGTGTGGTGTATACCAGATGATGTGCTCTCATGCTGGGGGTCAGGGTAAAGTGGGCCCTGCTGAACAGGCTGCTGCAGCAGGAGAGAGCAGCCACAGTGGCAAAGCTGCAGAGAGCGACTACAGAAACATAATGGCACCACACCGCAGCCTGTGACTAGGGTTGAAACCTTACCCAACAAAAAATGCCAGACATTTTTAAATGGGTAAAAAGGGGATCTGGTTTTGGGTGCGGCTTAACTCAGAGTGATATTTAACACCAATGGCTTGATCATTATTTATTAAAACCATTTTTCCTGTTCCTGCTAAAAATGATGCAAAGGGCTCATGTGTGAACAGGTGTAACTAATTGAGCTCTCATGGAGAACTAACGAATATCAAAGCTAAGGAAACGATATGCCTTACACCTATATCAGTGCTGCCCCTGAACCTTGCAGCCCTATACAGGAGCCCAGTTTGCCCTGGTTTGTCATACTGGTCTTGTAATACGAATTCAAAACCGTTTATGGCGAAAGTCAATGAGAGAAAACGTGTTTTCTGACCGATGTAAACCTTTTCCGCCTGTCAGAAATCTATTAGATATTCCTCTCTATTACTGTAGTGTTTAACTGGTATCGCTAGAGAAGGGGTTGTTAATATGTGTCACCTTTTTGTTTTTGGATACTTTAAACCCTTTTCGGATCATAAATACATCTAATAATGTGCTAGCAGCAGGTTTATGTGTGCACGTTTAAAACACGTTTTTGAGGCTTCTAGGAATAATGGCTATATTTTTCCACGGGGGAATGTATTTTTTTAATTATTGTTATGCCCAGATAGATCAGAGGGTTAAAATAGCCAGTCTATATAGTAAACTTCGAACGGCATTGGCAACTGTAACTCTATTTAAAAGCCCAAATAAATGGGAGCAAGAGTTGCATTGCCCACCATTACAATGGTCTAGTATTTATAGGAATGTAAGAAAGGCCACAATCTCTAATGCTCACAGATTAATACAATTTAAGACCTTGCATCGGCTGTACTATACCCCAAAAACCCAAGTGAAATTCCCCCAAAATAAAGGCCGAGACTCTGGCTGTCCTAAATGTGGGTATGTGAACGCGGATTTTGGGCATTTACTGTGGGAATGTAGTAAAATAAAAAGGTATTGGGAACAGATCTTTGCCGCTCTACAAAAGGAGTCTTCCTCGACATATAGCCCTGGGATGCTGGCAGTGATACTGGGATATTACGCTTTAGATATGGAAGTTCCGGCTCGGGTCAGACAGATCTGGATGAGGGGTCTGATGGTGGCAAAAGTTATTCTACTCAAATATTGGGGGTCTGTCTCCCCACCCTCGTTAAACGAATGGATTCTGTACCTCCAACAAATTAAACTCTATGAGGATATGGAAAGGAAATGGAGAGCGGCACGTGTGACTGTTCAGACATAGTTACTGCGTGTACCAGAGCTGCAGTGACGACAGCCAATTGGGGGGGATGGGGTGGGAGGTTATAGGTTTAATTTTTATATTATTGGCGAATTTACAGCCATATTTATAATCTGTGTAGGATTCTGTGCTATGCGATAGGGTAGTCTGCTACTGTTATATAGTAACTATCCTGTATTGGCTGTTTTTCTATCACAATATGTGTTGTTTTGTATAGAGAATAAAATAAAATAAAATAGATATAAAAAAAAAAAAGAAGTGGTCTTCAGTTTTTATGCTAAATAATCAGTATGGACAGGATAAGGACATTGTAAAGAGTAAACTTTATTGATGCTCTGATCCAGACGCTGGTAAACGTGGCACCAATCTTCTCACTCCTTTTCTGAAAAAAAGACACCCCATATGTGACAATCAGAGAGTAAGTATGCTCTCTTATTGATGGGGGGGGATTGATGACATGAACAGAAGTCCATGTTAAAAATCCAGGACAGAATAATGCAGCGTGTTGCGCCATTTTGTCTGGTAGAATAAGGGGTTTTCTAATGAAAATCACATCCCATTATAGTCAATGAGGTCTGTCAAGTGGCGCTCGTTTCCGTCATTTGCCAGAAATGCAGCTTCCATTGTTTTTGGTGTTCTACTCCTATAATGGAGCAGAACAATGGAATTAAAAACCGCACAGTTGCACAGGGACAGGGGGATCTTTAGCTCTCCTCCTGTCCCTGCAGCCTGGCAGCACTTCCTAGACTCCAGGCTGGGCGGCTGCTTTAGCCTAGATGATCTCAGGCTGTATTGCTGCCAGCAGCAGTCCGAGACAGCTGATTGGTGGGGTTGCTGGGTGTCGGCCCCCTCACCTATCAAGAGGATAGGTCATTAATATCTAAGCCCAGGAAAATCCCTTTAAAAATTTGCAAAATTAATCAAATAATGGGCAACATTTGATACTTTTTTTTGAAGAAATTATGTTAAAAATTCCACTTGTGATAAATTCCCTTAATGACTGATCCTTTGTGTAGTCCCAGAGGACTCTTACCTGTGGTACAAGAAATTTTCCTAATATACTTGCTGTGACAAAAGCAAAACTACTGCTGGACGGTCCAACTAATGCAATGGCTTTCATATCATAGTCGGTAAAGTTGTTTTTCATCTTTATATAGCTTGTCGTACACTGGGAGAGGATCTTCAGTGTCCCGTATATGTTGGCAGAATCTGAGCAGATGTCATACAGCTCGTACCCCAGTGTGATTTTGGGGAGAAGAAAGCTGGAATTATTGATTTCTTCAATGGCGAATCTCATTGCTTGGAGCAAATGATAACCGTGAGAATTGAATGAGGTTCTGTAAGAATGAAAGGACAGTAATTGTTTAAAGGGCTTTTCCATGAGACTCTATAGGTTGCCAGCCGTTTCAAACACTCTCCTGGCTGTGAAGAACATATAGCTACTGTATGTTCCTCCTGAACTTCCAGGGAATGAATACAATGCTACAGAACTACAGTGAAGGATAGCTGGCTTACATCTGGTGGCATTAGAGGCAGAGCTTGTTAAGCGCTCATTTGCATCCCTTTCATCCTCTAGACCAGGGATCAGCAACCTTCGGCACTCCAGCTGCTGTGAAACTACAATTCCCAGCATGCTCCATTCATTTCTATGGAGTTTCAAGTAGAGCAGAGTAAGCATGCATGCTGGGAGTTGTAGTTTCACGACAGTTGGTGTGCCGGAGGTTACCTACCCCTGCTCTAGACAGAAACAATAATGGCTTCATTCACTGACAGCATGCAGAGATTTTGAAAATTGTTAGAAATGGAAACATAAAGGCCCAACTTTACCAATGTACCTGCTCCTAAAATCTTTCTTAAAAGTGATGCAAATTGGTGTGCAGGGCTTAGCGGGAAAGGGGCGGGGCCTATGATGCACCGTTTTGCCCCAATTGCAGCACTTTTCTTGTGTAAAATGCTATCTCTGTCTAGCCGTACACCCCATTTATCATCCAGCCTGAGCCACTGATAGATCTGGTGCAGGTCTAGATAGCTTATCTAATGGGGGCGTTTGCACTATTACTACGGCGGTTTGCACCATGCCTGGCAGTTTGCATTTACTAAGAGGCATCCAGATGGTTTGTGGGCTGAGCTACACTTTAGCTGGATTTAGTGTGGGACATTTTGTAAATTTGTCATGAAAAATTACTACAAACCAAGCAGAGACAAAAAAAAAAAAGAAAAAAGTTGGATATTGATACATTACCCTAAAGTTTTCGCCATCTATAGGTTTAGTAAATCTGCCCCAAAGTATAAAAAAATGTTGTAGAACTTTTTATTATAGCTCAAATATAGGGTCACTGAACATTGAAAAAACGTTTGATATGTCATAGTGACATATCAAAGGTATTGATCGGTGGTGGTCTGAGTACTGAGACCTCACCGATCGTTAGATTGAGGAGAATCACTCATATAGTGCATTCTCTCCTCGCTGCTGGAGACAGGCTCAATAGAAAGTCTATGAGCTTGTCTAGATTCTGTCTTCTGCAGCGAGGAGAGTGCGGTGTGTATTAGCACACCGCTTATCTCATTCTCGCCCTAGCACTCAGACCCTCACCAATTACAACCTTTAATATGTCACTTTTCACACAATTTTTCATAAATCAATAGTACAAGCGACCACAAGAAATTTTGTAATAAGTTTTATCAGTGAGAAATGATACCCAGCTTTTCACTTTGAAAATTGCTTTTATTCCATCTCCAGCCAGAACATATCTGCTGAAATATCACATTATACATGTCAATACAAGTCTATGGAGAGAGTAGGGGCAGGAGTGAGCAGCAGCAGGAGTGAGACGGGACTCAAGGAGAGACACTAAAGAGACATACAGCCCCTCCGTGATCCTGAGGCTTCTTCTGAGTAAGAGAAAGGTAAGAAGTAGCTTCTCCTCTACTTTCTGTGTGTGAAGTGGATGGCTGCTGAAAATGCCAGATACAAGTGATATAATGGCCACACTGTACTATCGAGTAATGCAAACTTTGTTGAAAAATGAGTAATGCTTTTTTTTTGGATAAAACTGGAAAATGTGTTTCAGTTGACATAAATAAGTGCCCCCCTCCCCTCTTACCTATCACAGTTGTCAACCAGAGGAATAGTGGACATTGATGCATCCGCTTTATGGAAGGGGAATAAGCCCCCTATGATGTAATCTCCAGGAACACTGAATTCGGTCTTAAATTTCGTTTCCTTACAGCCCAGGGCAAAGTAGAAATGAAGAATTAATATAAAGACACAGTCCAATCTTGGAGATGTAACAAGCATAATGTTCCCAGGACTGCCGCTGAGTGATAGTGTTGGTGCAGGACAATACAAGAAAACTCTCGTTGGTGAATAATTGCCGTCTAAGAGTTATTTGCTTTCCAGGGGACGGTGGCTGGCTGTGTAAATACATATGATGGATGCCCTCCCACAGAATCAGCATACAGGCTGATTTGTATATGTGCAGACTGGTCCTTCACTCTTGTATTAGCCAGGGGATTATGTAAGAGGAAACTTAGGTATCAAGCTAATCATATCCAAATCTGAGCCAAGTAAATGATTGCTGAGGCTCTAAAGGGATTAAAATCTTAGGAGTCAAAATATTTGAGAGCAGATGAGAGAAACATATATTCAAATGGAGATAGCTGGCCCAAAGGGCTGACATTTTAGCTGAGTCTTAAAGGGATTGTTCACTTTAGACTATCCCTTAGCATTAAACTGTCCCCAGACAGCCTCAGTGGGATGACCTGACCAAAATCACCAGTTATCACCAGGGGGAAGAACTGGGCAACTGCTCATTCAGCAGCAATACTAATTAGGTGACCCTCATCCCTTTATTTCCTCTATGTCATATGGAAAGGGTGGTCTGGTTTAGAAAACCCTTGTTCAAATGTTATGTTGATGGAGGATCAGGATCCTTATCTGCACTGGAAGGGCCTAATAGGTTTTTGTATAAGGCAGGCCCGGAGGCCACTGTTAGGTCCCCGGGTTCAATAGCAAACAGTGCCTGTAAACCTTCATACTAGCCATAGTTATTGGATCCACGTATGGCATGGGCAATCAATATACCCTCAATGGATTTAGTAGACAATTTCTTTAAAGCGGTTTTCCGAGACCACCACTTCCCGACAAGACATTAAAAACTCTTTCCCACTGTGTACCAAACATAATCTGACCATTTGTTAAAAAAATAGAAATGACCAATATCCGTGGTCACTGTTACATGGTGTTTGTCATCATGGTCTCTGCTTTAATGGGAACCTGTCACCGGGATTTTGTGTATAGAGCTGAGGACATGGGTTGCTAGATGGCCGCTAGCACATCCGCAATACCCAGTCCCCATAGCTCTCTGTGCTTTTATTGTGGAAAAGAAAACGATTTGATACATATGCAAATAACCCTGAGATGAGTCCAGCGTGAAGGAGCCCAGCACCGCCCGCATTCTCAGAATCTCCTCCTTGCTCCCTGATGTCAGACAGCCAGAGCACCATAATCTCGCGATGCGCGAGCTAGCACACGCGCAGTGTCCTCATAGTGTTCCTTCCCTGTGCTGGCATCAGCCTCAGGGAAAGAACTGCGCTAGCTCGCGCATCGCAAGATTACGGCGCTCTGGCTGTCTGACGTCGGGAAGCAAGGAGGAGATTCTGAGGATGCTGGGTGCTGGGCTCCTTCACGCTGGACTCATCTCACGTACAGGACACATCTCAGGGTAATTCGCATATGTATCAAATCGTTTTTAGTGTTTCTGGTGGGTTAGGATTGGCAGCAGCACAATTCAGGTACCTGCTTTAAGGAGTCTGTCAGCTGTAAAATCACTTCTAAAGTAAGCAATGTATTACAAAGTGGATCTGTATCCACTGTGTCTACTGAACAGATTTGACTTCGCCCACTTGGGGCATTATCTAAGTGCCCTCCCTGGCCTTCATCCTTTAACCTCTACACGGGGCTCTGTTGCAGAAGAACCACTGCTACCTGTTGGAGTAGTCTTTGTTCAGTAGACTGCTGACCCACAGGAGTCAAGAAGCACTGGAGAAAACACTGAGTGGTTAGGCAAAACTGTAGTCAGAGATTGTGCAAACCAAATCAGTCTGACGGTCAGGGCAGGCACCTCAGGGTCAACACAGAGTTCAGGCAGTGGTCTGGTCAGACAGGGAAGGGTCAAATCCAGGGATTGGTACATGGGAAAGCAAGCAGGCTGTTAGAATGAGACCAAACCAAGACAGCAGATAGCTTTTCAGGGGCTATTTGCATATCTTGGTCAGAAATTATGTAACCCAGGAAGGCAAGAGATGTAGTTTTGACAAATACTCTATTCTTTTGCAAATACTGGGGTGTGGAGTGGATGTGTCGCTTGTGTGATGTCGTCAATAGAGTAGATCAGAATATCATCAAGGTAGACAATCACACTGACATGAAGATTTTCTCGAATGATGTTATTAACAAACTATTGGAACACAGGTACTCATAATAGTCGTCATCCACTTACAGGTTGCAAGGCTCCCTGGTCCCAATTTTGTTGCAGAGATCCTATTAAAGATGTTCTCCAGGCTTTTAATATTGATGACCTATCCTCAGGACAGTTCATCAATATCAGATTGGCATTCCCGCCGATCAGCTATTTGAAGAGGAGGCGCGCGCCGTGCCAGCGCTCCCTCCTCTTCACTGTTTACTTTCCCGCCGTCGCCTCTGCAGCGGTGAGCTGGTGTAATTACACATAACCGTCCCATTCATTTCAATAGGACGGATCGTTCCCATACACTTGTATTGGAGCGATCCGTCCCAATTGAAATGAATGGGACGATTAGGTGTAATTACATCTGCTCACCGCTGCAGAGGCGACGGCGAGAAGGTAAACAGTGAAGAGGAGGGAGCGCTGTCACGGCACGCGCCTCCTCTTCAAACAGCCGGGGATGCCGATCTGATATTGGTGACCTATCCTAAGGATAGGTCATCAATATTAAAAGCCCGGAGAACCCTTTTAAAGAGCTCAGAAATAAGGGGCAGTGGTAAATGTTCTTCAATGTGAACTTATTCAGCCCCTGTATATTTACAAATGGTCCATAAGACAAATAACGCCTCTTTGTTTCATGTGCCAATTATTAAAGTGTAACATTTATTAAATCCATTTAAAATATAAATAAACAAAAATAAAAACTATCAGCTGTGTCACATGGTTACTTTGTATTCTTCTCTCTACTATACACTCTTACTAACTTGTGGGCAATGAGCCGGTACTGCGCACTAGCTTACGGCTCACTGTCCTTTAATCCCCTCGCTGTATAGATTGTCTAGATCCTAAGTGCCGCTTCATTCCCTAAGTGCACTAGCTGTGCTAAAAGAAACTAAAACACTGAACCCAAACATGTTTCATCGGTCAACCTGGGTCTTCAGGGGAATTGGGCAGAGTGTCACACTCTAGTCAATCTGCCCAATTCCCCTGAAGACGCTCGTCCCCTGGGTCGATTCATCCGTTTTCCACGGGATTCTGAACAGAAACTGAACGGACTCCACCATAGTCAATGGAGTCTTCTCAGCTCCGTTCCTGTTAGTTATGTGCCTGATCCAGAACTCCCTGCTTATCTAATGGAGCAGAATAACAGAGATAAATAGCGGTGGTGTGAACGTGGCCTAAATGGTGGGTATTTATACAGGGGAACCATTACTAGTCTAAATAATATCTTTACCCTCTTGTCAGTTTCTCCAACATATAGTCCCACGTAAATAACCTTTCCCATCCCGTCATCTTCTCCAACACAGTCCCATGTAAATAACCACCCCTTCCCTGTAGCCCCTCCAACATACAATCCCATGTAAATAACCTTTCCCCTCCCGTCAGCTTTTCCAACATACAGTCCCATGTAAATAGCATTGCTCGCCTCCCTCCAGTATAGGGTTAATAAGCACCTGGAAGGGGTCTGGAGTGAAAGCACAGCAAGCTATATACAGTTCTTCCATGTACTTGGCTACAATAGCCTGCCTGCATTCACTCCAGACCCCCCAGGGGATTAGAAACCCCATGCAGACCCCCTGTCCAACATTATAAAGAAACTGCACTTTTTGATAGTCCCAGCGCTAAGTCCCCCCTCTGATCTCTAGAACAAGGAGTTTGAAGCCCTCAACCGATCGCTGCTTCTCCTCAACCGATCGCTGCTTCTGAAGACGCTTTTAACAGAAAGTCTATGGGACCGTCCTATAGGACTCGCACTCAGCATCGAGGTGAAGCAGCGCTTGGTCGAGTGCTTCAGATTCCACGTTCTAGAGATCAGAGGGGGTCTCAGCGCTGGGACCCCCCACCGATCAACACTTTTGATATGTCCCTATGTGAAGTGCTGAAGTGCTCACTAACACAGATTTAGACAGATTTGTGAACAATATTTGAGAGCAATGGGTCTTTTGTGTATGTAGAAAATGTTTCAGATCTTTGAGTTCAGCTCATGCAAAATGGGAGCAAAACCGAAAGTGTTGCGTTTATATTTTTGTTCAGTGTATAAAGGGGGCACAGAGAAGAGGCGCTATATATAAAGGGGCACAGAGAGGAGGTGCTATATATAAAGGGGGCACAGAGAAGAGGCGCTATATATAAAAGGGGCACAGAGAGGAGGCGTTATATTTAAAGGGACAGAGAGAAAAGGTGCTATACATAAAGGGGTACAGAGAAGTGGCACAATATATAAAGGGGGCACAGAGAAGGAGCACTATGTATAAAGGCTGCACAGGTAAGTGGTGCTATATGTAAAGGGGACCCAGACAAGAGGTGCTATATGTAAAGGGGGCACAAAAAAGAGGCGCTAAAGGTAAAGAGGGCAAAGAAAAGAGGTGCTATAAGAGGTTCTATATGTAAAGGGGCACAGACAAGAGGAGACATAAATAAAGAGGCACTATAAATAAAAGGGGGCACAGAGAAGAGACTCTAGTATTGAAAAGAACCCTGGCACACTGTGATACCTGGGCAGATGAATGGAGGACCTGACACTGACATTTACATCACGCAACCGCTAGAGGCCGCAGCTGCGCAGTGAAGTCCCTTCTATACCTCTGTTTGCATTACTAGGCGGAGTAGAGAGACGTCAGCGCGTACGGGACGAACAGCAACTATCCCTGGGTTCTGGTGGATGTGCTTCGTCAGTATTCTGATAGAGCGCATTTCACCCTGGGAAACTTGTGGTTGTCCCTTTCGCAAGCACCGTGCTGCGCTATTCAAACCTGTTCTTGTGGCGCCGCTGTTCACAGGTCACAGGAAAATCTCCGCTATGAAGCAGCGGACTGTCAGCGCCCGCCCGGGACCTTCATATAAAACCCGACCTGGAAAGAGCGGGTCCGTCAAGAGTAGAAATGCTTTGTCTGAACGCTGTAAACTGGCAGCTGCCTCTGAATCAAGCAAGTCCGGGCCCAGCACCGCCATTGAGGAGAGCCGGGAGCATGGCGCTCTGCTGGTGGAGGAGGGGATGTGTGTGACCCTGCTGCAGCCTGGAGAGGTCGGTAGTAATGTGTGCACGGATCCTGCAGCTGGAGGTGACCACTGGCAGTTCTTGTGGTGCCCAGGGAATGTGGTCACTCATGCCATGCTGTGTGCCCCTGGCACTGTTTTGCCCCTTATCTTGCCATTCTTCCTGCTGGTTCCCCTCACTGACCAGGAGATGCAGGGGATCTGACACATCCTCTGTAAAATGTGGCTGTCATTTCCAAAACCATTTGAGGCGTCATAATGAAGTGGGGTCTGATGTAGAGGTGGCTAAAACAAGGAAGCAGGAGCGCTCCCCAGTGGTGGAAGGTGTCATCATTCTTTTTCTATGACATCTGTCAGCAGACTTGTACCTATGAAAGTGTCCCCCTCCGCTTGGCACTGACACGGCCAGACAGTGAAAACATCATGCCTGCCTGGACTGTCAAAGTGTATCTAGGTGCAACGGCAACGCCCCTGTTGCTCCTAGAGTCTAATTTGCATAAATGCAAACATCATGTTTCTCAGCAATGTGGGCACATCATATGAACATGGGACCAACACAGATGTCTTCAGCTGCCAGGCGCACATGTAACAGGTCAGACAGTGTCATAGGCACAAATCTGCGCAGGATGTAGATGCAGCAGAGACGCGAGGGGAGGTGCAGGGAGCTGGAGAAGACATTCCCTTTAATGTCTCTTACTGCGAGAGCTAAGGCTTTGTATCTAATAGCCTTTGTATTTCCATTCTTCATATTCCAGATTGCTACTTCTAGTCGTGTACACAGGTAAACTGCGCTGTTACACTGTAACAACCACCACACCTATTGGACATGATCAGGGCTCGTTAGGAAAACGTTTACATTCACTGAGAGCAAGTAGAGAGCTTATAATAGAAAATATTTATCTCTATATAGCGCCACCGTATTCCGCAGCGCTTTACAAGTTCAGAGGGTTCATGTGCAAAACAAAAGACATCACAACGTAACTGACTAATATACAAACTGAAACACTAGGAGTGAGGGCCCTGCTCGCAAGAGCTTACAATCTATAAATGGTGAAGAATTGAAAACAATGTACGAGTTGAGTAGCTGTTCCTATAGAATAAGAACGCCTCTAAATACTGTCCCCCAGATATTGGGTCCACCACAGTGTAAGCCGCTCTTAGAGGGGGTCCTGAGTGCCGGACCCCCCCCCCCTTTTTCTGATGTCCTTATATCCTAATGTGTTGCCTCCTCTCAATCCTTCAGTTTCCCCTGCAGACTGTTGCCTCCCCTTCTCAGTGAATTACAGTGGATATAAAAAGTGTACACACCCCTGTTAAAATGTCAGGTTTCTGGGATGTAAAAAAACGAGACAAAGAAATAATTTCAGAACTTTTTCCACCTTTAATGTGACCTATAAACTGTACAGCTCAATTGAAAAACAAACTGAAATCTTTTAGGTAGAGGGAAGAAAAAAAAATATAAAAATAAAGCATAAGTGTGCACACCCTTAAACTAATACTTTGTTAAAGCTCCTTCTGATTTTATTACAGCACTCAGTCTTTTTGGGTATGAGTCTATCAGCATGGTACATTTTGACTTGGCAAGATTTCCCCACTCTTCTTTGCAAAAACACTCCAAATCTGTCAGATTGCGAGGGCATCTCCTGGGCACAGCCCTCTTCAGATCACCCCACACATTCGGATTTAGGTCTGGGCTCTGGCTGGGCCATTCCAAAACTTTAATCTTCTTCTGGTGAAGCCATTCCTTTGTTGATTTGGATGTATGCTTTGGGTCGTTGTCATGCTGAAAGATGAAGTTCCTCTTCATGTTCAGCTTTCCAGCAGAAGCCTGAAGGTTTTGTGCCAATATTGACTGGTGTTTGGAACTGTTCATAATTCCCTCTAGCTTAACTAAGGCCCCAGTTCCAGCTGAAGAAAAACAGCCCCTTGGCATGATGCTGGCACCACCATGCTTCACTGTGGGGATGGTGTTCCTTTGGTGATGTGCAGTGTTGTTTTTGCGCCAAACATATCTTTTGGAATTATGGCCAAAAAGTTCAACCTTGGTTTCATCAGACCATAACACCTTTTCCTACATGCTTTTGGGAGACTTCAGATGTGTTTTTCCAAACTGTAGCCTGGCTTGGATATTTTTCTTCGTAAGAAAAGGCTTTCGTCTTGCCACTCTACCCCATAGCCCAGACATATGAAGAATACGGGAGATTGTTGTCACATGTACCACACAGCCAGTACTTCCCAGATATTCCTGCAGCTCCTTTAATGTTGCTGTAGGCCTCTTGGTAGCCTCCCAGACCAGTTTTCTTCCCGTCTTCATCTATTTTGGAGGGACGTCCAGTTCTTGGTAATGTCACTGTTGTGCCATATTTTCTCCACTTGATGATGACGATCTTCACTGTGTTCCATGGTATATCTAATGCCTTGGAAATTCTTTTGTACCCTTCTCCTGACTGATACCTTTTAACAATGAGATCCCTCTGATGCTTTGGAAGCTCTCTGTGGACCATGGCTTTTGCTGTGGGGTGCAACTAAGAAAATGTAGGAAGGACCAACTAGAGCAGCTGAACTTTATTTGGGGTTAATCAGAGGCACTTTACATGATGGCAGGTGTATGCTGACTCCTATTTAACATGATGTTGAATGTGATTGCTTAATTCTGAACACAGCTACATCCCCAGTTATAAGAGGGTGTGCACACTTATGCAACCAAATTATTTTAGTTTAGTTTTTTTGTTTTCTTCCCTCCACCTAAAAGATTTCAGTTTGCTTTTCAATTGAGTTTCTACAGTTTAGGCTACTTTCACACTAGCGTTCAGAACGGATCCGTCTGCATTATATTGTATAAAATGTTCTAAGTGTGAAAGTAGCCTCAGACGGATCCGTCCAGACTTTTACATTGAAAGTCAATGGTGGACGGATCCGTTTGAAGATTGAGCCATATTGCGGCATCTTCAAACGGATCCGTCCCCATTGACTTACATTGTAAGTCTGGACGGATCCGCATGGCCAGGCGAACACCCGAACGCTGCAAGCAGCGTTCAGGTGTCCGCCTGCGGAGCGGAGGCTGAACGCCGCCAGTCTGATGCCTTCTGAGCGGATCCGCGTCCACTCAGAATTCATTAGGGCTGGACGGAAGCATTCGGGTCCGCTTGTGAGCCCCTTCAAACGGCGCTCACAAGCGGACAGCCGAACGCTAGTGTGAAAGTACCCTTATAGGTCACATTAAAGGTGGAAAAAGTTCTGAAATTATTTATCTTTGTCAATTTTTTATTTATTTTTTTACATCACAGAAAGCTGACATTTTAACAGGGGTGTGTAGACTTTTTATATCCACTGTTTGTCAGAGCTCTACATGGACGGCTCGATCTGTAACCCTTGCCTCTAGTTCTCTGACAGCTCATAAAAATCAGTCTGATACTAATGTAGCTATGATGAATGTTTATATGAAGTGTTAGGGATCTAGAGATGAGGGCTACAGGTCTAGCTGACGGGATTCACTGTGAAGCAGAAAGCAATAGTCTGCAGATGTAGTAAAACTGAATGGTGTTGTCTGGGAACTTGATAAACATGATCTATTCTCTTGGTAGGTGATCAGTATCAGATCGGCTGAGGTCCAACTTCCAGCGCCCCCGCCGATCAGCTGTTAGAAAATTCTTGACGCTTTAAGAGTGCCTCTTTCTAGGCCAGTGACGTCACCGTACATCGGTCACATGGCCTAGTTGTAGCTCAGTCCCATTGAAGTGGATGGGACTGAGCTGCAATACCAAGCACTGCCACTATACAATGTACAGCACTGTGCTTGGTGAGCAGCTGATCTACCTGGGTGCAAGGAGTCGGACCTCCACAGATCGGATACTGATGGCCTATCCTAAGTATAAGTCATCAGTATTAAATTCCCGGATAACCACTTGAAAGCTGCCGAGGAAAACATTTTGAACATTTTTAATAAATTGGAAAAATGATTTTATTTCAAGATAAGTAAAAATCCCTCAAGTTTGTCCAAAGACTTTGAAAGGGCTGGACCATCTCAGACATTGATGTCAGAACATTAGGATATGCAATCAGTGTCGCATAGGTGTGAGTCCCACCTCTGAGACCTACTGCTATCTAGTATGGGCCCCCCAAAGTGAAGGAGAGTAGCTGAGTGCGCTCGGCTATTTAAAGAACTCCCATAGCGGTGATTGGAGAGCACATCCACAGCCACCTCTCCATTCACCACTGTAGGACTTCTGGAAAATAGTCAATTTTCGGGACTTCCATAGTGGTGGATGGAGGGTGGCCACGTTTGTGCGGTCTGCTCTCCTTCACTTCTGCAGATAGGTGTGGGTGCCACCTCTGGGATCCACTCCTATTTCAAAGTACCCCTTTAAAGGGAACTTGTCACTGGGATTTTGTGTATAGAGCTGAGGACATTGGTTGCTAGATGGCCACTAGCACATCCGCAATACCCAGTCCCCATAGCTCTGTGTGCTTTATTGTGTAAAAAAAACTATTTGATACATATTCAAATTAACTTGAGATGAGGCCTGTCCCTGACTCATCTCACGTACAGGACTCATCCCAGGTTAATTTGCATATGTATCAAATCGTTTTTTTTAGACAATAAAAGCACACAGAGCTATGGAGACTGGGTATTGCGGATGTGCTAGTGGCCATCTAGCAACCCATGGCCTCAGCTCTATACACAAAATCCCGGTGACAGGTTCCCTTGAAATAGTCTCCTGCTGCCACAGTCTCCAAATCAGCATTTAGGTACTGAAGGTTACCACAAAGTGTGCTAGAAAGATGCAGAACTTTTATAATGCATTGATTACCCGGTAAATATTTTTATGTAAAACAGGAGAACCATCTTTTACCAATAATTGTCCACAATACATTAGTAGCTGCACATGTGCTGGCAACAGGACATAAAGGCAGGTACACTGTTATTAATCCGTCAGCGCTGATTGTGTCATGTGCCTAGTTCAGTGATGGCGAACCTTTGACAGACCGAGTGCCCAAACTGCAACCCAAAACCCATGTTTTTATTGCAAAGTGCCAACACAGGGTTAAAGTGCCCACAGAGAGGGCTCCGAGTGCTGCCTCTGGCATCTGTGCCATAGGTTCGCCACCACTGTCCTAGTTCATGTCTTCTCACCTGCTTGCTGGCACCGCGGTCCAAAATTGACCTGTGATAGAGTGTAATGTGACCAGTCCCATCCATTCGCAGCCCCCATTCACTTACATTGCGGATGGACAGGAGAACTAGTGCATGCACAGCCTGTCCTCATTGTGAGAAGATGGAGGATACTGATGGACGGGGCAGTCAAATGACACTGCATCAGGGGCCAATTTGGGACAAAAGAGCCAGCAAACAGATAAAAGGACCCCTAATAAGCATGATTTGGGTATATTAAAGTATTGGACATTGGCACCTATGGTTACACGATGCCTGTTACCAGGCCCATGGGCCCACCCCTTTAATTTACATGTGATCTATTTATTTTTTCAGAAATTGACTTTCGTAGGTAAATGTGTCCTGACCTGCTTGTATGGCAGTGTAAAAGTGCTCGGCCTGACGATCAACTCGAGCAAAATACCTTATGAGCTGTTTTCACCGAAAACTCATGCACCTCTGGCCATCGAAGGGCTAAAGCAAAAGAAGTGTAAAACGCGTAAGGAGATCCGAATGGAGGCGCGGATGCTGCTGCGCGGATACTTGTCCTTAGGTAATAGATTCCACCTTCAGAGTCAGTGCCTTTGTAATACTGAGCAGCGGGTGAGTGGTGGTAACCACAGGGCAGACTGAGATTTTACCACCATTCACCCGGTGTACCCACAGCCTTAGAGGTCCTGGCACTGAAGTTAGAAAGCCAGCATTGTAATGACAGACCTTCTCTCATTCCAGATTGCAGACGGGCGGTAATGAAAAACTTTAAATCATCCTGTGCCATCCTGCTGCTTGAACGTTTGGAGGATCCTGCTGTTAACTACATTTTGAGTCACCCAGAATATGCCAACATCTTTGGCAAAGAAGTGGTATGAAATACCTGTATTCTCCATGAAATGGGAACAGTGCATTATGCTGTTCCTCTATTATTCCTCCTGGAAACGCTGCCCTCAATTGACACTGACCATTATTGTTCCCATGGTCAATAGGGCCTGTCCCTACACAGTCAGACTGTTAGAGCTGATTGGGCAGTGTCAGCCAATGCATTGTCAGACCCTATTGACGACCACTGTGGTAGCCTTTATGACATTTGCAGGAGGAATGTTGTAGTGCAGACACATATTTGTTGGCAAAGAGAATCTGGCCCCAGACTGTGAAAGGGAACCACCATGGCGCCCCTTCATTGTAGCAGTTAGTGGTGCCCCTTCTGTCTTGCCTCTGTGCTTTGATGTGTGATGTGATCTCTGTACTGATCCGTGTTTTTTTTTTTATATAGAAGAGGACACATTCTTCTGCAGTGAGTGATCCAGTTCTAAATTCTATAGGGGTTCATGGTTGTGATCCAGACACGGCTGTGACTATGTCGGAGGAAGTGGTGTCAGCAGCCCAGCAATTAGTCAGCGCCTGCCTTGGTATGTTTTATGGTGTCACAATCAAAACCTCCGTTTAGTCTTTTAGATCAGTGTTCCTCAACCCTAGTCCTCAGGGCCCACCTACCAGTCATGATTTGAGAATATCCATCAGAATAAATTCCTGAGGTAAGTCCTGATGCATGGGCACTAATTATAATCACCTGCTCAATACTAAGGAAATCCTGAAAACATGACCGGCAAGTGGGCCCTGAGGACTGGAGTTTAGGAACCCTGTTTTAGATAGTGATGCTAGTTATTTTTCTGCTGTGCCTTTCTATAAGGATGTGGAATATTTAATGCAAGTCAGTGGGCATTTGCCATACACACCTCAGCTGCTGCAGAACCACATAATACAAACCCCAGCTGCTGCAGAACCTCATGCTACATATCTCAACTGATGAAGAACATCATAATACACACCTCAGCTGCTGCAGAACCTCGTAATACATAGAATGTGTCGGCAGATGAGAACCATTTGTCCCATCTAGTCTGCCCAATATACTGAATACTATGGATAGCCCTGGCCCTATCTTATATGAAGGATGGCCTTATGCCTATCCCATGCATGCTTAAAGAGGAGCTTTCACCGATTATGACAATGTGAACTAAGTATACAGACATGGAGAGCGGCGCCTGGGGATCTCACTGCACTTACTATTATCCCTGGGCGCCGCTCTGTTCTCCCGCTATGCCCTCCAGTATCTTCAGTCACAAAGTTATGGTAGGCGTAGTCTGCCCTTGTTCTGCTGTAGCGCTGGCCAATCGCAGAGCTCACAGCCTGGGAGGTTATTTTCTCCCAGGCTGTAAGCTCTGCAATGCGATTGGCCAGCGCTACAGCAGAACAAGGGCAGACTCCGCCTACCATAACTTAGTGACTGAAATCTCCGCCTACTATAACTTAGTGAGCGAAGATACCAGAGGGCATAGCGGGAGAACGGAGCGGCGCCCAGGGATAATAGTAAGTGCAGTGAGATCCCCGGGTGCCGCTCTCCATGTCTGTATACTTAGTTCACATTGTCATAATCGGTTAGAGGTCCTCTTTAAACTCCTTCACTGTATTTGCAGCTACCACTTCTGCAGGAAGGCTATTCCATGCATCCACTACTCTCTCAGTAAAGTAATACTTCCTGATATTACTTTTAAACCTTTGCCCCTCTAATTTAAAACTATGTCCTCTTGTAGCAGTTTTTCTTCTTTTAAATATGCTCTCCTCCTTTACCGAGTTGATTCCCTTTATGTATTTAAAAGTTTCTATCATATCCCCTCTGTCTCGTCTTTCTTCCAAGCTATACATGTTAAGGTCCTTTAATCTTTCCTGGTAAGTTTTATCCTGCAGTCCATGTACCAGTTTAGTAGCTCTTCTCTGAACTCTCTCCAAAGTATCAATATCCTTCTGGAGATATGGTCTCCAGTACTGCGCACGATACTCCAAATGAGGTCTCACTAGTGCTCTGTAGAGCGGCATGAGCACCTCCCTCTTTCTACTGGTAATGCCTCTCCCTATACACCCAAGCATTCTAATAGCATGTCCTGCTGCTTAACTTTAAGTCTTCTGAAATAATGATCCCTAAATCCCTTTCCTCAGATACTGAGGGTTAGGACTGTATCACTGATTTTATATATTGCTCTTGGGTTTTTACGCCCCAGGTGCATTATTTTGCACTTATCAACATTCAATTTTAGTTGCCAGATTTATGACCATTCCTCTAGTTTTCCTAAGTCCTTTTCCATTTGGTGTATCCATCCAGGAACATCAACCCTGTTACAAATCTTTGTCATCAGCAAAAAGACACACCTTACCATTGAGGCCTTCTGCAATTTCGCTGATAAAGATCTTAAACAATATGGGTCCCAGAACAGATCCCTGAGGTACCCCACTGGTAACAAGACCTTGGTCTGAATATACTCCATTGACTACAACCCTCTGTTGCCTGTCCCTCAGCCACTGCCTAATCCATTCAACAATATGGGAGTCCAAGCCCAAAGACTCTAATTTATTGATTAGCCTTCTATGTGGGACAGTATCAAAAGCTCCAGATAAGCGATGTCTACTGCACTTCCTCCATCTATTATTTTAGTCACCCAATCAAAAAAATCAATAAGATTAGTTTGACATGATCTCCCTGAAGTAAACCCATGCTGTTTTTCATCTTTCAATCCATGGTATTTTAGATGTTCCACAATCCTCTCCTTAAGTATGGTTTCCATTAATTTCCCCACTATTGATGTCAGGCTTACTGGCCTATAGTTGCCCGATTCCTCCCTACTACCTTTCTTGTGAATGGGCACAACATTTGCTAATTTCCAATCTTAAGGGACGACTCCTGTTGCCAGTGATTGGTTAAATAAATCTGTTAATGGTTTTGCTAGTTCACCGCTGAGCTCTTTTAATAGCTTTGGGTGTATCCCATCAGGCCCCTGTGACTTTATTTGTATTGATTTTAGACAGTTGACTTAGAACCTATTCCTCTGTAAAGACACATGCGTCAAAAGATTCATTAATCTTCTTTCCTAACTGAGGTCCTTCTCCTTCATTTTCCTTTGTAAAATCTGAACAGAAGTATTCATTGAGGCAGTCAGCTAGTTCTTTATCTTCTTCCATATACCTTCCTTCTTTAGTTTTTAATTTGGTAATTCCTTGTTTTAGTTTCCTTTTTTCATTTATGTATCTGAAGAATGCCTTATCGCCTTTTTTCCCTGACTGAGCTAATTTCTCTTTCTCTCTCTTTAGAAGCTCTTATAACTTGTTTGGCCTCTCTCTGCCTAATCTTATAAATTTGTCATCCTCGTTTTTTTTTATAATTCCTAAATGCTATCTTTTTGTTTTTAATGATTTTGGCCACTTCTGCTGAGTACCACAGTGGTCTCTTCCTTTTTTTGCTTTTACTGACAAGCCTAATGCAGTCTTCTGTTGCCTTCAATAGTGCCACTTTTAAGTAGTCCCATTTCTCCTGGACTCCATTGCAACTGTTCCAATTGGATAGGGACTCGTATACCACTAATCTAATTTTAGAAAAGTCAGTTTTTCTAAAATCTAAAACTTTTGTTTTTGTGTAGTGTGACTCAGTCACTGTACTTATAGTAAACCACACTGACTGGTGATCACTAGATCCCAAGCTTTCACCTACAGTAATATCAGATGCCAAATTACCATTTGTGAATACTAAATGTAAAATGGCCTCCTTCCGGGTTGGCTCCTTAACTGCTTGCTGTAGAGATAATCCCAGTAGGGAATTTAGAATATCTGTACTCCTGGGAGAACTAGCTATTTTGGTTTTCCAGTTTACATTAGGAAGATTAAAGTCTCCCATAATGATGACTTCCCCCTTCAATGTCATTTTAGCTATTTCCTCAACTAGTAGATCATCTAATTCTTTGACTTGGCTAGGTGGTCTATATATCGCACCTACACGAGTTACCTTATGATTATCAAGCTGCAAGGTAACCCAAACTGACTCTAAATTGGTCTCGCTAACTTGTATCAAATTAGATTTCATGCTATCTTTCACATACAGGGCCACCCCTCCTCCCTTCTTGCCTTCTCTGTCTTTCCTGTATAGAGAGAACCCTGGTATTGTTATATCCCAGTCATTACTCCCATTGAACCACATCTTAGTAACAGCCACTAAATCTATATTGTCAGATGCCATTATAGCCTCAAGTTCATTGATCTTATTCCCTAAACTGCGAGCATTTGTAGACAAGAATCTGAGCTTGTCATTTCTTAAAGTATAACTGTCATATTTTTTTATTTTTTGGGGGAGTATTGGATTGTGGTGATTTAATATCTCCTTGGTGGCCCTATTTAAACTTTTCACTGTGTATTCAATTACCCCTTAATTCCACAGTTTTGTTCCCTGTACTGCCTACTTTTACCTGTGCTTAAAATAAGGTTGCTAGGCATGGTCCGTCTATTTGTTAAAGGACGGAGGACGCAGAAGCACGCAGCGTGCAAGGTCAGATTACAGACAGCCAGGGACTGTAAGTAAATGGTTAAAGCCAGGTCCTCCCCAGCAGCTGATAACAGTGCCTGGGCTGTGTGCACTTCTCCCTGTCCCTGCGCTTGGCAGACGCTCCCTCACTCAGCAGAGCTGGAGAAGTAGAGTTGAACCAGCGCAGACCAGGGAAGGGAGATCTGCCATCTGCTCAGTGTATAAATGAAAGCAACATGTGGTAAGAGGACCCCTTTGTGCTGCAGGAGATTAACCCTTTAGGGGGAGGGCTCTGGTTACTGACCCTTTTGGGGGGCTATTGTTACTGGCTAGTGAGGGCAGGCGGGATTAGCCTCAGGGTGAGGGCAGTGGCGGCCATCTTAATTGAATAGTGAAAATGCAGTTTTATGCAGACTGGTTGCTAAGGGCTGAATCTTATTAAATATGGGGTAAGTCAGTCTAATAGTAACTGATTCTGGAATATCATGTTGTTAGTAACTACATATATGAAAATTGAAATTAGGGTCTAAGTGTGACAGTTATCCTTTAACCTATGTTCTACTGGCATCTTCTGGCATTGTTCCGGGGGGCAGTCGGACTGCTGGATTATCACTCTTTTGCCCCCCTTTCCTAGTTTAAATGCACCTTAGCAAATACTTTGAACTGTTCACTGAGGACATTCGTTCCCTTGAGAGAAAGATGCAAACCATCTTTCTTGTACACTTCTTTTCCATTCCAACGAGAGCTAACATGAGACACAAAGCCAAACCCTTGGTTCAGACACTATTTACCAAGCCATACATTGAACTCCTTAATGCGCATCTCCCTGTCATGCTGAAAGTTATGCACAGGCCAAACTGCAGAGAGTGAAACAGTTGATGCAACCTCCCGTATATCATTTCTAAGTGTGTGAAAAGCTTCCCTCACCTTTGAAGCCTCATTGCAACCCAGATCATTTGTCCCAAGATGGACAATAACATCCACTTCCCTTTCCTGCTTTGCTTGCCTAACAATATTAAGGATCCATCGTCTATCCCTGCTAGCGGTAGCACCAGGGAGACATCTCACAAAACCATTTTCCTCAAACTTCACACCTCTTATGATGGAATTGCCCACCAACAGCTGCTTACTATCAGTCCTCACCTTCTCCTTTTTGTCTTTGGCTGCAGTCTTGCATACTTTAGGCTTGGAAGATGATTGTTTCTCACCCACTGTGCTTGAGCCATCCTCCATGTTGCTCTTGCACTCAAAGTGTTGCAAATGAATTATGGAGAGCCACAGACTGTGGGCCATGTCTTCTATCAACAACTCTGTCTACCAGAACCTGCAGCAACCCATGTTCCATTTCTAGGGGGCCTCTGTGGTAGCGGCATTGCAACGTTCTCAGCCTGAGTTTAACGGTTAATTTACAAATCTCATATTTCAAAAATGCGATTTCCTGCTGCATTATGGAGAGCTGTCTACAGATCAGACAGCATCCAAACCTCTGAAGAGTGTAACCTGAAATAAAAGCACAGCAATCCCTGCACAGAACCAGGTCTGCCATTTTAAAGAGGGGAAAGATTATACACAAACAAATCTTACTTCTTTAGATTGTATCCACCTCCAGATTACCTCCTGGGTGTCTTCTGAATATCTCCAATGCACTTATAAAAATCAGCACTTGGAAAAAGCAGTAAGCTATAATATACACAATATACACACCTCAGCTGCTGCAGAACCTCAAAATACACACCTTAGCGGCTGCAGAAGCTCATAATACATACTCCGCTTCTGCAGAACCTTGTAATACACACCTCAGCTGCTGCAGAGCCTCGTAATACACAGCTCAGCTGCCACAGGCTTATGTTTTTGAAAGGATGGTAGTTTAAAGGGCATCTGTCAGCAGATTTGTACTTATGACACTGGCTGACCTGTTACATGTGCACTTGGCAGCTGAAGACATCTAAGTTGGTCCCATGTTCATATGTGCCCGCATTGCTGAGAAAAATGATTTAATGTATGCAAATGAGCAACGGGGGCAGAGGGCAAAGCAGTTTCAGGGAGAACAGAGCCTCTAAGTGTAACGGATGCTTCTCCCAACGATCCATAGTTATTATAGTGATGAACAATGCTTTTTTCTAGCAGTTTAGAGTCACAAGACACTAGCTGGCTCGGTGAACAAAACTCAGAAATTTTGGGTCCATGGTCAGGAAACACCCCAGATCTCAATCCTATTGAGAATTTCTGGTCAGTCCTCAAAGTGGGTGGACAAACAAAAACAGATATTGTGATAAACTCCATGAACTGATTTAGCAAGAAATGATTGTCATCATCCAGGATTTGGGCAAGGAACTGACATCCAGCATGTTGGGGCGAATTGCAAAAGTCTTGGAAAAGAAAGGTCAACACTGGAAATATTTGCATAAACATCATGTATCTGTCAATAAAATTCTTGAAAGGCTTATAAATGTATAAAAAACATCCAAAATGTACAACCTCCAGCAGGCCTAGATTGGAGTTTTTTCAAAGCAGCAGGAGAGCCACAGGTTTCTTTGGTCTGCAGCTGCGTGTCACTCACTAGACCAGAGATCAGCAACCTCCTGCACTCCAGGTGTCGTGAAACTACATCTCCCAACATGCATACTTGCTTGGCTGTTCTCTGAACTCCCACAGAAGTGAAAGGAGCATGCTGGGAGTTGTAGTTTCATAACAGCTGGAGTGCTGAAGGTTGCTGATCCCTGCACTAGACAAATTAAGAATAAGTGTCTCCGGGAAGGTTTGAGGCTGACCCCCTTGGTGATTGATTGTATTCATATTTTTTATTTTTTTTTGTTCGCAGAGGAAGACAACGGCTGCCCCATTATTCTTGTTTGTGGCCCCAAAAATGTTGGAAAGTCAACATTCAACAGATATCTCATCAACCAGCTTCTACAGCAGTGAGTAGTTTTGGGGTATATTTTATTACATTTGTGATGATGGTAAAGAACTTGTAGATAATTCAGCTAAAGTCTCATCCACTTTGCTCGTACTGAAAAGTGCTGTGGATTTGCAGCATGTATGCCCCATATGGCTGTACCCATCGGGTAGATCTACACGCGGCATAGAGACCACTGATTTGTGTGCCTTGTAAAATACAAGCATCCACACCCTGCAGAGAAAACTTGCGTCATGAACTGACGAGCGCTGCCGATTTCCAGTCTGTCAGTTTAAGCTGCATGTTTACCTGTGGCTTTCATCCTTGGTAAAGGTTGAAAGCGGTCGAGGACCCACTGGCAGTTTTTACCCCGATTTTTCTATGTAAAATCTGCAGCAGGCTCATCCCCTGTGGACATACCATCTGGATGATTTTACAACAAAAGTTTCCGTGTTTACATTGGATCTGTCACCCATTTTATGATCCTTCAGAGGACAAGCCGTTGACAAATACTCAGAGCAAAACCCTGGGTCGGTTACTTGAATTTATAGACGTTTTGTTGAGCTATGGAGGGGTTTCTGAGGAAAGCCGGAAACTCGTGAACATGAGGACACTGAGCTTGTGCACAGTATTGAGCTGTCTCCAGTCCAGGTTTGTGATGGAACTGAGACCTCTTGAGACAAGGAAGAAAGAGAAAAACAATCCAGCACTCCTGAAATTTTTGAGCTGTCTGTTTTTATTGCGGTGATAAAAATTCGTACAGTGGTACAACCTCATATGTGTCATTCGCAGTCTGCGAATTGTCTCAAGAGGTCTCTCCATGGTTTCCTGTGCACCCAAAGACTGCAATACATGTGGCAGGTGAGCTGGTTTACCTTACAAGTCCTTGTGATGGAACTGCTCAATCCAGATTTCAGCAAAACGACTGGGGTAATTCAAGTAAGTGACCCAGTTCTTTGCTGAGGGTCTCTGTCATCAGGTTATGCTGCCCTCAGATAGGGCATACAATTGGTGACATACTCCCTTCAAGACCGGATATGACTTGAATGTCAGACTGATTGGGGGTCTGAATTCCCATCAATTTCTAGAACCTAGTGCCAGCAGCTCTAGGTAAATGCCATTGCCCTTTAACTCCTTCTTTATGCTCTTCCGAAAAATCCAACTTACTCCCGCTTTAAAGTGGGACTGCAAATGGTAAAAACATTATTCCAGACCCCACCTAGTCCTTGTAATATTTGCCTTCCCTCATTAATCTTGTTGAATTTCATTTCTTGTAGCATCCCCTGCGTTGAATACTTGGACTGTGACCTGGGGCAGACTGAATTTACACCTCCTGGTTGTGTCTCATTGTTAAGCATTACTAAGCCTGTTCTTGGTAAGTGTCCTATGTATAATACGTACACCCACTGTATGGCCTAAAGTGAGCCTACAGTATGACAGCTTTCCACTAGAGTTTGGAGTTTCTGTTTGAGTTTCTACCCATTCAGCCAAATGAGCATTTGTGAGGTCAGGCCCTGATATTGGACGAGAAGGTCAGTCTTGCAAAATGCATTTTAAATAACCCCAAAGGTGTTCGATGCAGTTGAAGTCTAGGCTCGTTGCAGGCACTTACGTTACTCCACAGCAAATTCATCACCCCTTGTCTATATTGGCCTCTCTATGTACACAGGGACACAGTCATAATGGAACAGGAAATCTCCCCAAACTTTAGCCACACAGCTGGAGGTAACAATTTTATAAAATGTCTGTGTGTGACATAGCAGTAAAGGGGTTTACTCAGATTTTGATACTGATGACCTATCCTCTGGATAGGTCATCAGTATCTGATCAGTGGGGGTCCGATAACCAGGACCCCCGCTGATCAGCTGTTTACCAAGCACAACGACGTACATTGTATAACGGCTGTGCCTGGAATCGTGCTCAGCCCCATTGAAGTGAATAAGGCTGAGCTGCAATACCAAGCACAGCCGCTATACTATGGACAGCACAGTGCTTGATGAGCGCTGGTGACTTCTCAAACAGCAGATCAGGGCGGTCCCAGGTGTCGGACCCCCATCAATTAAACACTAATGATGGGTCATCAGTTCAAAAATCTTGAAAACCCCTTTTCACCCCTTAGTGACCACCCATATGCCTTTTTACGGCAGTCACTACGGGGCCTTAGGCTGGGCTGCCACCTTTTCATTGCGTCCCCATCTAAGCGCTGCACGGGTCCCCTGTGCAGCGGACAGCAGGGGCTCGGCTATCTCATGAGAGCCGTACTCCTGATCTAACAGCCTGGACCAGCAGGAGAGCCGATCCAGACTGTTTAACCTCTTACATGCCTCGGGCAATGGCACCCGCCACATGTAAGCGGTGACAGAGGGAGCAGACTCCCTCTGTCTCCCTTCAGCACCCTGCAAATAGATTGCTGGGTGCTGATGTGTGTAAAGGCTGGCTGGGACCTGGTATAGGCCCCAAGTCTGCCTTGAGTGGCTGGCACAGCCTGCTGGTCAGTGTCAGTATAGCACTGACATTAAAATGCAATGCACTATAGGGATAGTGCATTGTATTTTAGAAGTAATCAAAAGATTGTCTGTTATAATCTCCTTGTGGGACTATTAAGTGGTTAAAAAATAAAATTAAAAAAATACATTTATTAAATTAAAAAAACACTTTTTACCTTTGAAAATACGCTTACATTATCCTGTAAATGGATAATGTGGCGAAAAACGGTGAATTATCACCTACACTGCTCAAAAAGCATCCACACAGAGAATTATTATAATCAATTAATTCCTTTATTAGACATCCAAAAAATGGTATATCATTAAAACATATACAAAAAGAAGCAAATCATGTAACACGACGGTGTTACAAATAATTGTATAAAAATAGAGAGAGCTCTAAACCAAAAAGGGACTAGTATCCCCCCATACAAAAATGGGACAGTGTCAGCTTAGTAGGGCACATATAGCAACAATAGCACCCAGGACATACATGATAGAACACTGCAACCCCTTAAGGAAGTGTGAACCTGGGTGCAGCCCTCACAAGGCAGAGACTGCAGGGGGAGAAAAAAAAACTGTTTATAGTGCAACAATTAGGCTTCCTTACTGACCCTGGTCTGAAGCAGCCGCCATACGATCGTTTCGCTTCACGCTTCCTCTTGGGGCATGAGAATAACGGTGAATGCCGTAAAAAAAACGCCACTGAAAAAAAACACCACCGAAAAAACTTAATAACAAGTGATCAAAAAGTGTTATTTCCCCCAAAACGATACCAATAAAAACCACAAGTCGTCAAGCCCTCACACAACTCCATAGGAAGAAAAATAAAAAAAAGTTAGCGGTATTGGGAAGCGGCGATGTAAAAATCTAATTTTTGTTCTTTTTCAAAAAGGGTTTAATTGCACAAAAATAGTGAAACTGAAAAAAAAAAAAAAAATATGTATTTGGCATTGCTGTAATGATACTGACCCAGAGAATAAAGATATGTTATTTATACCAAAAATGAACGCTGCAAAATTTATAACGTAAAAAAGCTGTGGCAGTATTGCTGTTTTCCCATCTCCCTCCCAGAAAGAGTTAATATAAGGTAATCAGAAAGTTATGTGTACCCTAAAATGGCGCCATTAAAAACCTACAACTTTTCCCACAAAAAACAAGCTGTAATACAGCTAAATAGACAGAGAAATAAAAAACATTATAGCTCTTGGAAGGCCATGATGAAAAAAGGAAGAAAAATGCTTGGTCAGTAAGGCCCAAAATAGGCTGGTCAGTAAGGTGTTAATATAATCCCTCACTCAAAATAAGGAGTCAGCCCATGAAAACAGCCCCATACTATTATCTGTTGTTTTACCAACTTTACAGTAGGCACCACGTTTCCAACACAAAGTTCATGTGTGAATGTAACTTCCACAGGTCGTTTGGAATCTGTAGTAAATGGTGTTCTAGAGAGAAGGCGAAGTTTATGCTCCAGATGTTTCGGCACTCGCAGGCTCTGCCCTGTCAGTTTGCATGGTCTTCCGCTTCATAGGTGATAACAGGAGATATGACTTTCTGAAAGTGGTTGTCTTACTTCAGCAAATGGCCTTCCTTATGTAGATAACGTTAATACAAGGCACTTACTAATGTATAGTTATTGTCCATATTGCTTCCTTTGCTGGCTTGATTCATTTTTCCATCCCCTTATACACTACTTGTTTCCAGGGGTTGCGACCACCCTGTAATGCAGTGGTTGCTGGGACCATGGAAATATGCATAGGCACACATGCGCAGTAGCTCCAATCCCAGTCACTTCATATCTGCGCTGCAGCGGTGGCTGGAACCCCTAGATATGAGCAGTGTATAATGTGATAGAAAAATGAATAAAACCAGCAAAGGAGGCAATATGGATAATCACAGTACATTAGTAAGTGCCTTGTATTAACGTTATCTACATGCTATTTGCTACACAGACTATCAGTAGATTTGGCTTTCGGTATCATCTCTATGCTGACGACAGCCAACTATACACTTCATCCCCTGACATCACCCCTGCTTTACTCAAACACCAGTGACTGTCTGGCAGCGGTCTCTAACATCATGTCCTCTCTGTATCTAAAACTGAACTTCTTGTCTTTCCCCCATCTACTAACCCACCTAAACTTGATATTTCAATTTCTGTCTGTGGTACTATCATTACTCCTGGGCTGCACACCTGCTGTCTTTGGGTCATGTATGATTCGGATCTTTCCTTTGTTCCCCATATTCAGTCACTTACATGCTCTTGTCGTCTGCACCTCAAGATCATCTGCAGAATCCGCCCTTTTCTTACAGGTGGAAACGCCCTGATTCATTCTCCTCTTGACTACTGTAAAATTCATTACTAATCGGTCTCCCTCTCACTAAACTCTCCCCCTTCAGTCTGTCCTAAATGCTGCAGCCAGGCTCATCTGTCTACCCGCTACACTGATGCCACTAGTCTGTGCCAGTCACTTCACTGGTTGCCCGTCCACCACAGAATACAGTTCAAACTTCTCACCCACAGTGCTGCACCGCCATACATCTCCTCCCTTATTTCCATCTACCACCCTACTCGTGCTCTCCGTTCTGCTAGTGATCTAAGATTAACATCCTCCATAATTCGTCCCTCTCACTCCTGTCTTCAAGACTTTTCTCAAGCTGCACCTACTCTCTGGAATGCTCTGCCCCAGACTATCGTGTCAATTCCCAACTTCCCTACCTTGAAACGTGCCTTAAAACACATCTTTTCAGTCAGGCTTATCATGCTTCTTAGACTGACTCTTCCCCTAGTAACCCCCCCCAACTCTTCAGCCCTGAATTCGATCTTCTGACAGTAATCCCCCACACCCAAAGCACACGCAGATCAGCCTAAGATGGCTGGACCACTTCATATAACAAGCAGCTGCCTTTTGCGTCACCCCCACTTCCTGATGATTGTGAGCTCTTGTGAGCAAGGCCCTGACTCCTAGTGTTTCCGTTGTATATTAGCCGGTAACTTTGTGATGTCTTTTGTTTTGTACATGAATCCTCTGATTTTGTAAAGCGCTGCAGAATATGGTGGTGCTATATAAATATAGATTATTTGCTGAAGTGAGACAACCCCTTTAAAATCACTACGATTTGAGGTATTTGTATTAGAAGAGGGGAAATTAGAGCCCTTAGTGTAGAGCAGGGGTGCACAACCTGCGGCCCGGGGGCCACATGCGGCTCTCGATACCATTCTTTGAGGCCCCCAACCATCTGGTAACAGATTTGTATGCCTATGTCTAGTGTCTGCTCACATGTATCTTTCATGTATTTTCCTATTAGATGGGAGTACTAGAAGTGTAACCAGACATTAATGATATATACTGTATGTTTAATATGCCATAAATACAGTATTTCAGTTAGTAATACCTCCTTTAAGTTATATTTTCGGCCCTTGGAATTGGTTCAGGCTGACAATGTGGCCCCCAACCAGAAAAGGTTGGGCACCCCTGGTGTAGAGCATATAGAGTATTTGTGTAGTGAACTGACAGATGATAGAACAATAAGAACAGGGCTAATCTATGACTTATCTGCAGGATATGACTCTAAACTGTCATCTGTTTTATTGTCGTCTGTGTCATTGAGTCAGACATAAAGTGAGTCTTGACTCATTCCTTTTGGCTGCATTATTGATTGTTTTGTGTTAAATGATTTTGGGCGAAGCTACTGCTGTTTCCGGTGCTGCAGCTCGGCTCAGAGTGAATGGAGTTGAGCAGCGGTACCGGGCTCAGCCACACTCGTGCTGCCATAAAACCCCTTTAAAAGGGTTTTCCGGGGTCAGGATATTGTCAGCCTATCCTCTGAATGGGTCATCGGTATCAAATTAGTAGGGGTCTGACTCTTGGTATCCTCACCAATGATCTGTGTGAAGGGGCCATGTCACTTATGTGAGTGCTTCTGCCGCTTCATTGTTTACATGGGAGTATCTGCTTGCACGCCGTCTACACAGTACCTGGGTATTGCAGTTTCCTATTCAGGTGAAGGACTCCAAGTTCCAAGGTAAACAATCACCCGCATCATGTGCACAAATGCCACAGCACCTTCAAACAGCTGATCAGCAAGGGTGTCGTGAATTTTACCCCCACCAATCTGATATTGATGGCCTATTCTGAGGAAAGGTCATCAAGATCCTACACCTAGAAAATCCCTTTAATGTACATGGGAGTCTTCCTATATAATAAGGTGTTGTTGTCGGCTACCTCCATTCTCCATCGTTTATTTTCTTTCCTCTGTTTGGCATTAGGACCTCCCTATACTCAGCAGCGGGACCCTCACAAAATGGTTTACTTTGGAGAGACCTCCTGTGAACAGGACATGGAGCGGTTTGTCGAGTCGCTAAAATACGTCATAACAAGTTATAAGAGAGACCAACCGCTCATCATCAATACCATGGGATGGGTTAAAGGTCCGTTTCATTCATTGTCCTCATTTTGTGCTTGCTGTGCAGAGTTCCACTATATTATATACTACCATTTACCGTTTCTTTTTTAGGATTCGGATTGTTGCTGTTGATCGACTTAATACGTCTACTTTGTCCAAGTCATATAGTCCAAATGACCCTCAAAGACAAAAATTTGATGGAGCCACTGACGCCTGAATATGTCAGGAACTCAGCAGGTTTTATGACAAAAGCTCAGTCACAGGCTCAGTGCAAAAACCGAAGCATGGATTTCATAGATGAAGAGGAGCAGGACTACAGTGACCAGCTTCATTCCCGAGCATCCGGGGTTCATCATCTCATTCAGATCGAGAGCAGCTTTGACGGAGCAGGAGATACTGACAACATGTAAGCAGTGGCCCTGACAACATTAGGGGCCAGAATTTAATTGTTTTTGATTAATTGCAACTTACTCCTATGTTGGGACCTAATTTGGAAGCGACATCATTTTGATCAATTTGTGTTCTGTACTGCATCTCTGTATTAATTGTATTCTTATGATTTTCTTGTGTTAATTAGACCTTGCCATAACTGGATCCTGCGTGACCTCGCGATGTTGGGGTATATCAGTAAATTGCAGCAGTTTGATCCAGACCAGATAATCCCATTGAATGGGCTCTTACCTTATGAGGTGAGTTTTTGGAAAACAGTAAAATTCTAAGCGCCCATCATCCAGGGGGCCTGACAAATGGGCAATTATCAGACAGTCACTCACTTGTTGGACGTTGGTCACATTGCGTTTTGTGAACATGTCACAGTGCATGAGCTTTGATTGTAGCCGTATGTCCTTATTTACTTAATTGATACCAAAAGGACAGTAGGCATACTAGGTATACTTTTTTTTAAAGGGGTTTCCTGAGATTTTGATACTGATGGCCTATGCTCAGGATGGATCATCAGAACCTGATCGGTGGGGGTCAGACACCCGGGACCTCTGATCAGCTGTTTGAGAAGGCACTGACGCTCCTGTGAGCGTTGCGTCCTTCTCGCAGCTTACCAAGCACAGCGCCATTCTTGGTATAGTGGCTATGCTTGTTATCGTGCTCAGCATCACTCACTTCAATCTGGCTTATTTGTTTTAGGTGCCTTTTAATGCGGTCGCTCTTCGGGTGATCCATGCAGATGTGTCTCCATCTCACATCATGTATTCCGCTAATGCCAGCTGGGTTGGCCTCTGCCACATTCTGGATGACGTCAGCAGTCAGGACAGCGGTCCTGTTCTATTAACGCAGACTCCAATCTGCGACTGCGTGGGATTCGGTAAGATGTATTTGCGTTTTGTATATTATTTTATTTTTATTTTTTTACTCTTTCCTGATCTTTATTGGTTTAGTGCCATCCCAACTCTAGTCACAGACTAATTATTATGACTTTAGCCTAGATATCTCTTGTATGACCTATAGTCCTTTCCAGGCCAGGCAGCTGTGCCTTTCATTATGGTTCAGAATGCCTGATTATTCAGCGTAAAATAAAATAGTTCCCTGCTGGATTACCAGTAATTTTACCTGATACTTTGCCACTTGCCTTCTGCTGAAGATGAATGTAAAGTCCTTCATGCACACACCAGGGCTGCTGATGCCACAGCACTTGTATGTTCAGGAATTGACATATTCATGCATGTTCTCATCACATACATCTCTGCCCCGTTTGATGCAGTCCATGATATTATTTGTATTGGTTGACACTGGTTTCACGTCAGTGTTACCCAGTTACCATGTGCATAACATTCCATTTGTCAGTGTTAAACCTTATCTGTCCAATCTATCCAGATCCATCTGTAGCAGTTAAGCAGAAATAGAGAATAGGTGTGCTCAACCCCAATACACCAAGCCCGGACCATGCCGAGAACCACAGCGTTGCTTGAGAATAGGAAGAAAAAGGTCCAGCTTGGTTTAACCACCCCAGGACCGGCGTACGCAGGATTGCGTCCTGGCGGCGGCCCTGTTATTCCGAGTGGACGCATCGGTGCGTCATCTCGCGAGAGGCGAGATTTCCTGTGACCGCGCGCACACAGGCGCGGCCGGTAAGCGAGTGGATCTACAGCCTGCCAGCGGCGATCGTTCGCTGGCAGGCTGTAGATGTGATATATATATATTTTTTTTAACCCCTAACAGGTATATTAGACGCTGTTTTGATAACAGCGTCTAATATACCTGCTACCTGGTCCTCTGGTGGTCCCTTTTGCTTGGATCGACCACCAGAGGACACAGGCAGCTCTGTGATAAGTAGCACCAAGCACCACACCACACTACACTACACCCCCCCCTGTCACTTATTATCCCCTGATCACCCCATATAGACTCCCTGATCACCCCCCCCCTGTAAGGCTCCATTCAGACGTCCATTAGTGTTTTATGGATCGGATCCGCAAAACACATACGGACGTCTGAATGGAGCCTTACAGGGGGGTGATCACCCAATATACACTCCCTGATCACCCCCCTGTAAGGCTCCATTCAGACATTTTTTTGGCACAAGTTAGCGGAAATTTTTTATTTATTTTTTTCTTTCTTACAAAGTCTCATATTCCACTAACTTGTGTCAAAAAATAAAATCTCACATGAACTCACCATACCCCTCACGGAATCCAAATGCGTAAATATTTTTAGACATTTATATTCCAGACTTCTTCTCACGCTTTAGGGCCCCTAAAATGCCAGGGCAGTATAAATACCCCACATGTGACACCATTTCGGAAAGAAGACACCCCAAGGTATTCCGTGAGGGGCATATTGAGTCCATAAAAGATTGAAATTTTTGTCCCAAGTTAGCGGAAAGGGAGACTTTGCGAGAAAAAACAAAACAAAAAAATCAATTTCTCGTGCGTGGCATTGGGGGACACAGCACCATGGGTATATGCCCAGCTGCCACTAGGAGGCTGACACTAGAAACAAAAAAGTGTTGGCTCCACCCAGGTGGGCTATACCCCTCTGCTAGAGCCAGAACAACTCAGTCTAGTTCTAGTGTCCGTAGGAGGCAGACATGACCTGCTAGCAGGTCCTTTTTCTGCTAATTTTTTATCTTTTATTTTTATTTTTATTTCTTTTAATTTTTTCCTCTACAGGTAGCAGGGGCGGCTCCATCGTGTTCCACCTTAGTTGTCCCCCTGCGGGCGCGTACTCGGTACCTTGCAGCCACCCAGTCCCCAACGTGACCTGCTTCCGCAGTGGATTCCGGCGGACCCACGGTTTCCGTGTTGAGTCCGCCGAGGGGGTGGTCATGCTGCGCCTGAACTAATCGGAGGGTGAGTATGTGCTTCAGCCCCAACCCCCTCCCCCACCCCCCCACCTCCACTTAGTAAGCTGGGCCTTTGGGGGGGGGCACCTCTCCTTCTTGGGGTCTCCCCCGCTCTCCTCTCAGGGGGGTCGCCATTCTGGAGCCTTTTTTAATGGTGTCGGCCCCTTTAAGACGGCCGGTTTCGGCCCTCGCTCTCCCTACCTCGGTGGCTGTGTCCCCTCCTCTGCCTTCCCTCGGCGCTGGCTGTTTGTTAGCCGCTTCCGCCTCCTGCGCTGGCGGGCGGGGGCCTGCCGGCGGCGGCGCTTTTCTCCTCCGGCGGCACCCTGGCATACTAGAGGCCGCGGCTTTTGCCTGGCCTAGGCCGCGGTCACGTGGGCGGGCGTCGTCTCCGCCTCCTGGGCTTCCCGGGCTTCCTCTCTGCCTCTCCCCTTGTGGGCGTTCCTCCGGAGGCCTCTCTTCTTTCCGCCCAATCCTGCGCCAGCGCGGGCTGCTAGGGGGGCGGTTCTTCTGCCGGACGCTCTCTCTCTCTTCTGCCTGAGCTGTGCGGCCGCGTGCGTCCTCACTCTGTGCGCTCCGGATCCTCCAGCTTCGGTTTTTTCTGGGACACAGCACCATTGGTCGTGGTAGGCAGCCTCTGGCTGACTCCTTCCTCTTCTTTTCAGGTTCCACCACCGAGAGGCCATCATGTCTTCCTCTGGTCAGGCCCCCACTCCCCCTGCCGCCATTTCCACTCATTACGCCTGCTCTGTGTGTAGCAGGAAGTTCCCATGCGGCCAGCCTACGTCCCTCTGTGTGCAGTGCCTCACCCCCGGGCCCGCCCAGTCCGCTCCTGCGGCCTCCACCTTGTCGGTTCTCCCGGAATGGGCTGCTACCCTGTCCCAGGCCATAGGTAGCCTTGCTAGCCTCTCCCAATCCCTGGCGCAGTCTCTGGACAGTCTCCCTGCCCAGATTGCGGCCGCCTCTGGCAGGGCCTCTACCGCTGGTGATACGCCTGGCGACAGTTCCCAGCCTCGCTCCGGCTCTCGGTCCCGCAAACGACCACGTACGGTCTCGGCTGGGTCTCACTCCTCCTCAGTTTCCCCGGATCACTCCCCGGCTAGGTCTGAGTCCGGTGAGATTTCTTCTTCAGCCGCTTCCGCCGCTCCTGGGGACTCCTCCGCTTCAGATTCTGAATCTGAGCGGTGTTCGGCGATGTCGGCAGCAGTGCAGGATCTCATCAGAGCCGTGCGGGACGCACTCCACGTGCAGGATGTCCCCTCGTCCTCCTCCATGGAGGCAGTGTCCTTCCGACGCTCTAAGCGGTCCACTGTGGTTTTTCCCAATCACGAGGATCTGGACGCTCTCCTTGCCAGGGAATGGCGTCACCCTGATCGGCGCCTTCATCTCACCAAGGCTTCTGATGTTCCTTATCCTTTCTCTGAGGATTCGGTCAATCTCTGGACGATGCCCCCCCTGGTGGATCCTCAGGTCGCTCGTCTGGCGAAGGCTACTACGCTTCCCCTGGCTGATGCGGCTTCCTTGTCGGATCCCGCTGATAAACGGGTCGACTCCTTGGCCAAGTCCGTTTTCATCGCAGCGGGCGCCGCCATCCGTCCTGCGTTTGCCGCCTCCTGGGTCGCCAAGGCATGCGCCGTTTGGGCAAAGCAGCTTCTCCGTGCTTTACCTGCTGACTCTGAGCAGGGGGACTTGGCAGTGCTTGCCTCCCAGATCTATCAGGCCTCCAAGTTTCTTTGTGACGCCTCTATGGAATCGGCTCGCCGCTCTGGGCGCGCGGCCGCCAACTCTGTGGCTATCCGCCGCACCATCTGGCTTCGTTCCTGGGCGGCGGACGCCGCCTCTAAGAAGGCTCTTATCTCTCTTCCCTTTCTTGGTGGAAAGCTCTTTGGGAAACGCTTAGAGGAGCTCATCTCCGAGGCCACTGGAGGTAAGAGTTCTCTTCTTCCTCAGAATCAGCCTCGCCGCCGTCGTTTCCCCGGATCGTCCTCCCGGACGCAGTCCTTTCGGTCCTTTCGGGCCCCTCCTGCCCGATCTGACAAGAAGCCTTCCAGGCCTTCCTTCAAGTCCAGGCCCTCTTGGCACGCCAAACCCAAGCCCGCTCGTCCCCAGCCCACTAAGCCTCCTTCAGCATGACTCGATCCCCGTCATGGTGGGAGGGCGCCTGCTCGTCTTTCGGGATGTTTGGCGGGCAAACGTAGAAGACGCTTGGGTTCTCGAGGTGGTCTCTTCGGGGTACAAAATCGAATTCACCGACCTCCCACCCAGTCGGTTCTTCTTGACGTCCCCCCCCATGTCTCCCGCCCGGGCAGACAGTTTTTTTCAGGCCATTCATTCCCTGCGCGCTCTGGGGGTCATCGTTCCGGTTCCAGAGTCAGAACGTTTTCGGGGCTTCTACTCGAACCTGTTCACCGTCCCCAAAAAGGACGGCTCACTCCGTCCTATCCTGGATCTGAAGGCGCTCAATCGGTTTGTCCGGGTCCGTCATTTCCGCATGGAGTCCCTCCGGTCCGTGATCGCCTCCCTGGAGTTGGGCGAGTTCCTGTCGTCGGTCGACATTCAGGATGCCTATCTCCACGTTCCCATCGCCCTCTCCCATCAAAGGTTCCTTCGCTTCGCGGTGGGTTCGCTTCATTTCCAATTTGTAGCCCTTCCCTTCGGTCTGGCCTCCGCACCAAGGGTTTTCACCAAGGTGTTAGCTCCCCTAGTGGCTCTTCTTCGTGCCAGGGGGGTCGCCCTGGTGCCTTACCTGGACGACCTTCTGATTCGGGCCCCGTCTCCCGAGGACAATCTGTCCAGCCTGAGCATCACCCTCTCGGCTCTTGCTCGGTTCGGGTGGCTTGTCAACCACTCCAAGTCCTCCCTTGTCCCACGCCAGAAGATGCTCTTTCTGGGAATGCTGTTCGATACTCGCCTCGGGCGGGTGTTCCTTCCCCCGGAGAAGGTGTCTTCTCTTCATGCGGGGGTACATCTTCTCCGCAGGCCGTCCTCTCTGACCATCAGGACGTGTATGCGCGTCCTGGGGAGGATGGTGGCCTCATTCGAAGCCATTCCTTATTCCCAATTCCACTCTCGGGACCTGCAGATGTTCATCCTGTCCAGGTGGGACAAGTCCCCGGAGGGTCTCGAGCGCCTCGTTCGTCTCCCTCCTCAGGTTTGTCTGGATCTCTCCTGGTGGTTGCTTCCCCGGACGGTGTCCCTGGGCCGGTCCTTCCTCCCCCCCAGTTGGCGCGTGATCACGACCGATGCCAGCCTCTCGGGATGGGGAGCGGTGTTCGAGTCCCTTACGGTTCAGGGTCTGTGGTCTGTTCAGGAATCTTCCCTGCAGATCAACGTTCTCGAACTCAGGGCGATTTTCTTAGCACTGTCGCACTGGACTTCCCGTCTGCGCGGCCTCCCGATCCGGATTCAAACGGACAACTCCACCGCCGTGGCTTATCTGAATCATCAGGGGGGCACCAGGAGCGTGATGGCCCTGCGAGAGGCCTCTCAGATCCTGCGATGGGCGGAGGAACACGTTCCCGTTCTCTCCGCCGTCCACATTCCCGGGGTCGACAATTGGGCGGCAGACTTTCTCAGTCGTCAGCTCGTCGACCCGGGCGAATGGTCTCTCCACCCGGAAGTGTTTCATCAACTGTGTCTCCGGTGGGGAGTTCCGGACGTGGATCTCTTCGCGTCTCGCCTGAATCACAGACTTCCGCGCTATGTTGCGCGGTCCAGGGATCCGCAAGCTCTTGCGGTCGATGCCCTGGTTCTGCCTTGGTCCCAGTTCGACCTTCTGTATCTCTTTCCGCCCATCCCTCTTCTGCCTCGAGTGCTCAAGCGTCTCAAGGCGGCCCGGGTGCCGGCGATTCTGGTGGCCCCAGATTGGCCCCGCAGGGCGTGGTACGCAGATCTCGTGTTCCTGCTCGCCGACGTTCCATGGCGTCTTCCCCTGCGTCGCGATCTCCTTTCGCAGGGCCCTCTGTTCCACCCGAATTTACCGCAGCTTCGTTTGACGGCGTGGCTGTTGAGACCGCGATCCTGAAGGCCCGTGGTCTCTCGGACTCTGTCGTTCAGACGATGCTTCGCGCTCGGAAGCCCCAGTCGGCCCGTATTTACTATCGGACCTGGAGGGCGTATTTTGCTTGGTGCGAGTCCGCACGTTCTCGTCCTCTCCTTTTTTCGGTCCCTAATATTCTGGCCTTTCTTCAGGCTGGTTTTGATAAGGGGCTTCGCCTGGCTTCTCTCAGGGGGCAGATTTCTGCCCTTTCGGTCCTTTTTCAACGTTCTGTGGCCACGCGGGCTCAGGTTAAGACTTTTCTGCAGGGTGTCGCTCGCCGAGCCCCTCCTTTTCGTCCTCCGGTGGAGCCGTGGGACCTGAATCTTGTTCTTGATGCTCTTCAGTCCTCTCCCTTTGAGCCCTTGGCAGTCATCTCTCTGTCGTTTGTGTCATTTAAGGTTGCCTTCCTTGTGGCTATCACCTCTATCCGTCGGGTTTCCGAACTGGCGGCGCTTTCCTGCCGGTCGCCTTTTCTGGTGTTCCATCGGGACAAGGTCGTTTTGCGTCCCGTTCCTTCTTTTCTCCCTAAGGTTGTCACCCCGTTTCACATCAATGAGGAGATTATCCTTCCTTCCTTCTGCCCTAATCCTTCTCACCCTCGGGAGAAGTCTCTCCATTGCCTGGATGTTGTTCGGGCTCTCCGCTGGTACCTTCGCCTCACGGAACCCTTCCGTCGTTCGGATTCTCTTTTCCTGGTTCCGGCGGGTCCTCGTAAAGGTCTGCCTGCCTCCAAGGCCACCATCTCTCGCTGGGTTCGGTCGGCTGTCAAGGAGGCCTACGCCGCGAAGGGTCGCGCTCCCCCTTCCAGGTTGACCGCTCATTCGACTAGGGCAGTCGGAGCTTCCTGGGCGGTGCGTCATCAGGCTTCGGCTGCCCAGCTTTGCCGGGCCGCCACCTGGGCGTCAGTTCACACTTTTGCCAAATTCTACCACATTCATTCCCTGGCTTCTGCTGATGCCAGCCTGGGGCGTAAGGTTCTGCAGGCAGCGGTGCTTTAGGTTGCCGTCTGGCGATCTTCTTCCCTCCCTCAGGGACTGCTTTGGGACGTCCCATGGTGCTGTGTCCCCCAATGCCACGCACGAGAAAAATGGATTTTTTGTACTCACCGTAAAATCCTTTTCTCGTAGTAGGCATTGGGGGACACAGATCCCTCCCTTTCCTTGGAGCATCTGTTCTTGTTCGTGGTTCCGGCGTTTGCTTGTGGTTGTCGGGTTCCCCAGTTCAAGACTTGTTGGCACTCCGTTTCTTTTTGGTTCAGGTGTGGCGTTCCTACTGCTTTTGGTACTGACTGAGTTGTTCTGGCTCTAGCAGAGGGGTATAGCCCACCTGGGTGGAGCCAACACTTTTTTGTTTCTAGTGTCAGCCTCCTAGTGGCAGCTGGGCATATACCCATGGTGCTGTGTCCCCCAATGCCTACTACGAGAAAAGGATTTTACGGTGAGTACAAAAAATCCATTTTTCCGCTAACTTGTGCCCCAAATTTTTTTTTTTCTATGAAATCGCCATGCCCCTCATTGAATACCTTGGGGTGTCTCCTTTCCAAAATGGGGTCACATGTGGGGTATTTATACTGCCCTGGCATTTAAGGGGCCCTAAAGCGTGAGAAGAAGTCTGGGATCCAAATGTCTAAAAATGCCCCCCTAAAAGGAATTTGGGCCCCTTTGCGCATCTAGGCTGCAAAAAAGTGTCACACATGTGGTATCGCCGTACTCAGGAGAAGTTGGGCAATGTGTTTTGGGGTGTCATTTTACATATATACCCATGCTGGGTGAGATAAATATCTTTATCAAATGCCAACTTTGTATTAAAAAAATGGTAAAAGTTGTCTTTTGCCGAGTAATTTATCTCATTCAGCATGGGTATATGTAAAAAGACACCCCAAAACACATTGCCCTACTTCTTCTGAGTACGGCGATACCAGATGTGTGACACTTTTTTGCAGCCTAGGTGGGCAAAGGGGCACACATTCCAAAGAGCACCTTTCGGATTTCACAGGGCATTTTTTACAGATTTTGATTTCAAACTACTTCTCGCGCATTAGGGCCCCTAAAATGCCAGGGCAGTATAACTACCCCACAAGTGACCCCATTTTGGAAAGAAGACACCCCAAGGTATTCTGTGAGGGGCATGGCGAGTTCCTAGAATTTTTATTTTTTGTCACAGTTAGTGGAATATGAGACTTTCTAAGGAAAAAAGAGAAAAAAATAATTCATCATTTTCCGCTAACTTGTGACAAAAAATAAAAAGTTCTATGAACTCACTATGCCCATCAGCGAATACCTTAGGGCAGGGGTGGCCAACCTTACAGACACAAAGAGCCAAAAAACAAAAACGTATGACTACCAGGAGCCACAAGCTATTCATTTACACACGAGTCACCGTATTTTTCACCCTACAAGATGCATCTAGGTTTTAACAAAGAAAAATGAGATAAAAAAAAATTATCTGATCTGAGGTCTGCTTAAAATATTTTTTTCTTATATAGATATATATATTTTTTAAATCAGATCCCCCCCCCCCCCCATGCTCAGATCCGACAACACAAATCAGAATCCCAGTGTCAGACCCTCAGTGCTCAGATCTCCCCCATTCTTAGATCTGACCCCCCCCCATGCTCAGACCTGACCAACCCATGCTCAGATCAGAACCTGCCATGCTAAGATCAGACCCCCATGCTAAGATCAGACTCCTATGCTTAGTTTTATCATTTCAAAAAAAATCTCTTCCCTCTCCTGATCAGGCACTGGGCTCCTGCTACTCTGCTGGTCTGACATGCTCTCCACTGTGACCTGATGAGCACAACGTCAGGTCATAGTGCGTGTCTCCACGTTCTACATTCTCACACTGTGTGCATCAGGACGTAGTGGAGAATGAGCTGGAGCTACAGTGCCCGATCAGGAAAAGAGATCTGAGCATAGGGTGAGAGTGAGCTGGCGTGACTGCTTCCTGGCTCCACAGCTAGAGCCTCACTTGAAGAAGAAAAGAGCCGCATGTGGCTCAAGAGCCACAGGTTGGCCACCCCTGCCTTAGGGTGTCTACTTTCCGAAATGGGGTTATTTGTGGGGTTTCTCTACTGTCTGGGCATTGTAGAACCTCAGGAAACATGACAGGTGCTCAGAAAGTCAGAGCTGCTTCAAAAAGCGGAAATTCACATTTTTGTACCATAGTTTGTAAACGCTATAACTTTTACCCAAACAATTTTTTTTTTTTTTTTTTACCCAAACATTTTTTTTTAATCAAAGACATGTAGAACAATAAATTTAGAGAAAAATTTATAGATGTTTTTTTAAAAAAAAAATTACAACTGAAAGTGAAAAATGTCATTTTTTTTCAAAAATGAAGTTAAATTTCGATTAATAACAAAAAACTAAAAATGTCAGCAGCAATGAAATACCACCAAATGAAAGCTCTATTAGTGAGAAGAAAAGGAGGTAAAATTCATTTGGGTGGTAAGTTGCATGACCGAGCAATAAACGGTGAAAGTAGTGTAGTGCAGAATTGTAAAAAGTGGTCTGGTCATTAAGGGGGTTTTAGCTAGGGGGGCTGAAGTGGTTAAAATATTACCATTATTTTTCTGTGTGGTTAAGAGCCAGTTACAGTCCCGTCTACGCGTTTCAGATCAGAGACAATAGCGATCATTACTCATGACCATACACAGACTAAAGAGAGGGTTAGATATATAGCGCCTCCCCTGTGAAACAGGTGGGCGCACTAACTACAAGCCACTACTTCAAATGAAATTAAAAGCGTGTGCAAGACGACATTATTAATTAAAACAGACACAAGTCCTGGATCAAGGATTTAATAGTGTAATATCAGATCATGTTTTCGATGGAGTCCACTAGGTATGGTGGTCCCCATTTAAAAAATCCAATAGGATTCACGGTTCAAAAGCTTTTTTCTGTAGTCACTGCCCCTAGGTGGTGGAGTAACCCTTTCGAGGCCCTGCACTATTAGACCCTCTGTGTTACCACCACTGAGAAATGCAGGCTAACCGCAGACACATTTCTGGCATGTGAATGGGGAATGTCAGAGATCAATCTAACCTTGAGACCATTGGTGGTACAACCAATATATTGAAGGCAACAAAGAGTACAGGAAATACAGTACACCACATAGGTGGTGTTACAATTAATATATTGTTTAATAGAGAAACATTGATTCATAGCATAGGAAAAAACCTCCTTGCCCGGTCGCATATAGGAACAACATGTGCAGATTTTATGTCCACATTTATAGCTTCCCAGAAAGCGCAGCCACACAGGAGGAGCCTGCACCCTCTCAGAATACAAGGAAGGGCAAAGTCTGTTACCAAGTGTGGGCGCTCTGCAAGCTGAGCACAAAATGCCACCCTTCATGACATTATTCCATTGAAAGTACAGGTAGATTTATATATTTTTTTATATAGCTGGTAACAAAAACAGGCAGACGGGAATGCCGTGATTGGTCTGAATTCACAGAGTGACGTGTGCGTTTATGGTTAGTAAATAATAATAATTGTCTCAATCTAGAGAGGGCTTCCTTCTGGGCGCATACTAAAGTATGTTTGGAGTATTGTCTCGTGGAGAGGCGGAAAGCAGCAGACCGCATCTCCATGCGGCATGTCGCATCCTGTGTGCAATTCCGTCTGATGGGGTCCACCATACCTAGTGGACTCAATCGAAAACATGATCTGATATTAAAAAGAAGTAGAATGGGCACTCATATATCTAGATCACAAGGTAGGCAAAGTGACTCAAATAATATATTAATTTATTAGTAGCGATAAATTGAACAAATTTATATGAGCAATACACAGTAATGTTATACCCTAAACAGAACTAAGTTCCCTAAATCGACATAAATTGATAAAACTTATATAAAATTGATAAAATAAGCATGCAACTGTCCACGGTTGGTTTAGGAATACACAAAACAGAAAAACGCATGTGCGCATAAAAACCGCAGATTTATCGCAGGATTATCGCACATAAAAAAATCGCATGTGCGCAAAAAAAACGCAGATTTTTCGCAGGATTATCGCAATATAAGGAAATTGGATCCAGATCCTTTGGGTCCATTTCAGGTTTATTAAAGAGCCCTTTGGAGGTTAAAAAGCCGGCAAGTTAGTCAGACCCAAATTAGCCACTGAGGAAGAAGGCAGGTAGCCTTTGAAACGCGTCTGGCAAGGAGCAATTGGATCTGACAATACACCGGCAACAACCTTTTACTATATTGGATTGAAAGCGCTTTCTAAAAGAACTATTATCATCGATCCAAAGAGGCAGAATATCTATCTACCTCAAGCAAAGACATTGGACGTGGATCTGCAGCGTGACACAGCCAGCACTTCTGCTCACAGCCGGGTGGATACAGCATCGTTAGCAGCTAATTCAGCTGTGTTATCCAAAGGCAAGTCCTGTTTGCATCTACACCACGTGGGACGCCACGGTGGGAATAGGACGATATGTGAGTAAGAGCCATTTAGCTCCATAATACTGCTGGATATATGTATATTGCTGCCCAAACATCTTGATTTGCTGATTGAATATTGCGTAATATTGCTGGACATATTTATACTATTACTCAAGTATCCTGCCGTGTCCATTGCGGTTGTTCAAATATACAGCCTATTCAGGCAGATATCTGCTTAAATTGAATATATTTGTGGACAATTGTACGGACCAAGCCAGGATTCAGGTCACATGTCCTACCATTAAAGAAACACTGCGGCATCAGTGGGATACAGCCACTTTATTGACTCTTCAGAAATATATACATATTTATTTATACACATTATTTCACAAATTGTTTTTTAATTATATATTGTTGATCCAGTGGATTTTATGTAACATTTTATGCTGCATTTTACCCATTGGTCACCATTAATCACTGTGCACTTATTATTTATTCATTTATCCACTCCCTGATCTATTTATCTTTTTTCTGGAGGTATATTTGCTGTCAACCACTGTTGTAGATAATAGAAGACAAAAGTACTGTTACATCTGCTAATGTTAGACTGGGCCTATTAACACTGGATTGGACACTTTGATTTTTTATCAGCTATAACAGTGGACAGTTGCATGCTTATTTTATCAATTTTATATAAGTTTTATCAATTTATGTCGATTTAGGGAACTTAGTTCTGTTTAGGGTATAACATTACTGTGTATTGCTCATATAAATTTGTTCAATTTATCGCTACTAATAAATTAATATATTATTTGAGTCACTTTGCCTACCTTGTGATCTAGATATATGAGTGCCCATTCTACTTCTTTTTAATATTATTGCTCTTGGTGATTGGGTACAACATCTGTTTTGCTGCACCTTGCCATCCCAAACCAGAGGTGAGCCGTCCTTTATCCCTTTTTTTTACCAATGATCTGATATTACACTATTAAATCCTTGATCCAGGACTTGTGTCTGTTTTAATTAATAATGTCGTCTTGCACACGCTTTTAATTTCATTTGAAGGAGTGGCTTGTAGTTGGGTGCACCCACCTGTTTCACAGGGGAGGCGCTATATATCTAACCCTCTTTTTAGTCTGTGTATTGTCATGAGTAATGATCGCTATTGTCTCTGATCCAAAACGCGTAGACTGGACTGTAACTGGCTCTTAACCGCACAGAAAAATAAAGGTAATATTTTAACCACTTCAGCCCCACTAGCTTAAACACCCTTAATGACCAGACCACTTTTTACAATTCTGCACTACACTACTTTCACCATTTATTGCTCGGTCATGCAACTTACCACCCAAATGAATTTTACCTCCTTTTCTTCTCACTAATAGAGCTTTCATTCGGTGGTATTTCATTGCTGCTGACATTTTTACTTTTTTTGTTATTAATCAAAATTTAACTTAACCACACTGAAAAATAAAGGTAATATTTTAAACCAAGCTGGACCTTTTTTCTTCCTATTCTCATCTGTAGCAGTATACTGTCCTCTTCCGTGTTAATTACTTAAAGAGGACCTTTCACTACTGTACAAACGAAAAACTAACTAGATCAGTGGGCAGAGCGGCGCCCAGGGGTCTCCCTGCACTTACTAGTATGCCTGGGCGCCGCTCCGTTCGCCCGGTATAGGCTACGGTGTCTGCGCTCCCTCTGACTGATTTTTTTTGTAGGAGGCGTGTCCCTTGCTGCAGTGCTGGCCAATCGCAGCGCACAGCTCATAGCCTATACACCGGAGCCTATACCGGGCGAACGGAGCGGCGCCCAGGCATACTAGTAAGTGCAGGGAGACCCCTGGGCGCCGCTCTGCCCACTGATCTAGTTAGTTTTTAGTTTGTACAGTAGTGAAAGGTCCTCTTTAACACAGTTTAGTGTAATCTTCAAAGTTACAGTATCTCACAAAAGTCAGTACACCCCTCACATTTTTTGTAAATATTATTATTTATTATTAAATTGTGCCCAATTAGCCCTTTTTCTTCCCCGGTGTCATGTGGCTCGTTAGTGTTACAAGGTCTCAGGTGTGAATGAGGAGCAGGTGTGTTAAATTTGGTGTTATCGCTCTCGCCCTCTCTATACTGGTCACTGGAAGTTCAACATTGCACCTCATGGCAAAGAACTCTGAGGATCTGAAAAAAAGAATAGTTGTTCTACATAAAGATGGCCTAGGCTTTACGTAGATTGCCAAAACCCTGAAACTGAGCTTCAGCACGGTGGCCAAGACCAAACAGTAGTTTAACAGGACAGGTTCCACTCACAACAGGCCTTGCCATTGTCAACCAAATAAGCTGAGTGCACATACTCAGTGTCATATCCAGCGGTTGCATGATTGCTGCAGAGGCTAGACGGGTGGGGGGGGGTCAGCCTGTCAGTGCTCAGACAATAAGCCGAACACTGCATCAAATTGGTCTGTATGGCTGTCATCCCAGAGGGAATGCTGCATCATCTTTAGAAAAGAGTTTGCGGAAGACAAGCAGACTAATGACATGGATTACATGTCTTGTGGTCTGATGAGCCCAAGATAAACTTATTTGGTTCAGATGGTGTCAAGTGTGTGTGGACAGCAACCATGTGAGGACAAAGACAAGTGTGTCTTGCCTACAGTCCAGCATGGTGGTGGTAGTGTCTTGGTTTGGGGCTACATGAGTGCTGCCGGCTGTGGGGAGCTACAGTTTACTGAGGGAACCATGAATGCCAACATGTACTGTGATACTGAAGCAGAGCATGATCCCCTACTTTTGGAAACTGGGCTGCAGGGCAGTATTCCAACATAATGACCCCAAACACACCTCCAAGACGACTACTGCCTTGCTAAAGAAACTGAGGGTAAAGGTGCTCGGACTGGCCAGGATGTCTCCAGATGTAAACCCTATTGAGCATCTGTGGTCCGTCTTTAAACGGAAGGTGGAGGAGCACAAGTCTCTGACATCCAGCAGCTCAGTGATGTCGTCATGGAGGAGTGAAAGAGGATTCCAGTGGCAACCTGTGAAGTTCTAGTGAACTCCATGCCCAAGAGAGTTAAGTCAGTTTTAGAAAATAATGGTGGCCACACAAAATATTGACACTTTGGGCACAGTTTGGCCATTTTCACTTAGGGGTGTACTCACTTTTGCCAGCGGTTTAAACGTTAATGGCTGTGTGGTGAGTTATTTTGAGGGCACAGCAAATTGCTACACTGTTATACAAGCTGCACACTGACTGCTATATATTGTATCAAAGTGTCAGGTCTTCAGTGTTGTCCCATGAAAAGATAGAATAAAATATTTACAAAAATGTGAGGGTGTACTGACTTTTGTGAGATACTGTATATTTTACTATGCAATTCCTCTACCTGTTCTGCTAGGGGGCAGGTAAGTCAAATCCACACTTAAAACAATGTATATTTTCTGTAATGTGTGTGTGTGTGTGTCCATATTTCACCTTCTGTCCGCTTTGACATTATGTGTATTATGATTTTTTGACCAGGTATTATCCGGGGAGTTAATTTGGTCAAAAAGGTCTACCACATTCTTACCCCTTTGCCACCTGATACTCTTCGATGGGTCAATTGTTTGCTCATAGGCAACATATCTGTACCACACAGCATCTTCAAGCATCAGGTAAGAATGGTAAATGTGACCTCTCCTCAATAGGAAATTGACTGATGTGTGATTGGAGATATTCTGTACATTCCTTCTTTTAAAAAAACGTTAATTACTATGTTAATTTTATTCTAGCCCGGAGTACAGGGAGACCTCCCCTATGTAACCACAGAATATGACTTCACAATATACGGATCTGGGAAAATAAAGCTGAATAAACATCTGAAAAGACGGGAACATCTATAAAAAAAATAAAAATTATAATCCTTCATACTTTTTTATTTAATTGGTCACGTCAAGCTCTCCTCATGCATATGTTTTAGTAACTACTTGTATTTTTAGCGAAATAACAATACTGAAACATCTTTTTCTCGGAACACTATGTTGTGCTATTTCTCTGTTATCCTTTCTCTAAATATGTTAATAAAATGACATACAGTTTTAATCGATACTGCACAGCATTTGCAAATATCAGGTATGAACGCTCCAGTCAGTGCTGACCTGTACGGCTGAAGTCAGGACTTTAAAGATGGCACCCGCTTAGAAACTGAACGGACGGCAGTTGCCTGCTGTTTTACTCTGCAGACACCATGATCAACAACTAATCCCACAGATGCCGTGGTCAATTGCGCTGCGCTTCCAGGCCTGAGCAGCTCCCTACTATAAGATCAAGGGAGCCATTCAAGAGTAACTAAACTTTTTATATAAAACTTTTAATATGTTCGCCCTAATAAAACTCTCTCTAATATACTTTATTAATTAACTTTCTATTTTTACTACACGTTTTCCTACCTAAAGCGTATTCACTGTGCACCTAAAACTCAGTTCTCTGTACACCGCTAACTGCTCATCGGTGTAAGGAGTACATTTTATCAATGGGGCAGCAGCAGCGCTGTGAGTACATGCAGGAGTGCATATTGCTGCTCCTGCCCGTGCTCCCTGGATAATTAGTAACTCCTGGCATGGCACATGGGTACCCTGTACCCATGTACTATGCCAGATAGAGCGGAGCGGGCTCCTGCTTCTGCCTGCTCTGCTAAGCTAAGAGAACTACATGGCGGCTCTTAGCTTAGCGGAGCAGCCAGAAGCAGGAGCCCGCTCCGCTATCCTGACATAGTACATGGGTACAGGGTACCCATGTGCTATGCCAAGAGTTAGTAATCCTCCGGGGGGCAGGAGCAGCAATATGCTCCTGCCTGTACTCGCGGCGCTGCTGCTGCCACGTTGATAAAATGTACTCTGTAGAACTGAGTTTTAAGCGCACAGTGAATGGTGCGCTTTAGGTAGGAAAATTGTCGTAAAAATAGAATGTTCATTAATAAAGTATATTAGAGAGAGTTTTATTAGGGCATTATGGAGAAGATATTAAAAGTTTATATAAAGGTTTAGTTACTCTTTCAGTTGCTATGGCAGCCGGAGTCTTAGAAAGGCTCCGAGGTCTGCAAAATTAAAGTTCCGTAGTAACACAGTGAATCTCCCATAAGCTGAAGTGTTAAATCATTTCAGTCTACGGGGGAAGTGATCAGAGTATCTTATATTAGTCCCCTAGAGGGTCTTAAAAAAAAAAAAAAGTGAAAACAGTTTTTAAAAATATAAGAGAAAATATAAAAATTTTAATCACCCTTTTCCCCATATTAAAAATAATTAAAAAAAATAAAATAAAAATGAACATCACCAAGTCCCAAAGTTCCCATACTATTAAAATATACAATTATTTATCCCCTGTGTGGAATGGCGTAATGGGAAGAAAAAAATAAATCTAAATCACTGATTCGATTCCCCCCCCCCCCCCCCAATTACATATATATATTTTTTAATTATCATTCGTGCACACTCCAAAATGGTATCAATAAAAACTATGGATCACCACACAAAAAAAATGAAAAACTATATAAATGTGGTATCACTGTAATCACACTAGCCCAGAGAATGATGGTGACAGGCCAGTTTTACCGGATAGGGAATGCCATGAAAACTAAACCTATAAAATTATGGTGGTATTGTGTATTTTTTTTTTTTCAATTCCACCTCATTTGGAATTTGTTTTTCAGCTTTCTGCCACATCTTATGTAATATAAAAGTACAACTTGTTCCACAAAGAAATAAGGCCTTATATGGCTATGTGAACGAAAAAATAAAGATATGGCCCCGGGACGGCGGGTAGGAAAAAAAAAAACTTGAAAAATCGCAGGGTCAGGAAGGGGTTAATAAGTGGAATTATATTTTCAAGAGAAATAACAGAGGGATCAGCACAATGCAGAGTAAGGCCTCTTTCACACGACCGTTCCCCCCCCCCCCCCCCACGGGGCTTTTTTTGCGTTCTGTATACAGAACCATGCATTTCAATGGGTCCGCAAAAAAAAAACTGAAGGTACGCCGTATGAATTCCTTTTTCGTTCCGTTAAAAGATAGAACATGTCCTATTATTGCCTGCAAATCGCGTTCCATGGCTCTATTCAACTCAATGAGTCCGCAAAAAAAAAACTGAACACATACGGAATGTACTCTGTATGTCTTCCGTATCTGTTCTGTTTTTGCAGAATCATCTGTTGAAAATTTTATGCCCAGCCCAATTTTTTTCTATGTAATTACTGTATATACTGTATATGCCATACGGAACAACTGATCCGTGAAAAACGGACCGCAAAACACTGAAAAAGCCATACAGTCGTGTGAAAGAGGCCTTAAAGAGATGCTCCTTATTTACCAAAACAGGAGAGTGGGCAGGTCCTCTGCCATCTTGAAGAGGTTATGCAGTGGGGAAATATTGATGAATGGGACAAGCAGTTGTAAATACACTGCGCCGCCTCTACAAGTGAGGCTACTTTCACATTTGCGTTCAGAGCGGATCCGTCTGAGACGGATCCGCTCATATAATGCAGACGATGGATCCGTTCACAAAATTCTAAGTGTGAAAGTAGCCTCAGACGGATCCGTCCAGACTTTACATTGAAAGTCAATGGGGGACGGATCCGTTTGAACAATATGAGCCATATTGTGTCAAATTCAAACGGACCCGTCCCCATTGACTTACATTGTAAGGATCTGTTTGCCTCCGCACGGCCAGGCGGACACCTGAACGCTGCAAGCAGCGTTCAGGTGTCCGCCTGCTGAGCGGAGCGGAGCCCAAACGCTGCCAGACTGATGCATTCTGAGCGGATCCGCATCCACTCAGAATGCATTGGGGCAGGACGGATCCGTTCGGGGCCGCTTGTGAGAGCCTTTAAACGGAACTCACAAGAGGAGCCCCAAACGCAAATATGAAAGTAGCCTGACATGAATCACAGTGCAATTTTGAAGCAGCGTTGCCCGAGTGCCGCTACCACTTCAAACAGCTGATTGGCGGGGTTGCCGTGAGTCAGACCCCGCCGATCTGATATTGATGACATATCCCGACGATAGATAATCAATAATTACCGACTGCACAACCCCTTTAAAATATTAGCGTCCAGCTTGATAACGGCAGCAGCTTTTCTCATGTAAATACGGTAGCTTCTATTAAAGTTGTGTTTTTTTTATTCTGTTGTATGTTGGTAATTTAAGGCACGTCTCATAGAACACTTAGTAGGATTAACAGTGCTTATCTGTTCGCACAACAGTTGTAAGTCTACTTGTACATCATATAAATATTTTTTTAAGTTCAAGGGCCGAGCCCAATGTCTGGAGATTTCCAATAAAGATTTGTTAAGAAAAGTAGTGATGACTTGATCTTTACTTTACCACTTCTGCTCCTTGTAAGACTCCCAACTTCATATCTGTGAGACTGCAATGTGTGGCTTCTTCTGGACATCAGTGGATCATGGCAGGTCTTGCCATCATGGGTATTGTCTGCATCCTCTGGTTCTTGGGGTGGTTCTAAAAGGCAGGTGTCAGGCCCATTCTTTGGCCTTCTTTATGATGTGTTGGGAATGGTCAGTAAAACATTTAAGGCTTTCTGAACCCAGCATGGACCCCCTCCTGACAATATTTAGCTGCTGTGGCGTATCTATGAATGAAATGAGAGGCCATTTATGTAAATGTCCGGCATGTAATTCTAGATGTACACCTTGGTGAGGCTTACCATGGCTTGGAGGATAGAGAAAGCATTAGCATTGAGGCAATCAATTCAGTCAAAATTGAACATCAGCTTGTAAACTATTGTATATGCACAAGAAGGAAAATTGTAAAAGCAGTTTCCTAATATAAATTAAAAATTGTCTGTGGCTATTCAGGGGTGTGGAATTTTTTTTTTTTTTTAAAAACTACTTGTCGAAGGACTAAAGCGGGGGCTCGATCTACTTGTCCTGATACAAGAAATAATTTTAAATCAAAACCATATGTCAATGCACCGCCACGTTTCCTTATGCAGGGAGGTGGCCGGCTTGCGTTCCAGTCTTTGTGGTGTGAAATGACTCTAAGTTTAGTCCTCGTTCACACCAGATGATTCTGTCCAGAATGCACTACATCGCGGCCGGCTCACTATGTTGTGGGGCAGGAGGGGGTGTGACGATCCATGGAAGTGAATGGCACCGTAGCCACAGCCGCAGGCGATCGGATGCACGGGATCGCAAGGCACAATTATGCCTGAGGTCCTGTCAAAATGCTGCTTGCAGCAATTGGTTTGGACAGGACCGCAGGCATAATGTGCCTTGCGATCCTGTGCAGCCGATCACATTGCAGCCGTTGAGCATGGTTATGGTGCCAATCACTTCAACAGACCACTACGCCCCCTCCTCCCCCACAATATACAGTGCCCTCCCCTGTAAGAGTGAGTTGAACAGTGCCTTCCCTTTTAAGAGTGACATAGGTAGAATTACTTACAGTGATCAAATATTCCAGCTCTTCCGGATCGAAACTGCTTTTTGCCATTTCCGTCTCGTTTGTAGGATCTGTCCATCTCCACTCTCCTCGCGATCCAAAGACAGGCACGCACGTACAGACGCACAAACACTATTATTTAAATTACTTATTATCGCGATAACGAACCAAACAGTAGACTGTAAAGGCATTAGGCAGGCAAATTTCATATTAGTACCTTGCTCTAAGTTGTATTTGCATACAAATGAAACTTAAAGTTAACGAATATGGAATATAGCAATGCGATTAATTCAAGTTCTATAAATCGCATTGCGGCACTTCTGCCGACTTCCGTGCTCATGGAGCGTCACCATGGGAACGGCTCCATGCTAGAATGTACTGCCGGATTTGAGCAAGTTGAAATCGCAATGCGGTTAATTCAAATTCTATAAATCGCATTGCGGTACAGTAGCTGTCTGGTGAACTCCCCGCCACCCCCGACAGCCGATTTCGCCTTTTTGGCCGCGTGCGTGATGAAGGGGGGCGGCTGCAGTTTACAATGTACTGTAGTTCCAAGCGCCATCTGGTGTTCACTCAGCAAAATTGCACCACAAAGCGCTTCGGGTTCACAAATGAAATTCGCTATTGTTACGCGCTGATGCGAGTCTGCAGGGAGCGCTAACGATGATACAACTGTAGTTAGCCGGCCGCAATGCGGTGCAGTGCAGTGCTTTCTGGACAGAATCGGGCTGGAACGCACTGCCTGGCGTGAACGAGGCCTTAATGTGATCACAGCAATTAGTTTAGTGCACACTCTTGCTCTTAGCACATTACTACCCGTACCTCTAGGTGGTTTAGGCAAATTAGCTGCTGATGTGACATGGAAAGGACCCCCCTCACCTTCCCAGTTTGACAACACCTGCAGAAGGGTCCTCTGAGGGATGCTGGCAGAGTTGAGAGTTCTATCAATGTCCCTGGCTCTGTAACTGCTCTGTCACTGCTCCGAGCCGGAGACGTGACAGAACCTTTTATTACTCCACCACTCCAGCTCTGTCATTTCTTCTTCCCCATGCTGTCACTACACCACGCGTCCTGTCACCTCGGTTGCGTCACTGCTTTTTTGCGGGGCTACGGAACGGACATACTGATACGGACAGCACATGAATGGGTCCACATTTTATCCGCAAAAAAAAACGGAACGGACACAAAATACGTTGGTGTGCATGAGGCCTGATACTGTAATTTTCAGGGCCCTGTGGAGTAATCGGCCAGCAGAAGTCGGTACGGTGCATAAATCACAGGGCAGACAAAATGGTAAAAAGCAAACAATCGCCCAAAGTGTTTATCCTCAGTGAACTCTGTTGGCACCAGGGATTGCCTGCTAAGCAGACAGACAGACCCATTCATAATGTACCGGCCTTTAATTTAAAGGGCCAGTGCAATGCAATTCAAATATAAATATAAGCAAAAAATGTGTTGTGTTCTTATTATGCTCTAGTTAATAGTTGGCTCTAAAACCTGAAGACTCATCCAGGCTGGGAAAATGTCAGGGTAGGCCATCAATATCTGATCGGTGGAGGTCCAACACCGTGCACGCCCCACCGAACAACGGTTCTCAAGTAGCTGTGGAGCTGTGAACTGAGCTAGTTGGGAACATCTAATCAGTGGTCTGGCTACACAGTGACACTGGTTCTGGCCAGTATTGACACTGCTAGATTTCTTGAGACTGGTGCTGCAATCCCATTTACATATATGGCATCACCACTATCTTGGCAGTGACACATGTCGCCGTGTAGCTGTACCCATAAACGGGTTTTCCCACTAGGACAACTTTTCACCTAGCCACAGGAAGTGTCTGATTGGCTAGGGTCTGACCACTGGGGCCCATGCTGATAACAGTGGGCCCAGACTGCCGGAGATAGCCTAGCATTTGTATACTGCTATCTCCATCATCATGCCGCTCCATTCAAATGGGTGAGCATTCTCGTGATTGGCGGGTTTCCCAGTGGTCAGACGCCTGCTAATCAGACACCTATCCCTCAGGATACAATATATTCAACATATAATGGTCTTTCCTGGGCCACATTCAAACCACTTGAAACCACATACAATAACACAGTCCCGATCTGCGGCACATGCTATTGGCCAGAAGTTCCAGCCATAAGCCTTTCACTGGTCACACACCTTTGTTACTGAAGTGCCTGCACTCATTGGCTGTCCAGTGGCGCCTCTCTACACTATAATGCGGTACTACTTTACATGTCCTGTTCTTGAGCTGTTCCTGTGGACACCAGGTTGAGGCAGCTCCAGCGGTTCTTCTTAAGAGAACACTTTAGGTCCGGGATCAGCAACCTCCGGCACGCCAGGTGTTGTAAAACTACACCTCCCATCATGCACACCTACTTGGCTGTTCTCTGAACTCCCACAGAAGTAAAAGGAGCATGCTGGGAGTTGTATTTTCACAACAGCTGGAGTGCTAAAGGTCTCTGATCCCTGCTTTAGGGTTTATTGCTAATGAAGTATTTAAAGGGGTTATCCCATCTTAGACAATGGAGACATATCGCTAGGATATCCCCCCATTGTCTGATAGGTGTGGGTCCTACCTCAGGGACCCGCACCTACAAGGAGAACGGAGCCAAGGAGAGTAGTGGCTGGAGGACCCCAGATTTCCCGGGGTCCGTCCACCACCAGGCGCACCTCGCATGCGCGGCCACCGCTCCCATTCATTTCTATGAGGCCGACGGAAATAGCCGAGCCAGCACTCGGCTATTTTCAGCGGCTCCATAGAAATGAATGGAGGGCGGCTGCGCATGCGCGGTGCACCGTCCTTAAGTTTCTCCGCTCCATTCTCCTTGTAGGTGCAGGTCCCAGAGGCAGGACTCGCACCCATGATATCATATCCTAGCGATATGCCTCCATTGTCTGAGATGGGATAACCCCTTTAAGGGGGTGATGCCTGACACAGATTGATGTAACACCTAAGCTATCAGCTAAAGCCATTCACATGACCGCTTGTATTTTGTGATCTGCAAAATAGGGCTGACGATCATGTCGTCTGTATTGCATCCATATTTTTGTGGGTCCTTGAACCGCATTTGCGGCCAAAAATAGGAAGTGTTCTGTCTTTTGTGGAATGGACATATGGATGCAGAAAACACACGAAAGACATCCATGTGCATTCCGCATCCATATGTCAGTTCTGAAAAAATAAAGAACACCCTTTTTTTGGCCACAAATGCGGACCAATCGGTCCAAAAAAGCAGATGTCGCAAGAATGTCATCCGTATTTTGCAGACTGCAAAATACATACGGTCGTTTAAATGCCCCTGCGCAACACTCCAGCCATCCACCCGGCTGTACAACTGCAGCTCTGCCCCATTTACTTGAATGTCGCTTTGCTGCTGATGGTATCCCTTTCTCATAAAGTGATGGCATATACAGTACAGACCAAAAGTTTGGACACACCTTCTCATTTAAAGAGTTTTCTTTATTTTCATGACTATGAAAATTGTAGATTCACACTGAAGGCATCAAAACTATGAATTAACACACGTGGAATTATATACATAACAAAAAAGTGTGAAACAACTGAAAATATGTCATATTCTAGGTTCTTCAAAGTAGCCACCTTTTGCTTTGATTACTGCTTTGCACACTCTTGGCATTCTCTTGATGAGCTTCAAGAGGTAGTCACCTGAAATGGTTTTCACTTCACAGGTGTGCCCTGTCAGGTTTAATAAGTGGGATTTCTTGCCCTATAAATGGGGTTGGGACCATCAGTTGCGTTGTGGAGAAGTCAGGTGGATACACAGCTGATAGTCCTACTGAATAGACTGTTAGAATTTGTATTATGGCAAGAAAAAAGCAGCTAAGTAAAGAAAAACGAGTGGCCATCATTACTTTAAGAAATGAAGGTCAGTCAGTCCGAAAAAATTGGGCAAACTTTGAAAGTGTCCCCAAGTGCAGTCATAAAAACCATCAAGCACTACAAAGAAACTGGCTCACATGCGGACCGCCCCAGGAAAGGAAGACCAAGAGTCACCTCTGCTGCGGAGGATAAGTTCATCCGAGTCACCAGCCTCAGAAATCGCAGGTTAACAGCAGCTCAGATTAGAGACCAGGTCAATGCCACACAGAGTTCTAGCAGCAGACACATCTCTAGAACAACTGTTAAGAGGAGACTTTGTGAATCAGGCCTTCATGGTAGACTATCTGCTAGGAAGCCACTGCTAAGGACAGGCAACAAGCAGAAGAGACTTGTTTTTTGGGCTAAAGAACACAAGGAATGGACATTAGACCAGTGGAAATCTGTGCTTTGGTCTGATGAGTCAAAATTTGAGATCTTTGGTTCCAACCACCGTGTCTTTGTGCGACGCAGAAAAGGTGAACGGATGGCCTCTACATGCCTGGTTCCCACCATGAAGCATGGAGGAGGAGGTGTGAGGGGGGTGCTTTGCTGGTGACACTGTTGGGGATTTATTCAAAATTGAAGGCATACTGAACCAGCATGGCTACCACAGCATCTTGCAGCGGCATGCAATTCCATCCGGTTTGCGTTTAGTTGGACCATCATTTATTTTTCAACAGGACAATGACCCCAAACACACCTCCAGGCTGTGTAAGGGCTATTTGACCATGAAGGAGAGTGATGGGGTGCTGCGCCAGATGACCTGGCCTCCACAGTCACCGGACCTGAACCCAATCGAGATGGTTTGGGGTGAGCTGGACCGCAGAGTGAAGGCAAAAGGGCCAACAAGGGCTAAGCATCTCTGGGAACTCCTTCAAGACTGTTGGAAGACCATTTCAGGTGACTACCTCTTGAAGCTCATCAAGAGAATGCCAAGAGTGTGCAAAGCAGTAATCAAAGCAAAAGGTGGCTACTTTGAAGAACCTAGAATATGACATATTTTCAGTTGTTTCACACTTTTTTGTTATGTATATTAATCCACATGTGTTAATTCATAGTTTTGATGCCTTCAGTGTGAATCTACAATTTTCATAGTCATGAAAATAAAGAAAACTCTTTGAATGAGAAGGTGTGTCCAAACTTTTGGTCTGTACTGTACCAGGGATGGCCAACCTACGGCTCTCCAGCTGTTGCAAAACTGCAACTCCCAGCATGCCCAGACTGCCTATCAGCCTATAGCAGGGCATGGCAGGAGTTGTAGTTTCACAACAGCTGGAGAGCCGCAAGTTGGCCATCCCTGACATATACTGTTCTTACCTGCAGAGTGACACCCCAGCCAAAAATAAAAACAGTATACTCCGTCACTTTACCAGATAGGTATTCCCCTTTAAAAGATGTCTTCCGCCATATGCATTGATTACATATTCTGAAAGCTCTCGTCTGCACTCCTAGGGCTCGTTCACACGACCGTATGGCTTTTTCAGTGTTTTGCAGCCCGTCTTTAATTGATCCTTTTTTCGTTTCAGTAGTGTTTCCGGTTCTGTTTTTCCGTTCCGTTTTTCCGAATGGCATATACAGTAATTGCATAGAAAAAATTGGGCAGTGCATAAAATTTTCAATAGATAGTTCAGCAAAAACGGAACGGATACGGAAGACATACGGAGTACATTCCATATGTGTGCTTGAATGGAGCCACGGAATGTGATTTGCGGGCAATAATAGGACATGTTCTATCTTTGAACGGAAATACGGAAACGGAATGCATACTGAGTACATTCCGTTATTTTATTTTTTTGCAGAACCATTTAAGTGAATGGTTCCGTATACGTACCGTATGTGGAACTGAAAAAACAGCCCATGTACGGAAAGCAAAAAACCTTCGTGTGAACGAGCCCTTAGGCCTCTTTCACATGAGCATGACAGATTGGCTCCGGATGCGTTCAGGGTGCGTTCAGTGAAACTCGCACTATTTTGCAAGCAAGTTCAATCAGTTTTGTCTGCGATTGCGTTCAGTTGTAAAGTTTTTTCCGCGCGGGTGCAATGCGGTTTGATGCGTTTTTCACGCGCGTGATAAAAAACTGAAAAACGCAGAATATAGAACATGCTGCGATTTTCACGCACAGCAGAACTGATGCGTGAAAAAAATGCTCATGTTCACAGACCCATTGAAATGAATGGGTCAGGATTCAGTGCGGGTGCTATGCGTTCACGTCATGCATTGCACCCAAGTGGAAAACTCGCTCGTGTGAAAGGGGCCGTAGGAGCAGCTTGTGATTAATTAATGATACCCAACCTATATAGGAAAGTTGCAAAACTAAACTAAAGCATTAGAAATACACAACGGCTTTCTTCCAGAAAAAGCTTCACTTTTGTCCATGGCTATATCTCTGGTATGGCAACTCAGCCATATTTGAATGAATGGAGGCTGAGCTACAACACCAGACATGTCCCACAGAGACCATATATTTTAAGTTCACACAACCCCTTTAACCCCTTAAGGACTCAGCCCTATTTCACCTTAAGGACTTGGCAATTTTTTGCAAATCTGACCAGTGTCCCTTTAAGTGCTCATAACTTTAAAACGCTTTGACTTACCCAGGCCGTTCTGAGATTGTTTTTTCGTCACATATTGTACTTCATGACACTGCTAAAATTGGGTCAAAAAAGTTAATTTTTTTGCACCAAAAAATAAAATTTTTACAATTTTTTTTGAAAAATTAGCAAATTTCAAAGTTTCAGTTTCTCTACTTCTGTAATACATAGTAATACCCCCAAAAATTGTGATGGCTTTACATTCCCCATATGTCTACTTCATGTGTGTAGCATTTTGGGAATGATATTTTATTTTTTGGGGATGTTACAAGGCTTAGAAGTTTAGAAGCAAATTTTGAAATTTTTCAGAAATCTTCAAAATCCCACTTTTTATGGACCAGTTCAGGTTTGCAGTCATATTGTGAGGCTTAGATAATAGAAACCTCCCAAAAATGACCCCATTCTAGAAACTACACCCCTCAAGGTATTCAAAACTGTTTTTTCAAACTTTATTAACCCTTTAGGTCTTCCACAAGAGTTAATGGCAGATGGAGAAACAATTTAGAAATTTCTATTTTTGGGAAAATTTTCCAATATAATCAATTTTTTCCAGGAGTAAAACAAGGGTTAACTGCCAAACAAAACTCAAAATGGGTTGCCCTGATTCTGTAGTTTGCAGAAACACCCCATATGTGGTCGTAAACTACTGTTTGGCCAAACGGGAGGACATAGAAGGAGGGGAACGCCATATGGGTTTTGGAAGGCAGATTTTGCAGGACTGGTTTTGTTTATACCATGTCCCATTTGAAGCCCCCTGTTGCACCCCTAGAATAGAAATTTCAAAAAAGTGACTCCATCTAAGAAAGTACACCCCTCAAGGTATTCAAAACTGGGTTTACAAACTTTGTTAACCCTTTAGGTGTTCCACAAGAGTTAATGGCAGATGGAGAAACAATTTAGAAATTTCTATTTTTTGGAAAATTTTCCAATATAATCAATTTTTTCCAGGAGTAAAACAAGGGTTAACTGCCAAACAAAACTCAAAATGGGTTGCCCTGATTCTGTAGTTTGCAGAAACACCCCATATGTGGTCGTAAACTACTGTTTGGCCAAACGGGAGGACATAGAAGGAGGGGAACACCATATGGGTTTTGGAAGGCAGATTTTGCAGGACTGGTTTTGTTTATACCATGTCCCATTTGAAGCCCCCTGTTGCACCCCTAGAATAGAAATTTCAAAAAAGTGACTCCATCTAAGAAAGTACACCCCTCAAGGTATTCAAAACTGGGTTTACAAACTTTGTTAACCCTTTAGGTGTTCCACAAGAGTTAATGGCAGATGGAGAAACAATTTAGAAATTTCTATTTTTTGGAAAATTTTCCAATATAATCAATTTTTTCCAGGAGTAAAACAAGGGTTAACTGCCAAACAAAACTCAAAATGGGTTGCCCTGATTCTGTAGTTTGCAGAAACACCCCATATGTGGTCGTAAACTACTGTTTGGCCAAACGGGAGGACATAGAAGGAGGGGAACACCATATGGGTTTTGGAAGGCAGATTTGGCAGGACTGGTTTTGTTTATACCATGTCCCATTTGAAGCCCCCTGTTGCACCCCTAGAATAGAAATTTCAAAAAAGTGACTCCATCTAAGAAAGTACACCCCTCAAGGTATTCAAAACTGGGTTTACAAACTTTGTTAACCCTTTAGGTGTTCCACAAGAGTTAATGGCAGATGGAGAAACAATTTAGAAATTTCTATTTTTTGGAAAATTTTCCAATATAATCAATTTTTTCCAGGAGTAAAACAAGGGTTAACTGCCAAACAAAACTCAAAATGGGTTGCCCTGATTCTGTAGTTTGCAGAAACACCCCATATGTGGTCGTAAACTACTGTTTGGCCAAACGGCAGGACATAGAAGAAGGGGAACGCCATACGGTTTTTGGAAGGCAGATTTTGCTGGACTGGTTTATTTACACCATGTACCCTTTCAAGCCCCCTGATGCACCCCTAGAGTAGAAACTCCATAAAAGTGACCCCATCTAGGAAACTACAGGATAAGGTGGTTGTTGTTTTGGGACTATTTTAGGGGTAAATATGATTTTTGGTTGCTCTATATTACTCTTTTTTGAGGCAATGTAACAAAAAAATTAAATTCTAAAAAATTTTCTACATTTGCTATTTAGTTTTGTGGAACACCTAAAGGGTTAACATAGTTTCTAAAGTAACTTTTGAATACCTTGAGGGGTGTAGTTTCTTAGATGGGGTCACTTTTTTGGAGTTTCTAGTCTAGGCTACATCAGGGGGGGCTTCTAATGGGACATGGTGTCAAAAAAAAAACTGTCCATCAAAATCTGCCTTCCAGAAACCGTATGGAGTTCCCTTCGTTCTATGCCCTGCCGTGCGGCTATATAGCCATTTACGACCACATATGGGGTGTTTCTGCAAACTACAGAATCAGGCCATAAATATTGAGTTTTGTTTGGCTGTTAACCCTTGCTTTATTACCGGCAAAAGGGATTCAAATTGAAATTTTGCCCAAAAATGGGTGTTTTGGCACCGTTTTTGTTTTATATTTTTAACACCGTTCATTCGAGGCGTTTGGTCAAATGTTATTTTTATAGCGACGACTTTTACGCACGCGACGATGCCCAATATGTATGGCTCTCAGACTTTGGAGACACTAAGCAGGCATCCTAAAAACTGCGGCCCTCCAGATGTTGTAAAACTACAATTCCCACCATGCCCTGCTGATGGCTGTAGGTTGTCTGGGCATGCTGGGAGTTATAGTTTTACAACATCTGGAGGGCCGCAGTTTGAGGATGCCTGCTCTAAAACTAATATTTTTTTGGGGAAAAAAAATTGTTTCTGTGTCTCCAAAGTCTAAGAGCCATAGTGTTTTATGTTCTCTAGTGGACTGTTGGGGATTATAAAAATTTAGTACTCCATGGAAGTGTGATACTCCCTGAAGCAATCGATAACGCAGAGGCCCGGATGATCGGGGCACGTGTCACATTGAGTGGTGGTGTCCTTCCGTATCCCCCTCTTGTGACACACTCTGCATCTTTTTTGGGTTCGTCCCTTCTTTCCAGTATGGGGGACCACACCTGGAAAGTGTTGGCCAGGGACGATCCGGGCGCCTCCAGTTCCCGAGGTACTCCGGCCTGCTCTTTCCCGGTCCGAAAAGATCAGGTCTTTGAGGACTGCCTCATAGAATTGGAGGAATGTCCCTGTGCTGCCAGCGCTTCGGGATAGTACAAAAGAGTTGTACATGGCAACCTGCACCATGTAGACCGTAACTTTTTTGTACCATGCCCGGGTTTTGCGCATGGCATTATATGGCGTGAGGACTTGATCAGAGAGATCAACTCCTCCCATATACCGATTGTAGTCGACGATACAATCGGGCTTGAGGACCGTTGCTGCGGTACCTTGCACAGGGACTGGGGTGGTGCTGTTACCGTGGATTGTAAACAGCATAAGGACATCCCTCTTGTCCTTATACCTGACCAGCAACAGGTTTCCACTGGTAAGGGCACGGGTCTCACCCCTGGGGATAGGTACCTGGAGGGGGTGGGCAGGGAGGCCGCGCTGATTTTTCCGCACGGTCCCACAAGCGAACGTGGATCTGGCGGCAAGGGACCTGAACAAGGGAATGCTGGTATAAAAGTTATCCACGTACAAGTGGTAACCCTTATCCAGCAGTGGGTGCATAAGGTCCCACACGAGTTTCCCGCTAACACCCAGAGTGGGGGGACATTCTGGGGGTTGAATACGGGAATCTCGCCCCTCGTACACACGAAATTTGTAAGTGTACCCTGAGGTACTCTCACAAATTTTGTATAGCTTCACGCCATACCTCGCCCGCTTTGTGGGAATGTATTGGCGGAAACTGAGTCTCCCCTTGAACGCAACGAGAGACTCATCAACCGCGACCTCCCTTCCAGGTACGTAGGCCTGCTGAAATGTGGCCCCAAAGTGATCGATGACCGGCCGTATCTTATACAGCCGGTCATAGGCAGGATCACCTCGGGGTGGACATGCTGCATTATCGGAATAATGCAGACATTTCCGGATGGCCTCAAACCGGGGACGTGTCATGACCATACTGTACAGTGGGGTCTGGTATAGGACGTCCCCACTCCAGTATTGCCTGACACTGGGTTTTTGGACTAGACCCATATGCAGCACGAGGCCCCAAAATGTCCTCATTTCGGCTGCACTGACCGGCGTCCAGCCACCGGGTCTAGCCAAAAATGAGCCTGGGTTTTGAGCGACGAACTGTTGGGCGTACAGATTCGTCTGCTCCACCATCAAATTCACCAGTGGGTTACTGAAAAAAAAACTAAAAAAGTCTATTTCAGTAAACCCCACTGTGGGAATCTGGATTCCAGGATTGCCAGCGAAATCCGGAATCTCAGGCTCAAAGTCCACTGGGGGACACCAGCTAAGTTCATCGGCAGGGGGCTCCGGTGAACTTATTTGGTGGGCCGGGAAACCAGTACGAACCCCAGGGCGGCTTGTACTAGGGTGGGCCACAGGATCCCTAGCATGTGTGGCCCCTGGCTCCGCCTGGCGGCGTCTCCGCCGCCTTGGTGGCTCATCGTCATCCGATGATGATGAGGAGGATGCGGATGACAGAAGGAATGTGGGGTCATCCTCATCCTCACTGGGGCTCTCGGAGTCGGAGGCAATCTGGGCGTATGCCTCCTCGGCCGAGAACACCCGGCGGGCCATGGGTGTGTGTGCGTGTAGGTGTGCGTGTGTGGAAACCTTTATTATATGTGCGTGTGTGTGGGGGCAACGGGTGTTCGCGTACTAAAAAAAGGAAAATAAAGGGGCAAGTGTTAGGAAAAAAAAAAAAAAAGTTAAAAGTTGCTGATCAGCGGTACAACGCTGATCAGCGGTGGGGCAGGCGATGCGCTAACAGTGGACGGACGCTAAAGTGCCGACCAGTCAGCGAACGCAGAAAAAAAAAAAAAAAAGTGGTGGTAAGGGGGCTAGTGGTGAGGGGGGGGGGGAGGCTGGGGGAGGGCTGGTGGTGGTGGGGGGCTGGTAGGGGGGGGCAAGTGGCAGGGGGGGCTCTGGGGTCTGATAGATGGATCAAAAAAGTTTTGTGTAAAAGTTCTTTTTTTTTTTTTTTTTTCCTAACTAACTTTTCCCTTCTTTCCCTTCCTAATGGTGCCTCTCCCTCACTGACCCTAACCTACCTGAGTGGCGATGGGTGCAGGAGGGTGATGGATGCCGATTAGGGGGACACAGGAGCTGGTGCTGGACGATGCTGCACGGTCAGGGTGCTGGACAGGAAGAGGAGGGGAGAGAGGAGCGCAGGAAGTTTGAATCTCGCGCCTCTCTCCCCTGCACCAATCAGCACCCTGGACAGCAGTGTTCAGCACCAGGGCCAGCACCGCCTCCTCAAATCCTCGGACTGCGATTGGTGGTGTAAAATTACGCCACCGATCGCAGTCTTTTTCCGGTTCATCGGGTCACAGCACACCCGAATGGACCGGAAACGCAGAAAACCGCAGGTCTGAATGGACCTGCGGTTTTCTGCGATCGTCTATACGGGGGGGTCAAATGACCCCCCCCTGCGTTGTTACGGGATGCCGGCTGAATGATTTCAGCCGGCATCCCGTTCCGATTAACCCCCGCGGCGCCGGAATCGCGAATTGAAGCCATGACGTACCGGTACGTCATGGGTCCTTAAGGATTCGGGAAACATGCCGTACCGATACGTCATGGGTCCCTAAGGGGTTAAATGTCCCACAATCCCTCTGCAGTCTGTACACACAGCACACCCTTCATATAAACAGATCTGAAGAGGTTTCTCACTTCCTCACCGTAGTGAGCAGATCTTCTGACCGCCTCGAACACAAACACATCATACTTATCACTAACCTCAGGGAGGGAAGCTACAACCTGCAGCATGAACTGGGATGAACTTTCCCTTGTTGTTGTTTTTTTTCAGTAAAAAAGGTTGATGAGGGTGAGAAAAACATGGTTGTTTTTTTTTTTCAAGAAACAGCGCCACACCTGTCCACAGGTTGTGTCTGGTATTGCAGACACAACCCATGGAAGCACTACGAAGTGGTTCCGTGCCTCCATACCGCAAAAGAAAAGACATGTCCTATCTTTTGCTGTATCTTGCGGATCGCGGACCCATTCAAATCGATGGGTCCGCATCCACACCACGGAGTGCACACGGCCGGTGCCTGTGTATTGCGGACTGCTATTTGCGGTCTGCAGCACGGGCCCCTTACATTCATCTGAATCAGCCCTAAGGCTAGATCTACACGATGACATTTGTTGCACCAATGTCGCGCGACAATTTGTATAATGATAGTCTATGGTGTGGCATACTGCGACTGCGACACTATAGACTACCAAAATGTCACGCGACAAATGTTGCAGTGTAGTGGTGCCCCATCTGTCGCATGACATATGTCGTTGTGTAGACCTAGCCTTTGGCCTCATGCACACGGCCGTTGTTTGGGTCCGCATCCGAGCTGCCGTTTTGGAGGCTCGGATGCGGACCCATTCACTTCAATGGGGTCGCAAAAGATGCGGACAGCACTCCGTGTGCTGTCTGCATCCGTTGCTCCGTTCCGTGGCCTCGCTAAAAAAATATAACATGTCCTATTCTTGTCCACGCTTTGCGGACAAAAATAGGCATTTAGGCCTTTTTCACACGACCGTTTTTTTTGCTTTCCGTATACGGTCCGTATACGGAACCATTAATTTCAATGGTTCCGCAAAAAAAACGGAATGTAATCCGTATGCATTCTGTTTCCGTATTTCCGTTTTTCCGTTCCGTTAAAAGATAGAACATGTCCTATTATTGCCCGCAAATCACGTTCCGTGGCTCCATTCAAGTCAATGGGTCCACAAAAAAAAACGAACACATACGGAAATGCATCCATATGTCTTCCGTATCCGTTCCGTTTTTTGCGGAGCCATCTATTGAAAATGTTATGCCCAGCCCAATTTTTTCTATGAAATTACTGTATACTGTATATGCCAACGGAACGGAAAAGCGGAACGGAAACGGAAACACAACGGAAACAAAAAACGGAACAACGGATCCGTTTAAAACGGACCGCAAAACACTGAAAAAGCCATACGGTCGTGTGAAAGAGGCCTTATATTGTAGGCTGTCCTTGCTGTTCTGCAAATTGCTGAAAGCGCACGGACGCCATCCGTGTTTTGTGGATCTGCGATTTGCGGACCGCAAAACACACTACGGTCGTGTGCATGAGGCCTTATGAGGCCTTATAATGAGTTTTTCTCCCCAACTAGATATCGATGTGCTCAGCTCCTGCTTTTTATCATGCTGCCCACATATAGGACTGCAGGCACAACGTAACAGGTTCCCTTTAAAGTCCTGGAGAACCTGTATATATATATATATATGTCTCCTACTGCAGGCGCTGTGATAACCTCTACTACTACTGCTACACTGATTTCATATCTGAACTCTGCTCCTCAGGATTTGCAGGGGTTAACCGTTTAATGCGTCAATTCCTAATTCTTCACATATGGTTTGATCTGGTTACAGAAAGTCTTGGCTGACTATCAAATCCCCCCAAACAGTGGCTATGGAGGCCATCTGTTTAATGTAGAGGTGGGGGTGGGGGCAAGGAGACTCAAGTAGTTTCTGCAAGTTGTGGCTCTCCTGCAAGGAGACTACGGCGCTCATTGTATAAAACTACAAAGCCATGCCATGCTGGGAGTTGTAGTTTAGAGCCGCTACACTGACCCCACACTTTCTATTGCAGCAGTAGTTGGATCCCCCAACCCAGGGACAGGTCTGGGTAAGAAATCAGTGACGTTCCTTGGTCTCAGAACTCGCGGTTACGATGGCAACACTTCCATCTAGGATGTGCAGTGTACTGTGATTTAAATTTTTTATTAGTGATTGCAGCTGAAATGGACTCTAAATGAACAGTCTGTACTTCCCGAGGCTGGGCACATTCATCTCACTGACATGATGTCTTCTGACAGATCACCATGATTAAGCTTGCTAAATTTTTTTAGCTAGAATATTTTGGGAGAGTGCAATGTTCCAGTCTAAAGATATGCAGAATAGCAACAAATCACGGATCTATTTATAGTTGTTTAAATAAATCTTTATATATATATTTTTTTATGTATTTTCAATGAAACATGTATTTTTCGATATAAGAACGTCCCTGTCAATATATTAGGACCTATTGAGATGTGGGTCATTTCCTTATGGCTGGAAAGGTGCCTTGTTAGAGTTTGGTGAGTTCCATATCATGACTATTGGGCCTCATTCGCTTGACCATATTTTTGGCCCGTGACTGATCCGCATTTTTTGTGGATCACATGTGGATCTACTCATTTCTATGGGGCCGCAAAACATGTGGACATCTTTGTGCTCTCTGCATCCATGTGGCTATGCCGCAGATAATAGTCCTATTCTTGTTCGTTTGGCAGACAAGAATAGGCATTTTGACAATAGGCTCGCGGAAAGTGCAGGATGCACATAGTCTGTATCCGAATTCTACGAATCTGCGGATTACAAGCATGTAAATGTAGACTTAAGGCCTCATGCACACGACCGTTGTTCAGGTCCACATTCGAGCCGCAGTTTTTGCGGCTCGGGTGTGGACCCATTCACTTCAGAGGGGCCGTAAAAGATGCGGACAGCACTCCGTGACAACTGTGATTTCGTAGTAAAGAGGTCACAGAGAGGCAAGGAGCATTATCAGTCAGTTAATGCTCCGTGCCTCTGCAGTCTGCATCGGGTCTTGTCACTCTTTCACGGAGCGGATGCCACGCACGGCATCCGCTTGTGTGAAACAGCCCTAAGTCAAGTTTGCCATGCAAATGATAGGAAATAAACGGACACAGATGACAATCTTGTGTGCCTCCTCGTTTTTTCACGGACCCATTGACTTGAATGGGTCCGCAAACCGTTTTCCGTGAAAATAATAGGACAGGTTATATTTTTTTGACGGACTGGAACCACGGTTCACGGACGCGGATGACAAACGGTGCATTAGCCGAGTTTTTAACTGACCCTTTGAAAGTCAATGGGCCCGCAGAAAATCACGAAAAACGGAACAACGGACACGGAATGAAACAACGGTCATGTGCATGAGGCCTTAAAAACAGACATTTTTAACGGATGTTTATTTCACTGATGCCTTTATGAGAAATGGACGTTAAAAATAGACTCATTCAATTGTATGGGGGCAGTCTGTCAGTGAAAAACGGACAAGTTAGAACATGTTCTATTTTTTTACGTCTGTTTTTCACTGTTTTTTACGTCAGTTTTTTTTTTTTTTTTTTTTTTTTTTTAAACTTCCGTGTGAATAACCCCATAGACTACCATCACATGTCAATTTTTCACTGTCATGTGCATGAAGCCTAAGGCTACTTTCACACTAGCTTTCGGGGCTCCGCTTGTGAGTTCCGTTTAAAGGCTCTCACAAGCGGCCCCGAACGCATCCGTACTGCCCTAATGCATTCTGAGTGGATGCGGATCCGCTCAGAATGCATCAGTCTGGCACTGTTTGGCCTCCGCTCCGCTCAGCAGGCGGATACCCGAACGCTGCTTGCAGTGTTTTGGTGTCCGCCTGGCCGTGCGGAGGCAAACAGATCTGTCCAGACTTACAATGTAAGTCAATGGGGACGGATCCGTTTGAAGTTGACACAATATGGCTCATTTTTCAAACGGATCCGTCCCCCACTGACTTTCAATGTAAAGTCTGGACGGATCCGTCTGAATAACTTTCACACTTAGAATTTTTTCTAAAATATAATGCAGACGGATCCGTTCTGAACGGATCCCATCGTCTGCATTATAGGAGCGGATCCGTCTGTGCAGACACCAGACGGATCCGCTCCGAACGCAAGTGTGAAAGCAGCCTAAGATATTTCACCCATAAAATTAAAAAAATAAGTTAAAGAGGTGGTCCAGAATTGGAGAATGTTTTTTTCAGAAACAGAATCCGGCTTCTGTTCACCATCTTTATTGTAGAAATCATTGTCTGATAGAGATCATTCCAATAGTGAGAAGGATGCTGAAGAGACCCAGATGTTGCTCTATGCCCAGGAATGGCTATAGACTGCGCTGTGCAGCAGCATGCATGTCACTAGCAGTTTGCAAACTACAACCCACTGCAAAAATGGACATAAATTATTGGATGTCAATTTGCTTACATCATTAACGACAACAGGAGAATACGAAGGGCTAAGAAGATTTGCTAAATTATAAAAATATATTCTCAGTTCACTTCTGCAGTTATATGTGTTGGAAGCATTTAGTGACGTATTTCAGTACAAAAAGAAAAATATATTCTCGGTTCACTTCTGCAGTTATATGTGGTGAAAGCGTTTAGTGATGTATTTCAGTACAAAAAGAAATATATATGCGCACTTCACTGTTCATGTTATTTGTGGTGAAAGCATTTAGTGGCCTATTTCAGTACAGAAAGAAAAATATATTCTCAGTTCACTTCTGCAGTTATGTGTTAAAAGCGTTTAGTGGCGTATTTCAGTACAAAAAGAAAAATATATACACACTTCACTGTTGCAGTTATTTGTGGTGAAAGCGTTTAGTGGCCTATTTCAGTACAGAAAGAAAAATATATATTCGTTGCGTTTAGGGGTGTTTTAATTTGCTTTTAATTTATTTAGTTCAGCTAAAACTATGTCAGGCAGAGAAGTGCCAGGCAATGCACAGAGGAGTGGCAGAGGCCTAAATGTTTCTGGCGCAGGCAGAGGTCGCAGCAGAGTAAGGAAGCAAGAGTCGCAGTGAAAGGCCTGCTCTCCCGGTGTCATCTAGCAGTCGCAACGAAGGACTTGATAGGTTAACTCGGTCATCCACTTCATCCCAAGTGACATCAGACACCACCAGCCAACAGTCGGTAGGTTCGTCAGACACAACCCTTAGTTGCATGGCCCGGGAGCAGGCCCTGTGCCCTCCCTGTCCTCAACCTGCCTCTGTCCTTTCCTCCACTAGGCAGTCAAGTAGTGATGAGGAGAGTGGCGTGGGAGCTGGTGTTACGAGCGGTCAGGCTCCTGACTCAGAGACGGTTGAGGAGGACATCAGTGACGTGCAGACAGTACTCAATGATGATGATGTAGCTGACTTAATTTTTATCTTTTTTTTTCTTTATATAATAATGTAATATTATTAAATCTGGTGTCTCCATGATAAATCTGCAGCGGTTCATTTCTGAGACGTCCGTATAGTGCGGGGGAATCCGAAGACCCTCTCCATCTCTGTGCACCACAGAATGTCCTCCTTCCCATCCATGATGACTGGGAACTCGTGATGTTTTCCCTGACGAAGAGACCAGGGGCTGGTAGTTATGGTTTGAATCTTGATGAACTTCGCAACTCTTCCCGGCTCAAAGCTATCTTGACGCTTTGTCTTCTCATTGTCTGTAGCTACTAGAGGCCTGTTCAGCCGTTACCGCACTTGCATCAATCTTGACAGAATTCATCTCCAGGTGGAGAGATATTGTTTTTTGGAATGCTTTCTCCATCACAACCACATCTTTGAATAACCAGAAGACTGGCCGATTCTCTCCTGTCTTAGCCAACACTTATTTTTTTTAATTGCATTTATTAAATATACTCTGGCCTCCTCATGCTGCTGACACCTCCACACTTTGTCGTCATGCCACTCTGTGGCCTCCTCATGCTGCTGACACCTCCACAATCTCTCGTCGTCATGCCACTCTGTGGCCTCCTCATGCTGCTGCCACCTCCACAATCTCTCATCGTCGTGCTACTCTGTGGCCTCCTTATGCTGCTGACACCTCCACAATCTCTCGTTGTCGTGCCACTCTGTGGCCTCCTCATGCTGCTGCTACCACCACAATCTCTCGTCGTTGTGCTACGCTGTGGCCTCCTCATGCTGCTGAGACCTCCACAATCTCTCGTCGTCGTGCTACTCTGGCCTTCTCATGCTGCTGACACCTCCACACTTTGTCGTCGTACCACTCTGTGGCTTCCTCATGCTGCTGCCACCTCCACAATCTCTCGTCGTCATGCTCCTCATGCTGCTGACACCTCCACACTTTGTCGTTGTACAACTCTGTGGTCTCCTCATGCTGCTGCCACCACCACAATCTCTCATTGTCGTGCCACAGAGTGGTATAGCATGGGGAGGATGTCTGGATGCATCTTGGACTCCCAGGTCGCTGCTGGGAACGATGTTGTCCGAGTAGTACGCCACTTTTACAGACTGACAATAATCCGCACCAAACCGAAGATAAAATCGATTTTAGAGGAAAAATTGTTAGGAAACATTCTTTCCTCTATATTTATTTGTATTAAAAGTGCAAGTGCTGCCAAAAATTACAAGGAAAAGGCCTCCTTCACATTGTGGTATAATTGTTCAGGTAGTGGGACTCCTACACTCATAAAGCCTATGCACTAAGAGTAAAAGGGCTGCCAAAAATTACAAGGAACCGACACTCCAATGCACCCTTGATTACACATAAAGGAGGGCATCATGCACACCCTTGAAAATATTATGATTGATGGCCTGCTGGTGACCCTAAAAAATATTAAGAGCAAGGGCCTGCTGGTGACCCTCTAAAACATTAGGGGTGAGTGCCTGCTGCTGATCTGACCATCTAAAATATTAGAGGCGAGTGCCTGCTGCTGATCTGACCATCTAAAAAATTAGGGCTGAGGGTCCGCTGCTGAGCTAACCATCTAAAAAGTTAGGGGTGAGGTCTGCTGCTGATCTGAACTTTTAAAACATTAGGAGTAAGGATCTGCTGCTGAGCTAACCATCTAAAACATTAGGGGCGGGGGCCTGCTGCTGATCTGACCATCTAAAACATTAGGGGTGCGGGTCTGCTGCTGAGCTGACCATCAAAAACATTATGGGCGAGAGCCTGCTGATGACCCTCTAAAACATTAGGGGTGAGGGTCTGCTGCTGAGCTGACCCTCTAAAACATTAGGAGCGAGGGCCTGCTGCTGAGCTGACCCTCTAAAACATTAGGAGCAAGGGCAGCCTAATAAGCATGTTGATATGATTTATACCAGAATGTAATATTATGGATATTGATTCCACTTTGTCATCACTGCTTACTGACCATCACCCAATTCTCTCATCTCCAGGTATGATTGCATTGAAGCTTACTGCTACACCCAGCTTTTCCAGTCTGATATTGTCCACCCCCTCTCATCTCTCCTTCTAAATCTTGGTATGATTGCATTGAAGCTTACTGCTACACCCAGCTTTTCCAGTCTGATATTGTCCACCCCCTCTCATCTCTCCTTCTAAATCTTGGTATGATTGCATTGAAGCTTACTGCTACACCCAGCTTTTCCAGTCTGATATTGTCCACCCCCTCTCATCTCTCCTTCTAAATCTTGGTATGATTGCATTGAACTATTAATGTCTCTTATCCTGCTGGATTTATTGAGTATTTGTTTACATTGACTATTTCACCCCTGTATCTGGTGCTATCTTGATTAGGCCATATGTAGCCCCCTCCCCTCTTGGTCACACCTGATTGATCACTGAGTGGTATTGGACCACAGGTATTAACAGACATAGTCAATGCAAACAATGTTTAAATTTTTCCTCGTACTCCTCCTACTTGTCCATAACCTCCTGAAATACCCCCACATCCATTCACCCAGCAAGGAACTATTCATCTCTTCGTCCATCTTACCTTCTCATCTGACCGCTTGCACAAACCTGTTTGCCAACATAAAACACTTCCTTCCCAAACACACACAGACACCTCATGCCCTCTCTTATTCTCATCTATTAACACTTTCTCTGCTTCTCCTTACTGCTGGTGATATCTCTCCAAATCCAGGACCCCCTCAGCAAATCCCCATTATCACCTCCATGTCCCACTACAAATCTCCGTCTACAAATTTCTACAACCCCTTAAACCTAATAACCATTCCTCTGACCCCTGTGCCTTTAGTTCCTCTTGCAGGAGCATTATGGAACGCGCGCTCCGTCTGTAACAAACTGTCATACATCCATGAACTGTTCATCTCTCAAAACCTTTCCTTTCTGGGTCTCACAGAGACATGGCTGACACCCTCAGACACCACCTCCCCTGCTGCACTCTCTTATAGTGGATTTCAATTCACTCACACCCCCCGCCCTGGCTGCAAACATGGTGGAGGAGTTGGTCTTCTCCTATCAGACACCTGCTCCTACAGCCCAACTCCACTGCCACCCTCCATTACGCTCACCTCATTTGAAGTACACTCTGTTCGCATCTACTCTCCCTCCAACCTTCAAGTAGCAGTCATTTACCGCCCCCCAGGCCCAGCCACCATATTTCTTGACCACTTTAACACCTGGCTACTACACTTTCTTTCTGCCGACATCCCCACTATCATCATGGGTGACTTCAACATCCCTATTGACACATGCCACTCGGCCGCCTCTAAACTCCTGTCGCTCTCTTCCTCCTACGGCTTATCACAGTGGTCTTCAGCTCCCACCCACAGAGATGGTCACACTCTGGATCTGATCTTTTCCCGCCTCTGCTCCCTATCTAACCTTTCTAATTTGCCTCTCCCCCTATCCGACCACAATCTACTCACCTTCTCTTCATTGGTCTCTTCTGCAGCTCCCCCAGTCCACACACTAGCACACCCCCGCAGGAACCTCAAACAGCTTGACTTTTGCTTGCTTTCTGACTCTCTTCTCCCACTCTCTACCATCTGTTGCCTCCAAGACCCAGAAGCTGCTACCACCCTATATAACACCACATTAAGTACAGCTCTGGACACTGTTGCCCCCCTCACACACAACAAAATCCGGAAAATCAACAGACAACCCTGGCACACCAACCTGACCAAAAAACTCAGACAAGCTTCCAGGGCTGCTGAGCGGCAATGGAAGAAATACCATTCTAAAGATCATTTCACCGCATACAAGCAATCCCTCCTCATATTCAAATCCTCACTCGCTGATGCAAAACAGGCTTACTTCTCATCTCTCATATCTTCCCTGTCCCACAGCCCTAAACAACTTTTTAGCACTTTTAATTCCCTTCTCCGTCCCCCAGCGCCCCCACCCTCTCCTCTCTTCTCAGCTGAGGACTTTGCCAAATATTTCAAACAAAAGATAGTCCACATCAGAGAAAGCTTTACTACACAGTCCCCACAGACCCTCTACACAACTGCTCGGTCCTCTTCTCCCAAAACCCACTTCTCTCCCATTACAGAAGGTAAACTCTCCACTCTACTCTCCAAATCTCATCTGACCACCTGTGCACTTGACCCAATCCCATCCCACCTCATCCCTAACCTCACTGCAGTGTTTATCCCAGCCCTAACTCATCTCTTCAACCTATCACTAAACTCTAGTGTCTTCCCCTCTGCTTTTAAACATGCTACCATTACACCCATCCTCAAAAAACCTTCACTTGACCCATCTTCCTTGTCCAGTTATCGCCCCATATCACTTCTTCCGTATGCCTCAAAGCTACTTGAACAACATGTCCATTCAGAACTGTCCTCCCACCTCTCCTCCCTCTTTGACCGCCTACAATCTGGCTTCCGACTCCACCACTCGACCGAGACTGCCCTTACCAAAGTCACCAATGACCTACTCACAGCCAAAACCAAGAAACAATACTCTGTCCTCCTTCTCCTTGACCTGTCCTCTGCCTTCGACACTGTTGACCACTCCCTTCTGTTGCAAACTCTCTCATCTCTTGGCATCACTGACCTGGCCCTCTCCTGGATCACATCATACCTCACAGACCGGACATTCAGCGTCTCCCACTCCCGCACCACCTCCTCGTCTCATTCCCTCTCTGTTGGTGTCCCGCAAGGCTCTGTCCTAGGACCCCTGCTCTTCTCTATCTACACTTTTGGCCTGGGACAGCTCATAGAGTCCTATGGCTTTCAGTATCACTCCTACGCTGATGACACACAAATCTACCTCTCTGGTCCAGACATCACCACCTTACTATCTAGAATCCCACAATGTCTATCTTCTATATCATCCTTCTTCGCCTCTCGCTTTCTTAAACTTAACATGGATAAGACAGAATTCATAATCTTTCCCCCATCTTGTTCAACCCCCCCAACAGACCTATCTATCACGATCAATGGCTGCACATTATCCCCAGTCAACAAAGCCCGCTGCCTTGGAGTGATCTTGGATTCTGCCCTTTCCTTCCGACCGCACATCCAAGCCCTTTCCACCACCTGCCGTCTCCAACTCAAAAACATCTCCCGCATCCGCGCTTTCCTTAACTTTGAATCTGCGAAAATACTTGTACATGCCCTCATTATCTCCCGCCTAGACTACTGCAACATTCTCCTCTGTGGCCTTCCATCTAGCACTCTCGCACCCCTCCAATCTATCCTCAACTCTGCTGCCCGACTAATCCACCTCTCACCCTATTATTCCTCTGCCTCTCCCCTTTGCCAATCCCTTCACTGGCTCCCCATTGCCCAACGAATTCACTTCAAAGTACTTACAAATACATACAAGGCCGTCCATAACCTGTCCCCTCCCTACATCTCTGAGCTAATTTCCCGATACACCCCCACACGCACTCTCCGATCCTCACAAGACCTCCTTCTCTCCTCTCCTCTTATTGCCTCTTCCCACAATCGACTCCAGGATTTCTCCCGTGCATCCCCCATACTCTGGAACTCGCTACCCCAACATATCAGACTCTCACCTACAGTGGAATCCTTCAAAAGAAACCTGAAAACCCACCTCTTCAGACAAGCCTACAACCAGTGACCCTGCTGCCTCTATACCGCCATGACCAACTTAACCCGCACCTACTGTGTCCTTCTCCCATACCATGTAGATTGTAAGCCCTCACGGGCAGGGCCCTCTCTCCTTCTGTACCAGTTTGTAACTCATTTTGTTTATGATTAGTGCAATTGTCTGTATTATGTATGTGCACCCCTTATCATATGTACAGCGCTATGGAATGAATGGCGCTTAAATAATAAATAATAATAATAATATGATGGAGGAGGAGGACGAGAAAAGGAAGATTAAACCATATACCCTTGTTTGTGGTGGAAGGGGTGCATGGGAATACAGTGTATTCACTACACCATAAAAGACACATTTAGAGTACCTTTATGTTCAGCCGCTTTCCTCTGGTGAAGTAGAGAAGTCAGGGGCAATCCGGTCCTTGTTCATTTTGATAAGAGTCAACCGGTCAGCATTTTCAGTTGACAGGTGGATGCACTTATCAGTTATTATGCCCCCAGCAGCACTAAATACCCGCTCTGACAAAACGCTGGCAGCAAGGCAGGCCAGCACCTCCAAGGTGTGGAAATCCGGTTTGTGCCACGTGTCCAGCTTGGACACCTAATAGTTGTAAGGCACAGAGGGATCACTGAGGACGCTGACACGGTCTGCTACGTACTCCTTCACCATCTTCCAAAACTTTTCCCTCCTTGTGACACTAGACCGCGCATCAGGGTGAGGGTGCTGGCGGGGTGTCATGAAACTGTCCCAGGCCTTGGAGAGTGTTGCCCTGCCTCTGTTGGAACTGCTGTGTGTTCCCCTCATCTCTCTTACTTGGTTGACCAAGGAACTACGTACTCTGCCGCCAGCATTGTCAGCTGGAAATTTTTGGAGAAATTTTTCCACAAGGACCTTCTGGTATTGCACCATTTTGGTCGTCCTCTCCACCACAGGAATGAGAGATGAGAAGTTCTCTTTGTAGCGGGGATCGAGAAGGGTGAATAACCAGTAATTGGTGATGGCCAAAATGCGTATAACGCAAGGGTCACGGGAAAGACAGCATAACATAAAGTAAGCTATGTGTGCCAGAGTCCCAACAGACAAGACTTCGCTGTCCTCATCAGGAGGATGATTCTCAATCTCCTCATCCTCTTCCTCCTCTTCGGCCCATCCACGCTGAACAGATGGAATAAACCTGCTATGGGTACTACCCTATGTAGTGGAGCACGCTGAGAAGACGAACTTAGAGTGGTCTGGCTATCACCCTGTGTACTGTCTTCCCTCATTTCCATCTCTTCCACATGCAAAGCGTCTGCCTTCATTGTGAGCAGTGAAGAAGTGAAATGATTACGCTGATAATAGCGGCATTGCCGCTAACCATCTGTGTTGATTCCTCAAAGTTGCGTCAAACCTCACAGAGGTCAGACATCCATGCCCACTTGTCACTTGTGAAGAGCGGATGCTGATTGGAAAGGCGACGACCATGTTGCAGCTGGTATTCCACTACTGCCCTCTGCTGCTCACAAAGTCTGGCCAACATGTGGAACGTGGAGTTTCAGTGCGTGCTCACGTCGCACAACAGTCGGTGAGCTGGCAGTTGTAAGAGCTGCTGCAGCATTGCCAGACCGATGGCAGCTGTAGATGACTTTCGGAAATGTGCACACATGCGGCGCACCTTCACCAGTAGCTCAGGCAAATTGGGGTAGGTTTTGAGAAACCACTTAACCACTAAGTTAAACACGTGGGCTAGGCATGGTATGTGTGTAAGCTTGCCGAGCTCCAAAGCCGCCACCACGTTAAGGCCATTATCAGACACAAACATGCCTGGTTGTAGGGTGAGTGGTGACAGCCACAGCTCAGTCTGGTCCCTTATACCCTGCCACAGCTCTGCAGTGGTGTGCTGTTTGTCACCTAAGCAAATTAGTTTCAGCACGGCCTGTTGCCGCTTTTCCCACTGCAGTGCTACACTGCTTCCAGCTACTGACTGATGGTTGACTGGTGCTGCAAGATGAGAATTCAGAGGTGGAAGTGGAGGGGGAGGTGGAGTGGGAGAAGGGGGGTTGAAGCCACTAATGTAGGTGGTGATGGAAGTAGGGCCCACAATCCTTGGCGTCAGTAGCTCCGGAGCCATCCCAGGGTACGACTTGCTCCCGGCCTCCACAATGTTCACCCAATGTGCCGTCAGGGAAATGTAGTGTCCCTGGCCAAAAACACTTGTCCATGTGTCAGTCGTTAAGTGGACCTTCCCAATAACTGCATTGGTCAGGGCACGGGTGATGTTACAGGACACATGCTGGTGTAAGGGAAAAATAGCGGCGGCTGGGGACTGAGTAACGAGGGACGACCGTCGCCATCAGGCTACGGAAAGCCTCAGTGTTCGCAAGCCTAAATGGCAACATTTCCAGGGCCAGCAATTTGGAAAGGTGCGCAGTTGGTGCTATGGCCTGTGGGTGGATGGCTGGGTATTTGCGCTTTCGTTCAAAGGCCTGGGGTATGGATATCTCTACGCTGCGCTGGTACATAGAAGCAGATGTGCTAGCTGATGTTGCTTGCAAAGGTCCAGGTGCAGGGTAGGAGGCATCCGGGCCTGCGTCTTGGACAGGGGATTGGCCAGCACGTAACACGGGGGAAGAGGAGGCAGCAGTGTGACCCGCAGGCACTGATTGTGGACCCAGGCATTCTGCCCACCTATTAGGGTGCTTTGCCATGTGGCGGATCATGCTGGTGGTGAGGTTGCTAGTGTTCTAGCCACTGGTCATTTCGGTACGGCACAGATTGCAATTGACAATTCTTTTATCGTCTGCACTTTCCTCAAAAAACCACCAGACTGCGGAACACCTACCCCATTGCCACAAGGGGGTGCTCCGGGGGACAGTTGCGGGCATGTTTGGTGTGGCCCGCCTTTTCCCTTTTGCCACCCCACTGCCTCTTCCAGTCTGTTGCGGTGCTGCGGATCCCTCTACCTCTGTACTACTGTCCTCGGTCATCATCATCCAGCTCGTGAAACACTAATTGCTGTTCCCCACCGTCATCTTTTTCGGACTGTGGATGTTCAAGAGTTTGGGAATCAGGGCACAAGATCTCCTCATGTCCCTCTTCAAGCGGGCTTGGCGAGAGGGCCAAATCAAGGAACGGCGATGAAAAGAGCTCCTCGGAATATCCGAGTGTGGGATCACTTGTTTGCCGAGACTCTCCGTGGTGGGAGGAAGTAGGATCAGGGTGAGGATTCTGTTGACCAGACTCTTGGCTACTGAGACTGGACTTGAAGACAGGGTGGTGCTTAACTGATTGGAAGCATTATCTGCTGCAATCCAACCGACCACCTGGTCGCACTGGTGTGACTTCGAGAGTGGTGTCCTGCACCAGCCTGCAAACTGGGACATGAAGCTAGATATCGTGGAAGAGTGTGTTTCTTGTACTCTGGCAGCAGGCACAGTTTCACCGCGCCCAGGTCCACGGCCTCTGCGTTCACCATCAGCAGCACGGCCACTTCCCCATTCCTTACTGCTCGCCTTGAGCATATTAAATGGTATATATGCTTGCAAGTATGTCACACATACAGTAGCGCAGGTTTTGTAAGTGTATGCGCAAATAAATTACACTGAATGTCACAGATATTTAGAATGCGCAAACGTGACACACAGGAGATGTAGCGCAGGTAATGTTGCTGTCACCAGCGGCAAACAAAATTCAACTGAATGTCACTGATATTTATGATGCGCAAACATAATACAGGAGACGTAGCGCAGGTAATGTCGCGGCTGTCACCAGTGGCTAATGTTATACAGGGAATGTAGCCCAGGTAATGTCGCTGCTGTCACTAGTGGCTAACGTTATGCAGGAGATGTAGCGCAGGTAATGTCGCTGCTGTCACTAGCGGCTAACATTATGCAGGAGATGTAGCGCAGGTAATGTCGCTGCTGTCACTAGCGGCTAACGTTATGCAGGAGATGTAGCGCACAGGGCCGGTGCTACCATAAGGCAGACCAAGCGGCCGCCTTAGGGCGCACCCTGGGGGAGGGCGGAAAAATGTGACATGGAGGGGGAGAAATGTGACACGGGGGGCTAATGACTGTGGGATGATGTCTGACATGGGGTTCTGATCTGAGGTCTGATTAACATTGGGGGTCTGATTGCTGGTCTGACCTGAGGTGTAATGGAAAATATATTTTTTTTTATTATCCTCCTCTAAAACCTAGGTGTGTCTTAGAGGACGAAAAATATGGTCCTTTAAACCAGCCATTGTCTGAAGCAGAGAGAAGATACCAGGACCACAGAGAGGAGAAGCGTGGGGGGGGGGCGCCAAAATGTAGCTTCGCTTGTGTTGGCAAGAATCCTTGCACCGGCCCTGGTAGCGCAGGTAATGTCGCTGCTGTCACCAGCAGCCAAAACAATTGCACACAATTTAGCGCACGTTGCGCTAATGTATTTCGCAGCCAGATAAAACAATAGTCCTTAAAAGGACTTTTGGGTCTCTAACACCTTTCAACGCTCAAAACTCCCTAAAAAAAACACAATTCCTGTCCCTACACTATCTGTCTCTTTTGCTGCAGCTCGCCCTGACTAAGTCTGAGAGCCGAATCACATGTCATCGGGTGCTATATGGCACCCAATGACGCTTTCCAGCCAGCCAATCACTGTAATGCCAGTAACCAACATGGCTATGGCATTACAGTGAGTGGCACTACTTCCTCCCACGTTTATTAGCTGCAACAAACGTGCGGAGAGGAGCCTTGAGAATCACGCTCGAGCACACGCTGTGTTCGGCCGTGGGAAAAGGTGTTCGGCCGAGCATGCTCGCCCAACACTAAAACTGACTCTAGTGTGAAAGTAGCCTAACAGGAATTAAGAGAATTCTGCTTTTAGCTTTAGACATGAATGGAGAAGAAAACATCACCCAGATCAATGCTTTTATTACTAACTGATCTAGTCTAATACAATTCCATTTTATTTCCATTGTGTAAATGAAACATTCAGTCTCTCGCCTTTTGATTTGTTTTTGTTGGAAAGAATTGTACATGAGAGTTAAACACAACCTCCATTTACAAGGTCCCTTTCCTATTTGTCCCGTCCAAGAAAAATATCATCAATGTGCTGCCAACTTAGCTCATGACATAAGTGTTATACTGATGCCTGGAAATGCTGCCAACTTATAGGGTAGCAGACTAGATCATGGCACTTATGTGGAGTAGTACTACCATATAAATTGCTACAGGGCACAGTAGGGGGTCCACCTAATAGAAAATGTCTGTAATGTCATGCAGCCAGTGGCGGATAGGGAACTTAAAGTGGCCCTGGGGGAAAAAAAAAAAAAACACGTAAAAAAGTGGCTCCATGTAGAGGGGTCTAAATTGACAAAAGGCAGGGCCAACAAAAGTAGGAAGGGCCAGCAATACTGAAGTGCAGCACAAAATACTGCCACCCCACCCCAGCATTCAACTCTGTCACCATCCTGAGGACTGCAATACAGTTGAATGCAGGAGGATGCTTTCTTCTGCCAGCCAGGTGCATAAGTACCAGATGCTCCTAGCATTAATTAATGCTGACAGTATCAAATCATTATGTAACCGACTTGCGGCCATGAGGAGGGATCAGGTGGCCCCATGGGCATCGGCCCACCGGGAAATTTCCTTGTAGGGTCTATGCAGCAGTTCAGCAGTTTAAGATGGCCATACACTTTTAATACCCATACATATGCACACTTTGGCAGATCGTTTATGTGTTTTTTTACTTCTTGTGATGGCTTATCTCTGTGGTGAACGAAAAATGGGGCATGTTAAAATTTAAGAGGTCTGATCTCACCACCACCACCACCACTCAAATATGACACTTGAATGGGACTGAGCTGCACCTTGGCCACGTGACTGATGTATGGTGATGTCACTGGCCCAGGAAGAGGCCTTAGTACTCGCAGAGCACTGCAGCCTCTTCCTACAGCTGATCGTTGGGTCAGACCACCAACAATCTGATATTGATGACCTATCCTGATGATCAAATTCCCAGGATAACTCCTTTAAATAATAGCACCATATTATGCTCACATGAAACCACCTGTAAATTGCTTAAAGGGGTTGTCCAGGTTCAGAGCTGAACCCAGGCAGCCCCCCTGACATGAGCATCGGAGCAGTTCATGCTCCGATGCTCTCCCTTGCCCTGCGCAGGATCAGGGCTCTTTTATTTACTATAACACACTGTCGGACGGAGGCTTCCACCTGGCAGTGTGTTCGGTGACGTCACCGGCTTTGATGGGCAGGCTTTAGCTCTGCCCTAGACGTTTTACAGGCTAGGGCAGCGCTAAAGTCCGCCCATCAGTGCCGGTGACGTCACCAGGCTCACTGCTGGGCGGAAGCGTCTGCCTGGCAGCCAGAAGAAGAGCCAGGTTCGTCACCGGAACTCCACAACATGCCTTTGCCCTGCACGATTCAGCGCAGGGCAAAGGAGAGCATGGGAGCATGAACTGCTCCGATGCTCTTGTCAGTGGGGCTGCCTGGCTGAAGTTCTGGATATGTCCGGGTTCAGCTCTGAACCTGGACAACCCCTTTAAATAATACCACCATATAGCGTTCATATGATACCACCACACAGTGATCTTATAAGGCTCAAATAATTCTGCCCTAGATGCACAGGTATGGGTACGCAGAGTTTTGTAGTTTTTACAAAACCTTAAATGCAATTGCCTGCAGTGCTAATTGATAGAGCGCGCCCCTAATATGGCCACTATACTATACTACGTGGGGCCTCATTATGGATTTGCCATGGGTTACCCTATATGTAGACCCTATTAGCAGATAATGTGTAAGTGGTGATTTTTTAATACAGTGCTTCTCAAACCATGAAGTGCCCCCCCCCCAGTTATCAGCGAGGCACAACTAAGGGACAGTTTTGACAGGAGTGTTCATTTTCTGAGTAGACCTTAGACGCGTTTTGTGCTTATTTTAATGTTCTTTTTCTAGGTTCATGAGAAATGTTAAAATAAATTAATCTAATTTTTTATAATTTTGACATGAACCATACCCAGTAATTAGGCCCTGGCATCACAATCTTCACGCTGGTGAGGCCCTAGCAGAAAATGATTAAGAAGTCCTGATTTACTAGATCATTGGTTTAAAACCAAGATGGCTATTTCTATCCTTTGTCTAGCAGAGTGAATCACGACTCTCATTCAGTAGTTAATTTTCTCTGTAACAAACTGCAGACAAAAGCATCATTGAGACTCCGCACTCTGCTGTGCCAATTAACTTACGGGAAAAGTTAAATGTCCCCTATTAAAAGTTTATGTTCCCAGCAAATATACGAATAGTTTATTGTGTGTGCGCAGATAACAGAATGTCCTAACGTTACTTTTAAAGGCACACAATGGACAAAATAGAGCTTGACCTGAATATTTAAATATTTTGTAAGCGTTGTCTGTAGTCAGGTCAAGAAACAATTGGTTTGAAACGTGTAGATTTGCGGTACTGTGGTCATGGTATGTGTTTTGAATGGACTTTATTAAATGCTGGATTTTATGTTAAGACACTGAGTGCTGGACATTTTACTCCATACTGTATTTCCCTTAGGCATCTTTCACACGGGCGAGATTTCCACGCGGGTGCAATGCGTTAGGTGAACGCATTGCACCCGCACTAAATCCGGACCCATTCATTTCTATGGGGCTGTGCACATGAGCGGTGATTTTCACGCATCACTTGTACGTTGTGTGAAAATCGCAGCATGCTCTACTTTGTGCGTTTTTCACGCAACGCAGGCCCCATAGAAGTGAATGGGGCTGTGTGAAAATCGTGAATGGGGCTAGGTGACGATCGGGATGGGGACCCAATCATTATTATTTTCCCTTATAGCATGGTTATAAGGGAAAATAATAGCATTCTTAATACATAATTCTTAGTAAAATAGGGCTGGAGGGGTTAAAAAAATAAAAATTTAACTCACCTTAATCCACTTGTTCGCGCAGCCCGGCTTCTCTTCTGTCTCCATCTTTGCTGTGCAGGAGAAAAAGGACCTGTGGTGACGTCACTGCACTCATCACATGGTCCGTCACATTATACATCACCATGGTGATGGATCTTGTGATGGACCATGTTATGAGCGCAGTGATGCCATCAAAGGTCCTATACCCAGGTCCTGAAGAAAGAAGAAAGAAGAAAAGCCGGGCTGCGCGAACAAGTGGATTAATGTGAGTTAAATTTTATTTTAATTTTTTTTAATCCCTCCATCCCCATTTTACTAAGCATTCTGTATTAAGAATGCTATTATTTTCCCTTATAACCATGTTATAAGGGAAAATAATACAATCTACACAACCTTGAACCCAAACCTGAACTTCTGTGAAGAAGTTCGGGGTTTGGGTACCAAACATGCCGATTTTTCTCACGTGCGTGCAAAACGCATTAAAATGTTTTGCACTCTTGCAGAAAAACCGCGCATTTTCCCACTACGCACCCGCATCTTATCCGGCCCAAAACCATGACGCCCGTGTGAAAGAGGCCTTACTCTGGGTGTCCATAAACAGGACTATCTTTGGTCAAGGGGTTTGGAGCCAATATACGTTATTTACCAAGTTGAAAAAATTTTTTTTTTTAATTTGACCTCCATTTTGCATTACACCTAAAGGGTTAACAAACTTCCTAAATGCTAGTGTGAATACTTTGAGGGGTACGGCTTTTAAAATGGGGTGACTTATGTGGGGTCTAATATTTTGGTCTTTCAAAGCCACTTCAGAACTCAATTCGTCCCTAAAAAATGGATTTGGAAATTTTCGGGAAGATTTGTAAAATTGCTGCTAAACCTAAAAGGCCTTTGACCACCCTGTATTACCATGAATTCTAAGATTTGAGAAAAGATAGACTCATCATGGCAAAGGTGCATAAAAGGTTTACTAAACTATGACAAACAAATATACTGTATATAGAAAAGATAACTTCCAGATTAAAGTAAGTAACAGTCACCAAAGCGTTGAACAAATACGAAGCCACATCTTACCTTGATGATGTCTCCTATGGAGCTGCCTCTTTGTTACATAGCTAGATTTTTTCCTAAAGGTCTACCGTGTGCAGTACAAATGTACAGTTACTTCAGACTTCAGGAACACAGGCAGGTATCAGGTACCACAAACCAACTACATTACAAGGAATTAAAGAGGAAAGATTCACACGTGGACATGTGGTAAATTAAGTATTTTGTGAGCTAACTGTATTAAAAGCAGAAAATTTAAAATTTGGAAAATTGCTAATTTAGTTAAATTGTCAAATAATTTTGGATATGTTTTATACATAAAAACATCATATATATCGACAGAACTTTACCATTAACATAAATTACAATGTGTTAGGAAAAATGATCTCAGAATCGTTTGGATAAATAAAAGCATTCCAAAGTTATTACTTCATATAGTGACACGTGTCAGATATTAAAAAGGCTGTGTCCTGAAGGCTAAAATGGGTTTAGTCTGTAAGGAAACAGTGAGCAGGAGCAAATAATCATGTAAGCTAAACTCCACCCTATGCATCCCGCTAAAAGGTTTAATTTTATTCTAAGCAATAAAGTTTTAGCCTGATGGTGGCAGTCCCTCTTTTTTGCTTCATCTGACATCAGCTACAGCTGATCCATGCATGAAGTGGCCGACTTCAGCTGTTAAGCTGACTTACCTTTACTATTTTGTATGATGGTACTATTTGGTCACTTTTTTTTCTTCCCTTATAAAGTGGGAAACAGCAGTACCACAAAATGCTTTCAAATTGGGCATCTGAAAAGCTTGATTCAGCCATATTCGCAGAGGCTTAGCTATATCAGGTGCAGAGTTAGTAGTAGTCACCTAGGGCTCTGGTGTTTATGAAGGGGTCCACAAGCCATAAAAAGACACCAGTATCTTAAAATGACAGCATAGTAGGTAGAGAGCCTGTTACAGACTTTGCATTGAGACCCAAGAGCTTGGTTAAGCATCAGTCTATTCACATCCTTCATATATGAGTACCTATTGTTCTTTGGCATTTAGAGGACCTAGTGAGGGTAATTGCATCCACTAGTTCTAAAAGGGCATAGTACTATTTCATCAGTCTAAAGGAGGCCCACCACTGTTAACCTTTAAGCAATCTATCATTGAAATGATGAAGGTAGCAATCTTCAGTCCAGGAAAGTAAGAATTCATCAAGAAATAGTTCTAGAAACTTCCATTCGCTATTATATAATGCTTGAGAAGTCATGTTTTGGTATAATAAGTCAGCCTAAGCATCGAAAAGACTAGACATTTGATCTCTAAGCCAAACCTAGGTCTGTCATCTATCCAGAAATACTGAAGTTTGTGTTCTTCAGTCATCCTGTCCATAATATTTATTCTTGTCACGCAAGGTTATGCAAAGGACCACCTGGCAACACTGTGTAGGAAACAGTGGTCCTATGCCAGGCCAAACAAGCAACTAAAACCATCTCATCGCAGAAAATAAAATACATTTCGAAGGTTTCTTAAATACCCTATACCAATGTCTCTAAGGCTACTATCACACTAACGTTCGGGGCTCCGCTTGTGAGTTTTGTTTGAAGGCTCTCACAAGCGTCCCCGAACGGATCCGTACGGCCCCAATGCATTCTGAGTGGATGCGGATCTACTCAGAATGCATCAGTCTGGCACCGTTTGTCCTCCGCTCCGCTCAGCAGGCGGACACCCGAACGCTGCTTGCAGCGTTTTGGTGTCCGCCTGGCCGTGCGGAGGCAAACGGATCCGTCCAGACTTACAATGTAAGTCAATAGGGACGGATCCGTTTGAAGTTGACACAATATGGCTCAATTTTCAAACGGATCCGTCCCCCATTGACTTTCAATGTAAAGTCTGGACGGATCCGTCTGAGCAACTTTCACACTTAGAATTCTAAACTATAATGCAGACGGATCCGTTCTGAACAGATCCCATCGTCTGCATTATAGGAGCAGATCCGTCTGTGCAGACACCAGACGGATCCGCTCCGAACGCAAGTGTGAAAGTAGCCTAACCTGTGGGTCTCTAGCTGTTTGTGAGCCTACAATTCCTGGCATGCCGTGACGGCCTGTGCCTGTATGGCATGCTGGAGAACCACACGTTTGGGACCATAACCCTACAACTTGAACCCTACAATAGTGGCCTCCAACTTATAGACTAAAACTTGAACCTTACAACAGTGGTCTCTCATGCTTACAACTTAAGAGGATCTGTCACCACTCCTGACATGTCTGTTTTAATAGCTTCATGCATCCCCCATGTAATAACAGTTCTGGAGCCTCTATTCTTATGTCTGTATGCAATGCCATTCCTTTTTTATTTCTACTAGAAGTTATGAATTAATTGCTATTAGCCTTCACTAAAGGTACAGAGGGGAGGTAACCAGTTGGGGGGGGGGGGGGTGTACCTGCACAGACTGACAATGGCAGCTCTGATTGGATACAGTGAGACTGTGCATGTACACCCCCCAACTGGTTACCTCCCCTCTGTACCCTTACTGAAGGCTAATAGCAATTAATTTATAACTTCTAGTATAAATAATAAAGTAATGGCACAACATAGAGCTATAAGAATAGATGCTCCAGAATTGTTATTACATGGGGGATGCATAAACCTATTAAAACAGGCATGGCAGGAGCGGTGACAGGTCCTCTTTAATGTTGGAGATATGAGAAGCCTACAGCTCCTCTGTTCCTGTGTCCCCATTCTAAAACTTCCTGTTTTGTTAGGGTCAATCAGTGTTATCATAACGACTCTGAGATTCAGATCACCATCCACATGCAGAGATGTAACGTGATGCTCCTAGATCCCACCATGTGCCATGTATAACACTGATGTCTTCTTATGTGGCACAGACCCCACTGTCCCCGATAGGTGACCAGGTTCAGAAGAGACTGCCAGTGTCACCCATACATATTACTAACATATACACCATACCAACAGCCAACGCCTGAGAAAGGCTTTTAGAGAGTTTCTAAAAAGGCAAATTTTTTTAGCCTCATGTCTTGTCCATTTAGACAGGACATGCCTCCAAACCTATGGCATTTGAATCCCAAGTAAATAGCATATATACAGTGCTGCCCATAATTATTTATACCCCTGGCAAATTTTGACTTAAAGTTATTTTTTATTCAACCAGCAAGTAATTTTTTGACGGGAAATGACATAGGTGTCTCCCAAAAGATAATAAGACGATGTACAAGAGGCATTATTGTGGGGAAAAAAACAATTTCCCAGCTTTTATTTACATTTGAGCAAAAAGTGTCCAGTCCAAAATTATTCATACCCTTCTCAATAATCAATAGAAAAGCCTTTATTGGCTATTACAGAAATCAAACGCTTCCTATAATTGCAGACCAGCTTTTTGCATGTCTCCACAGGTATTTTTTCCCATTCATCTTTAGCAATGAGCTCCAAATCTTTCAGGTTGGAGGGTCTTCTTGCCATCACCCTGATCTTTAGCTCCCTCCATAGATTCTCAATTGGATTAAAGTCTGGACTCTGGCTGGGCCACTCCAAAACGTTAATGTTGTTGTCTGCTAACCATTTCTTCACCACTTTTGCTGTGTGTTTTAGGTCATTGTCATGCTGAAATGTCCACTGGTGCCCAAGGCCAAGTTTCTCTGCAGACTGCCTGATGTTGTCGTTGAGAATCCTCATGTATTGCTCTTTTTTTCATTGTGCCGTTTACTGTGATTAGGCTCCCTGGTCCATTGGCTGAAAAACACCGCCAAAGCACACAGGCCAAATACAGACGCACACGGCGCAATCTAGAGGAGATGGGCGGGCTTGACGGACGAGCGGGGCGGAATACAGGGTGAGTAGACGGAGCCTCTAGGTGCTGAAAAGACGCCCCCATAGCACCTAGAGGCTCATTTGCATAGCAATAAATGTTGTTTTTCTAGTGTAACGGCTGCACACAAAGGTCTTAGAATAGCATGGTTAGGTAGAGTAGACACTAGCAGGTCCAAATGAGATGGTAGAAACCCTTTACATTTTTGTTTCATCTGACCATAACACAGAAGACCAGAAGTCTTCTTCTTTGTCCAGATGAGCTTTTGCAAAGGACAAGCGAGCTTTTTTGTGCCTGGTCTGCATCCGTGGAACCCAGCAGTGTGCAGTGTCCATTGGATTGTCTTCCTTGAGACATTGCCACCAGCAGAGCCCAGATTCACCAGGATGGCCTTGGTGGTGATCCTTGGATTTTTTTTCACCTCTCTAACTATCCTCCTGGCCAGCACAGGTGTCACTTTTGGCTTCCGACCACGTCCTCTGAGATTTTCCGCAGTGTGGAACATCTTGTATTTTTTGCTCAAATGTAAGTAAAAGCTGAGAAATGTCTTTTTTTCCACAATAATGCCTCTTGTACATCGTCTTATTATCTTTTGAGAGACACCTATGTCATTTCCCGTCAAAAAATTACTTGCTGGTTGAATAAAAGTAACTTTAAGTCAAAATTTGTCAGGGGTATGAATAATTATGGGCAGCACTGTAGATCTGTATATGATTTCCTCATCACATCCATCCTAAAATTAATACAGAAGCCCTCCTCCCCACCTTAGCAAATACAGATGGCAGACCTCCTAAATAAATACAAATTCAGAACACCATATAAATACAGTCTCCCCCTGAACTAACAAACACCAGACAAGACTACATCTTAATAGAGACCCCCAAACCAGACTCCCACTAAATAGAGACATCATACCAGGATAGTCATGTGACCAAAGGTTGTGGAGACATAACCAACAAGAAGGAAACCATATGTGCCCTCCTGGAGGAACCTACATTACAAACGTCTTGCAATATGGCATCCAGGGCAGCTATTCCCCAACTTGTTGCATCAGAGGAAAGCTGACTCTGCTGTATTTTTAAAGGGTGACTCCTTCCATACCTTACACATATAACTATTCAAGCCTTTTAGGATGTAATCATTGATTCTGGTGTTGATTTACACATCTATATGACAAGGCTGAACCACTGAGACAGAAAGTGTTGCCAGGTGGACACAAGAATGGGCGCTCTACAGACTTGTTTGTACCTTTAGCTTCTGGTAGTACTCCTTTAAACCATAAATAATACTGCATGAATTTCTGGTCATTATTTGATCTGTTTACAACTGTCCGGGTTTTATAAACGTATTAATAACTTTACTGCAGGAAGATATAACACTTATAGTCATAATTTTATCTGTTTAGACGTTTGCCTAGGATTTTATAAACTGTAGTAAAATCTTGGACAAACTTTTATCATGATGTAAGAAACATGCCCATCCGATGACCAGTAGACGATAGCCGGGCACTTTAGTAATAACAATATTATGTAACAAGGGGTACTGTAGGTTGTTAAAACGCTTATAGGATTGGATTTTCATCGCTATATTCAATCACAGTTTTCCTTAAAAGAACACTAAGGTGCACATTTATTAGGACCAGCGTTTTAGATGTCGGTCTTTATAAGCCCTATAGCTGTTGGCGGATTGTCAAAGTTAACTTCGGCGTATCCACCGCCTATTCTAAATATAAGACAGCTTCCTTTCCCCTGAGTGGGGAATAAGTCGTAGATTCTGCCACACTACGGCGTGCGACAGAATCTGCGCCAAATATATCTGTTCATAAATGACCACCTAAATCTATAGTCTAGAATACGACCACTTGGATTTACATTAATTTACTTTATATATAACTACAGTAATACTGCTTCCTATGTAAACGAATATAACTACTATAACACTGCCTCCTATGTATAGAATATAATTACTATAATACTGCTCCTATATACAAGAATATATCTACTATAATACTAGTCCCTATGTATAATAATATAACTATTATAACACTGACTCCTATGTACAAGAATATAACAACTATAACACTGCCTCCCATGTAAATGCAACTACTATAATACTGCTCCCTTATGTACAATCATATACCTACTAAAACAGTGCCTATATACAAGAGTATAAGTGCTATAATAATGTACAGAAATATAACTACTATAATATTGCCTCCTATTTATAAGAATATAACTACTATTAAACTGCCCTCTATGTACTAGAATATAACTACTATAATACTGCCCCTATGTACAAGAATATGACTACTATAATACTGCTCCTATATACAAAAATATAACTACTATAATGCTGCTCCTATGTACAAGAATATAACTACTATTATAGTGCCCTCTGTGTATAAGAATATAACTCCTATAATACTGCCTCCTATGTACAAGAATATAACTACTATAATACTGCTCCTGTGCGCAAAAAAAAAATTACTATAATACTGCTCACCATGGATAAGATTAAAATTGCTATTTAGTGTTCAAATTTTAACGGACTCCGTGCTATAACTGGACATAATTTTCTGTTAGTTACAATATTACAGTATTATTTGACAGATTTCACTGTGGAAAAAATGCCTAATTAATGGAAAATCTCACAGATGATTCATCCCTTACAGGACACTTCTCCAGTGACACCTTTGATAAAATACAACTTAAAGCGTTAACATTTTTCCCCTGGTTTATTTTGGAGACGGTAAATACAATAAATTGTGCCTGTGTGATGGACGCTGCATTCTTATGAAATCAATAAGAATTCAAACAAATCTCCCATAAAACTCTGGAATGTTTTTGTCCTGCGCAAATGATTTAGGACATTAAAAGCTTTAAACTGTTGATGTTTTTTAAAGGAGCGTGCCAACCTTTAAGGGATAATGATCCTTAGGTTGCTAACACTGTAGGGCCTTTCATAGAAACATAGAAACATAGAATGTGTCGGCAGATAAGAACCATTTGGCCCATCTAGTCTGCCCAATATATCTGAATCCTATGAATAGTCCCTGGCCCTATCTTATATGAAGGATGGCCTTATGCCTATCCCATGCATGCTTACACTCCTTCACTGTATTTGCAGCTACCACTTCTGCAGGAAGGCTATTCCATGCATCCACTACTCTCTCAGTAAAGTAATACTTCCTTATATTACTTTTAAACCTTTGCCCCTCTAATTTAAAACTATGTCCTCTTGTGGTAGTTTTTCTTCTTTTAAATATGCTCTCCTCCTTTACCGAGTTGTTTCCCTTTATGTATTTAAAAGTTTCTATCATATCCCCTCGGTCTCTTCTTTCTTCCAAGCTATACATGTTAAGGTCCTTTAATCTTTCCTGGTAAGTTTTATCCTGCAATCCATGTACTAGTTTAGTAGCTCTTCTCTGAACTCTCTCTAGAGTATCTATAGAGGGAGGTAATCCCTGCATACAGATGTAGCCATTTCTAATTTGACACATTAAATGAATAGTGTTGGGTGAGCATGCTCCGCCGAACATCATTTTGACTCGACTTTGACCACGTATGCTAAATTGCATTCAATTGTTTGGCCGCTGCTGACAATGACACAACCTCTGCTACATCTGTTGTGTTACATTTGTGCATCCTAAATATTTGTGACATTCAGCGCAATTGTTTGGCCGCTGCTGACAGCAACATAACCTGTGCTACATCTCCTGTATAACATTTGCGCATCCTAAATATCTGTGACATTCAGTGCAATTTTTCCTTAGCCGCTGGTGACAGCGACATTACCTGCGCTACATCTCCTGTATAATGTTTGCGCAACCTAAATATCTTTGACATTCAGTGTAATTTTTTTGCTGAGGAGCTCTTTTCATCGCCATTCCTTGATGTGGCCCTCTCGCCAAGCCCTCTTGAAGAGGGACATGAGGAGATCTTGTGCACTGATTAACAAACTCTTGAGCATCCACAGTCAAAAAAAGATGAAGGTGGGGAACGGCAATAGGTTTTTTACAAGGTGGATGATGATGATGAGACACAGTTGCCAATAAGTCAGCAGTAATTAGTGTCTCAAAAGGTTCATGATGAGGATGAGACACAGTTGTCAATAAGTAAGGTTCTTGAAAGATTAACAAGTCAGGAGGATGACCAGAGTGAGGAAGTGAAAGAGGATGTGGTGGACGATGAAATCGCTGACCCAACCTGGGAAGGTGGCAAGCCGAGCGAGGACAGCAGTACAGAGGGGGAGGGATCCGCAGCACTGCAACAAGCTGGAAAAGGCAGTAGGGCGGCAAAAGGGAGAAGGCGGCCACACCAAACAGGCCCGCAACTGTTCCCCGGAGCACCCCTTTGCAGCAATCTACCTTGCCATGGGGTAGGTGTTCTGCAGTCTGGCGCTTTTTTGAGGAAAGTACGGACGATTTAAAGAATTGTCATTTGCAACAAGTTTCATGGATTTTGGCTACCCACAAGGCAAATGAGTGACATTAAGCTTGTTTTTGGGGGAGCTTAATGTGGCTTAATGTACAAAAAACAACTCAGATGTTAACTAATTTCCCCTAAACACAAAAAAATAAAACAGCACACCTGTCAACTGGCCTGCAACAAAACAAATTACCCTGTCTAACAGTATACATTAAAAGCGGAGGTTTTAGTTCCACAAACCTTTGGCCAAAAATATGTAGAAGCCACACTGCCACCGTCAAGGCACCTCTGTAAAGTGTGGTCCTAGCTCTATTTATATGAGTCTCCAAATAGGAGCATATTGATTCAGTCGATAAATTAAATGCAGGTGTACCTGGAGGTAACCTACTCCTCCTCACAAGGTGCAGGGACTCATTGGAGGCCCAGCAACCACAGATGCATGCTGGGATCCTCAATGTGTTACCACATCCAAGAGAGACTAAGACCTGAGCCGGAGCTATGGCTGATCCTGCGGCTAGCTTTGCGAATAATCCTTTACATTTCTAATAGCCGATGCACAAAAGGTAGTAGGGGCTATGCGAGCCTAACGTCACTCAATAGGAGAACTTAGGTTGTGCAATTTCGAAGGCAATTAATTGAGGTTTATGTACATTATGGTAAATTAAGCTCTTTTTACATTAAGCTGTTCACATTAAATGTTTTAGGATGGGAATAAAATAGTTTAATGTGAATAACTTTTGGTATGTTTTATCAAATGACCCCAAATCTTCAGAATATGTTGGCATAGAGAGAGTCTAGTACAGGCATCCTCAAACTGCGGCCCTCCAGCTGTTGTAAAACTACAACTCCCACAATGCCCTGCTGTAGGCTGATACCTGTAGGCTGTTCGGGCATGCTGGGAGTTGCAGTTTTGCAACAGCTGGAGGGCCGCAGTTTGAGGATGCCTGGTCTAGTAGGATGGGAAGTTTGGGGGAAATTGGTTAACATCTGAGTTGTTTTTTTGTACATTAAGCCACATTAAGCTCCCAAAAAAACAAGCTTACTGTCACTCATTTGCCTTGTGGGTAGCCAAAATCCATGAAACTTCCAGGATAGGTTTGGGAAGCTGGGAAATTAGGTTGTGCAAAGTATCAAGGCAATTGATTGAGGTTTAGGCAAATTATGGTACATTAATCTCTTTGTACATTAAGCTAAATGTTTTCGAAAAGGAATAAAATAGGCACATTGTGGTACATTAAGCCATTTTCACATTAAATGCTTTAGGATGTCCCCGCGGTTAATAGATCATGTGAACAGGGCACATAATGGAAATCCCAGCGTATTAACCTTTGCCGGTCTTGAAATAGTTAATCGCACTGAGAGAGGTGGTGATAGGGAGAGGGAGCTTCTGAGAGGAGAAACAAGGTGGATCCTACGCACAGATGCAATGGGTCCTTTGGGATTAAATGAAAAAATAGATATGAGTGTATTTTTGTAATGAAGCATTCTTGTATTAATTGTATTCACGTACTTATATTGTTTTTATTGGTTATGTATTTGCACATGCACTTTACACCAGTGAAGGGGTCCCGCCCTCGATTAACAATCCCTGTCGTTCATTGTTGAACCTCAGGTGTTGACTAAGTAAGCAATTACTGCGATGATGTGGCTTCCTGTGCACACTTATAGGTGCTGCGACCCCTTTCAATGGTGGAGAGCCAGAAAAAGCGCACATACGCGCGAAACTGCTGTTGCTTGATGCTGTGTTTGCACTTCATGCACCCCCCTCCTGCTCTGGATTAAAGAATACCTTTTCTACAAATCGGTGAGTGCCGCTCGCTTTTGTTTCTCTCCTTTGAAGATTATTTTGCATATGCACTGCTGCTACAGGCTGAGCCCCACCGCAAGGCATCACTCCTCGGTATTCATTTCATATAGCACATAGGCTGGTGTAGTGCCACTGATATACCTTTTCTACAGTTTCACTACAACCAGGCATGGTTGTGTCTGATAATGGCCGTAACTTGGTGGCGTATTTGGAGCTCGGCAAGCTCACACACATACCATGCCTATCCCATGTGTTCAACTTAGTGGTTCAGCGGTTTCTCAAAACCTACCCCAATCTGCCTGAGCTACTGTTGATGGTGCGCCGCGTGTGTGCCCATTTCCGAAAGTCATCTACAGCTGCTGCCGGTCTGGCAACGCTGCAGCAGCGCTTAAAATTGCCAGCTCACCGACTGTTGTGCGACATGAGCACGCTCTGGAACTCCACGTTCCACATGTTGGCCAGGCTTTGTGAGCAGCAGAGGGCAGTAGTGGAATACCAGCTGCAATATGGTCGTCGCCTTTCCAGTCAGCTTCCGCTCTTCACAAGTGATGAGTGGGCATGGATGTCTGACCTCTGTGAGGTTTTACGCAACTTTGAGGAATCAACACAGATGGTGAGCGGCGATGCTGCTATTATCACCGTAACCATCCCACTTCTGTGTCTACTGAGACGGAGGAGGAAGAGAAAATTGAGAGTCATCCTCTTGATGAGGACAGCGACGTCTTGTCTGTTGGGACTTTGGCACACATGGCTGACTTTATGTTATGCTGCCTTTCCCGTGACCCTCGCGTTATACGCATTTTGGCCAACACCGATTACTGGTTGTTCACCCTTCTCGACCCCCGCTACAAAGAGAACTTCTCATCTCTCATTCCTGTGGTGAAGAGGACTAGCAAAGTCGTGCAATACCAGAAGGTCCTTGTGGAAAAATTGCTCCAAAAATTTCCAGCTGACAATGCTGGAGGCAGAGTACAAAGTTCCTTGGGCAACCAAGGAGGGGAGACGTGGGCAACACACAGCAGTTCCAACAGAGGCAGGGCAACACTCTCTAAGGCCTGGGACAGTTTGATGACACTACGCCAGCATCCTCACCCTGATGCGTGGCCTAGTGTCACAAGGAGGAAAAGGTTTTGGAAGATGGTGAAGGAGTACGTAGCAGACCGTGTCAGCATCCTCAGTGATCCCTCTGTGCCTTTCAACTAGTGGGTGTCCAAGCTGGACATGTGGCACGAACTGGCACTCTACGCCTTGGAGGTGCTGGCCTGCCCTGCTGCCAGTGTTTTGTCAGAGCGGGTATTTACTGCTGCTGGGGTAGGGTGGCCAGACATCCTGTTTTAGGCTGGACAGTCTGGTTTTTAGACTCCTGGTCCTCTGTCCTGCTCAAGGCCAGGACGGACGGCCAGAAGTCCTCCTTTTTTGTTGTACAGGGTGACGGGAAAGCGGATCCGCTAAGGCATTGTCACTTTAATAAATGGCAGGAGGCAAGGCCTGGCAGCACGTTTGGATCACACTTAACGTGATGTCACAATGTTATCAGCACTGCAGCTGCACCGGACAATTCTGGTTTGTGCGGGAAGGAAGTTGGGAACAAAGGTGCGCTGCGTGGGACAGGACCTCATGGGTGTCGGCCACCTCCAGCCTGTGTAGCCTGCAGAGAGCCGGCGTGTGAACTTGCAGCCAGGGGCGGAGCAGGTTTGTTCGGGAAGCCGAAGGATAGTGGAGGACGAGCTGCTGGGGGCCCCCCTTGTAAAAGCGTGGCACCTGCACAGTGTAAACTTTTCTACTTGGCATGGATGGTCCAGCCCGGCCGGGGCAGGCTATGGGCACAGGTGTTCGGCAGTTATTTGTATGTAGAAGATCCTGGCACAGAGGCGGATCTGATTTATTATCTAAATGGATCACCTGCAGATTATCCCCAGTCTTGTAGAGGACATGTCTGCACCTGCAGTCCTTTCACAGTAGTTATTAACCCCTCAGCAGTCCCTGCTTCAAGGGGGACTGCTGAAAGGGTTAAAAAATACTGTGAATGGTCGACCTCCCCCCCCCCCCCCGGTTGGTGATGGGAGCATGGCCTCATGGAGGTGGGCGTGGTTACCAGTTTAAGGGCATGGTCGGTGAGGTCCAGCTTTCTTGGGTGAAGCCAATGGCCAGCCACCCTATGCTGGGGGCATAATAACTGATAAGTGCATCCGCCTGTCAACTGAAAATGCTGACAGGTTGACTCTTATCAAAATGAACAAGGCCTGGATTGCCCCTGACTTCTCTACTCCACCCGACGAAAGCGGCTGAACATAAAGGCACTCTAAATGTGGCTTTTATGGTGTATTGAATACACTGTATTCCCATGCACCCCTTCCACCACTAAAAAGGGTATATGGTTCAATCTTCCTTTTCTCCTCCATCATATCAACATGCTTATTAGGCTGCCCTCGCTCCTAATGTTTTAGAGGGTCATCTCAGCAGCAGAACCTCACCCCTAATATTTTAGAGGGTTACCAGCAGGCCCTGGTAATGTTTTAGATGGTCAGATTAGCAGCAGGCCCTCGCCCCTAATGTTTTAGATGGTCAGATCAGCAGCAGACCCTCGCCCCTAATGTTTTAGAGGGTCAGCTCAACAGCAGACCCTCACCCCTAATGTTTTAGATGGTCAGATCAGCAGCAGGCCCTAACCTTTAAAGTTTTAGATGGTCAGATCAGCAGCAGGCCCTCGCCCCTAATGTTTTATGGGGTTAACTCAGCAGCAGACCCTCACCCCTAATGTTTTAGATGGTCAGATCAGCAGCAGGCCCTCGTCCCAATGTTTTAGAGGGTCACCAGCAGGCCCTTGCTCCTAATGTTTTTGAGGTTTACCAGCAGGCCATAAATCATAATTTTTCAAGGGTGTGTATGATGCCCTCCTTTATGTGTAATAAAGGTGTATTGGAGTGCCGGTTCCTTGTATTTTTTGGCAGCCCTTTCACTTAGTGCTCAGGTTTTATGAGTGTAGGAGTCCCACTACCTGAACAATTGTACCACATGTGAATGAGGCCCTTTTTTATGTGTTATACAGGTTGTATCGGAGTGCCTCTTCCTTGTAATTTTTGGCAGCTCTTGCACTTTATATACAGGAACGAATGTTCCCTAGCAATTTTTCCTCTAAAATCGATTTTATCTTCGGTTTTGTGCATATTATTGTCAGTATGTAAAAGTGGCGTAATACTCGGACAATATCATTTCCAGCAGCGACCTGGGAGTGCAAGATGCATTTCAGTGGTGTTTCCATCAATTTCTGAGCTTTTTTTGTGAACCAGACCCACCCTGGATTAATACTTAGGTTCTCCCAGTGACTTTCATTGTGCTCGGGTGCTCTGTAGAGCACCCAAGCATCCCAGAGTGTTCTACTCGAGCACCCGAGCACCTTTGGTGCTCGATCAACACTAGAAATAAACAATTTCAGCAAACTTTAAAGGCTATGGACACCTCTGGGGGCACTTTATTGTTGTATTTAACACATTTTTGGCTTAAAATCTTTTTTCAAATAGTCTTTATTAAACATTTTCAAAAAGTTTTTTTTCCTGTATAGCTTTCAGTTGCAATAGAGCTATAGACTATTGCTCTCTGTCTCACATTGAATCCATCAGAGAGCTGCTCTGACGGCTCGATCTGTAGCCCTTAACTTATGAACTCCTGACAGCTCATAAACACTCTTTAAAGCCATATTCTTATCAGCAGGTTTAATAGGATTTCACTTAGAATTGAGGCAACTAGAATTGTGGTTACAGTTTTTGTCAAAGAGGATACAGGCTAATCAGTTACAGTACAATAGGTCTTTAAAGAGACGTTAAGCTAGGCAGTTATGTATCTTGTCAGAGGCACTATACTTGCCGGTTACACATCTTGGCAGAGGCATTATACTTGGCGGTTTCACATCTCATCAGAATCACTATACTTGCCAGTTACAACAGCAAATGGTATAACTCTTCTCTGCAGGTGTATTAAGAGGCATTCCACTTATCAGAACTCTATTCATTGACCCAAATACAATTTGTCAAACAGTAATAGGCCACAGTACTGTACACAAAATAGCACATCACTCATAGTGTCAATACAGCTTTACTGGATCAATTGCGACCATGGCAATGGCATCTGTGAAGTCAAATGGCGCGGATGACAACTTGGGCACCCTTTGGTTACTATGGTAGCTGGGAGTTCTGAAAAATCCAACATACCTCAAATGGTATCAATAAAAGCTACAACTTGCCCTGCAAAAAAAGAAAAACCTACTTTGCAAATGGAAATATAAAAAAGTCATGGAGGTGCAAAGAAAAATGCTGGCATAGGAAGAGAACATAGCAAACATAAATAAAGTTGTTTGCATGAACTGTTGACATTCTTTTTCTACACACTTGAAATTTGGGGGCCCCCTCTATATGTCGGAACTGACCCTTGTGTTTCTTTTTCAATATCCAGCAAGCCATAATAAATGTAATTATTCTTTTCTTAAATGTCATACTTCCTCAGATGAATTTCTTTCATAGCCCATGAAAAACAAAATTTTCAAACTGTCTGTAGGAGGCGAGAGAAAGGCCCATTGTCTGGTCTGGTGCAGAGACCATTGGTCAGTGTGTAGCCACAGTCTGTGTTTTACCAGTTTTCTGTCTTTTACGAACATGAATTCATTATTTGTTCAGAACTCAGAGCTTTTTTTCCCCTTATGGAAGTAAAGAGCAACTGGTTCCTTCTAACCCCGGGGATGATACGGCTAAAATACTTCACACAAAGCCCTTTAAACCTGCCAAACCAAAAGCAATAGGGCCTGGACAGAGGAATGAAGGCAGTAAGACCATAAGGCGGCTGCTGTAAGATTCTTTATCTGGGGATATTTTCTTGCATTTGTCTTCAATATGTTTCTGTACTGGAAAAAACGGGGAGCTTATGAGCTTGAAACACTCCCCACTTCCCTGACGGAGCTGGGCTATAGTGCTGTGGAACGTTTCTCCTGGAGTTCATCCCTGGATATCATTGAGGATCTTGCGGGTAGGTCACAGGGAAATGAACAAGTGATTTTTCCATGTCTGTTTATCTATATATATATATATATATTTCTGTTACAGTGTGACAACCATATTCACTATCATGACAGCTTCCACACCCAGATTTCCCAGGCACCCCAATAGCAAATCAGCTTAGTAATGCTGTGGTTCCTTGCCTCACTAAATAACTAGAGACAAATTTACAGTTGCGGATCCTGGAAAATGTGGGTGACATCCCCCTGTGAGAAATGTAATATTTACTTGCAATTATTAGTATTTAAATACTATTCATATTATATATTTGTTGCATATTTTCTTTCAAAAATGTTATTTAAATTTTAGGATTTTTCTTTTTATTTTTTTTGCAATATTTAGTATCAATAATATATATAATGTTTGAAATATATACACACAGTACATTAGCAAGATAAACCAAAATATATACACACAGTATATACATAAAAAAATATTTGAATATAGAAATATCCTAAAATCCAAATTGCATCTAATAATGAAACAATATACAAGGAGGGCTCTAATATACCGATAGGAACCAGACAAGCAGTTTCTGGATCAATATTGTGAATGTAATAATGCAGATAGTACTTCAGATCAAAAAGATGGACACTTGGAAGGTCTGAGATATATATATATATATATATATCAATCATATGGCAAAATACAGTTTCTCTTGTCGGTTCTATCTACACTTACCTGTGTCCCGGCTCATGGAAGCACCTAGGTTGCTGAATCCTCCGATCATGAAATGGTTAAGCTAAGAAAAGATCCAGATGCCAGTGTTCAGAAAAACGTAACAAAAAAATGAAAAGTCTGATTAATTTCAGACCTAAATCCTTTATCGTATCTCATACTGTAGCTAAGGTCTGAGCTCTGGAACATGTCAGCTACATTGGGAGTTCTGGCCATTCCTGGTCTGTTTTTATTATTTTAATCTAATCCGAGAACCTGATTACAATATATATGACATCCGTGGTAACCACCTCTTGGAAATACTCCTCTAGTCACCCATAGCCCTTCCAGACATAGTTCGAAATCTTTCCTAATTCTGACTTGATAGATCCATTGTATTCACTTCCATGGTTGACCCCTGATAACTCCATGGTTGACCCCTGATAAATCCAAACTATCTGACAACTCCAGAATTTGGGCCTATTTTGCCTGTACCAGAAGGATATTTAGACCATTGGATGCCATACCAAGAGAATGTAGTCTGATTTAGTTGTTGCCAGTCTTCTTTCCCTCGGGAATGATACTTGGCCATATTGTCTTGAGGATAATCAGTGGGGGAGATTTATCAATCAATCTGTGTCCAAAAAGTAACGCAAAATTCACCAAAAGTACATGAAAACTAAATTGCAACAATTTTTTCACATGCTTGTGTTAGTATTCACTTCAAAAAGAAGAATTCACGCCAAAATAGAAATCTGCTGAGAAAATTGGGTGTGGTTAATAAAGTGGCATTAGGACTGTCCCATTTATGAATGTGTTATTAGAGAAAAGGCGCAAATATAGGCAACATTGTAAGCATAACCCTGGCAAGTGTAAACTCATGAAAAGTCGCACGCTGTAAGCTGAATTGCGACTTTTTGTTAGAAAGTTTCAGGTTCCTGCAGAGCTGGTCATATTCAGTCCTTTCTGCTCTTCTCCCACAAACATGCAAAAATTTTATATTTGCTGGAAAATATCATAAATCAAAATTGATAAATCTCCATGTTTCTTAGCTACATGTGGCGACGCGTGGTATGGTTTTGAGGATACAATTTGTTGCTTTTTGTGAGATCTGATATCTTTAATGTTTATTTTGTCACTGGCGAAAGAATCTGAAGGCTTCAAAGCTGGATGGAGATTTATGGGTAAGAACCTCTAAAGCCGGTGTTCAGTTGGCACTTGAATGTTGGTTTTTCTATTTCACGTGAGGATATGCTTAGATAGTTTTGTAATACTCTGATAAGGTCAGATAAAGTACAGAGCACTAGGAAATCTTCCTATGACCCGTTCTCCAGCTTCAGAAGACCATGGGGGAGATTTATCAAAATGGTGTAAAGTAGAACTGAATAGCAACCAATCAGATGCCACCTTTCATTTTCCAAAGGAGCTCTGAAAAATGAAATGTGGATTCTGATTGGTTGCTTTGGGCAAGTAAACCAGTTTTCCTTTATACCATTTTAGATAAATCTAACCCCATGGTTTTAAAACAAAGCCGCCCTAGCCATCAGCTGATCACCGTGGTTCCAGCTCCTGAAATTGTGGCAGGCACTCTGCCCGTATTGAAAATGTTGTACCTTAAAAACGTGGCCAGAAATGAGAAAGGGTTCTTTAAAACTTGCCTAGAGTGCAACTGGAAGATGTCTTAAATTAGGCCAGTGCTGAATCCTGAAATGTCTTCTGCTGTAAATACTGTACATGTAATTCCCATGAGATAAGACAATGCTGGAACATCTTTTCTTAGGAGTCTGCATTGTGTTGCTCCTCTGTTATTCCTCCTGGAAATCTATTCATAACTTGACAACAGTTTGGTATGTCAGCTCTAAATAGTGGCAGGATGTTTAGAAACCTTTGATTGAAGGGAAATGGTAGCCATCTGGGCATGTTCACACAAAATGCTTACAACTTGCTTCCTATTGATATCAATAGAATAAAATGCTTTTTACCCACGCAGCATTGAATTTGGGTAGCAGAAAAATAAAATTTGACATGTCAGTTCTTGAAGTAGTTGTTGCACAGAAACTGAGGTGGGTAGCCAAACACGGGTTAGCGCTATTAAATGGGGTAATATACAGGTGGATTCTGTGGGTGTGTAACACAGCATTACAAACTGTAAACCACAGCAGAATTCAAAGGGTCAGCCTCAGATTTCTGCCATAGGTTCCACAGCTGTAAAATAAACGTAGCATTTTTCGGACATAATTTCACTGTGTGAGCATGCCCATTGTGTATTTCCAGGAATGTCACAGAGTTCTAATAGGTGCCCCAGAATTGTTCATTTATGAACAATTTAGGTATTTACTAAAGCAGGCACATGTTAGCAAAAGGAACTTATGGTGGACCTGTAAAAAAATTTTTTAAGTGGCATTATGTTGTAAGCTGGTCCAAATTGACAGAAGGTGGTGCAGCACAAGTAGGCAGGAGCAACAGAAGTAGGTGGGGACAGCAATACTGTAGTGCAGAACAAAATACTGCCCCAACAGAACCAAATACCACTAAGTACTGCCCCGGCAGTGCACTTTAAAGGGCATCTGTCAGCAGATTTGTACCTATGAAACTGGTTGACCTGTTGCACCTGCACTCCTGGTCCTTTAGATAACAAACTGCAGGGATATACAGAAAAACATGGAGGGTGGGGAGGGGCAGGATGGACTGGTCATAGACCCTACAGGGAAATTTCCCGGTGGGCCGATCCTCAGAGGGCCACCCAAGCCCTCCTCATGGCCACTAGCCAGGTACACAAAGATCTGAAGTTTTCAGCATTAATTAATATAGGAGCATCAGGCATTCATAGGCCCCCTCCTTACTTCAACCATCCTCAGAACAATGATATTGTGAATATTGTGGCTGCAGTATTTTGTGCTGCACTGTGGAATTTAATTCTTCTGGGGAGGTACTATGGTATTGCTGGCCATGTCTACTTTTGTTTTTCCTGCCTACATGTGTTGGCCCTTTCCTACTTGTGTTGCCCCACCTTCTGTCAATTTGGACCCACCTACAACATGGGCCCACTTTAAATTCCCAGTCCGCCCCTGACAGGGCCTGAATGCTGTGCGGACGGGGTTTGAGTGGTGATGATGTCATCCTGTAGTTCACAGGAAGTCAGTCACAGAGGAGAGACCGAGTTCAATTAGGTGTCAGACTTGAGATCACATGGCCAGGTTCCCGTAATGAAAAGGTTCAAAATGTATGAGTGCCACAGAGTTAGAGTGTAAGAAATTACACCGCTATACTGGTGGTGAGTTCGTAATATATGTAAAAAAAAAAAAAATCTGTTTCTTTAATGCTTAAAACTTTGTGGGAACTGTTTAGGGAAGGACCATATCTTTGCCAGCATGACTGCGCCCCAGTGCACAAAGAAAGGTCCATAAGGACATGGGTTGGGTGACCTTGGTGCGGAAGATCTTGAATGGCCCGCACGGAACCCTGACCTCAACTGCATCTAACACCTTTGGGGTGAACTAGAATGGAGGTTGTGAGCCAGAACCTTTCCCCCAACATCAGTGTCTGGCCTTACACATGCTCCTCTGGATGAATGGGCAAAATCCCTACAGACGCCCTTCAAAATCTTGTAGAAAGCCTTCCCAGAAGAGTGCAAGCTGTTTTGGCAGCAAAGCAGGGACCAACTCCATATTAATGGCTTTGGATTTAGAACGGCATGTGATAAAAGCTCCTGTAGGTGGAATGTGTAGGTGTGCCAATACTTTTGTCTATATGCTGTAGATTGTATGTGGGTGCAACAAAGTAACATAATACAAAGCAAAGCCATTGAAGCTGGATTCAAAGTAGCAGTCATAGACTACTGTGGACCGGGCCTGAGAGATCAAAGCCAATCCCAGTGTTTATGGAGCAGTGATTTAGTCATAGCACTTGGAGTGAGAGAATCACAAACTTTAAATTGTATAAAGAGATGTATCAGGGTGATAAATTATCCGCTAGAATCGGGGCGTTCATAAACCATCGCTGGAACTTCCTGTATAACTCCTTCTGTCAGTTTGTACAATAAGTATAAATATTCAGACAAAACAATATTCATTTTACCCCCTTGATTATTCCATAGCGTCACCCAGAAGAGGCCTCGGTCATACTTAACAGCAGTGATGTAGCTGATAAAAAAAATAATAATACTTTAAAGGGGTATTCCAGTTTCATTGTGGATAGGGGATAACTTTTAGATTTTTTGAGGTTCTACGGCTGGGACCCCCACCAATCATGAGAATGGGTACCCATACCCCCTGCAGCCCCCTTGAAATGAACAGAGTGGCCAGACGGGCATGCTTATGGCCTCTCCAACAATTTCTATGGGTATTCTATAGAAATGAATGGATCGACCATTTCAAGAAGCTCTGCAGAGGATTCAGGGCTCCCGTTCTAGTGATCGGTGGGAGTCCTACCGCTGATAGTTATTTCCTATGCTATTGGCAAGAGCACGAGGAATTGGCCTAAAGGGTGTGAAAAGGGCATGAAGGCAGAAACAAACATAAGGCCCTTCCGCCCTGGGGACCTGGCACCATGATGGGGATCATGGTGCCAATCTTTGTTATAAAGTCCCATCTCTTCCATGTATGCCATTGTTAAAGGGGTTGTCCCTCCAAAAATTCTCTACAGTTTTCAAACAAGCAGCTGGATCTGAATACTTTTGTAATTGCATGTAATGAAAATTTTTGTATAGCCAATTAGGCTAGTTTCACACTAGCGGCATCCTTCTCCAGCAGGCTGTTCAGGCGGGGAAACAGCCTGCCGGATCCGTCCTGCCGCTAGTGCACCGTTCTGCCAGAGCAGACTTCCGGTGGCACGGTGCACTAGCAGCAGCACTGATAGGAGCCGGAGAAGACTGCCGCTAGCGTGAAAGTAGCTTTAGTTATTTAATAAAATCTATCTGTATAGCACCACCTGCTGTTTGCTCTTTTTCTAATTTCTGTGTCCACCTCACTGAGGTGGATGCACATGCTCGGTTCCATACTTCAACTGCCACCAGCTTCTGCAGAAAAGGCACCACCCTGAATAAGAGCACACCCCCTGAGCTGGCAGCTTGAAGTAAATCTAGCAGAACAATTGGAGCAATGAATTGGGAGATCTATGCTTCCATGTGAGGAACAGGGCTGGTTCTAGCCTTGTTAGAAACAGGTTGGCATGTACAGTCGTGGCCAAAATTTTTGTGAATTACATAAATATTGGAAATTGGAAAAGTTTCTGCTTAAGTTTTTATAATAGTAATTTGCATATACTCCAGAATGTTATGAAGAGTGATCAGATGAATTGCATAGTCCTTCTTTGCCATGAAAATTAACTTAATCCCAAAAAAAAACTTTCCATTGCATTTCATTGCTGTCATTAAAGGACCTGCTGAGATCATTTCAGTAATTGTCTTGTTAACTCACGTGAGAATGTTGACGAGCACAAGGCTGGAGATCATTATGTCAGGCTGATTGGGTTAAAATGGCAGACTTGACCTGTTAAAAGGAGGGTGATGCTTGAAATCATTGTTCTTCCATTGTTAACCATGGTGACCTGCAAGGAAACGCGTGCAGCCATCATTGCGTTGCATAAAAATGGCTTCACAGGCAAGGATATTGTGGCTACTAAGATTGCACCTCAATCAACAATTTATAGGATCATCAAGAACTTCAAGGAAAGAGGTTCAATTATTGTTAAGAAGGCTTCAGGGCGTCCAAGAAAGTCCAGCAAGTGCCAGGATCGTCTCCTAAAGAGGATTCAGCTGTGGGATCGGAGTGCCACCAGTGCAGAGCTTGCTCAGGAATGGCAGCAGGCAGGTGTGAGCGCATCTGCACGCACAGTGAGGCGAAGACTTTTGGAAGATGGCCTGGTGTCAAGAAGGGCAGCAAAGAAGCCACTTCTCTCCAAAAAAAACATCAGGGACAGATTGATCTTCTGCAGAAAATATGACGAATGGACTGCTGAGGACTGGGGCAAAGTCATATTCTCCGATGAAGCCTCTTTCCGATTGTTTGGGGCATCAGGAATAAGGCTTGTCCGGAGAAGAAATGGTGAGCGCTACCATCAGTCCTGTGTCATGCCAACAGTAAAGCATCCTGAGACCATTCATGTGTGGGGTTGCTTCTCATCCAAGGGAGTGGGCTCACTCACAATTTTGCCCAAAAACACAACCATGAATAAAGAATGGTACCAAAACAGTGAAGAACAATGCATTTTCCAGCACGATGGAGCACCGTGCCATAATGCAAAAGTGATAACTAAGTGGCTCGGGGACCAAAACGTTGACATTTTGGGTCCATGGCCTGGAAACTCCCCAGATCTTAATCCCATTGAGAACTTGTGGTCATTCCCCAAGAGGCGGGTGGAGAAACAAAAACCCACTAATTCTGACAAACTCCAAGAAGTGATTATGAAAGAATGGGTTGCTATCGGTCAGGAATTGGCCCAGAAGTTGATTGAGAGCATGCCCAGTCGAATTGCAGAGGTCCTGTAAAAGAAGGGCCAACACTGCAAATACTGACTCTTTGCATAAATGTCATGTAATTGTCGATAAAAGCCTTTGAAGCGTATGAAGTGTGTAATTATATTTCACTACATCACAGAAACAACTGAAACAAAGATCTAAAAGCAGTTTAGCAGCAAACTTTGTGAAAACTAATATTTGTGTCATTCTCAAAACTTTTGGCCACGACTGTACTATATTATGTCTGATTTTCATTTTCTACACTAATCATGGGACAACCCCTTTAATGCTGCTGTTAAGGGACAGATATTAAAAGGAAGCTCTTATGATCAGGGGTTCACATACTTTTTGTCATCTACAGCCACATTTCTTAGGTTTACAAAAATATCCTTAGCCACATTTTTTTCAACCTGTAGAAACAGAAAAGTTAGATTTTCTTTATTTTCCAGAAGAATAAGGTCATTCTTGCCCCTTTAAATTTCCAAGTAATTGGAGCATCAATGAGCGTGTTTGTGCTCCCTCCCTCCTCCTTCTTATCCCTTATTGTTTTATTTCGCCCTCATGAAAGAATGTCTTGTTTGCTTGAAATATTATTCATAACAGGGCAACAAAATGAAAATGTATCATGTCTGCGCCCAATGGAAGCTGGCCACAAGCATGTGAGTTCTCTTTGTAAGACGGCCGTGCACAGTCCTATATTGTCTCATTTGCAAATGGCTTTAAACCGTGGGTAGTAAAGCTTCTCAATATGCACATAACTCCGAGGAATCATGCAAGTTTCTGCTGAGGTTTGTCCATGGTGAATCCCATTACTGGAGCAAAGCAGAGCTACACAGCTGTGAAAATGTTTCCCCGACTGGTTCATTTATGTAAACCCAAAGAAAAACAGAGGCATTTTCCATAGCAACCAGCTGAAATCTCCTAGGATTCCCTGCTTGTTCAGTGTCTGCACAGACCTTGTATTTACTTTCAGGGAAGTGTAAACTCTGCATCAGGTACTGCGCACTTATCTGATTTAATAGTGACCTGCACAGCGCCCTGACCCTTTAATGCTAGGGCCACACGATGACATGTGTCATGCAACATTTTGTGTCAACAATTTTTATAATGATAGGCCATGGTGTAACATCAATGTCACGAGACACATGTAGCAGTGTAGTTGTGTCCTATATGTTGTACGACTTATTGTAGTCGTGTAGCCCTAGCCTAAAGCTGACTGTGGCGAAACCAACCTCGCCACAGTGTTTTGGAGGGGGCTGTTTGCCAGCCTCCTGCCCTGGGATTATGGTCCCTTAAGTTATTGGGTCTTAAGGCACTTGGGACTGAGCCCTCTGTCCCTGGATTGCATCATTTGCCTTACTTGCTTGGATTTTACTATTCCCATGGTGAGAACAATGGACGAAGCACATGGTGAGAACAATAGATAGCAGCCATTTTAACTCACAGACACTGTTCTGACTTTTCAACACGGTGCTATCTTGCCTTTATTTGGTGCACAGAGACATCATTCAGTAGTTTGAAACTACCAAACAGGGGACACATTTATTAGTGACTATTTTCTGTATAACTTGTATATTTTCGGTGTAACTGGCATAAAACTGTATCTTCCAAACTACTAAACGGATGTGGGTGAATTTTGGATATGTGGTTCACCCAGATCCCCCAGTTCCGAGGATATATTGGTTATGGGGTTATTGCATGTTTTGGGGTTCCTGTGATATGTTTTATAAAACTGTATTTCTCTTGATAATTATATTTGCCATTGTGTTCAGTAATCATCACCGGCAGAGGGGAGGATTTTGTGTGAGTGTGTTTCTATTGACCCATTGTGTGTTTAAATGGTGATGTCTGTCCTGTTGTCTCCACATGTGTATTGGCGATCTCCCTTTGTCCTGAGAGATAATTGGATTGCCCTCGGTTGTCTCCGGGACAGAGAGGAGAAAACCATGATGCATTGTGGGGATGTGTTGTATCTGTCCTGTATTTGCAAACAACTGTAATAAAAACCAGGCTGGGTGTGCCAGCACGTCAGACTACTGCTTGACCCTCAACACGGAGCCTTGTCTCGTTATTGGGGGGATTCCCTGTATGCTGTTAGAGACTGATTGCCAGGAGTGTAAGTTGATTGTATGCTTTTCCTGTTCGTCTGCTAGCAGCTATTCGCGAGGTTCCAGTTTGGAGTGCTATTTTGTATCCAGTTCGGGAGTTTGGTGTTCTGCAGTAGCTGTGCCTGTCTCTCAGAAAGGGGCATATCGCCTAAACGGATTTTAACCCCTTGTCTGCTGAAACGGTCCGTTACACTGACCTACAGCAGTGAAGTGAGTAAAACTGTGTGTATGTGGAGACTAAGGACCTGCAGGGTTCAATTGGCTGATAAGAGACATGTGACCGTGTTTATGGCAGTTGGGATACGAAGAGAAATACTTGCAGGCTTGTATTGGCTAATGCAGGTAATTGTTTGGGAATATCTCAGGAACGGTACGTCCTAGAGAGCTGTGACCCCCACAAGATTTCTTTCCAGGTAGCAAGGGATGTGTAAACCAAGTTTCGTTGAAATCGACGGTGCGTTTTTGAGTGATCGCGGAACATGCATACATACACACATATATATGTCCTTCTTTATATACAGTATGTAGATTGGAAGCTGTTGATGAAATCCAGAAGGACAGTTAGGGCTTCATTACACAGCCCGATTTAACAGGCGACTGGTCAGGAAGGAATGGGGAGGAGCGATCGTTATGCCATCACTCTTCCCTATACTTAATCATTATTTGCCAGCAGCAGATCGTGACTAGACAGCACTATCTGCCGCCTGCAAACAATGAATTTTTAACTTGTTAAAAGATTTGGATTGCCCAATGAACGATTCTGACCCATTAGACTCTACTCTGTTTAGTGTCAATCCTATGTGAAAGTCCACCATCTTGTTAAGTTAGTGATTTACATGGCTCAGATGTCTGTTGGGGCAAGTCAAAACATCATTTGGAATGCCAGTTCACAGAGCTTCACCCATGCAAATTTTGAGTACATCATAAATTGTTTAAAATCAGATTGGACCATGATTGGATTAAAGGGAATCTGTGAGAACATTTGTACCTATGACACTGGCTGACCTGTTGCAGGCACATATGAACATGGACAACACAGGTGCCTTCAGCTGCCAGGTGCACATGTAACAGGTCAGCCAGTGTCATAGGTACAAATCTGCTGACAGATGCTCTTTAAGTTCTTTTGTGGGGTGGACTTTTGTCCTCATAGCTTGCATTCTCCTCTGGATCCTCTACTTCTTAACCCATGATAATAGGGGAACCTCTGCTATTTTATTCATCTAGATTTCAATATGGAAGCTCTCAGTCTAATAATGTTCTAAACTCTGTCCTATCCCCCTATCTTTAGGGATTCCCTTCTAAATACACTTTTGATAACCAGTGCTGAAGTTCTGAAATCCTGGCTTTCAGCAGAGTGTCTATGTCAAATCTGAGGTCTTGAGATGCCAAGTCTCTTGCAATGTCCTCCAACTCTATCATTTTATACAATTTTACGGCTTGTAAATCTCTCCTTGTAGCAATTCTCTGCTGGATCTCTGAGAGATTTTCTTTTTATCTGCATGACACAGTATTGCTAAAACATCAAAAGAATTGGGAGGATATTTTTTTCTTATTTTAGTCCTAAATTCCCTGAGCACATTCCTTCATAGAATAATTCAGACATGAAAGTGAACGAGTAAATTCTAAGTAATTAAATGTCTCTGTTATTTTTCGGCCTTGCCATACGGACTGAATAGAAAAGACAACTAACGTCTTTACCACTTTGCCATCTTGTAAAGATGCTGTATTCTCATTAATAAGGCTTAGCTGGGCATTATGTCAAAATAATGTGGACATCCTTGTGTGAGCAGACCCCACACTGTATCACACCTCCCACCATTTGCACCCAAAAAAGTGGGATATTTTATGCTCCACCCTATTCTACATGAGAAAAACATTTGCTGTTAGGACATATGCTGTTTATATAGGAAAGCCATAACTAGCAGGAATCCATAGGTAACAATATTTGAATCTGAACTTGTGGGACACATATACATTTATAGAATGTTTCCATTAAAGGGGTTGTCTCATTTTAGCAAATGGCATTTATCATGTAGAGAAAGTTATTACAAGGCACTTACTAATGTATTGTGATTGTCCATATTGCCTCCTTTACTGGCTGGATTTTCCATTACATTATACACTGCTCATATCCAGGGGTTATGACTAGAGATGAACGAATTATTGAAAAGTTTGATTCGGCTGATTCGCCAAATAAAAAAATTACCTCGTCACGAAGCGCATTTTTTTGTAAGTAGCGGGTGCAATGACAGGGAGATGCGATAGCGCTGCCCCCGTCATTGGACCTCTCAGATGCAGCTATCATACATGATCGTGTAAAAACTGTGTATAATTAATATAATTTTTTTTTTAATCAAACTTACCGCTTCCAGTTGTTCACGACGTGCCTGCTGCTGCCATCTTGCTTTAAGATCTGGTGTGAAGTCTCGCACGGCGTGAGATTACATCATCACGCCGGCCGGCATGGTGATGTCATATGTCACCACGCACAGGCTGAGATCTTTAATTAAGATGGCGGCTGGCAGCCCATCGCAAGCAAATGGAGGAGGCAAGTATGATTTTTTTTTTTTTACACTTTTTCAGGTTAAATTGATTCGATAACACGAAGCACAAGGAAATTCGGCTTCAAGGTGAATCAAATTTATCCTAAAATTCGGATAGAATTCCACTTTGTGGGATTCGATTCACTCATCTCTAGTTATGACCACCCCCCTGTAATCAATCAGCGGTGGCTGTGCTTGAAAACTATAAGAAAAGGCACTAGGCACTATTGCAGGGTGGTCGTAACCCCTGGATAAGAGCAGTGTACAATGTGATGGAAAAATGAATCAAGTGCGACAACCCCTTTAAAGTGTGCTTGCAAAACTTGACACATCAAAGGTTTTGATCGATGGGGATTCGAGTGCTGAGACACTCATCGCTCGCTAGAATGAAGAGAGAGAAGCGCTGAGTGCTGTCTCTGAAGATAGACTGGAGACAGGCTCATAGGGCCAGATTTATCATGACTCTGACAGCTCACTCCACTTTAACATATGGCTAAAGTCAGTTTTAGCCAAGTCAGATTTATGATCGGCCCTTTAAGACTGTAATAAATGTGGTTTGACGGTAGCAGTTTATCCGTCAGTAAGCAGCTTTACAAAAGTCGCACATCTTTACGAAAAAGTTGCACGTTTTTTATGAAAAAGTCGCATGTTCTATTAAAAAGTCTCATAAGATAAGCATGGTCCTCACTGGAGTGAAATTGCCTTTTTAAATAGTCCCAATTGTAAATCTGTCTAGAGATTCATTTACATAAGAAAAGACGCCCACTTTCAGAAAACTGGCGAGCATAGTGCAGAGCAGAAAAAAGTCACAAATTTGTGCACAGTTTTAGCGTTTGGGACTTTTTTGGGGACTTTTTCACTCCATTATTCTGACCTGAGCTAATGATAAATCTGGCCCATAGACTTTCTACTGATTCCATCTTTAGCAGTGCGGAGAGACTGCGCTCTCTGTGACCCATTCTTTTTCCTTGTTTTTGGGATCAGCGAGGGTGTCTGCACTTAGACCCCCATGACCAAAACCTGTGATCTGTCCCTATGACACGTTAAGAGTTTTTTTTTAAATTACATGTACACTTTAAAAGCTATGTACACCTTTGGAGGCAATTTTTTTTTTTGCATAGTACTCATTTTGATCAACATTTTTTTTTTGTAATGGTCTTTATTAAAAATATGGTGTCCTTCTCTACATAGCTGAGAAGCTCTAGTAGCACCCTTTGGGTTTTCTGTCTTTTCCGTCAGACTAGGAGCTGATGGACCCCTTATATCTGCTCTCTGACCTTATAAACACTCATTATAGCTTATATCTGGCTTAAATAAGTGTTTATGACCTCTCAGTAGTTTAGAGATAAGGTTTATTAGATGACTGGCACAAAGTGAAAGTGAAAATACCAGTCACACATTTAGAAAAACTGTTAACCCTTTGTGACAGAACAGCTCAATATTTTTAATAAAGGTCAATTGAAAAAAAGATTTTTAGCCAAAAATGAGTAAAATGCAATCATAAAAAATTGCCTCCAAAGGTGTACATAGCCTTTAAAATGTAAAAATATAATAGTTCTTGCATGATCCTGCAAAAAAAAAAATCACTATAGAAGACCAGCATTGAAGGAATGTGTCATCATATAATAACCTATTGATTACGGTAAATAAAGTTTTTATGTTAAACATATTTCTATAGAACTTTTATTTTCACATTGGCCATTAAGCCTAATAATAGGAACCACTTCTTGGCCTGTACAGATCACTTTTCAGCATTCATCTCATGATCATTGCAGGCAGGATTTCAATGACAGATATCACCATTGTATAGATAACATTGGATCCACTATTTACGATAGGTGATATCACAGCTGCTCATGTCTACGGCCCAGGGTGGCTGCTGTAAAGCATATCTCTAAATGCTGTTAACAACAGCTCAGGAAAGATGGCAGCCCCGTAATCATGTTTAGGAAATAGAATAAATGACATCTACAATTATAAAATGTAAAGAAAAAAAATTATGTGTGTCACATTTTTAACTGGCAGAAAAAAAATATAGGTGACACATTCCCTTTAATATTTCAACATAGGTACTCACCCAGACTTTTCATACTCCAGCCTTATAATGCAGTCATCCATTACCAGCTCACACATCACTGAATACAGTGTTAAACTGTAATCTAAGAGGGAACCTGGCAGCAAGTATTCAGCATTCCTCTGGCGCCTCCGCAGGCAAAATGAAGCATTACATGATACTCATTAAAAATTCATGGGAAGCTGATTCCTCCAGAGTAGCTCTTTGTAGATTTTTTTTCCTGTTTCTAATAGAAGAGTATATTTAATGGCAGAACCCGTTTTTGAACAGAACTCCCTAAGGCTATTTTCACACCCGCGTTAGGTGCGGATCCGATTGGTATCTCCACAGACGGATGCGCACCTAACGCAGGTGTGAAAGTAGCCTTAGGGAGTTCTGTTCAAAAACGGGTTCTGCCATTAAATATACTCTTCTATTATTTATTTTTGTTCATGATAATGCAAACGGATCTGTTTTGACTCACATTGAAAGTCAATGGGAGGCGGATCTGTTTTCAATTGCACCATATTGTGTCAGTAAAAACGGGTCCGTCCCCATTGACTTACATTGTAAGTCAGAACAGATCCGTTTGGCTGACGGAAATCAAAATGCTGCAAGCAGCGTTTTGGCGTCGCCTCCAGAGCGGAATGAAGGCTGAACGGCAAACTGATGCATTCTGAACGGATCGTTATCCAGTCAGAATGCATTGGGGCTGAACTTATCCGTTTGGGGCCGCTTGTGAGAGCCCTGAAACAGATCTCACAGGCGGACCCAGAAACAGCAGTGTGAAAAGTAGCCTAATATGTTCTTTTTTTATTTTATTTTTTCAAATTAGACAACCCCTTTGAACATCCCAGGTGTGGGTTAATTCCAGCCTTCTCCATGTCTTCAGGGGTAATACAAAATCCTGTCAAGCCTCCCGTGCAGTTTCTGGAATAATATGTATGAGTATAATTCGGTCCATTTCTATATTTAGTCTTTTCAGAGAAGGCATGAAAACAATGTTATCACCTTTTAGGAGCAGATTTATACTTTTCAGATCTGCTTCAGGGAAATATGATAGTCAAGGCTAAACACATTTTTCTCTCCAAGGATTAAAAAAATATGTTTTTACATAGTTTGTCAAAAATGACGAGCAGTGGAAAGAATGGACCTGTTTCTGCAATCGAGTAACAATTTATGGTGTTTTCCTACTTTAAGTGAAAAAAGCAGTCGACTTTAATTGTTAAAGCTCCAAAATGTTCACCATCCTATTGTAAATTCTTTATAAGCCAGTAGATGCGTATGTCATATACAGTGAACAGGTCCGGCTCCCAGTGTAAGTTAGCCCTTGTGCGACAGTCACTGACTTGATAAGCAGTGAGCATACTGGCAGCAGATTGCAGATGCCATGGGTCTCCAAACTCTATAGGCCCTGGCAAATGCCCAGTTTTTCTTGGAAAAAGTTGCTTGTAGCTTATTATGGCTTATTAGATTATCCAGGGTAGTTGTTCTAGATACTGATGACCTCTCCTAAGGTCATCAATTTCCCATGGGTGTGGGTTCTACACCCTAAACCCCACCGATCGACTGCTCTCAGCAGTGAACGGGTGCTGAGCTGTAGTAATCCGGCATGACCACAGCGCTGTTGACTGAACATTCTGCTTCTGGCTCTGTCCACATTATTATTCTGAGGCTGGCGGCTGCTGAGAACAGCTGATCAGTGGTGGTGGGGGTTGTCGGATGCCCAACGATTTAATATGGACGACCTTGTCTTCTCACATGGAAATTTTTACAAATGAAAATCAGTTCCATTCACTAGAATGGGGATGTTTTGGCGGGAATTACAGTGGGATGCAAAAGTTTGGGCAACCTTGTTAGTCGTCATGATTTTCCTGTATAAATCATTGGTTGTTATGATAAAAAATGTCAGTTAAATATATCATATAGGACAGTGGGCCCCAACCGCTGGGCCGCGGCCCAGGACCGGGCCCTGGGAGATATGTTGCCGGGCCGCAGAGGAGAGAGGAGCGCAGACGACAGGCGCATGCGCGGCCGACGCGTTCATCTTGCCAACATTAGTGGAGATGTCCTAATGATCGCGGTCTCCACAGCCCCGCACGCAAGTGATTTCAAATTAGTTAATTCTTACTTTAATAATGGCCAGTCAGGTCGTGCCTGACCGGCAGCACAGCACTGCGCTCTCACAGCTAATTACATCGCGCCCCAACCCCGGCCCCGCCTCCACCAATCCGGCGCTGCTTTCTTGGTGTTATCTCGCCGCGAGTCGCCGGATCACTCAGGCCCGCGGCGCACGCTGGATGACGGGAGTGGAGTAGTCTCCTCAGAGAAGGTGTGTAAATGTGCACACACCGCTGGCTTCATAACTCACAGAGGGGCACCTGGCAGCGTGGCACAGTGGTAATACACAGGGGACTGGCATGGCAGCAAATCCTTCATAGGGGTCCAGCCTGGGGGACAAAATCATGACAGATATAGGGGCAAAGTGAAAAAAAAAATATATATATATATATACAGAGCGGGCAAAAAATGTGATATATACACAGGGGACAAATGTAATATATACAGAGGTGGAAAAATGGATTTATAAAAAGACAAGCGTAACGATCGCAGTCGCAGAGGGTGTATATATATACATTTTGCCCCCTCTGTATATATATTACATTTGTCTTCTGTGTATATATTACATTTTTTGCCCGCTCTGTATATATTTCATGATTTTGCCCCCGAGGCTGGGCCCCTATGAAGGACTTGCTGCTATGCCAGTCCCCTGTGTTTGACTGGGGGGGTTGGGCCCAGTGGGGGGGGGCCAATTCAAAGTTTGCCCCGGGCCAATAGAACTCTAGTTACGCCTCTGCCTCCCATGACGCGGCCGCTGCAGAGCCCAATACAATGAGCGCCGCACTACTGCCACCAATGAATATGTCTAATATTAAAGTAGGAGGAGGGACCGGGGAGCGTTTACCGCTTCACCGTCTCAGCTAGTGCGCTCGGCAGCCTCCTCCTCCTCCTGACTCTTGTGTTCTCAGACCAGTCCCTAGCCAATAGTGATCTGGAAAGCACAGGTACCCACACGCTGTCCCACAGATGGGGTCACCTATTATTAATCTGAGGTACATGGTGCTATTACATTAGTACCCCCCCATGTACCTCAGATTAAAAGTATGTGGCCCCCAAGCACCTCATCAAATAATGGGCAACATTGGGTTAACCATTAATATGAGGTACACATAATGAGGTTTCCTACTATTAATGTGAGGCACACGCAGGTCCAAATTGATAAAACAATGTGCCTCATATTAACAGCCAGTAACCTTATCATACTGTGGTACCCAACACCAGCCTACACATTAACCCCATGCTGCTCAATGTCCATTATGTTAGGAAGTACTCGCTGGTGTTACTTTTAATATGAGGCACAAGGCTTTATCTATTTAGACTTCTATTTGCTTCACATTAATAGTAAGTGACCCCATCAAGTACCTCCTCACATAATGGGCAATTGATACTTTGCAAAAAGTAAAAATTAAAAAATACTCACACGTTAACCCCATGCAACATGTGGTTAACGTGTGAGTATTTTTTTTCTTCATGGATTTGAATTGGTGTTGCAATACTTTTTTTTGGAGTCATATTTAAATAATAAATGTAATCGTTATATAGTGTTATATAGCTTAATATGCACCTAGTGTTTTGTCGTGCGCGTGAATCAGTCAGCGCCGACCAGCACCCTCATAAACCCCGCCCACCCCTAAGCCTCGCCCCAGAACCCCCCCACCCCACCCGGTCCCTGGAAAAATTGTCTTACATGAAACTGGTCCTTGGTGCAAAAAAGGTTGGGGACCACTGATATAGGAGACACACACAGTGATATTTGAGAAGTGAAATGAAGTTTATTGGATTTACAGAAAGTGTGCTATAATTGTTTAAACAAAATTAGGCAGGTGCATACATTTGGGCACTGTTGTCATTTTATTGATTCCAAAACCTTTAGAACTAATTATTGGAACTCAAATTGGCTTGGTAAGCTCAGTGACCCCTGACCTACATACACAGGTGAATCCAATTATGAGAAAGAGTATTTAAGGGGGTCAATTGTAAGTTTCCCTCCTCTTTTAATTTTCTCTGAAGAGTAGCAACATGGGGGTCTCAAAACAACTCTCAAATGACCTGAAGACAAAGATTGTTCACCATCATGGTTTAGGGGAAGGATACAGAAAGCTGTCTCAGAGATTTCAGCTGTCTGTTCCCACAGTTAGGAACATATTGAGGAAATGGAAGACCACAGGCTCAGTTCAAGTTAAGGCTCGAAGTGGCAGACCAAGAAAAATCTCGGATAGACAGAAGCGAGGAATGGTGAGAACAGTCAGAGTAACCCACAGACCAGCACAACACAAGACCTACAACATCATGTTGCTGCAGATGGAGTCAGTGTGCATCGTTCAACCATTTAACACACTTTACACAAGGAGATGCTGTATGCGAGAGTGATGCAGAAGAAGCCTTTTCTCTGCCCACAGCACAAAAAGTGCTGCTTGAGGTGGGCTAAAGCACATTTGGACAAACCAGCTTCATTTTGGAATAAGGTGCTGTGGACTGATGAAACTAAAATTGAGTTATTTGGCCATAACAAGGGACGTTATGCATGGAGGAAAAAGAACACAGCATTCCAAGAAAAACACCTGCTACCTACAGTAAAATATGATGGTGGTTCCATCATGCTGTGGGGCTGTGTGGCCAGTGCAGGGACTGGGAATCTGGTCAAAGTTGAGGGACGCATGGAATCCACTCAGTATCAGCAGATTCTGAAGACCAATGTCCATGAATCAGTGACAAAGCTGAAGCTGCGCCGGGGCTGGATCTTTCAACAAGACAACGACCCTAAACACTGCTCAAAATCCACTAAGGCATTTATGCAGAGGAACAAGTACAACGTTCTGGAATGGCCATCTCAGTCCCCAGACCTGACTATAATAGAAAATCTGTGGTGTGACTTAAAGAGAGCTGTCCATGCTCGGAAGCCATCAAACCTGAATGAACTAAAGATGTTTTGTAAAGAGGAATGGTCCAAAATACCTTCAACCAGAATCCAGACTCTCATTGGAACCTACAGGAAGCGTTTAGAGGCTGTAATTTCTGCAAAAGGAGGATCTACTAAATATTGATTTCATTTCTTTTTTGTGGTGCCCAAATTTATGCACCTGCCTAATTTTGTTTAAACAATTATAGCACACTTTCTGTAAATCCAATAAACTTTATTTCACTTCTCAAATATCACTGTGTGTGTCTCCTATCTGATATATTTAACTGACATTTTTTATCGTAACAACCAACGATTTATACAGGAAAATCATGTTTAAGATGGTTGCCTAAACTTTCGCATCCCACTGTACATAGATTCCTGTAAGTTCCTTTCAGATGAATGGAACTGATTTTCCGTCACAGAAATCCCTGCAACAAATTCTGTAATGTGTGACGGCGTCCTTATGGAGTATTCAGGCGTCAATGCATTGGGATGCAAGGGGGTTACTAATATGTCAAATGAACCAAACTGGACCAACACCCCTAAGGAAAACATTATGTACACGAAGTGGTAAAAGACACATAAAACAATAATAAAAATCCACCCCCCATCAACAGGATCTGCTTCAGGCTATCGCAGGTCCATCCTTGTGGCAGGGGTTGGCAATGACAGGTTTTTGCAAACTTCAAGAGCTTGAAAGTCCAATCCACTTTATTTTCCATCCAACACAAGATAGTGGCATTCAAGTCACTTGTATGACTCCACGGCAAAATATACCATGATCAGTAACATAAAGTTCTTCCCTGTCTGGCCGCTAACTAAACAGAATTGTCACCTCACCTAGATACTTGGTAAATACTTGATCAGGCCCTCCTCAGGCAGCAGGTCATGTAGCTTCCATGCCCTGAGCATTTCATCTCTGTATTTATCCCCACAGTAATGAGCCCGGCATCTACACCATTGAATACTTCAGACTAGAGGAATGATGTACTGCAGTGGGGGAGGGAATGGCAGATCCCTCTACCAGCCTAACCCAACATTCTATAAAACGATTTAAAGAAAAGTGCCTCAGCAAACTACACTTTGCTGAAACCACCCAGCTTTTGTAGATTCTTTTACCTCACCCATCTGAGAATTCTGGGTGAGATATATACCCCTTCCAGTACTTTACCAGCCCTCATGTTACAAGGCGTATGTGGGCTCTTAGGTAACAGAGAAATAGGCACTCCCTATCTACGTCACCCTCAGCTTCCGAACTGAATGCTATATTCATTCATATTGCCTAGGTTCCTCAAGCCTAGTGGGCTATGGCATCTGCCTAGGTTTCGTCTGGTGATGAGGCCAGTTCTGACAAGCAGGTAATCTGCTTATTGGATGGTTCCACGCAGCAATAAAATCTTTCAATATTATATAGAGTAAAATAAAAATGCCAAAATGTGAAGAACGCGGAAGATCTTACTTGGAGTAAATGTGTAATGTGGTCTTGGAGAATACTTGCCTGTTTTGGGCGCACCTATGATCATTGGCTCCAGCATAGCTGCATTGCCTAATGGTGGTCTGTGGTAGTCTGAAATCTACATTCTGTCTGTCAGTGGCTCAGACAGCTTATTTGTCTCTTTCCTCTCCGTCCTTTACTTTACCCCACAGCGCCGCCTGTTCAGATGGAGTTCACCACAAGTTTAGCTGGAAGACATAGTGAGAGATTATTAGCAAACATATTTTAATCCAAATTAAATGTAGTTTTATTATAGTTATTTTTTTAGTTTCCTGAAGGCTATGGCGTGAGTTGTGTTTCTGTAATTATTAGGTCTGATCTTTTAAGGATATTTTACTCAGCCCTGTGAGTTATGCCAAGTTTCTAATATTTATGTAGACTGAGCAGCATACATTAATAATATCAAACAGGCTGTAATCGGGCGCAGGGACTCATTTATATCTCAGCTCCCGAGCATGGTGGACTCTTTAATGTACAGAGGAATTCATTTTTTGGGGTATTTTCCACCTTTAATTTAAATCAGCTTGTTTGCTGCATATGAGGAAATTGAAGGCCTATGCTGTCACTTTTTTTTCTTTTCTTTTTTCATTTTTTTTTCTTCATGTTTTTCATTTTGTATGCAAAGTCTTTCTAAGTCGATCACAATGAGCAGTGAGGCCAGGCAGCTCCCCAGCTCTATTTTTCTCAGACTCGGAGAGAGATAAACACATTTCTTCAGTCAGTCTGCATCTCCGAGCCGAGATCTCTTCTTCCAGCGTAGCCTTCCAGACAGAGGACTCCAGCTCTACCGGGAGAAAATGTTTACAGCTGCTGTGACAACCAGAGATGTAAAAAGAGGAAGTTAAGAGCCTCTCAATAAATGGGTGAGTGGATTAACGGCATACGTCCATACTAACACAACATCACTGGGGGAACACACACAGGGGAAAGTAATAAAAAAATGTAAGGGTGCATTAAGCCCGGTACACACAGGTCGTTTGCACTTTTGCTGTTACTATCTCTTATCTTTAGACACAGGATTTATTTTTAATGTCGTGACTTGCTGTGTTTTTTTTGCCTCCAGATGTGTTGTCTTTTTTTATGTTTTTCCTATTGCCAGTAATGGAAAAAAATACAATACAAAATTATGGAAATGCACATGAAGCTGTTTTAGAATTGTAATTTGTATAAAACAATCATTTAAAAAAATGTATGATGTGATCTCTTCTCAAGTAAACTGTTCTTGTCCCAAAGTGCCCTACAGCAAAAGTCTGTGTGCAGCATATGTAGGAAAATAGTCTACAAAAATCACAAATGTGACAATGTTCTTTTATACATCTTATACTCAAATGTAACTTTTTACAATGGTAAAGTTCCTCTTTAGTTCTCTTATGACCTATTTTAAGCTTGACAACGGGGGCCCATGTCCTCTGCACTTTGATTGAGAGGACCAGGTGTGATGATGTTTTCACTGTCTGACCCTGTCAATCAAAGTGCAGAAGTCGTGGCAGTTGCAGAGAGAGCAGAGCCTCTAGGTGTAATGGTAACGCCCCCATTGCTCCTAGAGGCTAATTTGCATATATTAAAACTTCATGTTTCTCAGCAATGCGGGCACATATGAACATAGGACCAACACACATGCCTTCAGCTGCCAAGTGCACATGTAACAGGTCAGCCAGTGTCATAGGTACAAACCTGCTGAGAGATGCCCTTTAATACTTTTGAAGTATATGGATTCTGCTTTAAAGGGGGCAGTATATTGTGCTGCACTGTGGTATCTGGTTCTGCTGGGGCAGTATATTGTGCTACACTGTGGTATCTGGTTCTGCTGGGGCAGTATATTATGCTGCACTGTGGTATCTGGTTCTGCTGGGGCAGTATGTTGTGCTACACTGTGGTATCTGGTTCTGCTGGGGCAGTATGTTGTGCTGCAATGTGGTATCTGGTTCTGCTGGGGCAGTATGTTGTGCTGCACTGTGGTATTTGGCACTGCACTACAGTATTGCTGGCCCCTCCTGCTTTGGTTGGCCATGCCTACTTGTGTTGCCCCGCCTTCTGTCAGTGTAGACCTACCTCCAGAATGGCGCTATTTTTAGTTTTTTCCACAGTGACTTTGTTCCCAGTGTGCCCCTGTCCCTACCTATGTTACTACCTAATGGTCTCTCTTTTTTGGAAGTTGAAGTACACTGACAAAACCCTCTAGTAGACAACAAATGGGGAACACAGAGCAAAAAACATTCTTTGGCAGAGTTTTCAAGAGTTTGGTATGACATGTCAAATTCACAAAATTGTAGCATAGACATTAGAAAATGCTTGTAAATATAAACTAATTTGGTCACACAGTGAGGTCAAGAATTCATCATGTTACAGAGTGGTGATGTCACACAGTAATGATGTCAGAGAGCAGTGATGTCACATGTGACAGAGTAGTGATGTCATCCAGCTGTGATCTCATGTGATGGTGATGTCACATACCTGAAATGTCACAAATGAATGTTGTCTCACAGTAACAATGTCACAGCAATAATCTCATACAATAGTGATGTCACAAAGTGTTGCTGTTGTGCAGCCATTGTCTCATGCAGTAGTGATGTCACACAGCAGTGGTGTCATGATGATGTAGTGTTGATGACAGAGAAATCATAGTGTTGCAGTAATGTCACACATCAATGATTTCACATCATTCTGGTGTCACACAGAGTAGTGATGTCACACTGTAGTATTGTTACACATTAATGATGTCACACAGCAGTAATATCAGTCACCTGATAAATTAATGGAGGAATCTGTTGTTAAATTCATTCCTCAAATCAGCACTGTCACCTTTATGTTTTATAGATGAGCGTGCGGCAGCTGAAGACAAAGTCCTGATCTGTGACAATTCTGACTGTATAGATAAGCGACGAGCAGCCAAGGTGGGTGCATACTGTGCAAAGTCCTTATATTCCTCTAAAGTTCCAGTCCATTTCAATTATGAGAGTTGTGGTTTCACAGCAAGCCTCAGGTCGGTGTCCACTGCTTTACACCATGCCCTCATTCATGTACCTTGATTTAAAGTGGTTGTCCCATAATTACATCTTACATTTTTCTATTAGCTAAACCTAAGACTTCTTCATTTGGAATCATTTTAAAAGAATGCTGTAGTACCCAGATATCTTTTGATTCCCTAATAGAACGTCCACCCAATGTGTCCAATGTTGGTGGTCACACATGCACAGTAGCTCTGTCCCATCCCACTCATATCCTCAGATGACGGACTGTTTCCTGCCATTGTGTAGGCCAGCCAATAAGAATTAGCACTAGGATTGGCTTCTTCTCCCAACACTTGACACTTCAGGTGGACACTCTAAGAGGAAATGAACAGCGGGGGGCACCATAACAAGTATGTAACAGCAGTATCTACACTCAAGAGAACTTTTATCAAACCGAATCCAATAAAAAAAAATATTAGATTGTGGTGGATCTAAGAGAGAAATGTAGTGGTTATTCTGGAGAAAAGCCCTTTAAAACTGAAAATCCAGGATGTATTAGCCCTGCTTATCATGGTGTAAGATGGAAGGAAGTAATTACATAGGCAAAGCTCAATTTGTATGTTACCGAGATGGTTTTGCTGGAAAATGCTTCAAATGAAAACAGAATGCAAATGTGAAGCCAGTCATTGCGTCTGTCTGAGGTTCACGCCACATTTCGATTTTTTTCCTTTGAAAATAAGTGTGAATGATCATTACTCAACTCATGAAGGCCAGTCTTGTGGCCACATTTTACTGCCTGTATCTGCACAACCAAACTTAGATCACTTTAGAACCCTTTGTTCATTTACTTTGGATTGAAGTGAGTTAATTTGTGCACCAACCTACCTTAAAAAGACTAAGAGACACATAGGCACCAGGTTCTCTCCGCTCAATCGGCTTTTATCTCTCCTATTTGCTGGATGTAAATTAAAATATGGAAAATCTCAATACTACCCAAGCGCCCTTGGTGAGCCTTAGTTTTCTGAGAGAAGCGGTGCAATTCTTATGATGGTAAAGAAAGCTTAACAGAGAAATTGAACTTTACATTAAATGGAATAGCCCTTTCAAGGGTTTGTTCCATGAAAAATATTTTAAATTTTTCAAACCAGAACCTTGATCTGAAGACTTTTGTAATTTCATGTAATTACAAATTTAGCAAAGCCACTGAGTTAGGGCTCTTTCACACCTGCGTTCTTTTCTTCCGGCATAGAGTTCCGTCGTTGGGGCTCTATGCCGGAAGAATCCTGATCAGTTTTATCCTAATGCATTCTGAATGGAAAGAAATCCGTTCAGGATGCATCAGGATGTCTTCAGTTCCGGACCGGAACGTTTTTTGGCCGGAGAAAATACCGCAGCATGCTGCGCTTTTTGCTCCGGCCAAAAATCCTGAAGACTTGCCGCAAGGCCGGATCCGGAATTAATGCCCATTGAAAGGCATTGATCCGGATCCGGCCTTAAGCTAAACGTTGTTTTGGCGCATTGCCGGATCCGACGTTTAGCTTTTTTTGAATGGTTACCATGGCTGCCGGGACGCTAAAGTCCTGGCAGCCATGGTAAAGTGTAGTGGGGAGCGGGGGAGCAGCATACTTACCGTCCGTGCGGCTCCCGGGGCGCTCCAGAGTGACGTCAGGGCGCCCCAGGCGCATGGATGACGTGATCGCATGGCACGTCATCCATGCGCATGGGGCGCTCTGACGTCATTCTGGAGCGCCCCGGGAGCCGCGCGGACTGTAAGTATACTGCTCCCCCGCTCCTACTATGGCAACCAGGACTTTAATAGCGTCCTGGCTGCCATAGTAACACTGAAAGCATTTTGAAGACGGATCAGTCCTTTAGGGATCTTTTTAACGTATACCATTAAAAATTATTATTTTATAGGGGTTTAATTAATACCATGCTGGATAAATATACAATACATTTACCCCCATATATCAATGTTTATTGATTTTGCTGGAACTATTCAAATGCTTTCAGTTCACTTGCGTTTTTCCGGATCCGGCGTGTAATTCCGGCAAGTGGAGTACACGCCAGATCCGGACAACGCAAGTGTGAAAGAGGCCTTATTCAATAAAATTTATCTGTCTAGCGCCACCTGCTGTTTGTTCTTTTCCTCTTCTTTCTGTCCACTTCACTGAGGTGGAAGCACATGTTCAGTTTCATCCTTCAACTGGAAATTGGAGCCATGAGCTCTGGATCCATGTGTGGTACAGAACTGGTTCTAGCTTTGTTAGAATGAAGTAGTCATGTACTGTATGACGCCTGGTTTTCATTTTTCACCTGAATTAAAAATGCCTTGAAGATAATACTCCTACCTTACAGCACCTGTATTAAATATTAGATATTACATAATTAAGTACTGAAAATGGAAAATCCTGGACAGAGCATAACACAGGGATTCCCTCTTTGTTTTTTTTTGTATCCCTTTGTCATGCTTAGCCCCCTCTGGCCCAGCATCAGGGACACCAGTGTGTTGTTTTGCTCAGCTATTTCCTTCCCAATGCCTTAATTAATAAATAATATTATTATAATACATAATATTATGAAATAAATAGCTATTACTGTATACAATGCTAATAATGGAAGTCTTTGGGAAATTACAATTTGAAAAGCACCAAAAAATCTAAATTGGTTCCACTATTTTGTGTCTATGGTTCCTATGCAAACCCATATGCTTGAATAGCTATTCCCTTCCCTCTGCCCCCTCTTCTTGTTAACACACAGTAGAGCAAAAAGCAGATGGGAGGAGTAACACATGACTGCAGGATCAGACTACACATAGAGTGGATCTGTAGTCTGTAACCATGGAGACACATAGATTCCCCTAAGAACTATATACACCTAACAGCAAGATACAAGTGAAACTTGAAAAATTAGAATATCGTTCAAAGTTCATTTATTCCAGTAATGCAACTTAAAAGGTGAAACTAACATATGAGATAGACTCATTACATGCAAAGCGAGATATCTCAAGCCTTTATTTGGTATAATTTGGATGATTATGGCTTACAGCTTATGAAACCCTAAAGTCTCAATCTCAGGTCCCCTTTGCTCAGGGGGTATGGATTAATTAGCTGACTAGAGTGACACTTTGAGCCTAGAATATTGAACCTTTTCACAAAATTCTAATTTCAAGCTGCATTAATGCAATTCCTTTTAATTTAGCATTACTGAAATAAATGGACTTTTGCACAATATTCAAATTTTTGAGTTTCACCTGTATGTTGTAATTTGTAGATCTGCTTTTTTTTTTATCTCCATTGGAGCAATAAAAATGTTTTTAATGGTTGACATGCACTCTTTGAAGAAGTATATTGTGGGGTCCTACCACTGAGACCCCCACTGATCACAAGAACGGGGGTCCTGTACCCCCTGCAGCCCCCTGAAGTGAACGGTGCTGCCAGTTGGGCATGCGTGCTGACGTTCCTTTAGGCTACTTTCACACTCGCATTTTGGCTTTCCGTTTGCTAGAGCCATCATGGGCTCTCACAACCGGTCCAAAACGGATCAGTTTTGCCCTAATGCATTATGGATTAAAAAGGATCCGCTCAGAATGCCTCAGTTTGGCTCCGTTCTGTCTCCATTCCACTTGACGAAACTGAGCCAAACAGATCCGTTTTCTCTGCCACAATCTGCCACAATAAAAAACGGCTCTGTCTCCCATTGACTTTCAATGGAGTTCATGACGGATTCGTCTTGGCTATGTTACAGATAATACAAACGGATCCGTTCATGACGGATGCATGCGGTTGTATTATTGTAACGGATCCGGTTTTGCAGATCCATGACGGATCCGCCCAAAACGCGAGTATGAAAGCAGCCTTAATTTCGATGGGAATTCCTGAGATAGTTGAGTACAGCACTTAGCTAGCTCCAGAATTCCCATATAAATTAATGGATCGACCACACCCATGCCCAACCAACTGCTCCGTTAATTTCAGGGGGCTGCAGGGGGTACACGGCCCCTGTTCTTGTGATCAGTGTGGGTCCCAGCCGTAGGAAACACACCGATCTAATAGTTATCCCCTATGCCGTGCATAGTGGATAACTTAATGTAACCGGAATACCCCTTTAATGACAGTTTATTGGGGAGTTACCACTCAAGTAGTTTCATATATGGTACAATTGGGTCTTTTGTAATTGGATAAAATTGAGACAATTTATCACCCACTCATCATGTGGCATGCTAGTTCATAATTGGTTGACCATCCAGATTACAGGGCTGTTACATCTAAATTTAACAGAAGTGACAAGGGCTTGCCTTAATCCACTTGACTCTTATTGTAAAGCTTAGTGGATTTAGCACTGGTTTTCTCGCCAGAGCTCATACCTTGTGTTGGTTTCAAATAATAAAAACAGTAAAACCTCACACAAGTAATGTCTGTCTGCAGCATGGAAGACGACGGTGTCCAGGTAAGAGACGGCAAATGAGTCTATTATTCGTGTATGTATGGTCATGAAAATGTAGTATATTATAATATTGATTGACTGGGATCCAGTCTTGGGCCTAACTTTTGGTGCTTGTTCTTGTCACCATAAATCTTATACAATATGGGGTTCCCTCCTGGCGCTGGTTTTTGTACCATACATCCCAGCAGGGGTGTAGCTAAAGGCGTAACCAAGACCACCTCCCCCCCCCTCTAAATTTTTTACCTAACCGCCTTTCCCTCCAGCCAGAGGTGTAACTTGACCAGCATAAACTTTCTATAATACCAGTGTCTTCTTATGTGGCACTAGGGTCTTTAGGCCCCCTCAGGCTCCTGGGCCCAGTAAGCGACTACTACCTCTGCACCCCCTATAGCTACGCCCCTGCACCCCAGAGAAATGGGTGTCATGTATCCAAGAAGAACATGAGCTTCATTTCTGTTGCCAGATCTTGTCACCACCTTCCCCCATATTAGAGTTGATCATAGACAAGAGATAAATATTGACCAACATGGCCAGATTCAGCTGTTATTCCCATTGCCACCCATTATCAGTCACACACTTTTGAGACCATCCCATTTCTTAAGCTTCTGTTGGATCTCTTCAGCTGATCTTCAGACTACTACTGCTTATGGTTGCACATTTTTGTGATGGATCAGCCAAAAGTACACTACAGTAGGTTGTCCAGCTGTTGGTTGATTGAAATATTGTGTGCAGGCAGCATAGAATGGGGGTCCAGTGCTTGCCTTCCCTCTCCCTTCTAATCCATTGTAGTGCAGGAGATGAGGTGGTGAAGTTTTATGAGGCTTTGTAACAGGAGATTTGGTCAATCTGTGCTAAGATCTTTCTATGGGCCCCATAGCAGCCACAGTAGATAACTCAATAGTATTAGTATTTGATGCTCTCTAATGGTGCATGTACCTTGCATAGTTGTGTTGGAGACCACGGACTGTTCTAGACTGCATGTTGTTTTTGAGTTTGCAAATTGAGTGACTGTTGTCCTCAACAGGAAAGGCAGATTATATAAAAAGCTTATAGACAAACTTATTGCATGGGTGGAAATTAGCTGATGTTTTTGGCTCATCTTTATTGCCGTGACCTCCGTTGCCATGGTCTATAGATAACCAAACATGTGCGAGGACCCTCTTCTATGTAATGAAGGAGGAAAACAGGCTAAACTGCCCAAATAATAGCACCGCAGTTACAGTAGATACCATTAGTACAGTGAGTGGGGCCCGGTGCAATAGAATACAATGACTGCACTGGGCCCCTGCTGCCATTTAAAAACTAGTGTAGATGCCAGCCCCCACCCCCTGTATTGGGGGTCATTCACAGTGGATGGCACTGTTATGGGGGAATCTGTGGATAGCATGACACCGTTATGGGGGGGGGGTGTCTGTGGATGTCAAATAGCATAAGATGCTATTTATCTGTCATCCACAGATCCCCCCCCCCCCATAGCAGTGTCATGCCATCCACAGACGCCCCCATAACAGTGCCATCCACAGACCCCCATAACAGCGCCATCCACAGACGCCCCCATAACAGTGCCATCCACAGACCCCCATAACAGTGTCAGCCACAGACCCCCATAACAGTGCCATCCACAGATCCCATAATAGTGTCATTCACAGGCTACCATTAGTTCAAAGCCCACCAAAAGCACACCTTTTGGTTAAAATATATATATTATTTTTTCCTCCTCAAAAACCTAGGTGCGTCTTATAGGGTGAAAAATACGGTACTGTTAGCACCTACAGTAAAAAAAAAAAGTATCATGGTTCTCAAATAAGACAGAACATATATATTACCACAGTTGCAAGGGACGTTCAGAGACAACAGCCCAGTCTGTGATGACAGTCAGCACCTCATGCTGTCTATGTTTTTGGTGGCTCTTTAGGCTGGCAGTACACGTGATGGTGACTGAAAGTAGCAATGACCCACTTTATATTTCTTTACGACTGTTATCATGTTTGCATTTGCTATTATTTTCATGACCATTAGTCTCTTCTTCCATACTCCTTTTATATCCTTCCATATCTCACCTGTCAATCTCCTAGAAATACTAGTGTCTCTCAAAGTGGCTAAGGCTACATGCACACGTATTTTGTTTCAGTGTCCGATCCGTTTTTTTTTGCGGATAGGATGCGGACCCATTTATTTCAATGGGTCCGCAAAAAACAAGGACAGCACACAGTGTGCTGTCCGCATCAGTATGTCCGTTACGTTTCTCCGCTAAAAAAATAGTGCATGTCCTATTTTTTTCTAGTTTGCGGACAAGTATAGGCATTATTACAATGGATCCGCAAAAAAAACGGATCCGCAAAAAAAACGGATGCCATATGGAATGTCATCCGTTTTTACATGCACGGTCGTGTGCATGTAGCCTAAGATAGAGATTCCTCCATGCTGCATGAAATGACTCAAATACATTCTTATAGGTTACCATCCCACTAAATTAGATTTTTTTTTAAATACCCTGGTGACAAAAGTGTTCTCTTTTCAAGACCCCCAGTACATGCTGCATTGCTCTGAAATAACATCTCAAAGGTCAGATCCTGAGAATAACATCCACACCTCCGTCCTTACACTACCGGCTGAGCCCACCATCTCCTCAGAAGATAATATAAACCCGCTTTTTAAACAGTTTGGTAGCTTTCCAAGCGTAAATGAAGCGGTACAGATATAGCAATAATATTAGAAGCTGTATATATGTTAGAGATGTCTCGGCAGCTTAGTTTTATACTAGGCCGGAGGAGATTAGATAAAGGAGAGACAATAATTAGCCTCTCGATATTCCAGACGTTATTTGAAGACAGAACTTGAGTTTTACTTTTCTAAATTGTTTTAAGTATAAAAACGAAACTAGTGTCACGGATGTAAAAATGACGGCGCCATATCCATGTTTTACTTAAACATCCTGTAGACTTTTCCTTGTTCCTTACTTACTCTTAGATAGAATCTACATGGAAAGTTGCGTCACTTTATAATTAGATTCAATTAATTATCCTGTACTGATCCTGAGTAACATCATGTATTATTCTCCAGAGCTGCATTCATTGGGGGTTTGGGTACACGTAGAGTTTGTACGCTACTCCTGCCGCTTTCTAAAAAGGGGGAGTGGTGGGGCAGAGCAGGGGCATCGGCATAATAGTGTGAATGGGACTGAAATCTTCTCCAGCTAGATGCCGGAGTAGAATTCAGTCTAGGCACATGGACTGCCAGAGAATGCGCCTAATTTATGACAAGTTTCACCTCATCATAAATTAAATGCATCCTCCAGCGTCGTGGGGAAGATGAAGGACTGGTCTTTGATAAGTGACCCCCACCATTCTCTCAGCTGGAGTCACTGTGTACATATATTACATATCCTGTACTGATCATGTGTTACATCCTTTATTATACTTCAGAGCAACACTCAGTATACTGCTGATGGAGTTACAGTATACATACATTACTTATTCTGTACTGATTCTGAGTTGCATCCTGTATTACACTCCAGAGCTGCACTCGCTATTCTGCCAGTTGGTGTCACAGTGTCACATTACATTACTTATATTGTACTGATACAGAGTTACATCCTGTATTATACTCCAGAGCTGCACTCACTATTTTGCTGGCGGAGACACTGTGCACATACACTACATTACTTATCCTGTACTGATCCTGAAAATTATACTCCAGAGCTGAACTCACTATTCTGCTGGTAATGTAATGAGACCTCCAGCTATTAACTGTAATCCAAAACTTGGCAGCAAGTGCTCGGTTCCCCTGCAGCATTATCACAGGGAAAGTTAGCCATTGCACGGTTCTTATTGGATGTCATCCGTGTGCTGTCTTCATAGGTGTGGCTCTTCCACAAAATATAGAACATGTTCTATTCTTGTCCGTTTTGCGGTCAAGAATAGCCAGTTCTAATAAAGCGAGTGAAAAAATTGCAGCATGCACACAGACATCATCTGTATTTTTCGGATCTGTGGTTTGCGGAAAGGCAGTTAGCTTTCTGCGCCATACTATTACAGAGCAGGGATCGTGCAGGCACAGGAGCTGTGCACATCAGATTGGGCAGGGGCCTGGCTGTTACTGACAGCCAGGTATCTGCTGAAACTGCCGGCATTGGTGAAAACTCTGATGCCAGTAGTTTAACCCCTTAGATGCAGCATTTAATGCTTGTGAGGGAGGGAGCTCCCTCTCTGACCACATCAGCTCCCTGTAATGCGATCACAGGGTGCCGATGATTGCAGTGACTGCCCAATGCCTTACAAAGGCCTTGGGGCCCACAAGCTATGGAAACTGGGTGATGATCCAGCACTGCGGTCAGTAAAACTTGAATTTTATCTCTGATTCTATGATTAAGGGCCCGTGTGGTCCAGAAACACATAAGAAGGGTGTACTACTCCTGTATTCATGTCTTATGTGGACTGAGCCATCCGGATCCTGAGCATCAGGAAGGTGAGCTGAAAAACTATTTTTTATTTTCATGTACGGAAACTGGGTCTCATAGGTGAAATGTCAGTGTTAGGCCCCATGCACACGGCCGTGTTTCACAGCCGTGTGCGGGCCGTGGAACCGCGGCCTGGATCCCTCCTGAGAGCAGGAGCGCACGGCGTCACTGGTTGCTATGACGCCGTGCGCTCCCTGCTGCCGCCGCAATACAGTAATACACTGGTATGATCTATACCAGTGTATTACTGTACTGTGCCGGCAGCAGGGAGCGCACGGCGTCATAGCAACCAGTGACGCCGTGCGCTCCTGCTCTCAGGAGGGATCCAGGCCGCGGTTCCACGGCCCGCACACGGCTGTGAAACACGGCCGTGTGCATGGGGCCTAAAACTGACAGTTACAATAGACCATGCATTTTAATGCATTGTAAAAGGAATCAGACCCTCAAAAGTTGAAATCCCATAGTGGAACAAAAATTACAAAAAGCTGAAAATCTAAATTAAAAAGTGTTTTATAAAGACAAAAAATTAAAAGTTTCAAGCAAAAAAAAAAAAGCCCCTTTCCCTCGTCAAGCTGTTTACTTCTGAAAAAAGTCAAATAAGGTATTGTAGCATCCGTAACAACCAGATCTATAAAAATAGCACATGATCCACCCCGACAGGTGAACGGTCTAATCACGGTGTAATAAAAATACAAAAAAAAACACTGCCAAAACCTAATCCTATGTATCCTAAAACACTGCCAAGTCCTATGTATCCTAAAATAGTACCAACGAAAAGGCCATCTCATCCCACAAACAAGTCCTCAAACAAGACTATAGCAAGAAAAAATATATGGCTCTCAGAAAATAGCAACACAAAAACATGATTTTTTTTTCAAAAATGCTTTTGGTGTGTAGCACTGACATTTAAAAAAAAAAAAAAAAATACATATTTGGTATCCCCATGTCCATAACGACTGGCTCTTCAAAATATTGAATGAACTCCCCCCGTCATATGAGCGCCGTAAGAAGAAAATGCCAAAACAGCAATTTTTTTGGTCACCTCTCTCCCAAAATACATAATTTCAAGCTATCAAAAAAATCTTCTGTGCTCCATGGTACGTACAGGCAAAAGACTAGGGTCACAATTAGGGTGCGTCCTAAACCAGGAAGAACAGCCTAATGATAAAAGGGGTTGCTTTTCACATTGGCATATGCTGGGCACAACATGTTGGGAACTTAAATGGCATATCTGAGCAGTGCATTAATTTTTTGCAAAAAATGCTCACTCTGCCACCTTGGTACATACTGTGAAGGGTGTGCTTTCTAAAATGGGGTCACTTCTTTGGGGTTTCTTTTTTTGACTTTACCAGTGATGCACACGGTGATCTTTCTTTTCTGAACCCTGCAGTGTAGTCAAACATAGGGGGGATTGTCGTACCCTGGAAAAATGATGTTACAAAATTTGGAGTGCTTTTTCTCCTATTACCACTTGTAAAAAAAAATGTAAACTAAGGCCTCTTTCACACTTGCGTTGTCCGGATCCGGCGTGTACTCCACTTGCCGGAATTACACGCAAGTGTACTGAAAGCATTTGAAGACGGATCCGTGTTGGGTCCGTGTGCCTGTTTTTTGCTGTCCATGTTGCATCCGTGTTTCACTGACACTGAACAGCTGAAATTTTTTTTTGAAGCATCTCTTCTTAATGATCCGTGCCTCTCTGTGACCTCTTTACTACGAAATCACAGTGGGATAAAGTTGTCACTGTGATTTCATAATAAAGAGGTCACAGAGAGGCACGGATCATTATCAGTCATGTTAATGCTCCGTGCCTCTGCAGTCCGCATCGGGTCTTGGCACTCTTTCACGGAGCGGATGCCACGCATGGCATCCGCTCGTGTGAAACAGCCCTAACAGTGAATTTCCTGGTGATAGATTCCCTTTAAGGGCTCATGTACACAAAAGTATTTTTTTCCCATTTCCATGTGCTTTTTTTTGTGGCCCGTATGCGGATCCATTCACTTTAATGGGTTCGCAAAAAAAATGGCATATACTCTGTGTGCATTACGTTTCCACGTGTCCGCATGGACAAGGATAGGACAGTTCTATTATGGGCTGGACTTTCAGTTCTGCAAAACAGGCTACGGAGCGCAAAACAGGCTACGGTGGTATGCATGAGCCCTAAGTCTGCTTCAAGCCATGTCATTTAGGGGTTAAAAGGACTGTCCAGCAGGGAACATATTTGGCAAATGGTTTAGAATGGGTTATAAAAATAAACATTACTGACCTCACCGATCCCCTGCCGCTTCTGTTCCAGTGCTTACCGGGTCCCCACTGGTCTCTACTTCCTGCTCTTGCCTCTTCACACATGAAATGCCAAAAAATGCCAAAGCAGGTTGGGGTTGAAATTAGTAAGATGAGCCTGGTTTCTTATGTTTTTTTAACCCACTCTGAGCTCTTTCCCCAGTGGACAACTCCTTTACCCTGGGTTCAGACCTGAGCGTTCTGAAAGGAGCGCTCTGTATGCACGATTGTACCAGCGTTTACAATCGCGCATACAGAGACAAGCGAACGCCCATTGTCGCGCGTTCCCGAATATCTATGTACGGGAACGCGCGACAAAACGCCCCAAAAAAGCTCAAGAACGTACGCGCTGTAAAACGCCCAGGTGAGAACCATTCCCATAGGGAAGCATTGGTTTCTCCTTGTTGAGCGTTTTACAGCGCGTAGGAACGCGCTGTAAAACGCTCAGGTGTGAACTTAGGGTTAAAGCTATCAGTCTAGAGTCCAGGACCAGGAGAGAGATGTGTGCTGCTGTTGTGTCTAGGCTGGATACATTGTAGCACACTCCTAGCTGGGAGCAATATTTGGTCCATATACGTTTTCAGCCTCTGGACATAAACAAGAATGTTGCCATTTACTGATAGCAAGCAGAGATCTTGAAAATGGTGGAGAACTGAAACACAAAGTATATTTGGAAGTCACAGTCATTATAAATTAATTAAAATCCAGCGCAGCCCTTGAAGTGCCTGTGTGACGGTGTTATATAATGTTTTTTTGTGAGTTACATAACGCTCGTTTCATCAGATTCGTGGTGACTTCTTACACGTAGTAATACATTTTTTAACAGATAACCATCTGGGGTGACAACTGTGTTCACTCTGCCTCCTCCACTACATCTGCTTCAGGCTTTGTGTGGATCGTAATTATTGATGAAGCAAATACAAAGATGGTAATATTTTAAAAAGACCGGAAAAAAAAGGGGTTTTCTGAGATTTACAGATGAATCAATATGGGCTGGTAATTGAGAATGAACGACGATTGCAATATTCTCCCCATACCAATTAGCCGGTTACTGGACTCATGCGTCCCACTTCCACTCCTGTTCGGAGCAGGACAAGGGGTGGCCAGGGTGGCTGGGCACCAAGGTCAATGGGTGGACGATACAAAGAGCATCTCCCCGCACTCCCATATATATCATGGAGAGCTTATTGATGGAGAACAGACTTGTGCAATACTTAAAGGGAACCCGTCACCTCCAACAAACACCCCAAGCCGGCAGCAGTAGCTGAGAGTTGCCAGCAGCGTGTTTGTAACGATCCTTTTCTTCCTGCAGGCAGATGAAGCAAAAGCTGTAAAAACGTTCTTTAATCCCCTGCCGGCGCGCTTCTCTAGTCAGGCGTAAAGTCACGGAGGCAGCGGCCATCTTCCTTCCAGTCACGGTAACCGCGCCCCCTTCCCTGCCGCTTCGCTGTGACTGACAGCCGGCAGTTCGTCTGGCTTTGCCGAACTGTCGTGTTTAAGTGCTGTCAATCACAGTGAAGGGGGCAGGGAAGAGGGCGCGGTTACCGTGACTGGAAGGAAGGAGGCCGCTTCCTCTGTGACTTTACGCCTGACTAGAGAAGCGCGCCAGCAGGGGATTAAAGAACATTTTTGCAGCTTTTGCTTCATCTGCCTGCAGGAAGAAAATGATGGTTACAAACACGCTGCTGGCTACTCTCAGGTACTGCTGCCGGCTTGGGGTGTTTGTTGGAGGTGACGGGTTCCCTTTAAAGGGGTTGTGCAGCCAGTATGTATTCATAATCTATGCTCAGGATAGGACATCAATATCTGATCAGTGGAGGTCCAACCCCTGGCACCCCTGCCAATCAGCTGCGATGCTACTTCCTCTTTAAGAGTACACTGCACGTCGTCTCGCTTGCTGCGGCAGCGCAGTGTAATTACAAGTGCTCGTCCCATTCAAGTAAATAGAACAAGCATCTGTAATCACACTGGGCCGGCGAGACGACGCGCAGTGTAATCTTTATGATGAAGTAGCACTTGCATGAGCGCTGGCTCCTCTCAAACAGCTGATCAGCGGGGTGCCGGGAATCAGACCCCCACTGATCTGATATATGTAGTGGCTGCACAACCCATTTATTTTCCCCTGTGATAGTCCTGCAAAGAAATTGAACACTTTCTGTCAGGAAGTCAGGGCGGCACCGCCAATTAGTCAAGGTGAGCAGTGGTGTCGCCCCCCCAACTGAGCGGCTGCAGCCGGGCACAACAGGGAGATGAGCGCTCATCTCCATAGTCATCTGCCTGTGCTGCTGCAGGGGAGGGAGAGGTGTGTCCCTTCCCCTTCCTCTGATAGGCTGCTGGCCTAGTGCCTGCAGCCTACCAGAGGCCGGCACAGGCAGCGCGATGACGTCATTGCGCTGCCTGAACCATACAGCGCGGGACACAGGCCGGAAAAGGCCTGCATCGCATCGCTGACATGGAGGTAAGTATAAGTGTGTTTTTTTTTGTTTTTTTTTTTACAAAAGTTTTACAGGCACATTAGGGGGGCTCTTGTTACTGGCACATTGGGGGGCTTATTACTGGCACATGATGGGGGGCTTATTACTGGCACATGGGGGGCTCTTGTTACTGGCACATGATGGGGGCTCTTGTTACTGGCACATGATGGGGGGCTTATTACAGGCACATTAGGGGGGATTTTGTTACTGGCACATTAGGGGGGCTCTTGTTACTGGCACATTAGGGGGGCTCTTGTTACTGGCACATGATGGGGGCTTATTACTGGCACAAGATGGGGGGGCTTATTACTGGCACAAGATGGGGGGCTTATTACTGGCACATGATGGGGGGCTATTACTGGCACATGATGGGGGCTCTTGTTACTGGCACATGATGGGGGCTCTTGTTACTGGCACATGATGGGGGGCTTATTACTGGCACATGATGGGGGGCTTATTACGGACACATGATGGAGGGCTTATTACTGGCACATGATGGGGGCTTATTACGGGCACATGATGGGGGCTTATTACGGGCACATGATGGGGGCTTATTACGGGCACATGATGGGGGCTTATTACGGGCACATGATGGGGGGGCTTATTACTGGCACATGATGGGGGCTTATTACTGGCACATGATGGGGGGCTTATTACTGGCACATGATGGGGGGCTTATTACTGGCACATGATGGGGGGCTTATTACTGGCACATGATGGGGGGCTTACTACTGACACATGATGGGGGGCTGTTTACTGGCACATGATGAGGGGCTCTTGTTACTGGAACATTGGGGGGGCTCTTATTAGTGGCACGTTATTGGGGGCTTTTATTACTGGCACGTTATTGGGGGCACTTATTACTGGCACTTTATTGGGGGCACTTATTACTGGCAAGTTATTGGGGGCACTTATTACTGGCACGTTATTGGTGGCACTATTACTGGCACGCTATTGGGGGCACTATTACTGGCACGCTATTGGGGGCACTTATTACTGGCACATGATGGGTGGCTTATTACTGGCACATGATGGGGGCTTATTACAGGCACATTAGGGGGGATTTTGTTACTGGCACATTAGGGGGGCTCTTGTTACTGGCACATGATGGGGGCTTATTACTGGCACATGATGGGGGGCTTATTACTGGCACATGATGGGGGGCTTATTACTGGCACATGATGGGGGGCTTATTACTGGCACATGATGGGGGGGCTTATTACGGACACATGATGGAGGGCTTTTTACTGGCACATGATGGGGGCTTATTACGGGCACATGATGGGGGCTTATTACTGGCACATGATGGGGGGCTTATTACTGGCACATGATGGGGGGCTTATTACTGGCACATGATGGGGGGCTTACTACTGACACATGATGGGGGGCTGTTTACTGGCACATGATGGGGGGCTCTTGTTACTGGAACATTGGGGGGCTCTTATTAGTGGCACGTTATTGGGGGCTTTTATTACTGGCACGTTATTGGGGGCACTTATTACTGGCAAGTTATTGGGGCACTTATTACTGGCAAGTTATTGGGGGCACTTATTACTGGCACGTTATTGGGGGCACTTATTACTGGCACGTTATTGGGGGCACTTATTACTGGCACGTTATTGGGGGCACTTATTACTGGCACGTTATTGGGGGCACTTATTACTGGCACGTTATTGGGGGCACTTATTACTGGCACGTTATTGGGGGCACTTATTACTGGCATGTTATTGGTGGGCACTATAGGGGAATCTATTGAGGCCACAAAGAAGGGGTATTTTATATGAGGGGCTCTGTACAGTAGCATTTTATACTGGGACACATTATGGTGGGTACTATGGGGAAGGGGGGAGAGGAGTACTATGGAGTCATCTACGGGGGGCACTAAGAATGGGAATTTTATACTTGCAAATTATAGGGGACACTGAGGGCATCTACTGGGGCACGATATATGGGGCATTTTATACTGGTAAATTATGGGGGGCACTAGGAGGAAGTAGGGAGACGAGCACTATGGGGGCATTTATGTCCCCATTTGTGGGGACATTAGCTCAACTGGAGGCATTATAAGGGGGTATTTTTTGCCTTGTCACATTATAAGGAGAATTATTTCTACTGGGGAGGGGGCATTATGGTGGGCTTTATTACTCCCCCATGGTATGACCCCCTTGTAGCAGTACCAGCCTCTCCCTGCTCTGCTATCCCTCTGCCCCTTCTCCAAATCCTTATTATGAAATCTTTCTCATTAGGATAAATACAACATCAGCTCCGCCGAGCCCCCGGCCAAGTGTTGAAGTGGTGTCCGAGATCCCCAAGGGCCAAGCCAAGTAATTGTAAGTTTTCATGTGAAATATGTTTGTTATACACATATAGCATACACTGTGCCACACAATATACAGTATACCGCTACAGTGCCACACAATGTACAGTATACCTCTACACTGTGCCACACAATATACAGTATACCTCTACACTGTGCCACACAATATACAGTATACATCTACACTGTGCCACACAATATACAGTATACCTCTACACTGTGCCACACAATATACAGTATACCTCTACACTGTGTAGTCTGTTCTATAAGCACCATTGTTATGTGTCAGTGGACAGAAAATAATCTGAAAGTGCCCCTCCCGAGAGCAGGCTCTGGATCCGCCACTGGTCTGGACCGCTCACAGGAGTGTACATTTCTTCTAAACTGTAATCCGTATCCTCTAACCTGCAGAAATCAGCGCTCGCTCGGTAACAACTAACAGGCAGTGCCTGTAGGCTGTAGCCTGGCCCTGTTACCGAAGCTAGCCGAGTGGTGTAAGGTTAAGGTACTAGCAGAGATGAGTGGCCGCTGAATCCTGATTTAAAGTTAAAGTTACTGCAGGATATGGATTACAGTTTCAAATGTACACTCCTGTGAGAGGCAGGGAGGGGGATCTGTGGATGACACTGTTATAGGGAGGGGGATCTGTGGATGACACTGTTATAGGGAGGGGGATCTGTGGATGACACTGTTATAGGGAGGGGGATCTGTGGATGACACTGTTATAGGGAGGGGGATCTGTGGATGACACTGTTATAGGGAGGGGGATCTGTTGATGACACTGTTATAGGGAGGGGGATCTGTGGATGTCACTGTTATAGGGAGGGGGATCTGTGGATGACACTGTTATGGAGGGGGGAATGGGGATGACACTGTCATGAGGTGGATCTGTGGATGACACATATAGCATAAGATGCTATATACGGTATGTGTCATCCACAGATCCCCCCCCCCCCCATAGCAGTCATCCACAGATCCCCCTCCCTATAAATATGTCATCCACAGGCAACTAGGACATGTTGAAATCTGAGTGATGGGCTTTGATACTACTGGGGGTCTATGGGGAACATAGTATGGGCACTATGGGAGCATTATTACTTCTGGGACACAGTGGAGACATGTTGGGGGCACTGTAGGAGCACTATTACTACCATGTGTGCTCTAGCAGATAATTATTACTATCGGTGGGACTTTGGGGAGCACTATTACTGTGGGGGCACCTTGGCACAGTATCAGCTTACCACAATAATCTTTGGGGGATGTTATGTTTACACTATTAGTGTCAGGGGCACTATTTGCTGGGCGCAGTTATTTTAGGACACTGCATGCCAATAATTATTGAAGGGCACTATCTGCATGCTACTACTATTATCAGGGGTGTATCTGTTTCTGCAGTATAATATTGGGGAGCACAGCGGGGTGTTTTTTCAATTTTCGCCTCAGGAAGCAGAAAGGCTAGGTGCACCCCTGCAGGAAGTGTCTGACTGTGCAGGGACCATAACCCCCCATCAACTGGTAACACCCAGTTAACGGTTCAGTCATACACTTCTAGTAGGAATAAAAGAGGAATGTGTAACATAAGAATAGATATAGATATTCCAGAATGGTTGCTTAATGTGCAATCCAATTATTTATTAAAATAGACAAGTGACAGGTCCCCTTTGTTCCTCCATGCTAATTCCTAGAAAATATGCTAATCATAAAACAAGGGATCACAGATCAATCATGATCCGTGCATAAATGCCTAATATCTGCCTGCGCTGTGTGTGTGTGTATATTATCGAGACCAGGCTGACTTGGGCCAACCATGTTAGCGCATTTCTGTGTGCATATTATGACTGCAAAACCAGACCTGAATCTCGAATCTCAACTGTACTAACAGCATGTAAGCGGTGGCCATAGCCCAGTCCCCTTACAGAAAACTAAAAGGATCTTTTTGTCCCCCAGTGTTCTGCGTGACTCCCCACTAGGAAAGCGGAAAGGAATCAGGCACGACTGGAAGTCAAACAGGGCAGACTTTGCGTGTCTCGTAGGATAAGCTTAAGGTTATAACAGTCTTTGGCAGGCAACAGTTTTGTGGTTGCAGTCTCTCAATGACAGCACAGGCTTAGTTACAGGCAACAGAAAAACTTGGTACACTGTCTATTTAAGGGGTTGTTTAATCATCGACAATGGGGGCATATCGCTAGGATATGCCCCCATTGTCCTATAGGTGTGGGTCCCACCTCTGGGACACACACCTATATCGAGAACGGAGCCCTGCAAGTGAAGGAGAGCACTGGCTCGGCTATTTTCGTCAGCCCCATAGAAATAAACGGGAGCGGGGGCCTCCAGCCACCACCTTATGAGGCTCTGTTCTCAATATAGGTGCGGGTCCCAGCAGTGGGACCCGCACCTATAAGACAATGGGGGCATATTCTAGCGATATGTCCTCATTGTCCATGATGAGACAACCCCTTTAAGTGGCAATGGCCAGATATGACACTGTCTCTTTAAGAGGTCACACCTTACTCTCCCCCTGGCTTGTATTGCACTCAACCTCCCTGGCATTAAGACTCTGGCTCTGGTCTCCACAGAGCGGCAGCAACGTACATGGCTTTAGCTACACTTCCCACCATGGATACCATTCCATGAGACACAGTACTGCACAATCTGCACTGTCTCTAACAGGTGCTGCCAGGTCGCGGTATCTCACTTCACAACCACTGTGCACACACTTATACATTGTAATATCTCTGCTTCACAACACACAATGTTGCTTACGACTGGCCGCTGTGTGTTACAGGCCTGTCTCTTGTACAGACTGCTGCTGCTTTCAGGATACATGGACTAGGTGCAGGGGCGTAACTACCATAGCGGCAGACCATGTGACTGCTGAGGGGCCCAGGGCAGGAGGGGGCCCAGTCTTAGTTTGGATTAGCTCTCCTCTTCTACTGGAGGTGAAAACTTGGTCAGGACTCTACCCTCTAAAGGAACAACTTTTAGCAAATAAAGCAGTGGAAAAATGGCCCAAGGGTCATTTGTGGGGGCCTGGTTTGATCCTTGCTATGGGGCCCTTATATTTCTATGTACGCCACTGACTAGGTGGCTTCTCCTACCCCTCAGCTTTGGCTCCAAACCCTCCACATTCAGTTTTTGCCCTAGCAATTCCCTGTGAGGTGCTGTACCTTTCTTTCCAGTAATAACCACCTCCTCTAGTTCCAGCAGGAATACACACTGGACCTGTCTCCAGCTGCAGCCACCAGCTCGCGCCTCCATTTGCATCTTATACAAGACATGAGGCATGCCTAGCACTCTTATTTATGCTTTAGTACATGTATTTTTTCTACAAACAAAAGACCTTCCAGGAAGTGTTCTCTCCAAGAACTATTTTCAGAAGGAATACCTTATATGCTAATTAGATCAGCTGTCTATAAAGGCAGTGCATCATCCCTTGTATTATCAAACTGTGGTAATACGTGTGCTCAAAAGGTAGCAGCATGACCTCAGTGTTACACATTCTTTCAGTACATTTATTCACATTATACAACATCTTACAGTTTATACGTCTATGCAGTGTATATATTAGGGCTGCACGATATGGGAATTTTGTGCGATTGCGATTAAGGCCCTAAAAATTGTGATAACGATATGCAATGCGATATTTTAAGGGAATTGTGCTAGAGGTCTATTTGCTTGTATTTTCCCATATGAGCCGCTGACGCGGCTGGGTATGACATAGTTATGGGGGATCTGTGGATGACGCGCTGTTATGGGGGATCTGTGGATGACGCGCTGTTATGGGGGATCTGTGGATGGCGCGATGTTATGGGGGATCTCTGGAGGACGCGCTGTTATGGGGTGGATCTGTGGAGGACGCTGTTATGGGGTGGATCTGTGGAGGACGCTGTTATGGGGTGGATCTGTGGAGGACGCTGTTATGGGGTGGATCTGTGGAGGGCGCTGTTATGGGGTGGATCTGTGGAGGACGCTGTATGGGGGTGGACGTGAGGCGCTGTTATGGGGTGGATCTGTGGAGGGCGCTGTTATGGGTGAATCTGTGGAGGGCGCTGTTATGGGGTGGATCTGTGGAGGACGCTGTTATGGGGTGGATCTGTGGAGGGCGCTGTTATGGGGTGGATCTGGGGAGGGCGCTGTTATGGGGTGGAATCTGTGGAGGACGCTGTTATGGGGTGGATCTGTGGAGGACGCTGTTATGGGGTGGATCTGTGGAGGACGCTGTTATGGGGTGGATCTGTGGAGGACGCTGTTATGGGGTGGATCTGTGGAGGGCGCTGTTATGGGGTGGATCTGTGGAGGACGCTGTTATGGGGTGGATCTGTGGAGGACGCTGTTATGGGGTGGATCTGTGGAGGACGCTGTTATGGGGTGGATCTGTGGAGGACGCTGTTATGGGGTGGATCTTTGGAGGACGCTGTTATGGGGTGGATCTGTGGAGGACGCTGTTATGGGGTGGATCTGTGGAGGGGCGCTGTTATGGGGTGGATCTGGGGAGGGCGCTGTTATGGGGTGGATCTGTGGAGGACGCTGTTATGGGGTGGATCTGTGGAGGACGCTGTTATGGGGTGGATCTGTGGAGGACGCTGTTATGGGGTGGATCTGTGGAGGACGCTGTTATGGGGTGGATCTGTGGAGGACGCTGTTATGGGGTGGATCTGTGGAGGACGCTGTTATGGGGTGGATCTGTGGAGGACGCTGTTATGGGGTGGATCTGTGGAGGGCGCGTGTTATGGGGTGGATCTGTGGAGGACGCTGTTTATGGGGTGGATCTGTGGAGGACGCTGTTATGGGGTGGATCTGTGGAGGACGCTGTTATGGGGTGGATCTGTGGAGGACGCTGTTATGGGTGGATCTGTGGAGGGACGCTGTTATGGGGTGGATCTGTGGAGGACGCTGTTATGGGGTGGATCTGTGGAGGACGCTGTTATGGGGTGGATCTGTGGAGGACGCTGTTATGGGGTGGATCTGTGGAGGACGCTGTTATGGGGTGGATCTGTGGAGGGCGCTGTTATGGGGTGGATCTGTGGAGGACGCTGTTATGGGGTGGATCTGTGGAGGACGCTGTTATGGGGTGGATCTGTGGAGGACGCTGTTATGGGGTGGATCTGTGGAGGACGCTGTTATGGGGTGGATCTGTGGAGGACGCTGTTATGGGGTGGATCTGTGGAGGACGCTGTTATGGGGTGGATCTGTGGAGGACGCTGTGTATGGGGTGGATCTGTGGAGGACGCTGTTATGGGGTGGATCTGTGGAGGACGCTGTTATGGGGTGGATCTGTGGAGGACGCTGTTATGGGGTGGATCTGTGGAGGACGCTGTTATGGGGTGGATCTGTGGAGGACGCTGTTATGGGGTGGATCTGTGGAGGACGCTGTTATGGGGTGGATCTGTGGAGGACGCTGTTATGGGGTGGATCTGTGGAGGGACGCTGTTATGGGGTGATCTGTGGAGGACGCTGTTATGGGGTGGATCTGTGGAGGACGCTGTTATGGGGTGGATCTGTGGAGGACGCTGTTATGGGGTGGATCTGTGGGAGGCGCTGTTATGGGGTGGATCTGTGGAGGACGCTGTTATGGGGTGGATCTGTGGAGGACGCTGTTATGGGGTGGATCTGTGGAGGACGCTGTTATGGGGTGGATCTGTGGAGGACGCTGTTATGGGGTGGATCTGTGGAGGACGCTGTTATGGGGTGGATCTGTGGAGGACGCTGTTATGGGGTGGATCTGTGGAGGACGCTGTTATGGGGTGGATCTGTGGAGGACGCTGTTATGGGGTGGATCTGTGGAGGACGCTGTTATGGGGTGGATCTGTGGAGGGCGCTGTTATGGGGTGGATCTGTGGAGGACGCTGTTATGGGGTGGATCTGTGGAGGGCGCTGTTATGGGGTGGATCTGTGGAGGACGCTGTTATGGGGTGGATCTGTGGAGGACGCTGTTATGGGGTGGATCTGTGGAGGAAGCTGTTATGGGGTGGATCTGTGGAGGACGCTGTTATGGGGTGGATCTGTGGAGGACGCTGTTATGGGGTGGATCTTTGGAGGACCCTGTTATGGGGTGGATCTGTGGAGGACGCCGTTATGGGGTGGATCTGCGGAGGACGCTGTTATGGGGTGGATCTTTGGAGGACCCTGTTATGGGGTGGATCTGTGGAGGACACTGTTATGGAGGATCTGTGGAGGACACTGTTATAGGGGATGTGTGCTATGACACATAGGGCCTTGAGGGGGGGCCAGCATAAGACATATAGCATCTTATGCTGGTCCCCCTCATGGCCCTATGTGTCCTAAACTGCGCACATAACTGGCTTTATGTGTAAAATATTTTACTAGTGTGTGAAACAAGCTCTCTCCTATTGATAACAGGTCCGGCCTCTGTACTCACTGTCACGATGAATGCACTGCAGCGAGCGGCAGCGAGCTGGCCGGCCGGCGCGTGACTGACGTCACTTAGTAACGCTCCTCCCACTTCAGGAAGCAGGAGCATTACTAAGTGACGTCAGTCACGTGCCGGCCGGCCAGCTCGCTGCCGTTCGCTGCAGTGCATTCATCGTGACAGTGAGTACAGAGGCCGGACCTGTTATCAATAGGAGAGAGCTTGTTTCACACACTAGTAAAATATTTTACACATAAAGCCAGTTATGTGCGTGGGGCCCCTTCATATATAATCGCTGCATTTTCGAGTAGGCCAAATCACCATATTGCATTTGCCGATTATCGCAATTCGATTAATTTTACAATATATCGTGCAGCCCAAATATATATATATATATATATATATATACACACACTGTATATATCCATCACATCCTACCCAAGGTATATGACTTTCCCAGAGTGTCAAGCTGGACCTTTTTCTTCCTATTTACAGTAGTACATATACACTTACCACTACTTTGCTGGTGTCTCACCTTGATCAGGCAGGTCAAGGTCGAACATTGGCAATGTTGTGTTTGACTTGCGACCAAAAATCTGACACTGTTGGATTTTTTCGGACTGTTTCGATGCAGCATGTCGCATTGCGACCACAAAAACAATAATTGGATACAATGTAACATCCCGACCTTCATAACCCCTATACTGTTGCCGTGTAGCCGCAGCCTTAAACCAATGCATTTGCTGGAAAGACGGCTATGTGTGACGTTACATGACTGGAGCTGACATGCACTGAGTGAATCACAGATTAAGGCCTCATGCACACGACCGTTTTTTTTTAAGGTCCGCAAAAATGGGGTCCATAGGTCCGTGATCCGTGACCGTTTTTTCGTCCGTGGGTCTTCCTTGATTTTTGGAGGATCCACGGACATGAAAAATGAAAAAAAAATCTAAGTCAAGTTTGCCATTAGAATTATAGGAAAAAACGGACACGGATCACGGACGCGGATGACAATCTTGTGTGCATCCGTGATTTTTCACGGACCCATTGACTTGAATGGGTCCGTGAACCGTTGGCCGTGAAAAAAATAGGACAGGTCCTATTTTTTTCACGGCCAGGAAACACGGATCACGGATGCGGCTGCCAAACGGTGCATTTTACGATTTTTCCACGGACCCATTGAAAGTCAATGGGTCCGCGAAAAAAAAAAAGAAAACGGCACAACGGCCACGGATGCACACAACAGTCGTGTGCATGAGGCCATAGGAGTTGGTTTATTTGAAGCTCATTTTCACTTTATGCTTTGTTGGACTAAATGCCATGCACCAAACAGAAAAGGTTAAAGGGGTTCTGCACTTTCATTTAACTGATGATCTATCCTCTGGATAGATCATCAGCTTCTGATCGGCGGGGGTCCGACACCCAGGACCTCTGCCGATCAGCTGTTTGAGAAGGCAGCGGCGCTCCAGCAGCGCCGCGGCCTTCTCACTGTTTACCGCCGGGCCGCCGGCCCACTGACGTCACGACTAGTATCAACTAGCGTGGGCGGGGCTAAGCTCTGTTCACTTGGAGCTTAGCCCCACCCACGTGTCATCACATGTCTTACTAGAAATCGCCCATTCATACCTGTCACGAGGGTGTCAAGAGCCACGTCTGACTCCGTTATACCCGGGGTCAGGAAGTCGCAGCGGGTGGCTGCGCGCTCTATGTCTAAAGATCACGTTGTTTCTTAGTGATTGTTTTCTGTGTTTGCCTTGCTATCCTTTCTGTCTCACTCAGGGATCCGTAGCTTCTCCTCCTCAGCTGTTTCTTGTCTGCCACTCCCAACCCCCTTATATTCTCCTCTCACACTTCTCTAGTTGCCAGTTATAGAGCTTCCTGCCTGGACTTCTATACTGACCCACTGGAGCTGTGAATCCTGGTTGTTGTTCCAGAGTGCTACCCTCCGGATCCCTGTTGGGCTTTTTGTTGTCTCCTGTTGTCGCCCACCTGGGATTATATGTTGAGTCTGTATTGTCTGTCCTCCCCTTGGTGTTTTCCTTTAGAGCTAGTGGTGCGGACTAGTGTTCCCACCGCCCTGTTCACTATCTAGGGCTCATCTTAGGGAAAGCCAGGGTTTTAGGCACGTGATCGGCGTACGGGTGAGGAACCCGTCTAGGGACGTTAGGGCAGCCAGGTGCCAGCCGCAAGGTGAGTCAGGGGTCACCACCTTCCCTCTCACTTGGGCAGGGCCTTCCTCTTTCCCTCCCTCTGTGTCACGTATGTGATAGTCACGCCGATCGTGATAATACCTGACAGGAGTCTGTTCAAATGTACATACAAAGAGGCATTTCTATCTCACTTTGGGGTGGGGCTGGTAGAATGAGTAGGGTCTAATTCATTATGGGGATTGAGTGTAGGTTCTGCACAGCCCTGAGTGGGTTAACATAGGGCCACAAGTTTACAAGTCTCAGACAGGATCTTGGATCTGGAAATTCTCATTACATGCGTTCCTCTGATTACTGTGTCATTAACTAGAAAATTCCTTGATGATCTGTGAAATTAATTCCCGACATGGGGAAAAGGTCCCTGCCATAAACTCTTTGGATCAGCAGCTCTTGGTCCATGTGCCCTCAGCTGCTTGTATCTGCAGGGAGGAGGAATTCCTTCTTCCTCTTAATCTTACAATGTTATTTACTCAACTGATCCGAGGTGGATGTTACTCGTTAGCTGCAGACTAAATATAAAACCCGCCACAGTCATTTATCAAACTCAGGAGGCTGGAGGCCCGTTAGACGCAGCAGAGAAGCAGCACATTGGATTTTGGGGTCAGTAAACCTCGGGCCTCTTGCACACGAACGTGTGCTGCCCGTGACCGTGCTGCAAACCGCAAATTGCGGTCCGCAATGCAAGTTCTATCTTTTTGCGGAATGGAAGCACGGAACGGAACCCCATGAATGTACTCAGTATCTCTGGATTTGCGAACTTGAATGGGTCCGCATCCGTGATGTGGAATGCACACGGCCGGTATATTGCAATAGCCATCTGTCCAATCTACCTGCCTGTCACAATAATAGAACTTGTCATTGGATATAAAGCAAAACGGATGTTGTGCCACCCTTGAGGTGACTAAATAATAATGTACATCAAATCTACGTGCAGTTTTTTTCCAGCTATAATGTTGTATGCTCCCCTAAAAATGTAGAGATTCTGAAGCAGTATTGAGACAGCATGGGATTCTGCACTTAAAGAGGACCTTTCATGGGTCCAGACATTATGAAATAACTACCAGGATATGTAGGGCATAGTGCACTGATGTAATATTGCTTACTATTTTTTCTGGGCGCCGCTCCCTTCACCAGCTGTGCCCCCATGCAATTTTCCCGGCTGGTATGCTAATGAATAGCATTGGTACAGGGAGGAGGAGACTGCCCTGTTTTTTAATGGGCATCTCCTTCTCCCTAGCTCCTCCTCTCTGTACCGATGCTATTCATTAGCATACCAGCTGGAAAAACTGCATGGGGGCACAGCGGGCAAATGGAGTGGCGCCCATAAAAAATAGTAAGCAATATTACATCAGTGTACTTTGCCCTACATATCCTAATAGTTATTTCATAATGTCTGGATCCATGAAAGGTCCTCTTTAAAGAAACTACCAGTTGCCAGACCTACATGTTAACACTAGATGGCAGTATGGCAATGGAAAACTCTATCACAATCCATTGGTAAGATAAATGCAGGTAATATCTGTACACAAATAAATCCTAAAGGATGTATACAAGTATAGAACTGTGCATATGTATAAGTGTACCACTATATATTATCAGATAATGGCCACCTTCCTCCAAATACTCCCCCCTTCCCCGTGCTCATTTAAGGGAACCTGTCACTTGTGCTATGCTGCCCTTACTGCCTTACTGTAGGCGGTATAGTATAGTGACAGACCCACTGATTCCAGTTGAATATTCCTCCATTTACTGTCCTCAGAAATTTTTATTCCTCAGCCCCTCCACCATACAGTTACTTCCCTCCTCCGCCATAGAGTCCCATGTAAATAACATCACACCATCTCTCCTGCCCCCTCCAATATACAGTCCCACGTAAATAACATCACCCCCTCCCCAGCTGCCTTTAACATACAGTCCCATGTATATAACATCACCCCCTCAATATCAAGTCCCATGTAAATAACATAACTCCCTCCCCAGACACCTTCAACATACAGTCCCATCTCAATAAAATCACCCTCTCCGCAGCCACCTCCAACATGCAATCCCATGTAAATAGCATGGGATTCCTGCCCTGCATAACGGAAACGGGACGGATCCATTATGCAGCCCATAGACTTCTATTATGACGGAATGAATAACAGAATGCCTCTAAAGGCATTCTGTTATGCATTCCATCATAGAATTGCGTTATAGTCCGTGGTAACGGAATCCATAACGCAATTCACCCTTTACCAACAAACAAAGTGTGAACGAATTTCATAAGCGGAAATTCGCTCATTTCTAATAGGGGGCAGTATTATAGTAGTTATATTCTTGTACATAGGAGTCAATTTTTATTAGTAAAAACAAACAAATATGAAATATACATTTCCAACAAAATTTTCAAAAACAATGGTCAGTTAACAGAAATCATACACCTCTAATACAGAGTAAACTCATAATTTCAACTTAACATGGGTCTATTTCTGTTAAAAGAAGAGGGAGAGAAAAAAATAATAATCAAGCATATTCCCAACACATTAAAACTAACGTTAATCTATATATACATTCCTCCATAATGTCAAGTTGTTCCTATTTTTCCTAATTTCCAGGGATTTGATCTACCTCAGCTCTGAAATAATGAGGTTCACTACTTTTGTGTGCTGGAATGGTTCATTACTGATGGACACTCTGGTTCTGGTGTTCCACTGATAGTACTTGATGATGGTAATGATGAGATACATGGTCCCCCGGTCAATGTCACCTACATTAGATGGTACCCCATAGATGATATCTGGATATTTGAAAGACTGCATTCTTGGGATTTTTAGTTTATGGGATATTTCCTGCCATATTTTTCTCCAGCACTCTGATATACAATGTGCCATGGTCTTTTCCTGCTGACAACCCAAGGGACACTTACGCTCAGGCACGCTCAAAAATGTAAAATTTTCTTTAACAAAAAGCTTCCCTTGCAAAGACAGCCAAGCAATATCAAAAAATTTAGGAGGGAGCCTTACTGCATTGAGGAACCTCAGACTGTCCTGTAAGATGATGGTCATACATTCTTTCAGTGCGGTCTGTAAACAGAAAAAGGTCTTACATGTAACACCCCGAAGTATGTTACTAAACTCTCTTTCCCTGCTACAACATGTTAAGTGTAATTTCATTGTCCGTCTATATAAGTATATTGTCATTAATGTCATTTAATGTATTTCTAGGCCTGTTTTATATTATGCTGTAATTTCCCTGTACACCAGCAGGTGGCAGCAATGTGTGATCAGGTCCATAGCCAGTTTAGTATTGCTAGACTGGAATAGTTCATTCCAGTTTTAGCTCCCCCTCCTCTGTGAGCAGAAGTGGGCTGGTCCCATGTCCTGTCTCATGGGGAGGAGAAGGAAGTTTAGTTAGTGTACCAGCCACCCCGGCTTGGGGTATGCTGTGTTAGTAGGAGCTCCCAGAAACAGGGATCCCAAGACAGGATCCAGCCTCGGCTGAGGCCAAAGATCACTCTTCCCAGCCTGAGCCATCAGCCTCAGCTGGTTGACAAGAAAAGCAGCCATCTCCAGCATCCAGGAAGAAGCATTCCCTGTGAACCAAGCTGTGAGTACATATCCAGAGTCCAGGAGAAGCAAAATTCCTCCTCAGCTAGTCAGGCCCATACCAAGCAGAAGATAGACAGAGCAGAAGATAACTACCTGCCAGATTCTCCAGGCACACAGTATAGCTGCATTAGAGATATTGATCCCTGCCATACATTGTCTATACCTGCTGGGACCCAAGACTATTGCTGTAACTTATATGGATTTAAAGCTGCCATTCAGTAAAGACAAGTTGGATTATATTTCAAGTCTGGATCTCATTTACTGCTACCAAAATTCCTCAATTACTCCTATTAGCAACACTCATTGTATTGCAAGTGAGCCATTAGCATCAGCATATCTTCTATAACTATAGCATTATTGTACTTTATTTGGTCTGCAGAGTGCTGTTACATTGTATTTTTTTCTTTGTGTTTCTAGCCATGACAACGTGCACCTGTGCATTGGGATGTTCTTGTACATAGGAGCAGTATTATAGTAGTTATATACTTGTAAATTGTAGGCAGTATTGTACTTATATTCTTGTATATAGGAAGCAGTATTACAGTATATTCTTCTACATAGAATCTTGTACATTCACTGACAACCAGGTGCTTGTGGGGAAGGAACGCTTCCTTCCCAACAATCTATTGAGCAGTGTAAAAGGACCTTAAAGGGGTTCTGCACTTTCATTTAACTGATGATCTATCCTCTGGACAGATCATCAGCTTCTGATTGGCGGGGGTCCGACACCCGGGACCCCCACCGATCAGCTGTTAGAGAAGGCAGCGGTGCTCCAGCAGCGCCGCGGCCTTCTCACTGTTTACCGCTGGCCCACTGATGTCATGACGTCAGTGGCCTGGCGGTAAACAGTAAGAAGGCCGCGGCGCTGCTGGAGCACCGCTGCCTTCTCTAACAGCTGATCGGCAGAGGTCCCGGGTGTCGGACCCCCGCCAATCAGAAGCTGATGATCTAGCCAGAGGATAGATCATCAGTTAAATGAAAGTGCAGAACCCCTTTAAGCGTGCCTCCTCATTTGCATCCCAGATTAAGTAACAACAAAAACAGCAACATGCTTCGTCTTAACCATTCTAATAGGGCACGACTGACTTCCTGCCTCCTCAGCAGAACAATCCAGCCCATATAGGGGGGGGGGGGATTTATCAAACTGGTGTAAAGTAGAACTGGCTTAGTTGCCCATGGCAACCAATCAGATGGAATCTGATTGGTTGCTATGGACAGCTAAGCCAGTTCTACTTTACACCAGTTTGATAAATCCCCCCCATAGTGCATGATACATACAGTGTATATAAAGAACAAGAATAGGACATCTGCTGCCCCATAGGAACGAATAGGTCCGCAATTCAATGCGGAACGAAATTGCGGACGTGTGAATGGAGCCTAATACTGTATATCTTATTACAGAAAAAAATGGCGCTTTCTCCACTTATCAGACTTATCCTCTCTTTCCCTGCCTCCTGCAGTGATCACTCACTCACTTAGACATCAGGTTACAGCGGCAGCACATAGAGGTCTATGGAAATGTAAGTAGCAGCTTCAGAATGAGAAAGGTAGAGGCACAGATATGCTGTTTCTACTTTCTCACCCAAGTGCTGGATTCACAGCTGCACTGCTCAGCACTGCAGCATATTCTCCTCTATGTTGCTGCTTCTTAGGGTGTAAGGAGCAGGCTGTCCTAATTTCTCTATGTGTGCAATGTATGAGAGACATCATCAGGGCCGTTGCAAGGATTTTTGTCGCCCTAGGCAAGATAAAAAGTGCCCCCCTCCCCCCCTTATGAGATGATCTGCCCATATCATGACATCACATATGTTCCACCCCTTTCGCAGCATTTAAATTAAAAGAACTGCTATGTTTCCCTTAGGGCTAATCAAGCTCCTTGTAGCCGCTAGAGGTGCTTCCGCGATTCTCACTGTGAAAATTACAGTGGGAAGACACGGAACATAGTTTTGAATGCGTGCGCATGCGCAGCTGAGAGGTGGATCGGGGAGAAGAGTTCCCAGTGCTGGCGCTGGAGAAAGGTAAGTGGCTGAAGGGTTTTTAACCCCTTCAGCCCAGTGGGAGGGGGACACGAGGGTGCCCCACTCCTAACAACTATATAGTGCCAGGAAAATGAGTTTGTTTTCCTGGCACTATTGTGCTCCTTTACCACCAGTACCGCACAGTGTCTTTTCTCTGCAGGAACAGGCTATAGACACCAGTACCACTACATTAAACTGTACTGGTTCTGGGACTATAGTGTCCTTTTAGGCTCCATTCACACGTCCGCAATTTCGTTCTGCATTTTGCGGAACGGACCCATTCATTCCTATGGGGCAGCATGATGTGCTGCCCGGACACGGAATTGCGGGTCCGCACTTCCATTCCGCAAAAAAATAGAACATGTCCTATTCTTGTCCACAATTGCGCACAAGAACAGGCATATTCTATTAGTGCCAGCAATGTGCGGTCCGCAAAATGCGGAACGCACATTGCCGCTTTCCGTTTTTTGCGGATCCACGGCTCCGTTTATCCGCAAAATACGTTGCGGACGTGTGAATGGAACCTTAATGTGAGGTAAATTAGTTTCCAATGTAGTATTAATAACTAAACAATTACATAATAAACATATTGCATTGTCTACTTACCACCAGGACAATAAGATGATCTGGTCTCTGGCTGCAGTCGGGCTCTGGGGACTCCCTTGTCACTCTCTTCTCCCCCCCCTCCCTTGTCACTCTCATTTACTCCCCCCTCCCTTGTCACTCTCATTTACTCCCCCCCTCCCTTGTCACTCTCATTTACTCCCCCCTCCCTTGTCACTCTCATTTACTCCCCCCTCCCTCCCTTGTCACTCTCATTTACTCCCCCCTCCCTTGTCACTTTCATTCCCCCCCTCCTTTGTGACTCTCATCCCCCCTCCCTTGTTACTCTCATTCTTCCCCCCTCCGTCCCTTGTCACTCTCCCCCCTTGTCACTCTCATTTACTCCCCCTCCCTCCCTTGTCACTCTCATTTGTCACTCTCAATAAGATGATCTGGTCTCTGGCTGCAGTCTGGCTCTGGGGACTCCCTTGTCACTCTCTTCTCCCCCCCCCCTCCCTTGTCACTCTCTTCTCCCCCCTCCGTCCCTTGTCACTCTCTCCCCCCTCCCTTGTCACTCTCATTTACTCCCCCCCTTGTCACTCTCATTTACTCCCCCCTCCCTCCCTTGTCACTCTCATTTACTCCCCCCTCCCTCCCTTGTCACTCTCATTTACTCCCCCCTCCCTCCCTTGTCACTCTCATTTACTCCCCCTCCCTCCCTTGTCACTCTCATTTACTCCACCCTCCCTCCCTTGTCACTCTCATTTACTCCCCCCTCCCTCCCTTGTCACTCTCATTTACTCCCCCCTCCCTCCCTTGTCACTCTCATTTACTCCCCCCTCCCTTGTCACTTTCATTCCCCCCCTCCTTTGTGACTCTCATCCCCCCTCCCTTGGTACTCTCATTCTTCCCCCCTCCGTCCCTTGTCACTCTCCCCCCCCCTTGTCACTCTCATTTACTCCCCCTCCCTCCCTTGTCACTCTCATTTACTCCCCCCTCCCTCCCTTGTCACTCTCATTTACTCCCCCCTCCCTCCCTTGTCACTCTCATTTACTCCCCCTCCCTTGTCACTCTCATTCCCCCCTCCTTTGTGACTCTCATCCCCCCCCTCCCTTGTCACTCTCATTCTCCCCCCCCACTCCCTTGTCACTCTTATCATTCCCCCCCCCACTCCCTTGTCACTCTCACCCCCCCCCACTCCCTTGTCACTCTTATTCTTCCCCCCACTCCCTTGTCACTCTCATTTCCTCCCCCCCTTGTCACTCTCATTCCCCCCCCCACTCCCTTGTCACTCTCATTCTTCCACCCACTCCCTTGTCACTCTCATAATCCCCCCCACTCCCTTGTCACTTAGTCTCATCATTTCCTCCCCCCCACTCCCTTGTCACTCTCATTCTATTTCCCCCCCCAACGTCACTCTCATTCCATTTCCCCCACCCCCACCTCTAATGTAACGTGGCCGAGCTCTGTTCGGTCCGCAGTACAGGAGCATTTGTTTCCTGTACCCAGCCGGACTGAAAGGAAGTGCACATTAAGTGAGCACTTCCTGTCAGTCCGGCCGGGTACAGAAAACAAATGCTCCTGTACCGCGGACCGAACAGAGCTCGGCCACGCTACATTAGAGGCGCTTCCCTCCTGCCAGTCCCTCTCTCTGGGCAGTGCGGCAGCCGCCCGGTGCGGGGCAGGGCCCGCCGCCGCCCGCCGTACTTTAAAAAAAACAACTTGCGGCAACGCTTTTTTTTTAAACCGCACGGGGCCGGCGCCCCCTGCTAAATTGCACCCTAGGCAGCTGCCTAGGTCGCCTTACAGGTGGCGCCGGCCCTGGACATCATAGCAGAAAGTTTCCACATACTCTGGAGCTGAGCTCAGGGAAAACTAATGGAAGGATAAAACCCACACGTGATAGGTTATTCTGAAATACTTGTCTAAAGTAATGCAAGAATGAGGTGTCTATTAGGGTAGATTTTTCTTAAGACTATTAAAATTGATTATCTAATGATTAATGTAAAAAAAAAAAAATAGGACATGGCAGTCTCTTTCTAACAAGGCTAGAACCAACCCTGTACCTCACATAGATCCAGAGATCTCCACATTAATTGCCCAAGTTCCTCTGCTAAATTTATTTGAATCTGACAGCTCATAGGGCGTGTCCTTTTTCACGGGGCATGTCCTTTCTCAAGGGGTGTGTCCTTCCTGTTCCAACTGTCTCCCTTTTGCCGCTCTGGAGGCATATCCTTTCTGCTGCAGCTTTCTTCCTATAACTGTCATAGATCAGTGGCCATACTAAAATTTACATGCACTTACAAAAGTGTTCAGTATTTGATAGTGTTGATCGAGCACCAAAGTGCTCGGATGTTCGGGTCGGACACCTCGGGATGCTCGGGTGCTCTGCTCTGAAGAGGGGAGGGTGTCTGGTTCATAGGAACAGCATGGGGAGGATGTCTGGATGCATCTTTCCCAGGTCGCTGCTGGGAACGATGTTGTCCGAGTAGTACGCCACTTTTACAGACTGACAATAATACACACAAAACCGAAGATAAATTCGATTTTAGAGGAAAAATTGTTAGGAAACATTCTTTCCTGTATATTTACTTGTATATAAAGTGCAAGTGCTGCCAAAAATTACAAGGAAGAGGCACTCCGATACAACCTGTATATCACATAAAGGAGAGCCTCATTCACATTGTCGTACAATTGTTCAGGTAGTGGGACTCCTATACTCATAAAGCCTATGCACAAAATGAAAGGGCTTCCAAAAATTACAAAGAACCAGCACTCCAATACACCCTTTATTACACATAAAGGAGGGCATCATACACCATTGAAAAATTATGATTGATGGCCTGCTGGTGACCCTCAAAATTATTAGGAGCAAGGGCCTGTGGGAGACCCTCTAAAACATGGATGTCAAACTCATGGCCCTCCAGATGTTGCAAAACTACAACTCCCAGCATTCCCTGATATCTGCAGTATGCCCAGGCATGATGGGAGTTGTAGTTTTGCAACAGCTGGAGGGCCACGAGTTTGACATCCCTGCTCTAAAACATTATGGGTGAGGGTCTGCTGCAGCTGAGCTGACTCTCTAAAACATTAGGGGCGAGTGTCTGCTGCTGATCTGAGCATCGAAAAAATTATGGGCGGGTGCCTGCTGCTGAGCTGACCATTGAAAAAATGATGGGAGAGTGCCTGCTGCTTAGCTAAACCATTGAATAAATTATGGGCGAGGGCCTGCTGGTGAGCTGACCTTCTAAAAGATTGTAGGTGAGGGCCTGCTGGTGAGCTGACCCTGTAAAACATTACATGCTTAGGGCCTGCTGGTGAGCTGACCCTCTAAAAGATTGCAGGTGAGGGCCTTCTGGTGAGCTGACCCTGTAAAACATTATGGTTGAGGGCCTGCTGATGAGCATATCCTCAAAAACATTATATGCGAGGGCCTGCTGGTGAGCTGACCTTCTAAAAGATTGTAGGTGAGGGACGGCTGGTGAGCTGACCCTGTAAAACATTATGGTTGAGGGCCTGCTGGTGTGCTGACCCTCAAAACATTATATGCGAGGGCATGCTGGTGAGCTTACTCTCAAAACATTATATGCAAGGGCATGCTGGTGAGATGACCCTCAAAAACATTATATGCAAGGGCCTGCAGGCGAGCTGACCCTCTACAACATTAGGAGTGAGGGCAGACTAAAAGGCATGTTGATATGATGGAGGAGGACGAGAAAAGGAAGATTGAACCATATACCTTCTTTTGTGGTGGAGACTCTCCATGGTGGGAGGAAGGAGGGTCAGGGTGAGGATTGTGTTGACCAGACTCTTGGGTACTGAGACTGTGGAAGACAGGGTGGTGCTTACCCGACTGGAAGTATTATCTGCTGCAATCCAACTGACCACCTGGTCACACTGGTCTGACTTCAAGAGCGTTGTCCTGTGCCGCCCTGCAAACTAGGACATGAAGCTAGGTATTCTGGATGATTGTTTTACTTGTGCTCTGGCAGCAGGCAGTTTCAACGAGCCCAGGGCCATGGCCTCTACGTACACCATCAGCATCACAGCCACTTCCCTGTCCCTTACTGCTCGCCTTCTTCATATTAAATGTAATATATGCTTGAAATTATGTCACACGTACAGTAGCATAGGATTGGTAAGTGTATGCGCAAAAAAAAAAAAAAAGGTATTTGGGATGTAAAAACGTCACACAGGAGATATACCGCAGATAATGTCGCTGATGTCAGCAGCGGCTTCTAAAAAATGACAGGGAATGTCACAGGTATTTGGGATGTGGAAACTTTACACAGGAGATGTACCCCTGGTAATCTCACTGTCCACAGCAGAGACCGTCTACGGAAAAAGTACACTGGATGTCACTGATATTTTTGGGATGCGCACACGTTACACAGGAGAAATACCGCAGATAATGTCGCTGATGTCAGCAGCGGCTAATATAAAATAAAATTACAGGGAATGTCACAGGTATTTGGGATGTGGAAACGTTACACAGTAGATGTAGTAGTACACTGGATGTCACTGATATTTTTTGGATGTGCACACGTTACACAGGAGATGTAGCGCAGCTAATGTCACTGTCCGCAGCAGACACTGTCTACGGAAAAAGTACACTGGATGTCACAGATATTTTTGAGATGTGCAAACGTTACACAGGAGATGTAGCGTAGATAATGTCGCTGTCTGCAGCTATTGCACGCTAAAAAAAGATATTACTGCCACACACAATAGTCCTTAAAAGGACTTTTGGGTCTATAATGTTTTAGCAATTTAGTGCAGGTTGCGCAAAAAATATATATTGCTGCCACACACAACAATAGTCCTTAAAGGGACTTTTGGGGCTCTGACAAGTTTTTAAACTTACAAAAAAAAAAGTCACTCCCTACACTATCTTTCCTTTCTTTAGCACAGCTCTCCCTGACTAACACTGAGCCGAATACGTGTCATCGGGTGCTTTATAGCACCCGATGACGCGTTCCGGCCAGCCAGTCACTGTAATGCCAGTAACCAACATGGCTACGGCATTACAGTGAAGGGCAGTACCCACCTGCACGTTTATTGGCTGCGTAGCCTCGAATACCGCCATGTGCCGAGCATTGAGATGCTCAAGCCGAACTGATGTTTGGCCGAGCATGCTTGATCAACACTACTATGGGCACTTGGATTTGCCATCATGGACAGAAGGGCTTTGTGTTTGTTACCCCTCTTTGTCCTTACCATGACCAGTTCCTCTGGAAAGGAGAGGCCTATATACCCGTTTTCGACACACAGTAATAGAGGATAAGACCAGCTTAGATGGGGCCTCCTGTTAAGCACATTATAGCAGCCAAATGGTCTGCCTCTATGATACAATCCCTACATGATCTGGAGCTGGCTAGGGTTTAAAGGCAACTACAACAAACACAAATAGAACATAGGATGACATTTCTCTTGAAAGGATTCCTTACAGTTACAGCAGTAAACCTCTGGAATGCTGGAGCAGAAAACGTAGTCAGAGCAAAAACAATGGTTTGTAAGAGCTGCGTGAGATACACATATGCATTTCTTTTGTTTGTTTTTTTTGTTTCTTAGAAACATGGTTGCCAGTGGCGTACATAGAGAAGTAAGGGCCTCATAGCAAGGATCAAACCAGGCCCCCCACACAGGACAGAAGGGTTTCTGCCTAAACCCTTTTCAATGACCCTTGGGCCATTTTTCCACTGCATCATTTGCTAAAAGTTGTTCCTTTGAAGGGTAGAGTCCTGACCAAGTTTTCACCCCCAGTAGAAGAGGGTATGATCCCAACTAAGACTGGGCCCCCTCTTGCCCTGGGCCTCATAGCAGTCGCATGGTCTGCCGCTATGGTAGTTACGCCCCTGCTGTTTCTTATATCCCTACTAATCTCAATCCTTTTACAAATGGTGGAGATAGATGTATAATTGATCCAGGGACATGACGGGGGTCTTTGGTTTTGTTTCAAACACAATCATCTATTGTTTCCTTTTTACATTTCTGATCCATACAGAGCTGTAGTCAATGTTAAATACTGAATTTATCTCGCTTCTCTACTCTTTCAGGGAGCTCACAGCATGACTCAAACATTCTCCTTCCAATATTTTCCTCCAGTTTATCAGCAATCAGACTATTGGGAATTTGAAAGGAAAACATACATTCTGTGGGATTGTACATCTGATTGTATTATAGTTAAAATAATTAGATTTTCCCTGAAAAAGAAGAAAAAAAATCTATATGAGGTCCGGAAAGAGCCCATGTTCCCGCTGTATTATATAGCTTACTTTGCATATGTTTACATGGCTGCATTCTGTGTTCTGCCCACGGCATGTCCTGCTGATCGGGTTTTATTTGTCCCTGTAGTCATTTCTTTTCTTGGCCGAGTTATGCGTAATAATAATACATTCTATGAAAATTCCTGTTAGAAAATGGTATTTAACCCACTGTTAGTGCGGGTGTGCCTAGAAGAAAGGGAGCTCAAGAGCAAAAATCAAATTGAGCCCCGTTATGTTTGTTTCCTCCTCTCTGCCATTTCCATGCCTCTTGTGCCTATTCCTCAGCTCTTTGTTTGCTGGCAATGCTAGCCCTCGGAGAGCAAAGGGGTATAAGCTATTGCGAGCAGGGTCCAAACTCCTATTGTAAAGCGCTGCAGAAATAATGATTATTATTAGTTCTTTATAGGAATTGGAGCAATTTTTTCTTTACACAGAGCTTTAAATCCCCTGAATAGACAGAGGGATAAAATTGTGGCTGCCTTCAGCAACCTAAAGGGAGCCACTTCTCTGGGCAGGCACGGGTGCCACTTTACTTATCCTATCCCTGCTACGGGTCTGACTTCCCAGACCTGCTGTTCCTCCTCTGCCCTCCCACACCTGGCCACCGGAGCTCCATCTACCAGCTAGTACTGAAGACCATGGCCTGCACTTCCTTTCCTGACTTCTTCAGTCTCTCCCCAGGCCTTAAAGGGCCAGTGTGCATGCCTTGAACTTCACTTCCTCTGGGCATTTAAGGCCCGCTCTCTAATACTGACTACCTGTCAGTAGTCTGAGACACTCCCCCTTCCCCTGTTCCAGGATGGATGAGTGCTGCTGACCTCAGGGCTGTGACCCTCTTTTGTGTTGCCCTGCAGTGTCCTCTCACTGTTGATTTGGGGCTCCATCAGAAGTTGCTCCTCTTCTTCTGATGGACCTTGACAGCCAATACTGACATGACACTACAGGGGGACACAAAGGAGGGACAAAGCACTGAGGTAATCCATCCAGGAGCAAAAGGGGGTAATGAAGAAGCTAGTTACCCTTTTAGAACAACACAGGGGGGACCCTTAAAAGACAGATTTATGTCACAGGTGCCAAAATGAGGGCACCAGGTCATGTTATACCCTGGTGGGTATACTGCTGGGACCCACACCTACATCGAGAACAGAGCTTCGAAAGTTGTGGAGGGTGCACTTCGCATTCGCAGATGACCTCAATTAATTTCTATGGGCCACCGAAAATAGCCGAGCGCTGGCATGGCTATTTCCGTTGGCCCCATAAAAATCAATGGGAGCGGTGGGGGCGCACAAGCGCTGTGCGCTTCAATTCAGTACTATGGGGAGAGAGCTTAGTGTTGGCCAGACCTGGGGAAACCAGGGTAGTTCGGCCACCACCTTCCCCACTCTGTTCTCGCACCTAGCGCTATGCCCACATTGTCTCAGATTGGAATACCCCTTTAAAGTTAGTTTTTAGATTGCCGTTTCTATGTGCACCTGTACCAAATTTATTACAATGGCGCACAGTAACAATAAATTTAGTACAAGTGCAATGTGGTTGCACCTGTATCAGTGAAAGTACATCTGGGGGATGCCTGGCGTAGAGTTGCAACTTTTTAAAAAGTTATCTACTCTGAAATCCTGACCAAATTTTTACTCCAAATCTGTTAGTGGTGCTTTGAAGATACAGGGCTCAAAAAGTTGCAACATTTGTGGGCAAGTGACCCCAAAAAGTCACATTTGTGGGCAAGTGACCCCAAAAAGTCACAAAGCTCCTATTGGTGACTTTTGGGAAGACAGAATTCTGGAGTGCAGGGCTTGATACATTCTCCCCTATGTTTTTATTCACTGGAACATATAGATTATTATACAAAATATTAACCCAAAGATGAAAGACTGAGATGGGGGCTCCCTGAGGAGGCGTGTGTGGCCCAGGTAGTGAGAGAGTTAATCTTGAGAATTAGATTTGTGTGTTACAACACTTGCTTCTGACAGAAGTAGGATAAAGGTTGGGACTTAGAGACTTGTCCTGGCTCAGTGATTATGGATTAGGCTGATCAGCTACCTCTATGAGATTAATTTACTTGCTACACTCTTCTCCTATCTGGAAACAATGTGCAGGGTTTGCAGAGCGGATCTGCTTCAATGCTCTGACAAGAAGCAGGAGAAACCTCAATTATATATGATAAACCTTTAAAGTTGGAGTGGAGTTCGGTGTATCATGACTGTATGTAAATTATTTCATTAGGAATCAATCAACTCCACAGAGATTATTCTGAGGGCCCATCCTAGAGTTATCTACAGTCAAGGTCCTGGAAATCTAGATTGGATCCACCAAAAATCTCATATCTATGAGGTCTGCCGGAATCGAGGGAAACGGGTATTGGACGGGTTTGATTTCATCCCATGATCCCTAGTTGAGATAACCCTTTTCCCATATAATGCATTTACCATTTGGACATGTCAAATATTTGGAGGATATAACTGTTGGCCAAATACTGTGAACATCATATTGGTCTACTTCTGTATAGTGACTTGAAATGGTAATAAACCTGCTCTAGTCAAAGGCCTCCGGAACATTTTTTTGCCCTCTTTGCCCTTAGAACCCTTGCTGAGCTGAGTTTTAGAAGAGGCGTTACCGCTTTTATTTACCCATCACCCTTAAAATCTAGATACATTACGCCTTTCCTTCACCCCCTTTAGTATACCAAACATATTTTCATTTAACGGATACTCAAAGGGGTTCTTTACCTTTTCCTTACTGATAACCTATCCTTTGGACCTCCGCCGATCAGATGCTCATGACCTATCATCAATAAGAAAAAAGTAAAGAACCCCTTTAAGAACATTAAGGTTTTAGGTCTTCACCTACATTTTCAAAACTGAACTCGGTATTGGATGGGTTTTCCTTGGGTCCACCAAAAGAGATGATTCTAAGAGCCCCCTTTTCAATTCTACAGCTTGGCTACTATAAATTTCACAGTAACCTTCACTGATATCACAGCACACCATGTGCAAATCTCTAAGGGTACTTTCACACTAGCGTTTTTCTTTTCTGGCATAGAGTTCCGTCACAGGGGCTCTATACCGGAACTGTCCGCCGGATCACACTGCCGCAAGTGTGAAAGTAGCCTGAAATAAGGATAAGAAGTTATTTGGAATCACCCCATGAGAAATAGTAGCAAGTGGTTGCCCTAAAGTCACCTCCAATGGGGTTCTTCTGTAACATTGGGGACTATTATATTGTATCAGACCATTGGCTTTCCAGAAGAACCACTGTTGTCCTGATGACCCTGGCTAGACCATCATGTCAATGAAAAAATCAAGACTGGTAACAGTTGTTCTTCTGTGGTCACCTTAGCTTATGGTGACCTGTAGAACATAGGAGCAGGTTAACCTTGTTATGTAGAAGTGGAATATTGCCATGTTTTGGAAAATTCTAATGAAACCATTGTAATTCATGACACTAGGGGTACAGTGTTCAGGAGGCACATTCTGGCTGTGCCTGCGAGTATAATGAGGAAAGCATAGTCAGCTCAATGCCTGCATGTCATCAGTACAGCAACATTAACGTGAAGCCACTCGTTTTCCTGTTAATATGTGCAGAGAGTAACTTGAAAAGGTTCAGCAAATCCTAATGGCACAAAACTCCTGTGGACATAACTGGGAACAGGACAAGTAATGACATTGAGTGCGTCTACACTCATGGGCAGAGGGGATTTGTTATAGACTGCAAGACTAAAGGGCGTACATCAGTACAATTTTTTGCATGTTCGATATTTTGTGCAAAAATTTCAAACTTTTTTTAACTTTATGCAGCTCTTGCCGCTTTTTAAATGTGGGTGGGGCTTGACACAGGTGGTGTGGCCTCCTGCAGCCTGACATATTTGCTATCCTTTGTGCTTGTAAGTAATAGCACAAATCTAATGCCGCTCATATAGCTGATATAGATTTGCTTTTGTACCACAAAAAAAGCTGTATATGGAAAGTTGTGCTTATACATAGCCGCTAACCATGGCCCTCCTCTTGCCCCTACCTGGTGCTGCCTGAGGCGATCGCCTCACCTGGCCTCATTGGTGGTGCACACCTGCATGGGAGAGGGAAACAATAGAAGCTCGGGACCAGTACAGACTTCCATTGGACAGTGCAATTAAACTGGAGTCACTGGTAGCTTTCTATTATTGGGTGAGAAGTGAAAAGCGCCCAAAACACTGAAGAAAATGAACAGTTGGCGAGCATTGCCTGTAGTGAGACCTGCACATCCGCATTCATTTGTTTTTTATACTTTTTATAACCCGTGAGATGAGAAATCCAGATGACATTTGAACAGCTTTGAAGTTATGTGGCCTTTATCAGCTTCAATAGGCGAGCTCAGCGCCTGGTGTCTGCTGATTCTGTCTTTTGAGAAAAGCCATTGAGTGAAGAGTAATATTCCTATTCAGCAGTGTAAATCAGGGTGGTCAGGCACATAACTGCAACACGCCAGCGTTCACACCCCAGTAGTTTAATGCCATCTGTCATTCTCTAATTCATAAACCTATGTGCCCATCAGGATCACTTGACATTGCCTAGTACTTTCCATTCCAAGTACTTGCGGGCACCCTCACCCACAGATCAGAAAAACATGGCAGCTTTCTTCCAGAAACAGTGCTACAGCTGTCCACAGGTTGTGCCTGGTATTGCAGCTGAGCCCATTTACTTGCAATATCAGACATGATCTGTGGAAAATTCCTTTTAGTTGCTTTTAGGCCTGTTTCACATCTGCGTGCAGTGGTAATTTGTCCGGCCGCTCCTCAGTATATCTGCCGGGTTGTGGCCGGATCTTCACCAGTCCTCATTATAGTGAAAGGGGCCGGACGGCATTCCGGCAGCGCACGGCAGTGATGGATCCGGCAGCCGTGACACAAGCCTTAAAGGACTTTATACCAATGGAGTCTAAACTTCAGAAATGTGGCACAGCACTGGTTTTAGCTAATTTACAAGGCAACATCTAAACTGTATTTGTATCCAATGTTAACCCCTAAGGGACCATCCTGTTTTGGGCCTTAATGACCAGGAGATTTTTTTTATTTTTTTCGTTGTCTCCTTCCAAGAGCTATAACTTTTTTATTTTTCTGTCTATGTAGCCATTTGAGGGCTTGTTTTTTGTGAGCCAAGTTGTAGGTTTTAATGGCGCCGGGGTACAAACTACTTACTGATTAACTTTTATTAAGGCCTCTTGCACATGGCCGTTGTGCGGCCGTTCCGTGCATTAGGGACCGCAATTTGGATTAAACTTGAATGGGTCCGTGATCCGTCCGCACCGTAAAAATACAGAACAAGTGACCGGAGCATATGGCCGGTGCATGCATATTGCGGACCCGCTGTTTGCAGGCCGCAATACGGGCCACCGCCGGCAACGGCAGTGTGCATGAGGCCTAACTCTTTCTGGGAGGGAAATGAGAAAAAGCATCAATACTGCCACTGAGTTTTAATGCGTTCAATTTTCGGCATAAATAGCATAATAACTTAATTCTTTGTGTCAGTAGTAATACAGTGATACCAAAAACATTTTTGCATAATAAATACACTTTTTTTGTAAAAGACGATTTTAGCGGGATGAATTACATGATAATTGCGTAGTGTGGGTCATTACAGATGTGGTGATACCAAATATGTGCCAGTTTTTCCATAGAAAATAGTTTTTTTCAATAGAAAAAAGGTGTATTTTTTTAATTTGGAATTTTAATTAATAACATTTTTTTAAATCTTTTTTTAACCATTTAATAGTCCCACAAGGGGACTATAATATAAATCGCTTATAAAATACTTTGCACTATTTCTGTATATTTTTTAATGTATATATTTTAATGTCAGTGATATACTGACATTCACCAGCAGTCTGTGCGAGAGAGGTGCAGCCTGATGGGACACGCTAGAGGTAGGCCTTGGGCCTTCACTAGGCCCTGGCCTGCCTGCACTGACATCGGCACCCCACTTACATGCCACGGGCTTAGGGTTTAACAGTTCAGATTGGCACTTCTGCCGGTCCGGGCTGTTAGAGCAGAAGTTTGGCTGTTATGTTACAGTCATTCCCCGCTGCACGGGAGACCCATACAGCGCTTACACTAGGCTGCTGTAAAAAGGCGGTGGCCCCTTAGTGACCACCTTAAAAAGTCTTATTGGTGATCACTAACAGGTTAATAGGTCATAAAACTAAAAGATAAGCTACATTGTATAGTGGGTATAATACCTTGGCTGAAGTGGATATAAATCAGGGGTTTTATCTTAAAGGGGTTTTGCTGCTTGCATCAACATCCTGTAAAATAATCGTTTATGGAGGAAGCTGTAATTTTGCAATGTATTCATTTTACCATTATTGCTCCTATCTTCTGTTCTGGGCTGTGGTCACATGACCATGTCCACGCAGTTCTTTCTCTATGATGGTATGTCCATCAGCTGGGGCAGTGATAGGGAGTGTCTATGTAACAAGCTGGTGGGAGGAGCTATAAACTAGCTGAGTGTTGTTAGGGGCAGTAATAGAGAAGTGTCTATGTAACTAGCTGGTGGGAGGAGCTATAAACTAGCTGGGTGTTGTTAGGGGCAGTAATAGAGGAGTGTCTATGTAACTAGCGGGGTGGGAGGAGCTATAAACTAGCTCGTGGTTGTTAGGGGCAGTGATAGGGGAATGTCTATGTAACTAGCAGGGTGGGAGGAGCTATAAACTAGCTGGGCGTTGTTATGGGGCAGTGATAGGGCAGTGTCTATGTAACTAGTTGGTGAGAGGAGCCATAAACTAGCCTGGTTTTGTTAGGGGCCGTGATAGGGGAGTGTCTATGTAACTAGCTGGGTGGGAGGAGCTATAAACTAGCTAAGGATGATTTGCCCCTTTATTAGTGACCTCCACAGTACCCCATCTCAATAACAGTGATTTCCACAATAACCCGCCACCTTCTGACTTCTACAGAGCTCTGTTCCCTTAAAATGTGACCTCCACAACACCCCACCCCCTTAACAATGACCTCTACAGCACCAAGCCCCTTAACACTGACCTCCATAGCAGACCGTCCCCCTAACTGTGATCTCCACAGTTCCCTATCCCCTTAACAGAGACCTCCACAGCACCCGCCCCTTTACCAGTGACCTCCACAGCATCCCACCCCCTTATCAGTGACCTCCATAGCAGCCTGCCTCTTTAACAGTGACCTTCACAGTGGCCGCCCCTTTATTAGTGACCTCCACAGTACCCCATCTCCTTAACAGTAATTTCCACAACACCCCGGCCCCTTAACAGTGGCCTCTACAGCAATCTGCCCCTTAACACTGACCTCCATAGCGGACTGTCCCCTTAACTGTGACCTCCATAGCGGACCGTCCCCTTAACTGTGACCCCCACAGCAGCCTGCCCCTAGGGTGGCCAGAGGTCCGGTTTTAGGCCGGACAGTGTGGCTTTCAGTGAATCATAGTAAAGATCGCGCTGCTCAAATTATCCAAAAGGCATCCAAAAATAAAGTCTGTCAAGCACAGCGTTCAGATATAGACAAACATCGAAACGACCAACAGAGTTCCCTTCGGCTTTCAATTCAATCCTTCTGTAGGAACCAAAGGTTGCGCAGATAGTTTAGAACCACCAACAAAAGTAAAATAAATAATTTATTATACTCACAAAGGTAACAGGGTAATAAGCATGTTAAAAGGCTGTATCAGCCCTCGTGTCTTTGCCCGACCTAGGTTTTCGCTTTGTCAGGGGCGCATACGCCACCCTCATATGGGCGTCTAATTTATACAGACCTGGGATAGGGGAAACTCCTCCCGATTGCATTAAACGATAAAACATTAAAATAATAATTTTGCTTTAAAACAAACATATTTCCTCCACTTGTCTCATAAAGCATTCTCCCCTTATCCTTATTATACCAGTCTTCACTTTCCCTACAGCACCCAATGTCTACACATAGCTTAACCGATCACATGATTGGGTTCAGCTAGTTAAAGAACATACTCCATTTTCATTCATAAAAGTCTCCTAACCCCGAGATATATTCAACCCACCATAGCCAGATCTTTTCCCATTCATTCATTAGGTCACATGGCTCCATCAGACCAATAAATGAATAATAATAGATTGATCTGATGGAACCATGTGACCTAATGAATGAATGGGAAAAGATCTGGCAACGGTGGGTTTAATATATCACGGGGTTAGGAGACTTAACCGTGCCCCTTTAATAATGGCCTCCATAGTCCCCTCCTCCCTTAACCACCTCAGCTCCCCTAACTTAAACCCCCTTAATGACCAGACCACTTTTTACACTTCTGCACTACACTACTTTCACTGTTTATTGCTCGGTCATACAACTTACCACCAAAATGAATTTTACCTCCTTTTCTTCTCACTAATAGAGCTTTCATTTGGTGGTATTTCATTGCTGCTGACATTTTAACTTTTTTTGTTATTAGTCAAAATTTACCGAAATGTTTGAAAAAAAATGTCATTTTTCACTTTCATTGTAATTTTTTTTTTTTAAACTACATTTCTATATAAATTTTTCTCTAAATTTATTGTTCTACATGTCTTTGATAAAAAAAAATGCAATAAGTGTATATTTATTGGTTTGGGTAAAAGTTATAGCGTTTACAAACCATGGTGCAAAAATGTGAATTTCCGCATTTTGAAGCAGCTCTGACTTTCTGAGCACCTGTCATGTTTCCTGAGGTTCTACAATGCCCAGACAGTAGAAACACCCCACAAATGACCCAATTTCGGAAAGTAGACACCCTAAGGTATTCGCTGATGGGCAAAGTGAGTTCATGGAAGTTTTTATTTTTTGTCACAAGTTAGCGGAAAATGATTATTATTATTTTTTTTTTACAAAGTCTCATATTCCACTAACTTGTGACAAAAAATAAAATTTTACATGAACTAACCATGCCCCTCACGGAATACCTTTGGGTGTCTTCTTTCCAAAATGGGGTCACATGTGGGGTATTTATATGCCCTGCATTTTAGGGGTCCTAAAGCGTGAGAAGTAGTTTGGAATCCAAATTCGTAAAAATGCCCTGTGAAATCCTGAAAGTACTCATTGGAAATTGGGCCCCTTTGCGCATCTTGGCTGCAAAAAAGTGTCACACATGTGGTATCGCCGTACTCAGGAGAAGTTGGGCAATGTGTTTTGGGGTGTCTTTTTACATATACCCATGCTGGGTGAGAGAAATATCTCTCTAAAAGACAACTTTTCCCATATTTTTTATACAAAGTTGTCATTTGACAGAGATATTTCTCACACAAAGTTTGGGCATATGTAAAAATACACCACAAAACAGCACCTGTTTTGGTGTGTGTCAGAGGGCACACCCTCTTCTGGTGGAGTCTGGGCGTGCCCTCTGACACATTTCTGACACTGCGGTCATGTGTTTGTTCACATGATCGCTCTGTCAGTCTACTCCTGCCCCTACTAGGTGCTTTTGTCTCCACTGACTGGTCCTCTATTACTGGAGCTTCAACTCCATTGGTGGCGTCATTCAGGTCCTGCAATCTTAATTTTCTTCCACACGCCTGTGTGGGCACTATATAGGGGAGAGGTTTCTACATGTTTCCATATCCCCGGAAGAAGCCAGGTTTACTGGCGAAACGGCGTTGGGTCAGGAGTCGGCCGAGAGATCTTTGCACTACTCAGGGTATGTTTAATCTTGTCCTTGTACTTTAACCTCAATCTCTACAATTGCCTCCTTTGCCCTTTGTTTGGGGCGTTGCTGTCATGAGGCTTTGAGGTATGCTTTTAGCATTCTTTTTTTCCTGTTGTTATTTTCGTGCACTGATCTCCCGGGCTCTCCTTGGGTCCTGCTCCTCATCTCTGTGTCCTGCCTTGTTCTGCCTTCTTTTATCATGCATGTATGTATTGTTTATATATATATTTATAATAAAGTCTTTTGGATTTTCATATATATAAAAGTCAGTTTCATTTTTTGGTGAATGTTTAAATTATGTCAACAAATCTGTTTAGAAATTAAGTAACTGTCCTATAAACCGTAGGGGGGATTGGTATAGTAGTCATACAGTATCTTGAACGTGGGGTCAGTATTACAGTAATTACATTCTTCCAAATAAAATAGTTCTCCGGGATTTACATATTGATGACCTTTCCTCAGCATAGGTCATCAATATGCAATTAGCAGGGATCCGACTGATCACCCATTTGAGGAGGGTGCAGCGTTCTGGTGAGCACCTTGCAGCTTACCAAGCACCACACCGTACATTGTATAGCGGCTGTGCTTGATATTTCACTTGAATGGGACTGAGCAACGTGACCAATGAACGTGGCCATGGAAGAGCCCTAATATCTCTGGGAGCACCGCAGCCTCTTCGTACAGCTTCGTATAGGCAGGGTATCCCGCTAGTTGGACCCATGCCGATCTAATATTGATGACCTTTCCCAAGGATAGGCCATTAGTATGTAAATCCTGTTGAACCCCTTTAAGGAGCAGTTTTATAGTATTGTCATGTACTTAGAGGGCAGTATTATAGTAGTTACATTCTTGTACATAGAAGGATGTATTACAGTAGTTATTATCTTATACTTAGGGGCAGTATTATACAATGTATATTCTTGTCCATAAGAAGAAGTATTATAGTAGTTATATTCTGATCCAGAGAAGGCAGTATTATAGTAGTTATATTCTTGTACATAGAGGCAGTATTATAATAATATTATTGTACATTTGGGCAATATTACAGTATTTATATCCTTCTACATAAGCAGCAGTATTATAATAGTTATATTCTTATACACATGGGACAGTGCTATACCAATATTCCTGTTCATATGGAGCAGTATTATAGTTGTTATATTCTTGTATGTAATTGGCAGTATTACATTAGTTATATTCTTGTACATAGGGAACAATGATATGATAGTTATTTTCTTGTATATTTTATTATTTATTTGAAAGCGCCATTAATTCCATGGTGCTGTACTTCAAGTGGGGCTCACATATACATAATATAAAAATACAAGTATAATAAACAAACTATGAACAGACTGGCACAGAGGGGAGAGGACCCTGTCTGCAAGAGCTTACCATCTACAAGGGAAGGGGAGAACACAGTAGGTGAGGGTATAGGCTGCTCACCTGACTGTGTGGTGGCAGCATGCTATTGCAGGTGGTAGGCTTTCCTGAAGAGGTGGCTTTTCAGGTTACTCTTGATGGTTTGGATATTGGGGGAGAGTCTGATTTGCTGGGGTAGGGATTTCAGAGTAGGGGAGAGGCACGATCTTGTAGTCCATTGTGTGAAGAACAGATGAAGAGAAGAAGGAGCTCCTGTCAGGATCAGAGATTACGTGTGGGGATGTATCAGGAAAGCAGGTCACAGATTGAGGATGGTTTTATATGTATTTGTTAGTATTTTAGACTGAATTTGCTGGGCAATGGGGAGCCAGTGAAGGGATTGGCAGAGGGGAGAGGCAGAGGAGAAACGATATTGGATTAGCCGGGCAGCAGAGTTGAGAGTAGATTGGAGGGGTGCGAGGGTACTAGATGGGAGGCCACAGAGGAGGATGTTTCAGTAGTAGTATATAGGGACAGTATTTATATTCTTGTACATAGGTGGCAGTGTTGTAGCAATATTCTTGTACCTAGTGGCTGTATGATAGTAGTCATAAGGGGCAGGGGTGTATATAGAACTCATGGGGCCCCATAGCAAAACTCAGATTTGGGCCCCCCCTCACCCCCTTGCAATAGAAAAATTGAATAATTGTAGCTGATCCGCTGGAGTGTGGGGTTTAATCTGATACAGAAAGCTTGTGAAGTGTTTTTTGTCTTTTTTTAACCTTCAATAAAATTGTATGTGTATTATGTTTGTTATGTCAGCACACAGCATCTAAAGTGTTACAACGGCAGAACTGGAACTAGCTCCAATCCTGCCAGCTGCAGCAATGTGTCACCTGCATGTTATAACGGACACCAGCAGGTAATGGTGCAAGCTCAACTCCTGTGTCTGCACCATGTATGTGCATGTACATAGCAGTAGCAGAAGATAATGAGGATAAAAAAAAATATATATATATATATATATATATATATATATACAGTACAGACCAAAAGTTTGGACACACCTTCTCATTCAAAGAGTTTTCTTTATTTTCATGACTATGAAAATTGTAGATTCACACTGAAGGAATCAAAACTATGAATTAACACATGTGGAATTATATACATAACAAAAAGTGTGAAACAACTAAAAATATGTCATATTCTAGGTTCTTCAAAGTAGCCACCTTTTGCTTTGATTACTGCTTTGCACACTCTTGGCATTCTCTTGATGAGCTTCAAGAGGTAGTCACCTGAAATGATCTTCCAACAGTCTTGAAGGAGTTCCCAGAGATGCTTAGCACTTGTTGGCCCTTTTGCCTTCACTCTGCGGTCCAGCTCACCCCAAACCATCTCGATTGGGTTCAGGTCCGGTGACTGTGGAGGCCAGGTCATCTGGCGCAGCACCCCATCACTCTCCTTCATGGTCAAGTAGCCCTTACACAGCCTGGAGGTGTGTTTGGGGTCATTGTCCTGCTGAAAAATAAATGATGGTCCAACTAAACGCAAACCGGATAGAATAGCATGCCGCTGCAAGATGCTGTGGTAGCCATGCTGGTTCAGTATGCCTTCTATTTTGAATAAATTCCCAACAGTGTCACCAGCAAAGCACCCCCACACCATCACACCTCCTCCTCCATGCTTCATGGTGGGAACCAGGCATGTAGAGTCCATCCGTTCACCTTTTCTGCGTCGCACAAAGACATGGTGGTTGGAACCAAAGATCTCAAATTTGGACTCATCAGACCAAAGCACAGATTTCCACTGGTCTAATGTCCATTCCTTGTGTTTTCTAGGCCCAAACAAGTCTCTTCTGCTTGTTGCCTGTCCTTAGCAGTGGTTTCCTAGCAGATATTCTACCATGAAGGCCTGATTCACACAGTCTCCTCTTAACAGTTGTTCTAGAGATGTGTCTGCTGCTAGAACTCTGTGTGGCATTGACCTGGTCTCTAATCTGAGCTGCTGTTAACCTGCGATTTCTCAGGCTGGTGACTCGGATGAACTTATCCTCGGTCTTCCTTTCCTGGGGCGGTCCGCATGTGAGCCAGTTTCTTTGTAGCGCTTGATGGTTTTTTGTGACTGCACTTGGGGACACTTTTAAAGTTTTCCCAATTTTTCGGACTGACTGACCTTCATTTCTTAAAGTAATGATGGCCACTCGTTTTTCTTTACTTAGCTGCTTTTTTCTTGCCATAATACAAATTCTAACAGTCTATTCAGTAGGACTATCAGCTGTGTATCCACCTGACTTCTCCACAACGCAACTGATGGTCCCAACCCCATTTATAAGGCAAGAAATCCCACTTATTAAACCTGACAGGGCACACCTGTGAAGTGAAAACCATTTCAACCATGAAGCTCATCAAGAGAATGCCAAGAGTGTGCAAAGCAGTAATCAAAGCAAAAGGTGGCTACTTTGAAGAACCTAGAATATGACATATTTTCAGTTGTTTCAGACTTTTTTGTTATGTATATAATTCCACATGTGTTAATTTATTGTTTTGATGCCTTCAGTATGAATCTACAATTTTCATAGTCATGAAATGAAAATAAAGAAAACTCTTTGAATGAGAAGGTGTGTCCAAACCTTTTATCTGTACTGTATATTTACTGTCCAGTCCCTGCTTCCCCCCCTACATTGCCCTAATAGAAATAGGCTATTTCTAATAGAGCAATAAGGGGCAGGAACTGGACCTGTCTCAGAACTTGAAGTATATGTCTATAGGGGGTTGTGTATAGCTGTATTGTATGTATAAACACCAGAGGTCGCACTAAATTTTTTCCAGAAGAGTAAAAATACTCCTCTTAACAATTTTGAGGAGAATTTTTAGCCAAGGAGGATTATAATGCATAGGCCCACATAACGTTATGAGGCTGATATTTCTGCAGAAATAAATGTAGACAATTTTACATTTAACCATAAAAACGCTAAACATAAGACCACTGCTGCCATACACAGCGCCCACCTGACACTGCCATACAGAGCACCCACCTGACGCTGTAATACACAGGGCCCGCCTGAGGCTGCCATACACAGCACCCACCTGACTCTGCCATACACAGCACCCACCTGACGCTGCCATACACAGCACCCACCTGACGCTGCCATACACAGCACCCACCTGACGCTGCCATACACAACACCAACCTGACACTGCCATACACAGCACCCACCTGACACTGCCATACACAGCACCCACCTGACACTAACATACACAGCACCCACCTGACGCTGCCATACACAGCGCCCACCTGACACTGCCATACAGAGCACCCACCTGACGCTGTAATACACAGGGCCCGCCTGAGGCTGCCATACACAGCACCCACCTGACTCTGCCATACACAGCACCCACCTGACGCTGCCATACACAGCACCCACCTGACGCTGCCATACACAGCACCCACCTGATGCTGCCATAAACAGCACCCACCTAACGCTGCCATACACAGCACCCACCTGACGCTGCCATACACAACACCAACCTGACACTGCCATACACAGCACCCACCTGACGCTGCCATACACAGCACCCACCTGACGCTGCCATACACAGCACCCACCTGACACTGCCATACACAGCACCCACCTGACACTAACATACACAGCACCCACCTGACGCTGCCATACACAGCACCCACCTGACGCTGCCATACACAGCACCCACCTGACGCTGCCATAAACAGCACCCACCTGACGCTGCCATACACAGCACCCACCTGACGCTGCCATACACAGCACCAACCTGACACTGCCATACACAGCACTAACCAGACGCTGCCATACACAGCACCCTTCTGACGCTGCCATACACAGGGCCCACCAGACGCTGCCATACACAGCACCCTTCTGATGCTGCCATACACAGGGCCCACCAGACGCTGCCATACACTGCTCCCACCTGACGCTGCCATACACAGCACCCACCTGACACTGCCATACACAGCATCCACCTGTCACTGCCAAACACAGGGTCCGCCCGACGCTGACACACACAGGGCCCGCCTGACACTGCCATACATAGGGCCCGCCAGACGCTGCCACACACAGCACCAACCTGACACTGCAATACACAGCACCCACCTGACCACAGCGCCCGCCTGACTCTACTATATACACATTGCACACACAGCTCTGCTACATGTCCATTTCACAGATAGAACTAATGTGCGCACATTACACACAGAAAACTGTACAATAGACTGGTTACACTGACATAGCCCTGCTTTATACACACCTTCGATATATACAGTACCTCTGCATTCTCCACCAGCACAGTCCTACAGGGAGACTGTGTTCCCTTAACTCCTCCCACACACATGGCTGATCACATGACTGTGACATCACCACAGGTCCTGTAACCACAATGTAGTCTGCAGCTGCTCCTTGTGAGAGAGATGTCTGTAATGGGCGGGGCTTCTTGGTGGAGGGGGCGGGGCTTCATGTGTGCCAGACTTGGCATTTATCTCTCCAGCATCTGTATGTGCCGTGTATTCAGGTTGGAAAGCTCACGGGCCCCATAGCAACTGCGCGGTCTGCCGCTATTGACAGTATGCCACTGATAGGGGGTCATTTATTTAGACCGGCATTTTAGACGACAGTCTTAATAAGAAGTTATGAGGAGCTACAGGCCTCTACATAACTTCGGCACATCCAGCGCCAGTCTAAATGTATGACAGCTTCCTAGCTGTCTTACATTCAGACTTTTTTTATGCCTAAAACAGGCATAGAAAGTGATGAATGAGACTGGCCATGCCCTTCCCCGCCCATGACACGCTCACTTTTTTTTAGATCTGGCGTGAGTGGGGAAAAGTCGTATTTCGTGATAATAAATGACCCCCATCATGTTTTACACAGGGGCAGTGTTATTGCAGTTATATGCTTGTCCATAGACAGCAGTATTATTGTAGTTACTTTCGCTATAGTAAAGATACTCAACTTCATTTTACATTATTTAGTTAATCAAATTTTTGTGCAGTCCATTTGTTTCCACATTCTGTATGAGAGGTATTCTTCTCAGCCTCCAGCCCTCGTTTTACCAGCTCTCTGTGTGCAAGCTGTGGTGCAGTGATAAAATACATGTTTGGCTTTCAACTCGCTGACCTGAGACAGCCGCTGACAGACACAATGGCAGAGATTAGCAGGAAAGGAGTGTTTCTCTTTCTTCAGAAAGAGGCCTGTACATCCACAGAGCTGACCTGACAGGACCTCAGTGCAGCCTAATTAGGTGGAAACTGAGTCCCAAACAGGCTAGGAGGTGCAAACCGCCAGGGAAAAAAGCAGCCTTAAAGAGGTTGTCTAGCCTTGTGGTAGTTTTAATGAGCAGCTGTCAGCAGATTTGTACCTATGACGCTGGCTGACCTGTTACATGTGCGCTTGGCAGCTGAAGACACCTGTGTTGGTCCCATGTTCACATGTGCCCGCATTGGACACAACAGGAGATTTGCCGTTACACCTAGAGGCTCTACTCTCTCTGCAACTGCTGCAACCTTTCTACTTTGATTGACAGGACCAGGTGTGATGATGTTTTCAGTGCCTGGTCCTGTCAATCAAAGTGCAGAGGATGCAGCAGTTGCAGAGAGAGCAAAGCCTCTAGGTGTAACGGCAACTCCCCTGTTGTGTCCAATGCGGGCACATCTGAACATGGGCCCAACAGAGATGTCTTCAGCTGCCAAGCGCACATGTAACAGGTCAGACAGTTTCACAGGTACAAAGCTGCTGACAGTTGCCCTTAAAGTAGCCCTAGGAACGTGTTTTACCTAATGAAAAAAATTATACGCATCGGCATCCCGGCTTCATTCCACAATATTCTGGTTCCTGGCATGTCAGCTGCCAGGCAGGGCATACGTATACCACTGCAGCCAATGATTGGCCTCATCAGTGACGTATCCCCAAGTGAGACAAGACCCAACAGTGACATGCCACTTGGGGGCACATGACCACTGAGGCCACTCATTGGCTGCAGTAAGGCACACTTGACCCCATCCAGAAATGTACAGGCCTGGGGCCAGAGAATCATGGACTACATCAGGTGGGTGGGGAGCAGGTAAGTATGATTTTCTTTCACTAGGTATAACACACTCCTCTGGCTAGTAAAAATTACTATAAAAAGGTTGGAAAACCCCTTTAATATTAGAGAATTTTTTTAAATATACATTTCCAACAAAAATGCGTCATTATTGGGTATCCTGTGTCCCAGTTGTTCTAGGACTGTCCCTGCTTATTGACTTAAGGGGGTTTTCCCAGAGTATTACGTTGATGGCCTATCCTCAGGAGCCATCAATGTTTAATTGGTTGGGGTCTCACCCTCAGGACCCATCAGCAGAATGAAGAAGTACAGTTGCTCACTAGAGCACATGTGGCCCCACATATCACTGAGTTGTTAGTGTCCCTCGTATCACTACTAGGGGTGACCGACTGTGGTATGCGATGGCTCTCCAGATCATCACACCAGCAGTTGGGACACTGTGTCGCTGCACAGCAAAGGCGGGATTGAAGCGCTCACCATGAGGCCTCGGGACTCAAATCCAAACCCGGGATTCATCACTAAAGACAATGCAGTTCCAGCCTGTAGCGTCCAGTTTTCTTGTTCACAACACCACTGCAAACGATGGCGATGGTGGTGGGCAGGAAAAATACACAGCCGAATAACATTTCCTTATACAATGAATACACTTCTTTAACATTTAACCCCTGTAAAGGATCATTGATTATATTTCATTACTTCCAACTTTGATCCTATTACCAGGAGCTGCAGTGACAATATTCACCAGCGGGTGGCAGTGTTGTTAATGATAAAAATCTCCAAATCCCTAATTTAGCTCATTTTAAAATGCCTTCTAGTCTCTGATGTCTTGTGACAGTAATATGCATTTAATAAGCATCCAAGGCTGTGCACATCACTGATCCTTTTAGTGACCTTATGAGAAATAAGTCGTCTGTTGTCACGCTATCACAGAGGAATGCAGATCATCACATCAGAAGCGAAGTAATGGATTTATATGGGCACTTTCCCATGAGTGTCAGAAGGAGGTTTGGGTTTTGAAACAATGCACTCACCTTGCTTAAGTAGCTTTGGCCTAAATCTCTGTGTCTTAGGGCACTTTCACACTAGCGTTATTCTTTTCCGGCATTGAGTTCCGTCCTAGGGGCTCAATACCGGAAAATAACTGATCGGTTTTATCTTAATGCATTTTGAATAGAGAGCAATCCGCTTCAGTTCAGTCTTTTTGACTTTTCAGGACGGAGATAATACCGCAACATGCTGCGATTTTTATCTCTGTCCAAAATTCCGGGACACTTGCCAAAATGCCAGATCCGAAATTTTTTCCCATTGAATTGCAATAATGCCGGATCCGGCTCTGAGTGTTCCGGCAAAACAGATCTGGCATTGCGGTCTGCGCATGCTCAGACTGCAAAAAAATGTGAAAAAATTAATAAATGCCGGATCCGTTTTTCCGGATGACACTGGAGAGACGGATCTGGCATTTCAATGCATTTGTCAGACGGATCAGGAACCTGATCAGTCTTACAAATGCCATCAGTTTGCATACAGATTGACGGATCCGGAAACGGAACTGCCTGCCGGAATCCTCTGCCGTAAGTGTGAAAGTAACCTTAGCAGTACTTGCATGGTGTAATTATGCAGAGACATCTCCTAGGTGACCCGCTAATATATGGACTATAAATGCTGTTATTATGTCAGTACAGTGCTAGATATTTATAGTGCTGATATTAGTTATAAGTGCTGCAGGACGCGCTACATCTGTCTAGACCATGTGCTAGATTATCAGATTGTCTGGATTATTTGAATTCTATTAATAAGGGCTAAATATGGACACCACAGTTCTATCTGGGTCATGCAATTTAAAGGATTTTCACTTATATTCTTTCAGTGTCCCATATAAAATAAATTAAATTTAGCAAATGATGTTAATTAAATATTTCTTACTGGTTTGTGTCTACAGCTCCTATACAGGCCTATCTGTTTCCATGGTAACACAACAAATAAAATATATGTACTCTGATCCCGACTTCTATCTGTCCCTTACTTCTTGCTAATCTACCAAATTTATGTTAGGAATAATTGGAACTCTGAAGGAGCACCTAAGGCTGGCTTTTTTTTGGGGGTGGGGGTCAAACTGAATAGTTTCCCTAGAGCTCTAGGGGACCCACCACACTGTTAACTCCCCCAACCCCCTATAGATTGGATGGAGTGCTGATGAAGTAACTGCAGTTTCATACGTCCCCTCCTTGCACTGATGACAGAGAAGGAAGCCATCATTCAGCTTCTTGGTATGGACCCTACAAGGGGGTAGGTATAGGGAGCAGTCTGTGCGGTAAGGGGAGAAGTCTCTTCAGTCTGCGTGCAGTCTGTGTAGAGGCAGGTAGTGTTGAGCGAATCGAAGTCTACGAAGTGGACTTCAATCCGAATTTCAGGGGAAATTTGTTTCACCGCAAAGCTGAATTTCCTTGTGCTTCGTGGTAGCGAATAAATTTTGCCTGAAATGGTGTAAAAAACAAAAAAAAAATCATACTTGCCTCATCCATTTGCTCGTGATGCGCCGGCTGCTGCCATCTTGCTTAAAGATGTTCCACGAAATCCTGTGCGTGGCTACCTATGCCAGCCCGTTGCGAGCAAGTGGATGAGGTAAGTATGATTTTTTTTGTTTAATTTTACACTGTGTTATAACTGTCAGATGCTGCGATCAGCTATGAACATGGCATCTGAGGGGTACAATGAAGGGGAGCGGCTCAATCGTGGCTCCCTGTCATTGCACTTAAGTAATTCATAAGTGTGTAAAATTTGGCGAATCAGCTGAAAAGGGAGGATAATGTGCAACCTGTGAGAGACGTGAAATGGGGATAAGTCTGTCTGGAGGGTAGCAGTCTTTGAGGGTAGAGAATAAAAAGCAGTCTGTCTGGAGGGTAGCAATCTGTGTAACACTATTACCGTGTGGGGTACAAAAGGTGGTACTATTCTTTGCGGGGCACAAAAGGGATTACTTTTATTTAAATAACACTTTTAACATGTGATCGACTATTGCTGACTATGCACAGCTAATAAATTTGGCACTATATGGGGTACTATCTACCACTATTAGTTTTGGGGGGAGGACACTATCTGGCACTTTTCAGAGGTGCTGTCTGTGTGGCGCTATTTGGGGAGGGGTTACTATAGTTATGACATTATATCTGAAGTATAGTATTTGGGGGCACTGTGCCTCACAGTAGGTGAGATAATAGGGGCAAATAGCCACAGAATCGGGGGTATCAACAGGATAGGAAGTTTGTGTAGGTTGGAAAGAGATAGGGAGAGTGCTGGAAAAGTGAGGAGCCAAGGGGCAGCAATGTATGGGCAGCAAACTCTGCAGACACAAGTCATGGCTGGAAGAAGTCTTCATGGCAGTCTGGGCCAGATGGAAACTGAGAGAAAAGCGAATGACTCCAAGAAGAGAAGACATAAGCCCTTTTTCAGACCCTTATCCTAGATACATATTTTCAAACTGAAGCCTTCCATATTTATCAGAATGCAGAAGCAAGCTCTTTCAAGTCAGACAGACACATTTACCGCTCATCATGGTGCAGCCAGGCATTCAACTAGTTTTATTGTCTGCAATTAAAGCGTTAGTCCTGGCATGTCAGCAAGCTTCTACTTTCATAGCAATCATCCCACATACAGGGGAATATTTAACCCCCCTGCCACGTGTTTGTCTCGTCATGCTTTCTTCACTTGTATATTATGTTGGATTTTACAGTTCACATGTGTATTTTACAATCAATTTGAAGACGTGCTCATGCATCCATTAGTAATCGCAGTGCCTCCTGCCTCATACCTCCTATGGTCACCAATTCCTTGTAAAATATTTGAGGTCAAACATGGCTACCTTCCAGATCCTGAGTAACCACCATCAAGGCTTGAATAATTCTGGTGTCAGATTTGTGAATCATTTCTGATGGTGATGATGACGCAGAGCTAATATGCCAGTACGGCAGTATTGGGCAACATCAATGATAAAGTCTTATGGATTATTATCGGGTCACATGTTTGCCTTAAGGAATTAACGTTTGGTCATGTGTAGGATATTAAAGGAGTGGCACTACCTAACACAACATGCCCACTGAGCCACAAAAGTAAGAATGTTTCTCTATTTTATGTTTTTTTCCTATGAGCGTACTGGTGAAAATGATGATGGACCTTGTTTCAAGAACGAGGATATTGGGGCGCTCACTTCAAGAGACACCTATCCTATCCAAACTTCTTCTTAAAGGGGTTGGCACATCTCCTAGGAAGCTATTGCCATCAATGTCAGATATATCTAGAACGGGGGCCCTCAAAGTGAAGAAGAGCACAGTTTGCATGTGTGACATGCTCTAAGTTTACTTATATGCGTGTTCCGAAAAAGCAGAGCAAGCGCGGCCATCTCTCTATTCACCTCTATGGAAGTTCCAAAAATAGTTGAGCCAGCGCCCGTTCTAGAGATAGGTGCAGGTCCGAGAGGTAGGGCCTGCACTTATCTGACATTGGTGGCATATCCTATTTGGAAAAAAACATTTTCATAAAATCTCAATTTCAGCTACAAGTAGGTTCCTTGTTCTGGATCTCCATTTCTTGGCCACAATAGACAGCGGTTATAAAGAGCGTCTCTTGCTCTGGAGGACCTGTCCTGGACCAAGTGTAATGCTTAATGTCCTTAGTGGTGCTAAAATGCAAGCGATCAACTGTAACCTGCGGGGAACTAACCAGAAAGTGTTTAATTCCCTTGCAGCATCACCATGGGACAAGGAAAAAAAAATACCTATGTCCTAAAAATATTAAATTGAAACAGAACTTTACGTACAGTCTAGTGATGAGCGAATTTCTTTTTCGATTTGAGTCAAATAAATTTGACCTGTGTTGAAAGTGCTCCAATTGCTCTGAAATGTTAAAGCCAAGGCAGCTTTAGTAAACTTCACTGACGAGCAGGCAATTGTCAAGAAGGAACGCTTTCCAACTATTGCCTGCAAAATCGGCTTGTGTAAAGGGGACTTTAAAAACAATCTGCTCTCTAGAGTTTTTTTACGTAAATACCTGTCGGTGTGTTTATGTAAAAACCACCCAGGGTCATGTGAGCCTTCATCTTCCCTGTCTTTTGATCTGAAAAATGGCTCATGCCTATTTGAGAAAATCACAGAAAATTTGGATCGAATTTGATTCATTCGGAATTTAGAATGTGCTTATCTCTAATACAAACAAATAAATGATTGTCGGGGGGTGGGGGGTCATTTTCCTGACTCCTTTACCATCATCTTATTTCAAGACTGTTTTGGCACAGGGTGTCTTTTGCCTTGGCTAGATAGTTTCCAGGTCAGAAAATGTCCATGAATTTATCACAGCACCTGTAGTCGAGAAGTATGCCGACTGTCCAGGACATAAAAAGTTTAAAATTTTTGTGCACATCGTATCTACAGAAATAATATTAAAGGGATTGGCCAGTTTTCTTATACTGATGACCTATTGGTCATTAATATCAGATCGGTGGAGGTCGACTCTGGGCACTTCCGGTGATCAGTTGTTTGAAGAGAACGCATCGGTAATGGTGAGCAGGTAAACAGTGAAAAGAACGCAGCCCTCGCAAGAGCACTGCATTCTCTTCAAACAGCTGATCGGCAGGTGTGCCAGGAGTCGAACCCCCGCCAATCTGATATTGATTACCTATGCTGGGGATATGGAAAAACTGGAATATGCCTTTAAGTAGATAAACATTTCCCAAAAGTTACTTCTAAGATAACACTGTAGCTGAAGAAAAGCTGAAAAATGCTCTAATGTTCATTCTTCTTTATGGGGAGGTTCTTACTTCCCCTCAGTTCTAATTTTAGGTCAGACATGAAGCAATAAAAATAAGTTTTCACAAAAAAAGGAAATGCAATGTTTATGTTCTATTTTTGAACACTTGAGGTGAGCAAAATCCTGATCCATCTCAACTTATCCAAATAAGCTCTTATGGTCTCATGTTACGTGGGGTTGCGAAAGAAGACTAAGATAGGAAAATTGTGTTTATATTTTAACAGAACAGGCTTGACGGTCCAGGTTTGGTGCAGCACTTCTTATGTGCTGTTTGGATGTACTTGTCTGTGGACACAGGGCCGAAAAGAGTTTACATCTCACTTGTTCCATGAGTATTGGAAGAGAAGTGAATGGAAAGATCCAAACAAGAACTTTTTATGCCAGGAACTGGCATTGTAAAAGCAATAGTCGCAACTCCCTAACAGCAAAACAAGGTCTATACATTTTAAACAAAAATGGCTCTACCTCTGGGAGAAAAGACATGTAGATGTTTTCATGGTCAGTCACTAGAGGTGTCTGAAGACAGACCTGTTAATTTTTCTGGCCATAGATTGATGACAAGGCTGCCATTATACCTCACCAGGGCCGGACTGCCCATCTCACAAATGCCAGATGGGCCGGTACAGGAGTGGGCCAGCCAAACCCCTGAGGTTTTGCCCAGGGCCCTGAAAATAGTGCATGCCACAGATACAACTTTATTGCCCTCCTCAGAATGGTGATACAGTTTAATAGTGTGGCAGGGCATGGGAACCAATGGGTTCCTGGCCCCGCTATTCACTCTCATAGGACCCAGTGCCACTAGGCCTGAAGCCTATGAGGCAGCCCAAGCGGTTAAGTACTTGGGCAATAAAGTGGAGCTTGTAACTACTGGGGGCACTTTAAGAGGGGTTGTATTACTACTAGGAGCTTTACAGGGGCCTTATTAATACTGGGAGCTTATTAGGGGGCCTTAGTACTACTGGGGCCACTTTATGGGGGCATATTACTACTGGGGGCACTTAAGGGGGCCTTGTTTCTACTGAAAGCACTTTAGTGGGGCTTATTACTACTGGGGGAACTTTTGGGGTTTTATTACTATTGGGGGCACTTTCGAGGGCCTTATTAATGCTGGGGGGCACTTTAGAGGCCTTATTACTACTGTGGATACTTTGGGGTGTTATTACTATGGGTGATATTGTGGAGGCATTATTATTATTGGACATAATATGCAGGGTACTACTACTAACTAATTAGTAATGAAGGCACTCTGGGATAGAAGTATAATTGGTGGGACTTTTGGGAGAACTATTAGCATGTGCGGGGCTATCTGTATGTCACTGTTATTTCTTCAATATAGTGTTTGTGGACAGACACAGTATTGGGGATAGCAGCAGGATAACACTGGTGGTGTACCATGAGGATGATAGAAAAGTGAGAAAGCCAAGATGTCTGTATGGCAAACTCTGCAAAGACGAGACGTGGCTGAAGAAAGTTATAATGGCGGTCTGCTCCCAATGGAGAAGATAAGGTAAGAGAACTTCTACATTAGAGGAGATGTCACTGGATGTAATAGGTATGTAGTGCTGTATTATACTGTATGTTTGGTGGTGCTGAATGTAATATCCTCCTAAATCTGCCATTAGCACTGGGGTGGGGTGGAGAGGTCACAAACATATTTCATATTCACCACTCAGTATGTGGGCCTATCTGTTTTAAAATGCCCATGCTGGATTTCAGTCCCAGTTTGGCCTTGCCCCTCACACAGGGGTTGTAGCTCAGCTTACCTAGATGCCCATGAAATCTGCATAGCTATAAAAAAGTAATTAGGAGAATCCTACAAGTGGCCATATCAGTCTTCGGCATCCATACAACGGGTGCCCTTTAACCTATTTTGAACCCATTATTGGTCGTGACTAAGTATGATCTGAGGTTGGGATGAGTAAATACATAGGACTCCGTTCATATTTTTATATGTTGTCTGAAGCCTCCCTGTTACCACAGCACACAATGAGTCCCCTACAGCCATGGAAATGACGAGAAGATGGTGAATCAGTTGCAGCACCCTCCCAACGGTAACATCAGTCCCTGGGGGCACACAGCTGTTTTAGAGAAAGGAAAAAGAAAAAAAAAGATATCCCAAGAGAATGTGTGAATATGGTGAACGCCCTGAAAAATGTCAGCTCTGAAATCCAAAACTCTGCCAATTCCTGTAAATACAGCACTGACACTACCTATGGCACCGTAGACCTATAGCATAGGAAGAAGACATCAGACACACGAGAGGGGGATTTGTTAATGCTTTACCCCAGTTTTCTAGCATAGAAAAGTCATCAGTTTTAGTGTCTGTTCTGTGCAAAAATTTGCAATTTCCCTCCATTAAAGGCTCATGCACACGAGCGCTGGATGTTTTGCAGTTTGCAAATTTGAAAGATTCCTTAAACACAGATGCTGGACGCGAGCACTCCGCATTACGTGGCCCCTAAAGGAACAGTCCAATCCTTGTCCGTAATGCGGACATGTTCTATTTTTTGTGGAACGGCCATGTGGACATACGGACATGGAATGTACATAGATCCTGTCAAAATGAATGGTTCCTCATAGAGGCTTAATAAAAAAATAAAAAACGGAAAGGACACGGAAAAATAATATGTTTGTGTGCTTGCCAGTTTTCTAAGGCCTCATGCACACAGCCGTTTTGTGGCTGTTCTGTGCATTGGGGACCGCAACTTGCGGTCCCCAATGCACGGGCAACGTCCTTGCGGCGGCCAGGACGAATCGAGACTCCTTCAACTTGAATGGGTCCGTGATCCGTCCGCACAGCAAAAAAACATGTTCTATTTGTTTGCAGTGTGGAGGCACGGACATAAACACCACGGAAGAACTCTGTAGTGCTTCCGTGGGGTTCGTGCCTCCGTTCCGCACAGCAGCTCCGGATTGCAGACCCGTTCAAGTGAATGGGTCCGCATCCGTGATGCGGGGAGCACACAGCCGGTGCCCGCATATTGCGGACACGCTGTTTGCGGGCTGCAATACGGCCATGTGCATGAGGCCTAAGGCCCCTTGCAGACGAGCGTGTGCGGATTAGGTCCGGATGCGTTGCGAATGCGTGCAGTAAAAAATGCGCGATTTCGTGAACAAAGTCATTCAGTTTTGTTTGCGATCGCGTTTAGCTGTTCAGTTTTTATTGTGCGGGTGCAATGCGATTTAATGCGTATTGCACGCGCGTGATAAAAAAACAACATCTCTTAGCAACCATCCATGAAAAACGCATCGCAACTGCACTTGCTTGCGGATACGATGCAATTTTTACGCAGCTCCATTCACTTCTATGGGGCCATGCTGCGATTTTCACGCAACGCACAAGTGATGCGTGAAAACCAACGCACATGTACACAGCCCTATTGAAATGAATGGGTCCGGATTCCGTGCGGGCACAATGCGTTCGCATCACACATTGCGCCCGCGCGGAATACTCTCTCATGTGAAAGGGGCCTAAGAGTGGGCAGGGTGTGGGCTTAAGAAGGCGCCTGCATGACCCTGCAAATTTAAAGGGGGTGTCTAATCATTTTTTTAAGGGCAGGAAAGGTATTAAAATTTTAATAAAACGTTATATTAAAGTTATATTCACTGTTCCAATCCCTATCCATTCCAGCGCCGCTCTGACTATCCCCTCCCCAGCCAAGCACGTTATGCTATGGTTGTGCTGGCGCGGGCTGAGTATTCCTTTCACAAATTTTTTTTTACAAATCTGACAACCCTATTTACAATACTTACTGTAAATGACACCAGAAATGTACGCCAGCATAGATGAATTTTTTGGTGTTGTGCTGGTGCTGCAGTGAACTTGAACACTAACCCTGGGGTCAGACCTATGGGAATGGTTCACACCTGAGCGTTCCTACGCGCTGTAAAACGCTCAACAGGCAAGAACCAATGATTCCCTATGGGAATGGTTCTCACCTGAGCGTTTACAGCGCGTACGATCGCGCTGTAAAACGCCCAACGCCCCAAGAAGTACATGAGCTTCTTTGGGGCGTCTTGTTGCGCGTTCCCGTACATAGACTTAGCGAGAACGCGCGACAATAGGCGTTCGCTTGTTCCGGAGCCGCGTATGTCAGATGCCCGTAGAATCGCGCATACAGAGCGCGATATCCCGAACGCTCAGGTCTGAACCCAGGGTTAGGGCTCATGCACACGACCATATGTATTTTGCAGTCCGCAAAAACGGGTGCGTTACGTATTTTGCGGAACGGAACAGCTGGGCCCTAATAGAACAGTACTATCCTTGTCTGTAATGTTGAAAACAATAGGACATGTTCTATTCTTTTGTGGAATGGAAACACGGAAACGGAATGCACAAGGAGTAACTTCCATTTTTTTTTTGCAGACCCATTAAAATGAATGGTTCCGCATACGGTCCGCAAAAAAAACCAGAACGGACACGGAAAGAAAATACGCTAATGTGCATGAGCCCTCGTCCACACTTCCGTTTTTCGCATTTTCTACGGACAGCTCACGTACCTATTGCTTTAAATGTGTCTGTTCACATTTCAGTATTTTTTTTTTTTTACTGACCATGGGTCAGTAAAAAAAAAAAGACAGAGACATTAACTACTTTGATCCATGATGCGGACCAAGCACGCCCATTGAAGTCTATGAGTCTGTGAAAATCACAAACACAACAGGGATGGCATCCATGGTTCGTCCATTAGATAGAAAATGCTCTTGAAATAAATTTTCAGCTGAGCAGCGTCTGTGAATGATGGATAATACACGGAGGGAAAAAACGGACACACAGATCCTTCACGGATGATACACAGACGCTTTTTTTATGGACGTGACACTGTGGATGAGACCTTAGCCACAGATCACAGATCACTGCTGGGGGTCTCAGTAGGAAGATACTTTGTGATCGATATATTGTCAAGTAAGGGTTGTCCAAAGTAGAGAGCCCCTTTAAGTGTCTGATAGGTGGGGGTTTTGATTAGCAGAGAGACAAGCTTGATTTATCGCTATCAGAGTACAGGTCTGGGCTTCCATTATTATCCCAGTGCGTCCCAAAAGAATTTCACCAGATTTAAAAGGCACGGCTTAATTTTTCCTACAAATAGCGCCACTCTAGCACGTGGGCAGTGCCTGGTATTGCAGCTAATGAGTCAGAACTGCAATATGACAAGGGTGGCACTGTTCCGGTGTGAAAGCAGTGAATAAGTGAATGCAATATGCAATGATTTCTGTATGGTCAGAAGTCTGCCCCCTCTTAACGCCGAGGTTCCCTTTTCTTTTCTTCCGCGCCGTCCGCGTGCTCGGGGGCTGTTTAGACAGGAGAGTAAAGTGTCCAGTCTGCTGCTCAGGAAATGAATTTCCACAGTTGCAAAGTGCGGCAGTAAGGCTGCTATTAGAGGCGATTGTGAGTCACTTCTGTCTGCTCTTAAACAGCATGTTTACTATAGGAAGGGCTTTCATCAGCCCAGGAAAGGGCGGCTAAAAATACCCGCTACACAAGCGAAAATTGCAATTTTCAGAAATAAGCATAACATTACATGGAAGAGACATGGCCGTCACCAATCACTGCCTTGTGATTACACCGTACAGTAGCTCCACGGTAAATATTCCCAGCTGGCCGGGCTCATGGGTGTGACTGTAGGAAAGAGCTGAAGCCATGGCTCCTCTATGGGATCTCCATCTATAGGAGGTCAAGGTGCTGAAAACAATGCATGGCGAGGATAATCCCCCTCTGCTTACTTACAGTCACGGAATCGTGTTAACTCTTACTTTGCCTGCAGCGTGCTGGCCTGGATGGGATTATTAATGCGTGTTTGCAGCATGGAGACACTATAAATGTTAGATTAGGGAACTGCCTTACAAGCGATTTCCTAATATATCTATAGATATAGATAGGAATCATGGAGCAGTGCAGCCGTAGAGAAATGAAATTAGGATCGATGGTGCCCTCCGCAGCACATGTCTCTCCTGGAATAAATCAGTGTATGTGCTTGAAATATATACACAGGGCGAGACGAAAGTCTGGACACCCCCTTTTAACTGGTGTAATCTGTAGAAAATGGAATTTCAATATGCAAAACTATTAATTATTATTTAGATTATCATTCCATAGCGCTGTACATATGATAAGGGGTGCACATACATAATACAGACAATTGCACTAAGCACAAACAAGACAAGTTACAAACTGGTGCAGAAGGAGAGAGGGCCCTGCCCGGGAGGGCTTACAATCTACACGGTATGGGAGAAGGGCACAGTAGGTGAATTATTTGCATTATTTGGTGGTAGAAAGGTTCTCAGCTGCCATTTTCAGATGCACCATATTGAATTCAGGTCAGGTTTTTCCAATGGGAAGGGGGGGTCATGTGATATATCAAACTTGGGTAAAAAATACTAAAAATCACATTGGAAGTGGGAGTTTTGACCTATCTCACCTAAAGTGCTTTACATGGAGTATTCTATGTGCCCACCATTCTGCCGGATGCACATATGTAGTTTAACGTTTATCCAGTCTTCGTGATCACACTGAAGAACTGCAAGATTTGGCCTTTTCGGGTTAGCCATATTGCCCTCAATACCCCATAATCACAAAGTGAAAACAGCATTTTAGAAATGTATTAAAATGAAAAACTAAAATTTTGCCTGGACATAAGTATTCAGACTCTTTGCTATGACACTTGAAATTTTTTTCTGGGGGCTTCCCATTTCTATTCATCATCTTTGAGATGTTTCTACACCTTGTTTAGACATGATTTGGAAGGACAAGGATATATCAGACCTCACAGCTGACAATGTATATCAGAGCAAAAACCAAGCCGTGGGGAGGCAAGAACTGCCTGTAGAGCTCAGAGACAGGAATGTGTGGAGGCACAGATCTGGAGAAAGGTACAAAAAAAAGCGGCTGCACTTTAAGTTCCTAAGAGCACAGAGGCCTCGGAAGAGAAGGGCCTTTGTACCCAAAAACCCAATGGTCACTCTGGCTGAGCTCCAAACATCCTGTGTGCAGATTGGAAAAACTTCCAGAAGGTCAACCATCACTGCAGCACTCCACCAATCTGGCCTCACAATTCTGCTGGAGAAGTCACTGTGTACATACATTACTTATATTGAACTGATCCTGAGTTACATCCTGTATTACACTCCAGAGCTGCACTCAGAGTTCTGTTAGTGAAGTCACAGTGTACATACATTACATATCCTGTACTGATCCTGAGTTACATCCTGTATTATACTCCAGAGCTGCACTCACTATTTTGGCAGACTCACAGTGTACAGTACATAGAATTATTTATTATACCAGAGTTAGTTTTTCCTATATCAGGTTATTGTATAGTACCTAATGTAAAGGTGAATCTTCCATAAATGCTGGGAGATTTCAGATCTGATTCCTGCAGTATTTAAAAAGTCAATCAATGTCTTCTAGAATTCAAGTTATGTACTGTAAAACTTTTCAAGGGAGTCTGTAGGCAGTTTTGAATTCCTATAACTGCTGACAGCACTTTATAGGTAATATGGACAACAAGGCAAAGATACCTAGTGTCATGGTCTTGCAGGTTGCATGAAAGAGGTCCCTTTATTTTCAGTGGGCTCTCGACACTGAAGCTTCCCGGTCCCTCCCCTCTGATCTTTATGATATCTGATGCGGTTTCCAGATCAGATTGGATGAAAATAAGGAAAAGAGGTTTGCTACCCATGCCCAGTCCGCAATGCACAGGCACTGGCAGTCGGCCAACCGCATGCGGATCATGACTCCATTATAGGGTCACGATCCGTCCGTTCCGCAAAAAGATAGGACAAGTTCTATCTTTTTGCGACATGGACGCACAGAACGGAACCCCAAGAAAGCACTCCATAGTGCTTCCGTTCCGTACCGCACCGCATCTCCGGATTTGCAGACCCATTCAAGTGGATGGGTCTGCATCCGTAATGCAATACGGCCACGGGGGACACACAGCCGTGTGCAAGAGGCCTACGTTTGCTTTCTCAGCCATCCCCATCACATATACAGGTCCTTCTCAAAAAATTAGCATATTGTGATAAAGTTCATTGTTTTCTGTAATGTACTGATAAACATTAGACTTTCATATATTTTAGATTCATTACACACCAACTGAAGTAGTTCAAGCCTTTTATTGTTTTAATATTGATGATTTTGGCATACAGCTCATGAAAACCCAAATTTCCTATCTCAAAAAATTAGCATATTTCATCCGACCAATAAAAGAAAAGTGTTTTTAATACAAAAAAAGTCAACCTTAAATAATTATGTTCAGTTATGCACTCAATACTTGGTCGGGAATCCTTTTGCAGAAATGACTGCTTCGATAGCGGCGTGGCATGGAGGCAATCAGCCTGTGGCACTGCTGAGGTGTTATGGAGGCCCAGGATGCTTCCATAGCGGCCTTAAGCTCATCCAGAGTGTTGGGTCTTGCGTCTCTCAACTTTCTCTTCCCAATATCCCACAGATTCTCTATGGGGTTCAGGTCAGGAGAGTTGGCAGGCCAATTGAGCACAGTAATACCATGGTCAGTAAACCATTTACCAGTGGTTTTGGCACTGTGAGCAGGTGCCAGGTCATGCTGAAATGAAAAATGAAATCTTCATCTCCATAAAGCTTTTCAGCAGATGGAAGCATGAAGTGCTCCAAAATCTCCTGATGGCTAGCTGCATTGACCCTGCCCTTGATAAAACACAGTGGACCAACACCAGCAGCTGACATGGCACCCCAGACCATCACTGACTGTGGGTACTTGACATTGGACTTCAGGCATTTTGGCATTTCCCTCTCCCCAGTCTTCCTCCAGACTCTGGCACCTTGATTTCCAAATGACATGCAACAGTCCAGTGCTGCTTCTCTGTAGCCCAGGTCAGGCGCTTCTGCCGCTGTTTCTGGTTCAAAAGTGGCTTGACCTGGGGAATGCGGGACCTGTAGCCCATTTCCTGCACACGCCTGTACACGGTGGCTCTGGATGTTTCTACTCCAGACTCAGTCCACTGCTTCCGCAGGTCCCCCAAGGTCTGGAATCGGTCCTTCTCCACAATCTTCCTCAGGGTCCGGTCACCTCTTCTCGTTGTGCAGCGTTTTCTGCCACACTTTTTCCTTCCCACAGACTTCCCACTGAGGTGCCTTGATACAGCACTCTGGGAACAGCCTATTCGTTCAGAAATTTCTTTCTGTGTCTTACCCTCTTGCTTGAGGGTGTCAATGATGGCCTTCTGGACAGCAGTCAGGTCGGCAGTCTTACCCATGATTGCGGTTTTGAGTAATGAACCAGGCTGGGAGTTTTTAAAAGCCTCAGGAATCTTTTGCAGGTGTTTAGAGTTAATTAGTTGATTCAGATGATTAGGTTAATAGCTCGTTTAGAGAACCTTTTCATGATATGCTAATTTTTTGAGATAGGAATTTTGGGTTTTCATGAGCTGTATGCCAAAATCATCAATATTAAAACAATAAAAGGCTTGAACTACTTCAGTTGGTGTGTAATGAATCTAAAATATATGAAAGTCTAATGTTTATCAGTACATTACAGAAAATAATGAACTTTATCACAATATGCTAATTTTTTGAGAAGGACCTGTATAGATGGTGTGGTCAGCAGTTTCAAGGGCTCAAAACTGTTGACAGATCAGCTTTAAAGTAACTTTAGCGCTAAATAGTAGCTGCATCTCCTGCCGAAGTTAGAATCAGATGCAGGAGCTGTAGTGTCAGGCAGGGTGGTCCAGATACCAAGGCAACTAGACAGGGGTCTCCTTGTGCTACATTGCCCAGCCATTTATACTTTAGGGGCATCATCTAGTGCACCTGTCTCCTAACAAATGTTCCTTTAAGAAATTGTAACATTGTATATAAAGAAGGTTCGTTTAACAGCTCTAAATGTTTGGATTATATATGATGTCAACACTTTGTTGTGGTCCCTTGAAGTAATGTAATTTGATAATGTAGCCCAAGGAGAGAAAATGTGTGCACCTTTGCTTTAGACCAGGGATGGCCAACCTGTGGCCCTCGAGCTGTTGCAAAACTACAACTCCCAGCATGCTTGGACAGCCTACAGCTATTAGGGCATACTGGGAGTTGTAGTTTTGCAACAGTTGGAGGGCCGCGGGTTGAGCATCCCTGCTTTAGACTAATCCTTCTCAGTTTGTGGCCTCAGCTCTGCCTTGATGTTCTCCTTCATCTCGTTGCACGTGAGAGTCAGACTCATCTACACGGTGAAACGAGGAGATCAGAAAAGCCCTTTTCGGAGTAGTTGGCACAGGTATAATAAATAATTTAATGACCAGACAACAGGGTGGCAGCGGGAAGGCTCTATTTATATCACCGCTAGCTACTAGTTTGATTCACTAGGGTAAATTTAGTCATTATGCCATAAATAGCAATTTTCCAGCGCTAAACCTTCTCCGCTACTCCAAGTATTTGAAAAAGTAGGTGATGCTCCAAGAATACTTAGAAATCCATCACTAAAGATGTCTTTAATAAGTGCTTTTGCCTGTACAGCAAGAAAGGAGGAGACACTGGCTGACGGTCAGAAGGTTTTTCCATGAGGATCTTGTCATTGCTTATTTTAAATTCACTTTTCTTTGTGTTGTACCACAATTTCTTGTGCTGAAGAGCTCCACTGTTGGCAGGGTTCCTAGATCACGAACTGAATTCCAAACTACAGTGAATACTGACACTAGTCCCACAGACAGAGCAGCAGGAGAACGGGAGGAATAAAGAGAAGGTAACTGTATGACAATGCAGAGTCTATGGAAAGCTGGATGACAACCCCTATCAGAGGCATGTGTTACTTGGCATTGCTGTATTTTACAGATTTCACCCACTTTACACATTCCTGATAGGACTGAAAGAAAGCATGGTCAATATAGGGCAATAGCCCGCATCCTCCGCCATCTATCACCCCACCTCAATCTCTACATATGCAATGAAGGTGTTTCTTGTAATCCTTCAACAAATCTGCAGGTGGATTATTTTTGCCCCCCCCCCCATTCTCTCCTTTTTCCAAAAAAATGAAAGGGGAACTTAAAATAGTTTCGCTCTGGACCCTCCACAGATCTTGATCTAACCCTACTAGCACAGTACGGTGGCTCAGTGGTTAGCACTGGTGCCTTGCAGCTCTGGGGTCCTAAGTTTAAATCCGACCAAAGACAACATCTGCATGCTTGTATGTTTTTCGCGTGTTTCCTCCCACCCTCCAAAGGTTTAAGCTCCAATGGGGACGACGAGTGATAATAATGGTGGCAAATGCACTGCAGAATATGTCAGCGCTGAATAAGGGAGTTCAATAAATAATGAATAAATATTAGTAGTTATTACCATCTGTGCAATGAAAATGGTGGTGTTGCCATAGAAACCTCCAGATGTTTGCTTCTAAACTGGAATATAAATGACTCACTGGACACATTACCACCGTCATACCCCTGTACATTGCTTCCTCACTGACATGTCCATCATCACGTCCAGTGGAGCAGGAACTGCACTGCAAAACTATAATATTTTCCTTCCTTCCTGGTGAAAAAGTGTCATTTTAATCACAGCAAGTCAAAGATCATTTACTTAAAAAAAAAAGAAAAAGAAAGATCTGTTCTTGATTGGCCCTCTTCTGCCAAGTGATCTTGACAAGCAATACTGCATCTTTATGGGAGTTGCCATCCAACTTTCCAACTAAATTATACCGCTGTCTTCCATCTAAGCAAGTTGGGTGACAATGTTCTCATCATGGCGACTTTCTTTAGTTCCATAAGATGCACAGTAAATCGATAGCACCCCCCTTCCTTCCTGTCTATACATTTGCATCATGTTTTCAGCAGGTAAGAGCTTTTCTATAGAATGGAAGACCCCCCATCCCTGTAAATGTGCTGCCTCCCTTCTTCCCAGTCTCCCTGCACAGCCTAAGAAACCTGATGCTGGGACAGGTGTTTACTGATCCCTTGTTCACCTGGGAAAAGATGTGTCTTGTAAGAGCCCTGGAGGCTTAAGTTCCAGCAGTGTGCTCATTGTGCAAGGGGAGGGGAGTGTATGGGAGGAATAGACATGAGCTCAGCAGAGGGAGAGCTGGAGTCACACAGGCACACACAGAACAAAAGTAGCCAGTGCTTAAACAGAAAGGGGGGTCCTGCTGCTGCCCTGCATTCTAGAGTCCAGTGGCTGCTGCTCAAGCCTGTAGGATCTGCAAGCTGCCACACCTTCAGGAGACTGTCATACTGTATGAGCTACCAGCAATCCCCATGGATAAGTGACTCACAACAAGCATCATCCTCCTCTGTGGAAACTGCCTGGGATTTCCAAGGTGAAACAGTGTCTTCCTTGAGTAAGAGCAGTTCATCTTCCTCCCCTTGGGCCAATGGATGTTTATTTCTCTTTCAACAAATGTTCTGCTGCAGAATTGATGCCCATGTAGATGTCTCCAGCCTTGCAGTGAGCCTGAAAGGTGAGTCTACAGATTGAACAGACCTCAGTATTGCTGCCTTATAGTAGTACCTCAGCCTTGTCCTTGGAGTCTTGTGGTTATGTAGATGTCAATATTTAAGCCTTGTAGACTTCACCTTGCATCTCCAGTCTAGCGATGAGTCGGAAAGGTAAAGTCTTGAGACAGTATTACAGGCATGGTGGCTTCTGTGTCCTCATGAGTCTAGTTGTCAGGTAGATATTACCTTCACCCAGTATCTACAGCCTCAGAATAATCCTGAACGTGAGTCTGGAGATCACATAGACCTCAGAATTATAGAGTAATATATATACTATATACATATATAGACAATATACATTACCGTGCATTTTCTTAGAATTGAGCCCAAAAGATATGTCTAGACCTCAATATTTCAGCCATGTAGAGATCACCTGTACCTAAGCCTTGGATTCAGCCTGAAGGATGGAATGATTGTTTAGATCTTAGTGATGTCACCTCTCTCCTATATACTTGTATCAGGCCTTAAAAGCGAGTCTGGGGATCACATAGACTTCATTATTTTAGCGAGGTAGACCTCACCTTGTAATATGTCTTGAAAATCTAAAAGACCTCAATATGTCAGCCATGTGCATTGAGCCCTAAATGTTCACCTCGTTCCTAGCTTTACAATGAGTCTGGAGATCACATAGACCTCAATATTTCAACCCTGTAGACCTCACTGTATATTTCCAAGGTAGCATAAATCTGAGAGGTGAGTCTATAAATAATATAGACATTAAGTAAACCAGCCATGTAGACTTCACTGGTACCTACAGTATAAATGGTCTTATGATTTTGTAGATCTCCAACTTTGTAATAAGTCTTAAAGGTGATGCTGGAGATCACATAGACCTCAATATTATAGTTTTCTTACTGTAGGTTGTTCATTAAGGTGTCTTTATAGCTATGCAGATCTTACTAGTTCAACCATGTTGGTATAGGTCTTGCTGGTAAAACTGAAGATCACATAGTTCTTAATATTGCAGTATGTGTTACCTGCCTGGGCTAGTCAAGAATTAAGGACCCATTTACACGCGCAGATTATCTACCCATAAATCTCCCCATACCTTAGTTTTCTGATCGGTGCTTACCAGGGTTGCCAACCGTCCAGAAATTTCTGGACAGTCTGGAAAATTAGGCAACTTTTTCCTGTGTCTGTGAAATAAAATAGATGTGTCTGTGGTTTTTTTGAGGCAGGTGGTACTTGACTAGATTATTTTGGTGGTAATTATTTTAATTTTACAGCTCACAGTAAATGCTGGTGATGAGGTGTTATCATTTTTATCATTCATTATGGTTTTCAAAAACATTGGGATAAATTGTCCAAAAAAAAAGAAAAATTCTGGTTGGCAACCCTGGTGCTCACTTACATTTAAGTTGGATAGTGATTTGTTTGTTCCAATACACTATGCATATTGTTGGCAGCACATCTCTTATTTACATGGGCAGCCGACAAATGATTTTTATGCCCACATAGAAGATGCAATGTAACAAAAAGCAGGCATTTGCTCATTTGTCGGCTGATTGCTGGGCATGTGTACATGGAGCAAATGTTCCTTCAGCCGGTCCTCGGCCTCTGTAAAAAGGCCTTAACTTTCACATAGAATGGAATGGGATAAAAATTCAGCAATGTGCCTGTGATAAATCCCCCTTGTGTAGATAAGATGATGGAGATCTGCACAGGAGCCTATGGCCACAGTATGGTACAGGTGATGGGTGACACATATTGTGACATCTGAAGGCACACACTGTGCTAGGAAAATCTTCACTTGTTTGGTGTTTGTCTTAGGAGCAATGATAATATAAGGTGGTGGTGGTCACCATTTTGTTGAAGGCAGTATTCTGCAGATTTTAGGACATGATGAGGGTTGCAGTTTTACATCAGGATGAAGTATACTGCTGTTTGGAGTATGGCAGTAAGTTGTATTAGTGATAAAAGATGGGGTACAGTTGTTTGCAGATACTTTATAAACAGGGGGAGGCTGGGCCACTTAAAGTGGCCCTGGAAAAAATAAAAGTGGCCCGATGTTGTAGGCGGGTCAAAAGTGACAAAAGATGGGGCCAAAGCAAGTGAGTGGGACCAGCAATACCATATTGCGGCACATTATACCACCCCAGCAGAGCCAAATGCCATAGTGTATTACAAAATACCTCTCCAGAAGTTGCCCCTCTGTGGTGGCCAGCCCCAGCTGCCACGTTCTGTCCTCCTACTCCAGTTGCCTCAGGATGGCAATACAGTTGAATTCAGGAGTCAGAAGGGGGGCGTCAGATCATTACTTACCATGGCTGGCGACCGTAGTATGGATGATGAATTGCCACTATATAAAGAACAGGTAGGTGGATATTATTAAGGTTGAATATATTTCATTCCATGTTTCTTTCTTTCTTATCCCCTATGGATCTATGTAATCGCTGCTCTATATGACTACACTAGTTTTGCCTGCTCAGCAGTAGTATTGCTGATGACCCAGTTGGATTTTCGCAGGTCAGCTTGGGGGGGGATTGGGTGATGAGATTAAACCTTCCATGTGTTGTCATGCGACCCCTTCGATAACTATTAGGATGATCGGCCTCTCCCACCGTAAATTTGCAGCTTATGTTCTGCTTCCTCCATTTGATGGTTTATTTGTAGTGTCTTTTGTAGTTGTTGGCCGCAGTGTTAATAGGATTCATGTCCTCTTTGATCTTCATTTGACATTATTAAGTCTTTAATGTTCCTATAATGGAGCTTGTCATCCTGCTTATCATCATTCATGAGGAATAGGTACTTTCCTTTGGTTTTATATCTGCTTTAGTTTTTCATGTTTGGTTTTGTTGCTGGACGGGGAGGTGTTCCTATAGATTTCTCTTAGTAGCCTTATCCCAACCAGTAAATGATAATTCATGTCCTCCTGTTAAAGTGGGTTTCCCAGACCCTTAAAGGGGTTGTCCCATGACTAATGGAAAAAATGGAAAAAAATAAAAAAAAATATAGTACATGACAATCTTTTCTAACAAAGCTAGAACCAGCCCTGTACCTCACATGGATCCAGAGATCTCCTCATTCATTGCTCTGCATTTATATCAAGCTGACAGCTCCAGGGGAGTGTCTTTTCTGCTGCAGCTAAGGGGGCGTGTCCATGTTCTCCCTATCACAGCTCAGGAGGCAGTTACAGGATGGAACTGAGCATGTGCGGCCATCTCAGTGAGCAGGACAAAGAAATAAGAGAAAAAAGCAAACAGCAGGTAGTGCTGTACAAATTTTTAATTATATGCAATTTCAAAAGTATTCAGATCCAGGTGCTGGTTTGAAAACTGTAAAATATTTTTCGTGAGACAACCCCTTTAAAGAGAGTTTCTAGAAATAAAGCCTAAAGGGGATGAGAACAATTAGAAAAAATATGGCTTTTTCCTTTCAGAAACAGTGTTACACCTGCCCACGGGCTATTGCAGCCTACTATTTTGTGTGTAACAACACACAAAATAGTAGGACTGATGTGTCACTGCTTCTGGAGGAAAGCAGCCATGTTTTCTAATCCTGTACATTCCCGTTTCAATTCCTTACTTTTCTCAGGATCTCTGCTTGCTGTAGGCAAGTGAAAATATCAGAATACTTTCTTGTACTGATTCCTGCATGTGTATTAGTTGGACAGGATCAGGCCTGATTTTCAGATTCTGTATGTAACTGAGAATGTTTCTATTCACTTAGAAAGCAAGCAGAGATCTTTAAAGTGGTGAGGAATTATATTTAGTACTTATTGGGGTCATTTATCAAACTGGTTTAAAGTAGAAATGGCTCAGTTGCCCATAACAACCCATCAGATTCCACATTTCATTTCCAAAGGAGCTGTGAAAACTGAAAGGTGGAATCTGATTGGTTGCTATGGGCAACTAAGCCAGTTCTACTTTACACTAGTTTGATAAATGACCCCATATGTTTAATCCACTGAGGGTTTTTTTCAAATCAAATCGCCTTTATTTGCCTTCTTTTTCACAAAATCATGACATCATGCAACAACTTTCGCAAACAAACACGATTTTACCGCACCATGTGAATCAACCACAGCAGAGATTTTACTTTTCTTCTGTTTTCTTGCAGCTGCCATTTTGCCACAAAAAGTGACAACAGCTTTTCAGAAGCTGATGTTAACCATTCATTTTTCTCACATTGATCTCAATCAATAGAGAAGTGACGGTTTTGCCATTCGCGTCTGAGAAGGTAGTTCAAAGATGACAAGCAATTTGGCTGCGCATCCTGTTGTCACTTCTTCAAAAATGTCCGCCTTCACTGTATTAAAAAAAAAATGGCCATATCTCTGTAAGTAACTTAAACAGAAAAGCTAAACTTTGGCAGCTAGTGCTAACTTCTTATTTACTGAAATATGGTCAATTCTACATTTTGGGTGGAAATGCCCTTTAAAAAACAATATATATATATATAGGCTGACAGGAAATGCACCTTAATCAGAGGCAAATATTGTTAAAGGGGTTATCCAAGAGTCAGACAGATCCTCCCAGAGTGGCCAACCCTTGGTGGAGATCATACTTATCTGGTCCACTGCACTGGGTTCGGTGTCCAGGGGCGGATTGGCCATAAGGAAATTACCTGGTGGGCCGAAGCCCCGGGGGCCGCCCGAGCTTACCTGTCTGCTGCTGGCGGGGTACATAATGAGCTCTCAGTGGTAAATAATGCTGTGAGAATTCAGGTACTCATGTACCCGGCCAGCAACCGCACATGCCCTCCCGAATTCAACTGCTGTGGCCACATCTCACCTCATCAGAGACAAATGGTGGCCATCTATTGATGGCCACCACAGAGGGACATCTTTTGGGGCAATATATTGTGCTGCACTGTGGTATATCGTTCTGCAGGCATGGTATATTGCACTATGAAATTTCTGACCCCGCCTACTTGTGTTGCACCACCTTCTGTTTAGTTGAACCCCCCTAAAACATGGGGCCAGTTTTATTTTTATTTTTTTCCAGGGCCACTTTACGTTCCCAGTCCGCCCCTGTCGGTGCCTAATGCTCCCACTGTTCCTCCCTGCCTAGCTGAGATCTATCGATGGGGGAATGCGTGACCGCTGCAGACAATCACAGGCCGCAACGGTGACCAGGTAAGTATGATCTCCACCACTGGTCGGCCACTCTGGGACATCTGTCTGACTTGTGGATAAGCTGTTTAAGAGGAGGATATCATAATAATTGACTTTGAGGTAGCATTGAGTGCTTGACCAAGTGATCGCCACCCTGGTGTACAAGGACATCATTTATTTGACTAGTGATGTTTAAACGTTCTTTCTCATAAGTAGCTGTGAACTTCTGTATAAAGCCTAATAATATAGGAGAGATGTTTACTGTGCTGGTCTCTAATTTATGGAGAGGCGCAGGCCTTGTCATAAATTAGGTGCATCCCCCAAAAATCCACGGCAGATCAGAGCTGCCGGAGATTTTGGGCTTTATTTGCACCAGAAAACTATTGTAAATGAAGTTAAATTTGTCTGGTTGGCTGGGCATGCCCCTCTCCCATCCCCTATTGTAAAAGTGGTGAGAGCAGCAAAGAAGAGGTGATAAATCTTCTAATGGTTCTACCATAAATGATCTCACTTTAAACTGATCCATTTTTATGTTAGACAGGAAGACGTAAGCTGAGTGTGGAAGTGTAAAGCATGGTGCTGTGATTTGTTCATTTGGAAATTTCGTGTGCATTCTGAGTGATAAATGGCTATTTTCCAACCGGTTGCTATAGATTTCATCAAATAGCTGATCTGGGATCGGCTTTTATAAACACGTTAAGACAAAGCAAATAGAGCACTGAGAAAATAAATGAATGGATTTTCTGCTCTTGAAAGGACTTTGTTAGGCAGCAGTGTATTAAGAGCTCATCCAGAAATATTTAGATATCCGCTGTGTAACTTCATTGCTGAATGTCGTTCCATTGTCCCAGGATGATAAAGGACAATATTGTCCGTTCCACCTGCTTGCAGAATGCATACAGTCACGGCAGACTCAATACGGAGGCGGACGCTAGTGTCGAGCGAATCGGGTTCGGACTGCTCTATCTGAACCTGCTTTGTTGATAGTATGCACTCAGTACCGCAGTAAAATGTATGGGCTCCGCTGAGGCCTTCTTCTTCTAGACACAAGTAACGCGAGACTTGCTTAGTCTCGTGCCTGTGACGTTACAGTTCGGTTCTGCGCATACATTACTGTTTCAAACGCCGAACTTGGGTTTTTGCCTCATTAACGAAGCCGAGTTCGACTTCGGATTTTGAAACAGTAATGTATGCGCAGAACCGAACTGTAACGTCACAGGCTGCGGTACTGCGGTACGGCGCACATATTATAAACAAAGTTTTGAAACAATTGGGTTCAGATAGAGCCGTCCGAACCCGATTCGCTCAACACTAGCGGACACCAACAACAGCAGAATATGGGCTCCTCGAGACAGCTCCTAATCTGATAACAGTGGGCCAAAGACCACCTCATACATGACAGTCAGGTGCCACTCCGGTTGATCACACCTATCTCTTGGTCATTGCAGAGCCATGACCAGCAAGCAATAGAATGCTTTGCAGCCATGGAGAAGCAACAGGACGCTGGCTTTTCATGACCAGGGCGCTCTTCGCATAGCGGTGCAGCACTATACCGCTGCATTGGGCAAGACAGCTGATAAATACAGCAGGGGGCGCTAAGCAGCAGTATTGGCATGTGCAACAAGGAGGGGAGGGTTTCCGGTGCCCCCTTCCCCTAAAATAAAGCTCCACCGCGGCAGCAGAGCTTATCACACTACTGTGTCTGGCGAAAAAACTCACATACTGCCAGGCAGAAAGTCAGTGGAGTCCAGGGCCTCCTCATATCCTAATGTTTGGATACTGTTTTGGGGTATTTAAACATATAAATACCTGACACAGAAAGCCCATAGGAGGAGAGAACTACAACCTCCATACCAAAAACGTTGGGGTGCTGTGTAAAATGTACATAAATTAAATAACAGAATTTAATGATTTGTAAATCTCATAGACCCAAATTTTATTCACAGTAGATTATGGAACACATTGGATGTTGCATGTGCGTCATTTTAACATTTCATAAAAAAAATGAACTGCAGGCCGGCCAATCCAGTGCCCGGACTCTTCTTCTGTGAAGCCATGCTGTTGTGATGGATGCAGTATGGGTTTTAACGTTTTCTTGCTGAAATATGCAAGGCCTTCCCTGAAAGAGACGTCTGGATGGGAGCATAGGCTGTTGTGAAACCTCTATGAACTGTTCAGCATTGATAGTGCCTTCCCAGATGTACAGCTTTAACTTGTATTTGTGGATTGCACGCTGAAGTGTGTCCAGTACAGAATCATGCCTGATTTTATTGCAGTGCCGCATTAGGGCCTGTGGATCACAATCCTCCAATCCTCACAATCCTTCAATGGACGGGTTTAACGTTTGGGGTATCCCTTACCCTTTAAGAGGTTTTTACGATTATATGTCCCTCTGTTAGAGTAAGTAGTCATGACGCCAGTAGCCTTCCAGCAACGGAAGCACTAAGCTCCCTTTAAAGGGGTTGTCCAAGTTATATTTATTATAGGTCATCAATATCAGATCGGCTGGGGTCCGACACCCGTCACCTCTGCCGATCAGCTGTTTGAAGAGAAGGTGCGCGAAGTGCCAGCGCCACCTCCTCTTCACTGTTTACCTTCTCGCCGTTGCATCTGCAGAGGTGAGCAGGTGTAATTACACCTAACCGTCCCATTTATTTCAATGGGACAGATCGTTAACATACACTTGTATAGGAGCGATCCGTACCATTGAAATAAATGGGACGGCTTGGGTGTAATTACACCTGCTCACAGCTGCAGATGCAACAGCGAGAAGGTAAACAGTGAAGAGGAGGCTGCGCTGGCACGGCGCGCGCCTTCTCTTCAAACAGCTGATCGGCGGGGGTGCCGGGTGTCGGACCCCAGCCGATCTGATATTGATGACCTATCCTGAGGATAGGTCATCAATAAATATAACTTGGACAACCCCTTTAAGAGAATTGTTGGATTGCCAGGGTGGTGTAGTAGTGGCCACAATATCCCTGAAGATGTTGTGTTGCACGTGTCACGGTGCTCCTTACATGGATACGGTTGGATCCCAGACGTGGTCGTCCGAAGCAGTGCACAAGGGGTAGTTAACTTGGATAGTGTAGAAATAAAGTTGAGTCCAGACTCGGTTGTATGGAAGTTCAACAGTTGATTTAATTTGCATAAACGATAATCCAAACAATCCACATAACTTGTCTTGGTTCCCAACAGGTTTTAGCAGGACTTTGGCAGGCAAACAACTTCTGCAAAACAAACTTCTCTCTGCTGAATCTGTAGTGTACTCTCTCAGCTCTGCTATGTCAGCAATATTAAATAGGAATGCTTTCTGCTTGATGCTGTTGTTCTGAGTCTGTCTCTCACTGTGATCCTAGGAACGTCTTGTCCTGGCTGGCTTTTAGAGAGAGCTCAGTCCCAAAGGGACGAGCGTCTGCGTTTCTCCCTACTGCATGGAGTATAGGAACTAACTGGTTCTAACTAGATCGTACTTTCTCCTTGGAGGAGAGTATAAGACAGCTAGAAAGCCAGGTTCCACCCTCTGTAGTGTAGAATAGCACTGCTAAATATGCTGCCACCCACTGGGGAACCAGGTTATTACATGACCTGGAATAAAGGCATAATATAATATGGTTATTGCATATACAGACAGAAGCAGGGTGTAGGAGTGGTAATGCCACTTGGGGGCGTTACACATTTGCATTTCTACAGATTTTCTAAATCTTTGCTGATATTAATGTACTGTAGAAGATGGGGTATTCAAAGTCTTTGCAGATTTGTATTGGGGGGAAATTTTCTGAAATTGTTCCACAGAGAAAATACACCTCATTTGAGCCACACACCAACAAGACACACTTGAAGGGCGGGTGGGTGTTCCATTCTTCTGGTCGAGGACAAGCGTGAATGGAAGGCCCCACCCTCACAGATCCTTAATAACAGGTACTATTGCTCCCCTTCTTTTGTTAACCCTTTCTATCCCTAGACTAGCTACAAACCCAGTCATGTCTGGGCCTCCACTTTGGCTTCGCCCTTCTCTATCCGTCTCCTTTTACACAGAGTGCCAACTTATTTGGACTTGGGGTTGTACAAGCGTACTTGGGCTATTAGTATGGGCTCTAGAGGATATTACAGGGAGGGCTATATTAGCTGAGGAAACTACAATTCCCAGGTTGTTCTTATGAGGTCTCAAGAGAATATTACAAGAAGGGATGTTAAGGAAAAAAACTACAACTCCCAGCATTTATCTGGCTCGCAGCTCTGACACTGAATCCATCACTTCTCCTTACAGGCAACGCAGGACAGGAGCTCCGCCTCCTCGTGTCACGTGACCATCCTCTCAGGTGTCTCCATAGCGGAGCTCCCTCCCTTCCTCCAGCCACAACTAAGAAAAATTCTAGAAAAAATTCCTACCGCCCACAACATGCTTTCCTAAATGCTTTTCACCTCCTATTATACAGTCACATGACCTGGAGCCCATAGCCCATAGGCATTACCCTCATTATACTTTCCCCTGTGGTACTCACTAGGGTACCTGGATGATTTGCACTTCCAGAGGTCCGCCGGGTTGGCAGATATGCCTAAAACCCACTTGTGATGTCACAGCTTTACTAAAAACCATGTTTCATGTCGCAGCCAGGTACCTGACAGTTTGTGACGTGGCCAGGGCAGAGCAGGGTCACACCCCGTTCCATTGCGCAGAGAATGAGGATGGGGTGGCATGTATGGGTCTGCTGCAATGTTAACATACTTGTGCCCAGCTTAGTGGGTGGCATACAGAGAATTTCCTGTACTGATGCATCCACTTCCCATACTTCTCCAGTTCTGCCCCAGGAACGCCACAGAATACCCGCTTTAAGGCATATAAACAGAAACTATAACCCTTTTTGGTCTAATTTGCAAGGCATTCCTGGAAAGTATACCCGCTCTAATATCGCTTCATGAGTGGGCCATTCAGGTGAGGTGGAAAGGCTGGGTAACCATGCCATTCATCCGGCGTCATGGCAGGTTACGGTGGGATTTGTGAAGAGACTGGATATAACCATCACCAGGATAGGAGATTGATCTGGATTTATATGTGACCTTGACTCACCAGACAATATGGAAAATTGTATTTGTATTGTTTTGCATACAGCGCGCATCATTGCTTGGTTTTTCAGGAATAGGGCTTTTATCTCAGTTTTGTCTCCCTTCCCCCTCCCTTCACTTGCACTGTCCTCACTCACACTGAATTATCACATGCACTGCCACATCTCCTGAAACACTCTGTGCTGTCAGGGACACTGATCTTTTGCACTGACTATATTCGGATTCCGCAGATACCTGCGATTGATCTCCATGATGCACATCATACAGTATTGTATGCCCCGCAGTACATTTCTGTATGTGGCCCCCTATTATATATATTGCTATACATATATTAATATAATCAAATGCAGTGTAAACAATGGCAAGAAATGATTCTCTGTACATTGTCATGATTGTTCCTTGAGAACGCTCATTTGCACAGTGCAAGTCGTGTTCTGTATCTTACCTTTCACAGTAACCTGATGCCTTGTGGCACCCTCACCTTGCAGGGGGATAGCCTTACACAGTGACAGCAGCGTCCATACCTGCATCACCGAAACACAGTGCAGCCTCCAGAGCCCTGACCGCATCCTCGTCACTGATATTTGTAGCATGGGTTGGTTCTCATTAGTGCAGAGGTTTTATTCAAAGTTATCTAATCCAAATCTGTAACTACCCTCCACCCCCAAGTGTAATACTTCGGTTATGGCACTTGACTCTTCATATGGGGCAGGGACGCCTTTGCTCCCACTAATGGGTCAGGATAGAGGTGCGACTGCAAACGCTACACCCCTTATAGCAGGGGTCAGCAACCTCCGGCACCACAGCTGTTGGGAAGTTACCACTCCCAGCTATGCTCCATTCACTTTTGTTGGAGTCTGGAGAACAACCAAGCAAGTGAGCATGCTGGGAGTGGTAGTGTCATAACAGCTGGATTACAGCAGGTTGCTGACCCCTACTTTACAGTGTCTCTTCAGGTGAGATACCCTGTTTTGCACGTGCATGATAAAAAACTGACTGCGGTACCCAGACCCGAACCCGGACTTCTTCACTGAGGTTCGGGTTTGGGTTAGGTGTTCTGTATATTTTATTATTTTCCCTTATAACATGATAATAAGAGAAAATAATAGCATTCTTAATACAGAATGCAAAGTAAAATGTGGCTTATGGGGTTAAAAAAATAATAATATTAACTCACCTCATCCACTTGATCGCGCAGCTGGGATCTTCTTCTTTCAGGACCTGCCAAATGACATAATAGAATTCTATCTTCATTCAGCAGGACCTGCGCTGACATCACTGTGCTCACCCACATGGTGAGTGCTTTTACGTCATCAAAGGTCCTTTGGCAGGTCCTGAAAGAAGAAGAAAGAAGATGATGCTGGCTGCGTGAACAAAAGGATGAGGTGAGTAAATGTTTTTTTGTTTTTTTTTTAACCCCTAAAGCCACATTTTAGTAAGCATTCTGTATTAAGAATGTTACTATTTTCTCTTATAATCATGTTATAAGGGAAAATAATACAGTGAATTGACTTTTATCAATTTACTTACATCATCTTCTAGCAACCATGCGTGAAAATCGCACCGCATCCACACTTGCTTTTGGATGCTTGCGATTTTCACGCAGACCTATCCATTTCTATGGGGCCTGCGTTGTGTGAAAAACACAGAATATAGAACATGTTGTGATTTTCCCGCAATGCACAAGTGATGCGTTAAAATTACCGCTCATCTGAACAGCCCCATTGAAGTGAATGGGTCTGGATTCAGTGCGGGTGCAATGCGTTCACCTCACGCATTGCACCCGCACCGAATTCTCGCCCGTGTGAAAGGGGCCTAATGGCCAGAATTTACTGTGGTTATTCCCATCTTGGCCATGAAAGGCCAAGATAAGGACAACACCTTTAACCCCTTGTATATGTTACTATTCCTTATAGTGCTGCTACTACCTATGCTGTATGTATATCAGGTGATTAGGACGGTCCCGGGCACCTTTACCATGGTGAGGCAGACCAGTTAGTTCAGGGCCTTCCTTTAAAGCGTCAATAACATTGAGACATATCAGGTTGTGATCGGTGGAGGTCTGAGTTAGAAAAGACACTCCCCTGAGCTGTCATCTTGATGTAAATCTAGCAGAGCAATGAATGGGGAGATCTCTGGATCCATGTGAGGTGCAGGGCTGGTTCTAGCTTTGTTAGAAAGAGATTGTCATGTCCTATATGATGTCTGATCCTCATTTTTTACATTATTCATGGGAAAACCCCTTTAAGGGAACCCTGTGGCATTATGCAGAATGCAGAGTCATAGGAAAGCTGTGCTATGCCATTCTAGAAGGCATAGTAAGTAAGGGATAAATTGTAGTGTAGTTGATGCCCAGAGTTGTTGGGTGTACACCTGTGGTATGGAGACAGTCCCATTGTGTGAGTGGATCAGGAGCAGAGATGCAGATAAAATGGGAGACTGCAGGAATGGCCAAAGAAGAAGAGCCACTGATACCACCACCAAGGAGGTTGGTTAGAGACAAGGGCTAAAGTAGCAGAGGGTTGTATGAATTGTGCTGAGCCTAACAGAGTAGCCATAAGCAGTAAGGTGGCTGAGATGGGTGCCACTAAGCTAAGGCAAGTAGGACCTTGTGGTCTGTTGAGACCAAGAGAAACACAGAGACACCACATCTGCTGTCATGCAGCGGTTTGGTCCAAGTATGTTGCTTGAACCTAAGACGCAGCCAGAGAGAGTTTGGACAGGCCTAGACAAGTGCTAACAGTAGCTGAGAAGACCTGAGAGACAGTAACTGTAAAAGCCCGCAAAAGAGTCAGAACTGAGATAGTGACGTGAGCGGATGGAGAGGAAGAGTCCGTGCTGTCTGTGCGCACCACACTGATGAGAATTGCATTATTAAGACATATTTAAGCACTGTATCTTCCTTGAGAAAGAATATAAAGCAGCTTGAAAAATTACTGGTTGTGTCTAATGCTTGAGAAAAAAAAAAATTATATCCTGAATTTGCCTCCTAAAAACACATTTGGGGTATATCATACATGAGGTCCCATATGCATTTGCTTAGGCACAGATCAAGGGATTCATCAGTTGTCAAATTTCGATCAAGTCCTAAGTGAAATGTTTAAATGAGAGGGCCTGCAAATAATAATCATATACCTAGAACCCAACAGGGCTTTACCAGTGGTCTTTTTTCCAGAATTTGTAGACTAACTCTAGAATGTTATATCATGTATTTTATCCCTGGTCCTTCAGTGCCTTTAAAGGGGTTTTCTGGGAGTAAAATATTGATGACCTATCCTCAAATGGCCTTCTAGAAAGTAAGGATATCTTTAGATTTGTGGGCCTGCAACTAGTTAACATACCTAGAGCCCCTCATGGCATTGCCAGAGCTCTTCTTTGCAAGATTTCTACACTGCTTCTTGAACTCTTGAATATTATGGATGTAGTCCACACTCGGTCCATAGATGTCTATAAATTGTTCTTAAGAGTTGATGGGAATCAACAGCAAAAAGCGAGTTTATACTGGTTGGGGTCCTTGTTTTACATTTGGTTTGTATAAAATAGGATAGAAGTAAATCTTATCATTCCAGTAGTGTCTCCACTGACAAAATAAGACCTTGTGATCTCTAAGCTTCTTGGTCTCTCTTGGGTTTAGATGTTCCTATAGCTGCAGTCTTTCATTTAAGAAATACAAAAAAGAAACTAAATAAAAACATAATGACCCCCTGTTTACTAAAACCTACCACAAGGTAGATCTCAGCTGTCTCCAAGTCTCATAATTGGAGCTTAGCTGAAATCTTTAATATGTCAGGCGCTACAATGTATTAATTTAAAGTTTGATGTGTTGCATTTACTTTGCTAGATTCTTTGTGCTACAGTATTAAGACCAAAGCCTGGGATTTGCCTTGTGGAACAATATATCCTGTCTTAAGCTGACATGTGATACCTGCTAAGAATTATGACATTTTTCACTGACATTTGGGGAGGCTATAGCCCCTTTAAAGGAATGGGATTGTAACTTGCTGCTCTACTCGCAGTCTTTGTTCCTTTCTTTACATTTAGTTCTTCTCCCATATATTGTACCATGGTCATGGAATAGGCATGAAGGGAATAGCAGGAACCATGCCCTTTTATCCTGTGTTCCAAAACTTGGAAGAATACCAGAGAGTCCAGTTTGATCATTGCTATAGGACCCCTTGTCTTCCATGTATTCCAAGACTACACAGAATCCAACATGTTTTACAGTTGTAATAGGAGGAATCTGTCCCGGTGATATTTTGAGAGAGATGCTTTGGAAGGAGAGATCCACTGGGTGACCAGGTGACAAAACTAGCAGCCCTCTTTACAGCTAATGGAGAATGCTCAAGTAGTCTGGAATGTCAGAAGTAACATAATTCACCAGTTTGATGCCATAATGAATAGATGAATAGTTGATTGTTTGCTGTTTTGGAACATTATAGTAGCTGTGCCCTCCTGTGGAGAGAATTAAGCACCCAAGTAAAGTTTCTTCAAGCCACAATTGGCTACTGAGTGTTTTCTTTGTTCGGAAGCCCCTAAAAACCCTGCAGGTGTTTGCCCCCAAATGAAAAGGGATTACAATTCTCTACCATGTCCCAGCTATCTTCTGGTTTCTTAGGATTGTTCCCTAAAGATGAAATGTAAGTCATCAAGATTATGTATTGGTGTTCATGTTGGGAGTTGTAATTTTGCAGGTTAGAGACCACTGCTACACATCTACATAGAAGTACATTCTGTACAACTTTTGTACATATAAAATTACCAAATATTTGATGTAACACTTTGTACTACATCCCCATGTGCAGATATTTAGCCAGGGGCTGATTGGTCATGGATTCCTTTATCCCACACAGAAATCTCTGCATATTTTCACCTGTGCCTGATTTGTACATATTATAAAGTCTCTGCAACGTGTTATTGTATAGTAAAATAACATGTAATTATGGCTTTCTGCACAGACTTGTTGTTTTGCTATGTATGGCAAAATTACAGTGTAGGCACTCCAGGTATGTTTTGTACATTCACTTATAGCTATGTTAACCGTCTGGGCGCTGGTCAGAAAATTAAACTGTTCTTTAATAATAATGTCCTATGCCTTCGTCAGAACTTTTCCTTCTCTGTACAGTTTCTGTAACAATAGGCCTCTATTTTATAGAATAAATCTGTCTTGTTATACATGTGGTGACCCAATGTGAAGGAGAAATTGGAGGAGTTGGAGCCACGCCGCCAGTGGAGGGGAACAAAATCTTGCCATCAGGGTTAAAGATGAAAGCTTTGGTGACTAAGTCAGTGCCTTCATCAGGCCATAATCCATAATTGTTATACATATAATGGTTATACCCATCTCAGACTTTGCTGGCATATCGCTAGGATATGCCACCAAGGTCAACTAGATTTAAGTCCCACCTCTGGATCCGCTCCTCTGTCCAGAATGGGCCGCCAAAATTAAGGTGAGCGAGCTTGGCTATTTTCAGAATTCCCATAATGGTTAATGGAGAGAGCGCACCATGGGCCACCTTTCCATTCACCACTAGGTACTGCTCGAAATAGCCATGCCCATGCTCGATTATTTTTGGAACTCCCATATTGGTGAATGGAGAGTGGATTTTATTGCGGTGTCCACTTTCCCTGACTTTGGGTGGCCCATTCTGGAGATAGGAGTGGACCTGCACATATCTGACATTGGTGGCATATCCTAGAGAGATATCCTAGCCTGATGGGAGTATCCCTTTAATACTTTGCCGACCCCAGTGTGTAACTGGTCAACCAGACTAATAATTATTAGTCCCAGGCTGTGACACAGAGGTCCAGTGGCCCAACTGAAGAGGACTTTGGAGCATCTGACTTGCCACTAGGTTTATTTCTTATGCAATGATCTAAAAATAACCTATTAGATGTATTAATGATATGTACAATGATGCAAACAGTACAACATAGTTAAATATGGTGCAAGTACATGTTCTTTTAAGAATCATGTTCTGTGGCAGGCCCAAATAACCAAACTCAGCCTAATCCCATATTGCTGCATTGCTTGACAGGTGTATTATTCAGAAACCTAATCCACTGGATCACCATTACAAAAATGACCAATGAATTACCAAAACAGGTTACAATAAATCTTTGTCGCACTCCGTGAAGTTGCTGTAAGTAGGGTTCCAACCCCGTTTCCAATAATAAATGCAACTACAGCATGTATATTTTAGTTTTGATAGTAGAGATTTTTTATTCAACATGCGGCAATATTCATTACGTTTCGGCACGCAGGCCTTCCTCAGACACTATGCCACAGGTGTAAAGAAGGAGAGATAGAAGGGTAGACACAGTACTTTGAAATATGTGAAGACACATGTAAAGGAAGATGCTTTTTCCTTCACATGTGTCTTCACATATTTCAAAGTACTGCATCTACCCTTCTATCTCTCCTTCTTCACACCTGCGGCATAGTGTCTGAGGAAGGCCTGCGTGCCGAAACGTAACATGAATATTGCCGCATGTTGAATAAAAAATCTCTACTATCAAAACTAAAATATACATGCTGTAGTTGTATTTATTATTGAATTACCAAAACAGTAATCTACTAGATTTCCAGGAGGATATAAAAAAAATACTCAATCACTATCTATCAATTCTAATCCAATAGATCACCAGAGATAGAAAAATATATGCTGGAATACAAGATATAGTCTTATTATCTACTAGTATAAAAAATTATCTGCTCATCTACTGCTTCACAAGAAATGACACCTGGATCAACAAGGATGGCCATTAGATTACTCAGGATGACTTCCAGCTCACTGGTTCATTAGTTACAACAATCCATAAGATCACCTCTTGAATCCATTGGGTCCAGGGGCGAACTGGGAACTTAAAGTGGCCCTGGAAAAAATACTAAAAGTGGCCCCGTTTTGTAGTCAGGTCGAAATTGATGGAAGGCAGGGCCAGCAATAGCTTATTGTGGCACATTATACCACCCCAACAGAGCCAAATAACACAGTCCATCACAAAATACTGCTGCCAGCAGCACAAAAAACCTCCCCAAAAACTTCCACTGGCTACCTGTGTGGAGGACTCACGTGGCCCCTGAGCATCGGCCCACCGGGAAATTTTACTGTAAGATCTATGGCCTATCCGCCCCTGATTGGGTCAAGATAGATGATCACAGGATTGCCAGGAGTTAATTCTAAAGCTCTGGATTACCAAAGATAAATGCTAAAATTTGGACTAATTGACTGGATCACTAGAAATAATGTTGAATCCATTTGATCACCAGAGGTTAAAGCAAATCCAGTGGATCATCATGGGTGGCATATTGTTTACTTATTATCACTAGATCACAATTGGCGATCCACTGTTGAATTTAGTCACCATTCCACTATTTCCCCATGCTAAGTTATTTTCATAGGCAATATATGACAACCCCACTTCCAAAGAATTTTTGTTTCTTTTTAAGGAGTTGTCTGGTTTCAAAAGCATTTCACATACTGTATTAGAGAATTGTGGGTTAAATTGGGAAGGGGTTTCCATTCAGGACTTTCATCAGTTTGCCAAAAAGTGCCTGCAAAGAGTGTCTCTCCTTGCATTACACCAATGCCTAGTGATTTCAGTGGTTATTGCGTCATATTTCATTTCACCTGTGGTGGCGCTGTAGGGAAATGGAATGCTTTCTAATTACAACTAACCGCTGATTGTCCATGGAGTGGGATACCCTGTAATCATTTTATCATTGGGGACCCTTTTAAGAAAATATGGTATAAAACCTCTTTTAACAGCTAACTATGCAGTGCTGCAGAAATTGAAGATGGCAAGAAAACTGACCTTCCTGTAATAATACTTTCAAGCACTAGGATGTAATTTATGAGTTCATTCTAACCAGAGGAAACACTGAGACAGCAGGGAAAGAAAAACACTTAATTACAATATCTCCACTTTAAAAAAAACAAAAATCCCCTAAAAACAGACGAGATTTAACCCATATTTTCTACAGCAGACAGCCTGGATCAGAGAATTGTGAATGGACAGAGGATGTGCCGGCCATTATTCCTATCCAAGCAAAATATTTTCTGAGAAATACTTTTAGATAGGGATGTTTAGTTACTTTTCTACCCCTGTATTGTACTTGTTCTGTTTGTTTTTTTCTTAGGCCTTATAACACCATGTGAGTTTCCATTCAGCATTCTGGATTAAAGGGGTTTCACTCAGTAGGACCCGCAAACCCACCCTAATTATTCATATCTTTTGATGTTCCTCTTCTGAAAGTCCTGCATCTGCCGACGTCCTGTCCTTTACCAGGTGTCCTTTCTGGGCTATGGACAGGATATAACTTCCATAGCTTAGGATGGGGGATGTGTGCTGTGGATGGGACCAGAACTATTGATAAGGATGTGATGCCAGCAGATGCAGGACTTTTCAGAAGAACAGCATCACGTGAGGCGATTTACACAATTTCCAGATGGTAAATTTCTTCTATGGGCAAGATATGAATAATTAAGGTGGTTTTGAGGGGCCTGCTAGGTAATACATTTCCTAGTAAAGCTTTATAACGTTAGGAGCGAAGTCTTTCACATACAGAATTGCAAATCCTCTGCATAGGCAAGGTTAAATGATAATATTCTTTTTGCCTGCAACTTCCACTAGGGGGAGCTTAGAAGCTTACTGTATACAGTTTTTTTAGAGGTCAATGTACAACAAGTATGCAGTAGGTAAACACCTAAACTCCCTCTAGTGGTGACTACAGGCAGTTGGCTCTAAATAGAGAAATCTTGGTATGTTCTGCCAGGGTTGTTGCTACTCACAGATGTTCCAATGTGAATGGTGACAACCTGTTTATCTGCTGTTGAGGGAACCAATGATCAGGGGTGTAACTACCATAGCGGCAGACCATGCAACTGCTATGGGGCCCAGGGCAAGAGGGGGCCCAGTCTTAGTTGGGATTATCTCTACTTCTACTGGAGGTGAAAACTTCTACCCTTTAAAGCAGGCATCCTCAAACTTCGGCCCTCCAGCTATTGCAAAACTACAACTCCCAGCATGCCCGAACAGCCTACAGGTATCAGCCTACAGCAGGGCATTGTGGGAGTTGTAGTTTTACAACAGCTGGAGGGCGGCAGTTTGAGAATGCCTGCTCTAAAGGAACAACTTATAGCAAATGAAGTAGTGGAAAAATGGCCCAAGGTTTATTGAAAAGGGTTAAGGCTATTTTCACACTAGAGTTTCTATTTTCCGGTATTGAGATCCGTCATAGGGTCTCAATACCGGATAAAAAACGCTTCAGTTTTGTCCCTATTCATTGTCAATAGGGACAAAACAGAACAGAATGCTCCCAAATACATTCCGCTCTGTTCTCATACCGGAGATAAAACCGCAGCACGATCAGTAACGGAAGCGTTTTTGATGAACCCTGCCGGACCCAGCAAAAATGCTAGTGTGAAAATAGCCTTAGGCGGAAACCCTTCTAACCTGTGGGGAGTGGTGGTGGGGGGGGGGGGGGGGGGAAGCTGGTTTGATCCTTGCTATGTGGCCCCTTACTTCTCTATGTACGCCACTGCCGATGACGCTTTGTTCTCATGGAGATAAGCGGTCACAGATATGTCAGGCAGCTGCTTAGCTCTCAGCTGATCCTAGTGTCAGGGAAAATTGGCGGTTCATTGATATATGGCCAACTTTAGTGGTAATATGTGCTGGTAAACAGCAGACGCATCCAAGCGGCAACCAGTAGAATTTTTACTTTATCTTTTAATATGAATGGAAAAGAAAACTCAAAATTTGAAGGAAAATCTTAAAGTGTTTGCAATTTTATCTGGCAGAAACTAGGGTGGACTGATGGGCCAAAGATCTGCTACCTTATGCTGGTTTCAAAGGGTTATCTTCAAAGCATTAATATTATTAATATTTACTTATGATTCTTAATGGTGTTTTTGCTGTTTTATGACTCTGAGTGAATCAAGTTCAGTCCTTTGTATTTTGCTGCTTTAATTTCTGAGCAGCAGATGATTCATAGAAAATGAGATTCCATCCCAGAATGCTTTTTAAAAAGAAGTCTTCCGTGGGCATCCATGTGACCTTCATGTAGAATATGCATGCTGCCGGCACAGGCTTATCATAATTTCAAAAGGGTTGACTCTCTGTATTCCCAAACAAGTCCTTGTCACGAAAAGTCTTGAAAATAAACATTGTAATTGGTGTTAGTCCAGATCACACCATGCTGGCCATAGTCAACTAAAATCACCAACAGCCTGTCACAAATGGGTAATTTCCCTTAACACTACATGACCCCTTTATCTTATTTTTAAGTAGCCCAGTGTAAAAATGGTTCCAGAACTCTATAGCTACTAGAAAACCACTCACTATGATCAGGAATATGACTACTATAATACTGCTGTCTATGTACAAGAATATACCGTAACTGCTATAATAATGCTGCCTATGTACAAGAATATAACTACTATAATATTGCTCCCTATGTACAAGAATATAACTACTATAATACTGCTCCTATGTACAAAAAGATAACTACTGTAATACTGCCTCCTATGTACAAGAATATAACTACTATAATACTGCCCCTATGTACAAGAATATAATTACTATAATACTGCCTCCTATGTACATGATTATAACTACTATAATACTGCCTCCTATGTACAAGAATATAACTACTATAATACTGCCCCTATGTACAAGAATATAACTAGTATAATACTGCCCCCTATGTACAAGAATATAATTACTATAATACTGCCCCCTGTGTACAAGAATACAACTACTATAATACTGCCCCTATGTACAAGAATATAACTACTATAATACTGTGAAAAAAATACAATACAACAACACTCTGCAAACCAAATAAAGTACAAAAAAGTATTCTGATGCTAATGCTACACTTATTTAGTAAATTTGAGATTCTTGGGAAATACATTTTGTACAAAATTATGGGCCCGTCTGCCATACGTCAAAGCGATCTCTGTAAGACGGGAACCTAACACTAAATACTACCTGTTAGGCTACCATACAATTCAGGGAGTGCAGGTTCCACATGCATGCTGGGCCCACCTTATTTTTTGTCATTTTTGGTGCCAAAATTACCTCCATTAAATCCAGGGACTGCAGGTACCAACATGCATGCCGAGCACACTCCACACCTCTCCTGGTGCCAGATGGCCCCCAGCGAATGCAACGAGAGTCCACCCTATTCATCTCCTTGTGCCAAAAGGCTTCCAGTGAATGAGAAAGAGCAGGCTAAGCTTTTACTTACACTAATTATAATCAGCCTATGGGGCAGACAGGCTGGTCAGGGGTGCACGACTGAAGAGTCAGCCACAAATCCGGTACAAACTAAAAAGAAAAAAGGGGTCAGTCATGCACTCCTGACCCAGACGTGAGCAGGGAAGGGGACAGGCCGGCAGGCCCACCTCATTCATAATTTTCTACATCTGGTTTAGGCTTAGAAAGTGGTCTTACAAAGACAGCAAGGAAGCTCTCTTACATTTAGAATCCGCGGTGGATACGCCGAAGTTATGCAGAAGTCGGCGCATTTATACAACTTGGCCAATCCACCGCCAGCTATAGGGCTTATTAAGTCTGGCATCTAAAACGCCGGTCTTAATAAATGTGCCCCTGGATCTTTACCGTAAAGGAAGGGCACAGTGTGTATACGTACAGTATCTTCTTTACATAATACTGTATGTGTATAACTGTTATAATATTGCACCGTATGGACAAGATGTAAGTTGCTTTCTAGATCCTTTTAACAATTGCCCATAGGTAGAAATGACTCTAGATTGCCTTTCAAATTCTACCTTAATCAGACAAGGGAAATTGCATGTAGTCTGGAGACTGATCACGGGACGTGTTATTTTTCTATGTTATCTGGAGTGAAGGCTCCGAGCAATTAATAAACACTGCAGTGGGATTAGAAGTATGGACACACGCCAAACATGATTTTCCTTATGATTATGGCAATGCATTGCAGAAGAAAAAAAATCTTGCCAATAGAATTTAAATGGGAATATGTTTATAGTACTGGTGGTCCAGATCTCATACTGTATATCATCTGTATTAAAGTATCCACCACATCCCCATAGTCCAGCATTTAAAGGGTTTCTCCAGGATTTTGTCAGTTCTGATCAATGAGGAGATTAGTGAACATGCTGAACATCTGTCATATTGTATATGAAGAAATTCAAGACCCTATCCCATTTGCTCCCTGTAGACATGGTATTGTCTGGAGCATTGGTTTCTTGAAAGGGTAGTCCCATAAGGACAAGCCCATTCCTTATGCCCTATTAGAGCACATGGACATCACCAAGGTAAGTTCCTTGCTTGGTATCCCCTCTATGAGTCATTCACTCAAAATAAAGTGCTTGGGAGTGACTTATTTTTTAAAGGAGCTATCTGTGATGTCATAGCCACTTTCTCATAAGACTTTGGGGAGAAATTGTGACATAAGGTTCCTACGGGAGTATCTTTATGAAGATCTATCTATCTTGGAACCATTGACACTTAATGGCTGACTTATAGAAACTCCTTGAGTGTGTCCTGTGCAGGTGCGGATTAGCCATAAACCCTACAGGGAAATTTCCCGGTGGGCCAATGCCCCAAGGGCGACCCAAGCTCTCCTGATGGCTGCAGACCAGGTACATAATGATCTGATGCTCAATGGCCACAGTTGCCCTCCTGAACTCAACTGTATTACCGTCCTCAGGACAATGATACAGTTGAATACTTTGGGGAAGGCAGCAGTATTTTGTGCTGCACTGTGGTGTTTGCTTCTGCTGGGGCGGTACTTTGTGCTACCCTATTGCAGGCCCTGTCTGCCTATGTTGCCCCGTCTTCTATAAATTTAGACCTGCCTACAACATGGGGAACACTTTTAGTTTTTTTTTTTTCAGGGCTACTTTAAGTTCCCAATCCACCCCTGGTCCTGTGCAAGTCTACAGTATCAGTTTTATCCTAATGCATTCTGAATGGAGAGAAATCCGTTCAAGATGCATCAGGATGTCTTCAGTTCAGGACCGGAACGTTTTTTGGCCGGAGAAAATACTGCAGCATGCTGCGCTTTTTGCTCCGGCCAAAAATCCTGAACACTTGCCGCAAGGCCGGATCTGGAATTAATGCCCATTGAAAGGCATTGATCAGGATCCGGCCTTAAGCTAAACGTCGTTTCGGCGCATTGCCGGATCCGACGTTAAGCTTTTTCTGAATGGTTACCATGGCTGCCGGGACGCTAAAGTCCTGGCAGCCATAGTAAAGTGCAGTGGGGAGCGGGGGAGCAGTATACTTACCGTCCGTGCGGCTCCCGGGGCGCTCCAGATTGACGTCAGGGCGCCCCACGCGCATGGATGATGTGATTGCATGGCACGTCATCCATGCGCATGGGGCCCTCTGACGTCATTCTGGAGCGCCCCGGGAGCCGCACGGACTGTAAGTATACCGCTCGCCCGCTCCCCACTACTACTATGGCAACCAGGACTTTAATAGCGTCCTGGCTGCCATAGTAACACTGAACGCATTTTGAAGACGGATCCGTCTTCAAATGCTTTCAGTTCACTTGCGTTTTTCCGGATCCGGCGTGTAATTCCGGCAAGTGGAGTACACGCCGGATCCGGACAACGCAAGTGTGAAAGAGGCCTAAATTAGGTGTATTTCTGGCGCAGATTGCAGTTATATTTTTTAACATTGTGGCCAATGGTGACACATATCACAATATGGCTTATATCTCCAGCGTATACCCCTGACATATACAGATATGAGAGTCTTGGGTGATTTTCAGGCATTGCTATCCTAGTTTTAGAGGGGCACACTTGATGGCAGATATGTTTGAAGATGATGATAAGAAATACTTGGAAGTTGATGAAAAATGCAAAAATGTCTACACTGGACAATAGTCGCTGGTGAAATGGTTCCTTGTCCTCCAGTTATCTTTCCTGACTTCCCCCATCTACACTATGTGATATCTTTGGAAAGGTTGGAGTGCAAATCTCATGGAAAACAATATTTGTCAGATTGAAATCCAATCTGTTTTGCACAAATCTGTGCCTGTACTTTAAGGGGTTTTCCAGGAGTTAAATATTGAAGACCTATCCTCAAGATCAGTCATTAATATCAGGTTGGTGGGGGTCCAATGCCCCTGTCAATAAACTGTTATCACGGACGCCATGGCCTCCTCATAATATACCAAGCACAGCGCCGTACATTGTCCAGTGGCTGTACTTGGTACTACAGCTCACTCCATTCACTTCAATGGGACTGAGGTGCAGAAAGGTAATGTGACTGATGGACATGACATGACAGACAGAAGTGAGCACTGCTTTACCTTCCAACCGCTGATCTGAGGGGGTGCCAGGAGTTGGCCCCCTCTAATCCGTTCATGTATCCAGGTCATTAATTTTTAACTCTCGCAAAACCACTTTAACTGCAGAGCTAGTTACAAGAAAAGCTCTGACGCACTGTAACGAGCTCTGCCCCTGTGTGGGTTGCGCATGCTCAGGTTATTTAGTCTCTGATGCTGGTTTAACACGGCGCAGTATTGTGCCACTCTTGTTAAATCCATTGGGCTGCTTAGGCCAGGTCCCCTCACACCCACACTGCACCCACTTTTCAGAAGTTTCGAACATTAAGTAAACAGGCAAAAAGTGGCAAATTCTTGCGCAAAACAGGAGAATTGAGGCAAAAAATACTACATTTTGGCACTACTACTCTGGCTGAGAAAGTTTAATAAATCTCCCCTCCATTATGTAAGTTATTCATTTAACAACAACTTATTTACAGCCAATCCCTCCTGACATGTATTCTTTAGTTACTACTTGCATCCCCCATGTAATGACAATTCTGGAGCATCTATTCTTATGAGTCTGTGTTGTGCCATTCCTTTCTGATTTACCAGCAGTCTGCAACAAAGGTCCAGATGGGTGTTACCAGCTGGAGGTGTGTCCCTGACCAGTCTGCCACTATTCAGTGCTGCTCTTCTAAGGCTACTTTCACACTAGCGTTTCTATTTTCCGGTCTTGAGATCCATCACAGTGTCTCAATACTGAAAAAAAACGCTTCTGTTTTGTCCCCATTCATTGTCAACGGGGACAAAACGTAATTGAACAGAACAGAATGCACGAGAATGCACTCTGTTCCGTTTGGTTGCGCTCAAATAACAGAGAGCAAACCGCAGCATGCTGCAGCTTCTTTCCGTCATGGGATGCGGGGCAAAACGTAATTACCCACAATGCAAGTCAATGGGCACGGATCCGTTTTCTCTGACACAATCAGTGTGAAGTTAGCCTTAAGCCTCTTGCACACGAACATATCCATTCCGTTCCGTGCATTGGGGACCGCAATTTGCAGTCCCCAATTCACGGGCAACGTTTGTGCGGCGTCCGGGACGGATCCAGACCTATTCAACTTGAATGGGTCCGCGATCCGTCCATTCTGCAAAAAAGATAGAATAAGTTAGTGCTTCCGTTCCGTTCTTTCCACCCCGCATCTCCGAATTTGCGGACCTGTTCAAGTGAATGGGTCCGCATCCGTAATGCGGAATGCACACGACCGGTGCCCCATGTATTGCAGACCCGCCATATGTGGGCCGCAATAAGGCCATGGAGGGCACACAGTCAGTTATTGGGAGCCAAAACCAGGTGCAGGTTAAAAACATAGAACAGATGCAGATCTTTCCCTTAGGGCTCATGCACACGAACGTATTTTCTTTCCTCTTCCGTTACGTTTTTTTTGCGGACCGTATGCGTAACCATTCACTTCAATAGGGCTGTAGAAAATACAGACGTTACTCCGTGTGCATATTTTGCGGTCCGCAAAGCACGGATCCGCAAAAAAAAGAGTGCCCGTCATTGTCCGCAAAATAGACAAGAATAGGAGACTTTCTATTTATTTGTGGAACGGACATACAAAATGGAATGCACACGGAGTCATCTCTTTTTTTTTTTTTTCTTCAAGCCCCATTGAAATAAATGTTACGGATACGGACCTGTAAAAAACGCAATGGAAACAGAAGAAAAATACATTCATGTGCATAGACACCCCAACTGGTAATATCCTGTTGGACCTTTCTTGCAGACTGCTGGCAACTCTTTTCTGAACTTCAAGCAGGAATAATAGAGGAATTATACAGCACTGAGTCATGAGAATAGTTCTCCAGGATTGTTATTACATGGAGAATGCAAGTAGCTACTGTAACAGACTTGTCAGGAGAGGTTATACTGGAGGTCCTCTATAATAGGGTCAGTAAGATATGGGCAGCAGGGCCGGTTCACCTTTTGGGCACTGAGGAGGCATTTTGGGGGTGCCCACAGCTCTCCACCAACTATTAAGGCTACTTTCACACTCCGGCAGGGTTTAGCAAAAATGCTTCTGTTAGCATGGGCGTAGGGATCACCATAGCAGCCATAGCAATGGCTATGGGGCCCAATACCACTGGGGGCCCGGGCCATGGCTAAGGATTATATTTTTAAAAAAATTCATGTGGCGTAGCTACCAGGGTCGCAGGCCCTTCCAGGACAGACAGAGAAAGCGCTATCTGCAGGGCCTGCAGGCTGTGGGCAGTGCGATAGGGCGCGGCCGGAGGCAGAGAGGCATACCTGCAATGAGGAGATTGAGTGGTCCCAGTCTGGGCGGCAGTCCAACTGGCCGGAAGTGGAGGAGGTGGGGCGTACAGCGAAGCTGCGTGCTGCTGGGCCTGGCAGCGCTGCTGGAGTGTGGGCGCGCAGACGTTCAAGTGGCTGTGAGGTGAGGGCTGGCTGACTCTGGGACTGGTAAAACTTACTCTGGAGTCCTGGACCATTATATCTGGGGAGGAGGGGGGAGCAGCACCCTGGTGGTCTGGACCAGTACATTTAAGGAGAAGGGGGGAGCAGGACCCTGGAGGTCTGGACCAGTACATTTAAGGAGAAGGGGGGAGCAGGATCCTGGAGGTCTGGTCTGGACCATTATATAGGGGGGAAAGGACACTGGATGTCTGGACCATTATATCTGGGGAGGAGGCGGGAGCAGGACCCTGGAGGTCTGTACCATTATATTTAAGGAGAAGAGGGGAGCAGGATCCTGGAAGTCTGGACCATTATATAGAGGGGAACAGGACACTGGAGGTCTGGACTATTCTATTTAGGGGGGAGCAGGACTCTGGAGGTCTGGACCATTATATAGGGAGGAGGGGGGAGCAGGACCCTGGAGGTCTGGACCATTATATATTGGGAGTAGGGGGAAGCAGGATCCTGGAGGTCTGGACCATTATATTTGAGGAGAAGGGGGGATCAGGACCCTGGAGGTCTGGACCATTATATTTAAGAAGGGGGGAGCAGGACCCTGGAGGTCTGGACCATTATATTTAAAGAGAACGGGGGAGCAGGATCCTGGAGGTCTGGACCATTATATAGGGGGGAGCAGGACCCTGGAGGTCTGGACCATTATATTTAGGTAGAAGGGGAAGCAGGACCCTGGAGGTCTGGACCATTATATTTAAGGAGAAGGGGGGATCAGGACCCTGGAGGTCTGGACCATTATAGTTAAGAAGGGGGGAGCAGGACCCTGGAGGTCTGGACCATTATATTTAAGGAGAAGGGGGGATCAGGACCCTGGAGGTCTGGACCATTATATTTAAAGAGAACGGGGGAGCAGGATCCTGGAGGTCTGGACCATTATATAGGGGGGAGCAGGACCCTGGAGGTCTGGACCATTATATTTAGGTAGAAGGGGAAGCAGGACCCTGGAGGTCTGGACCATTATATTTAAGGAGAAGGGGGGATCAGGACCCTGGAGGTCTGGACCATTATATTTAAGAAGGGGGGAGCAGGACCCTGGAGGTCTGGACCATTATATTTAATGAGAAGGGGGGATCAGGACCCTGGAGGTCTGGACCATTATATTTAAAGAGAACGGGGGAGCAGGATCCTGGAGGTCTGGACCATTATATAGGGAGGAGCAGGACCCTAGAGGTCTGGACCATTATATATTTGGAGTAGGGGGAAGCAGCATCCTGGGGTCTAGACCATTATATATGGGGAGTAGGGGGAAGCAGGATCCTGTAGGTCTGGACCATTATATCTGGGGACTGGCGGTGGAAGATTTAGGGTGGGAGGTCTAGGAGGGGTGTGGGTATGTTTGGGTGGGAGGTCCTGGAAGGGTGTTTGGGTGGGCGATCTGGAAGGGGTGGGGGTCTGAGAGGTGGGTGGGGGTCTGAGAGGTATGTGGGGGTGGGAGATCCGGGAGAGGGGGGCCCATAAAAATTTTTTGCTATGGGGCCCAGTCATTTCTAGCTACGCCCCTGTCTGTTAGGCTTCGTTCACATCACCGTTCAGCCTTTCCGTTTAGGGGCAGGAGAACGGAAAGGACGGATAAGCACATAACTAACACCAAACAGCCCTTAGGACCCCATAGACCAGGCATCCTCAAACTGTGGCTCTCCAGCTGTTGCAAAACTACAACTCCCAGCATGCCCAAACATACTACAGCTATCAGCCTACAGCAGGGCATTGTGGGAGTTTTAGTTTTACAACAGCTGGAGGGCTGCAGTTTGAGGATGCCTGCCATAGACTATAATGGGGTCCGTTATGTTTCTGCTCAGAAGATGATTTTTAAGCGGAGACAAAAGTCCTGCATGCACAACTTTTGTCTCCGCATTAAAAATCATCTTCTGAGCGGAAACATAACGGACCCCATTACAGTCTATGGGGTCCTCATGCTCCGTTTGACTCAGTTTGGTGTCAGTTATGTGCTTATCCGTCCTTTCCATTCTCCTGCCCCTAAACGGAGCAGGAGAACGGAAAGGCTGAACGGTGATATGAACGTAGCCTAACTGATAATACAACCATCTGCATCCATTATGAACGGATCCGGTTGTATTATCTGTAACATAGCCAAGACAGATCCGTCATGAACTCCATTGAAAGTCAATGGGGGACGGATCCGTTTTCTATTGTGTCAGAGAAAACGGATCCGTCCCCATTGACTTGCATTGTGGGTCATGACTTGCTCTGCATCCCAGGACAGAAAGCGAACCGCAGCATGCTGCGGTTTGCTCTCCGGTATGATAACGGAATGGAATGCATTTTGGAGAATTCCGTTCTGTTCAGGTACATTGGGGACAAAACGGAAGCGTTTTTTTGCCAGTATTGAGACTCCATGATGGATCTCAATACTGGAAAATAATAACACTAGTGTGAAAGTTATTTCTGGTAAGTCCTCCAGGTCAGTGACCCTTATAGCCCTGGGACAATTCTCAGTCCGCCCCTAATGGACACTGAGCCCCCCACTCATTGTGCATGCACAGTACAGTAAATTACACGGATTACATGACCTTGATAGAAAAGTGTTTTCGAGATGTGCCAAGGCTTAGTGTCGCCTGGTGCTGGGGACATTCTGACCAGACTGTTTATACAGCTGTAGAAAATACCAGATGAGTATACAGCAGCCACTTCTCCGCCTCCGGCCATTTTTACACCCTGTTCTCCTTTGCATTTTTTTTTTTACATGTTCATGGGTACATTAATCTCTTGCAAGTCACCAGGAGACGCCGGAGGCCTTCATCCCCAGCGCTTGAGCCAACGTGCACTTTTCAACCTTCTCTTTCCTAATTATTTTAATGCAGATTTTTCTGCGCCTCTACTATCTCACTTCAGAGAGAAGCTATAAAAAAATTAGAAATTTACGAGGAGGCGTTTATTACAATTTTGAGCAGGCTGAAGGGGTTGTCATAGAAACATCTAACAAGGGGAAGCTTGACAACATTCCATGAAGAGTCCACTTTTTTGCATTTTTACTGCTGTGTGGGAGACCCGTGCTTCATGATGCTGGGAATGTGAATGGTTTGAAGGTTTCCCGAGCCACAATGACTGGAGGGGGGGGCAGTTCCGGCAAACAGCTGCTAGAGCAGAGCCCACTTCATCTTCCAGCAGTTGCTGTCCATCACTTGACATTGGGGAATCATATTGCAAGGTTTTTTTTTTGTTCCTTTTGGATTCTAGTCCTGGTCAAATTATTTTTCAATTTTTCTATATTTTTAAAGAAAAGATTCACCTTATTTGTATACTGAAATCTACATGTAAAAGTTGTCACTTTAAATATATTAGTTCTTTTGTTCTGACTCTGTGTTACAGCCTTTATTATACTCCAGAGCTGCACTCACAATTCTGCTGAATAGTACCTGAAACAATCAACCAGCTTGTAGACAGACAGACTCCTAAGGGGCCGCTCACACAACAGCTTTTGACACAGACAACCACATTGAAATTCCATTGAAACCCTTCGGCGACCGCATCCTTTCTGCCTCCCATACTTCTTAATGGGAAGCAGCGTTGAGGATCACGACCACACCACACTGAGAAAGGACATGTCTGTTCTCGGTGCAGCCATGGCTATAAGCCACCACTCCATGATCCTCAGCACTGCCTCCCAGTGAGACGTTTGAGAGACAGAAAGGACACGGTCATTGTTTGTTGTTATCAGGCTCCTTTCCTGCTCCTTTCTGTATTGATCATTCACTCATAGACGGGTTAGCAGCTTACTGAGAGATCAGGTTACAGCTGCTGCCCAAGTCCAAGTCTATGGAGAGACTGTTGAGTGAGAGAGGCACAGAGAGATGCACACAGATGTTGCTGAAGGCTCTAGTAAGATTTCTACCTCACCCCAGTTCAGGATTCATAGCTACACTACTCATTACTACTGTATAAACCATGCTGCTTTTTCTGAGGATGTGGTGCAGAGAGATGGGGAGCAGGATCTCCTCATTGTGAGCTGTGTGTGGAAGACATCATAACAGCTAGTCTACACTCACTGTAGAGCTGAGTTCATGGAAATCTGAGAGAGATGGAGCCATCAGAGGGGAAACTAGTGAAAAATGCCAAATACAATAGTCCGATATAGTCTCATTACTTAAGTACACATATGATGGCTTTTTCTGAGAAGTCACCCACAATGATAGATACACTATAACAGTGCTAATGGTTTGGATTCTCTCGACCAAGTCTCGTCCCAGAACCAGTAGTTTCAGAGGAGCATGGGCATAGATACCATGGAGGCAGACCATGCAATTGCTATGGGGCCCTTAAAAAGAGATGGCCCCAGCTTACTTTGTCAAAGCTAGTTTTATACTGGTTAGACAGGCCCTGTGTAGAGACCCCAGGGTAAAAATAGCAAACAGTCATTACTCACCTCACTGATCCCCCCACCACTGCCCTTCCAATGCAGGTCTCCATCTCTTGGCCATGATCTTGAAAGGGAAAAAATGGCTTAGGCTGCTGGCACAACCAATCACTGGCTGCAGCAGGGACCCCTTGTGGCCAGTCCAGACCTTCTCCTGTGTTTTGAGCCTGGACCAGGAAGTGGAGAACAGAAGGGACTGGAGCAGCGTCAGAACAGCAGTGATGGGGGGATTGGCGAGGTAAGTCACGATTGTTTGTTTTTTGTTATATTTTTACTTTTTTTTTTCAAAAAACATTAACTCTCATGAGGAACTGCAATGTTAGCAAAGAACAGGGTAGGGAATTGTCCCAGTGGTCATGTAATAGGGGTCGGAGGGGAAAAAAACACACTGTGCCCTTCCTCCCTAAGTGGCAAAATCTGGCATCTTAATGTTAGTCCAATTTGATCTTTACTGTAGCGCCCCGTACTTCTGTCCACCACTGCACTGCTGTCAACCACGCCACCAAAACTGGGCTGCTGAGCCTTGCAAACAATGTGCACAACTGTGGTACAACATAATGCAAGTGTGAATTCTGCTTAATGCATTGGCAAATATTTGGAATTAGATGACGAGATAACCTAGTATAGTGTACTACTTGCCGGTATGTTTGGTATATATACTTTCATATTGTTATTTAGGGGTGGGCTCACTTTTAGCCTCTGGTTCCATAGAACTAGTGGTATGAGCAACTGGAATTCTGTTGCTTACTCAAGCGTCACATGGGGGTCACAGGGGCCCCTTTGATCTGTGGTCTGATCCTATTTATCTCACGGGGATAATACAGTAGTGAGGTGGCAGGGACCAGGCCTGTGTTTACTTAACTCAAACTTTCATCTTTGATAAAGTAGGAAACTTTGGGAAATCATTACTGACAGGACATTGACTACATGAAATATAATATTGTTCTCTGGGCTCAGACTAAGTAACATGGATAAATTATCTTAGGAATCGACAGTCTCCTTCCTATACTTTCCATATCTCAGTTTAAACCAGGGTCACCGGCTTCTACTGCAGAGCCATAGCTAGACTTACCTTGTACATGCCCTATATCTAATTACTGTGGCCAAGTCAGAGAAAAAAAATGAAAATCTGATATCATACAGTACATGACAGAAACTTTCTAACAAAGGTAGATTCGGCCCTGTACCTCACATGGATCCAGACATCTCCCCTTCTTTTCTCAAACTGTTCTGCTAGATTTATTTCAAGCTGGCAGCTTAGGGGGCGTGTCCTTTCTCAGGGATGTGTCCTTTCTGCTGCAGCTGGTAACAGTTGAAGGATGGAACTGAGCATGTGCGACCACCTTAGTGAACAGGACAGAGAAATTGGAAAAAGAGCAAACAGCAGGTGGTGCTATACAGATAGATTTCAGTGAATAACTCAGTAGCTATAACACATTTTAAATTAAATGTAATTACAAAAGTATTCAGATCTATGTGTTGGTGGAATGCTTTTTGTGGGACAACCCCTTTTAAGATAGCGCTGTGACTGTCACTGATATGGGGGAAATCTGTTATTGTCACTTATATAAGGGCAATGTGGCTGTCATGGTTATTATGGCAGCACTATGATTGTCACTGGTATGGAGGCACAGCGTTTTGTCATAGATATGGGGGAAAATGCTGGCATCCCTGTTAGGCCTCATGCACACGACCGTTGTTTTATTCCGTGTCCGTTGCGCCGTTTTTCATGATTTTCTGCGGACCCATTGATTTTCAATGGGTCCGTTGAAAACTCGGCTAATGCACCGTTTGCCATCCGCGTCTGTGATCCGTGGTTCCATTCCGTCAAAAAAATATAACCTGTCCTATTTTGCAGAAAACGGTTCACGGACCCATTCAAGTCAATGGGACCGCTAAAAAATGCGGAGGCACACAAGATTGTCATCCGCGCGTCCGTTTTTTTCCTATCATTTGCATGGCAAACCTGTCTTAGACTTTTTTTTACATTCCTTTATGTCTGGTGGTCCTCCAAACACACGGAAACAAAAACGGAAACGGATCACGGAACAACGGAACCCCATTTTGTGGAACGGAGCACAACAACGGTCGCGTGCATGAGGCCTTATAAGGACATGGTGGCTGAAATTATAGTTAGATTATATTTAAATTAAGTTACAGCACATTATAGAAATTTAGGTAACATTATAGAAAGTATAAAAATTCAGCACAAAAGTACTCATTTACATATAAGGCCTCATGCACTCAATCTTTTTGCGGACCCATTGACTTCAGTGGGTTCGTGGACCGCATTTTGCCAACCAGAATAGGACATGTTGTATAATTTTCTGAAAAAAAAACATACAGATGCTTTCTGCATCCACATTTCTGTTCCACAAATTAAAGACCATGTCCAATTCTGGACCACAGACCCAATGAAGTCAATACGTCCACAAAAAATGCGGCTATCACACTGACGGTATCCGTATTTTGTGGATCTGTGGTTTGTGGACTGCAAAACACAAACAGTGGTGTGCATGAGACCTAAAGAGAATAATCTCCTCCAGTAAACCCCTTCATGAATCAGGGGGCTCAGGATGGGCACTGCAGTCGGACCTGCCTATGGCAGCAATGCCTGATGTCCTCATACCGCTTAACAGAGCAGCAGGGTGAGAGCTAAAATGGACTTCGCCAAAATGGAGCTTGTTGTATTCTTCTAGATCCCCACTCAAGTCGCATTTCCATGCATGACCAGACAGGACAAGGCTGAAAATATGTGAGCAGCTCAGGCATTGCTAACACATTAATCCTTACAGTTAATTGCGACATTTAATTATTAAATTCAATTTAGCCTTTCAAAGACCATTTATCAGTGGCGTCCAGTGAAGTATAGCTTTATGGGTAAATGATTGCAGGCAGTATCCGGAAAATATGTGGGCTCCCCTACATTAGATTATAGAATGATGATGCCAAACCTGCGTCTCTACAACTACAAGACTACAACTCCCAGCATGCTAGTGTCTTCTTGAAATTTGAATTGTGGGATGTCTTAAGCTCCACCCCAATTTCAACAGAGGATACCTAAAAATACACTGAAATTGGTACCACTTGCGTCTGGTAGTTTAAATGGGAAATCCAGAATGTTTTTTGCATGTGTCTTAGATACAAGCGAGAAGATCACATTTGTGAAACCTATGATCTCAGATCACAAATGATTTCCAGGAAAAGCTCTGTAAAACCTAAACCCCTTTGTTACTGCTTAGAGGCTTCTACTACATGACAGCTGACACAGCATTGTCAGAGATTGGAATGCATGGTCCTTTCCAGGGGCGGATCGGCCATAGACCTTACAGGGAGATTTCCCGGTGGGCCGATGCCCAGGGGGCCGTCTGAGCCCTCCTCACGACCGGCCAGTGGAAGTTTTTGGGGATGTATTTTGTGATGCACTGTGGAATTTTACTTTTTATCTGGCCTTTGGAATATTCAGTCTTTTTACTTGCACTGCTGATTTAAAACTGCAATTTATTTTACTCTCACTAAATGAAGTGCTCCTTTAATGATTACACTTTAGAACATAACTGTAAGCCTATTTAAAATATTCAGTAGAGCCAGAGCAATCTGCCTTAATCAGTTTTTCATCAGAAGGTATATAAAGTGTTAGGATACTTTCACACTAGCGTTTTTGTTTTCCGGCATAGAGTTCCGTCCTAGAGGCTCAATACCGGAAAAAAACTGATCAGTTTTATCCTAATTCCTTCTGAATTGAGAGCAATCCATTCAGGATGCATCAGTTCAGTCCCTCTCATGTTTTTTGGGCCGGAGAAAATAGCGCAGCATGCTGCAGTTTTCTCTCTCCGGCCAAAAATCCTGAACACTTGCCGGAATGCCGGATCCGGCATTAATTTCCATTGAAATGCATTAATGCCGGATCCAGACCCAAGTGTTCCGGATCTAAAACGGATCCGTTCTTTTCTTCCGCGCATGTGCAGACCACTAAATCTGTGTAAAAAACAAATACCGGATCCGTTTTTCCGGATGACAACCGTAAAGATGGATCCGGTATTGCAATGCATGTGTGAGACGGATCCACATCCGAATCCGTCTCACAAATGCATCAGTTTGCGTCCAGGAACTGCCTGCCGGAATCCTCTGCCACAAGTGTGAAAGTACCCTTAGGCCCCTTTCACACGGGCGTTGTGGATTTGCTCCAGATGCGTCCCGGGTGCATTGCGGGAAACCCACACGAGTGCGCAAGCAATTTCAGTCAGTTTTGACTGCGATTGCGTTGTTCAGTTTTTATCACGCGCGTGATAAAAAACAGAATGTCGTACCCAGACCCGAACCCGGACTTCTTCACTGAAGTTCAGGTCTGGGATCGGTGTTGTGTAGATTTTATTATTTTCCCTTTTAACATGGTTATAAGGGAAAATAATAGCATTCTGAAAACAGAATGCTTACTAAAATGTCGATTGAGGGGTTAAAAAAATATATAACTCACCCCATCCATTTGTTCACGCAGCCGGCATTGTTTTCTTTCTTCTTTCAGGACCTGCAAAAGGACCTTTGATGACATAATTGCACTTACCACGTGGTGAGCGCGGTGACGTCAGCGCAGGTCCTGCTGAATGAAGATAGAAGAGCGTGATTATTATATAATCTAATATACTTCAAAGTAAGTGAAGAGTGAGTCCCAAATCCAGATTCACCCCTCCGTTTGCAGGTTATGCAAATGTACAGACGTTTGTCTATTTAGTCACGGAGGACCTGCAGAAAATTAAGATCCAAAAAAGTTTGGTGGGTGGAAATTTGACTGAGGAAGAAAAAAGAGCCATTAAAGAACTTACCGTATGGATAAAGAAGATCTTATAATAAAACCATCAGATAAAGGGGGAATGTAGTGATGATGGATCAAGTAGACTATGTCGCAATGGTGATGGCATTATTAAATGATACAACTACGTACAAAAAGGTGGAGTCTAATCCAACAGAGAAGTTCAATGGTAAACTTAAAAGCGTACTATTGGACTCAAAAGAAAAACAACTAATTACTAACAAAGAATTTAAAGTATTGTATAGACCTCGACCCACCATTGAGACTTTTTATGCAATACCAAAAGTCCACAAAAAACGATTCCGGGAAGACCAATTGTCTCAGGAAATCAAAATTTATGTGAAGGGATCAGCGCGTATGTTGATGAAATCATCGCACCATTTGTCCAAACACTTCCCTCTTGTTTAAAAGACACCAAAGACACTGTAGTCAAACTGAAGGACATTCACGTTAATAAAAAAAACTCTTTATATGAGTATACAACACGAAATTGGCATCAAAGCGGTATAATCATTCCTTAACACAAAAGGTACACAATTTCACGAGCACAATAAATTAGTTCTAACACTTTTACGTTTTTTACTTACTCACAACTATTTTCTGTTTGATGGCAAATATTATTTACAGACCAGTGGGACAGCCATGGGTACGGTTTGTGGAGTTTTGCTAATTTATTTTTAGGGTGGTGGGAAGATCAATATGTTTTCACTGACCACAATATGCACTACACAGTATCACATTTTATTTTGGGGTCATTATATCGACGATATCTTAATTTTTTGGGAAGGCACTGAAATGGATTTTTCTAACTTCACAAAGAGTCTAAACGAAAATAATATCGGACTTACCTTTACGGCAGAGATACAAAAAGAGAGTATCTATTTTCTTGATCTGAAAATTGCAGTAAGATCTTACGGCAGTATTACAACCGAAGTTTACAGAAAACCTACTGCAACAAACAACTTTTTACATTGGGAGAGTTTCCACCCACCAACACTTAAATCGGGTATTCCTGTAGGACAGTACCTCAGAGCCAAACGAAATTTGAAAAAGAAAGCAGTACACTGTATAGATTTCTAGCCATAGGGTAACCAAAGAAGGTACTCCATTGTGCATATAATAGAGCTAAAAATACAGAAAGGAATAGCTTGCTTCAAGAAAAGGGCAAAATAGAAGATAAGAAGATAATATGCTGCATAGGAACATACGATGTGCAGCATCAAACTGTATATAGAATTCTGAAGCGGCATTGGCATGTTCTGCGAGCAGATAGGGATCTGAAAAAGTTATCTCGACTAACCCGACAATTACCTATAGAAGAGTTCAGAATGAAATGATGGTACATAGCCATTCTCAAAACCAACAAAAACCAACACAAACCTGGCTAACGTCGAAGGTCTCATACCCATGTGGGAGCTGTATGTTTTGCATCTATATGTCCCCTAAAAAAGAGTTCATCAACCCAACTGATGGGAAAAAATATACAATCAGAGACTGTATAAATTGCAGAACTACGGGTGTAATTTACGCTATCCAATGTGAATGTCCCAAATTATATACAGTGGTCCCTCAAGTTACAATATTAATTGGTTCTAGGATGACCATTGTATGTTGAGACCATTGTAAGTTGAGTAATCGGTTCCAAAGCCCCAAAATGCCATCCAAGATAGGGGAAAATGAAGATTTAAGAAAAATAAGCAGATAACTAAGATAGGTAAAACAAATCCTTACATATATAGCTGCTAAATAGAAACTAATACAGCTACTTTACCAGAGAAGTGACCTTGATTGGTTGGATCTGAGTCTGAGGCTTTGTATGTTAATATGTTGAAAATATTGTATCCTGAGGCCATTGTATCTTGAGGGATCTTGGGAAAACAATCCAAGAGCTGAGGGGACTTATATCAAAACATCTTAGTAACTTAAATACCAAGGAAGAGACACCATTGTCTAAACATATAAAGAACCATCATAGAGGAAATCCCTCAAGCCTAAAAATCTGGGGAATACAAAAAATTAAAACAGGGCCAAGACAAGGGGATATCGATACGAGACTGCAGCAGGAGGAAACCAAGTGGATTTACCGCCTTAAGTCCCTTTCACCATTGGGCATAAATGAAGGCGTTACATATACCTCTTTTCTGTAGAGGTTTTAGTGAGGGATGAATGCTATGTTGATTTTCCAGCACAGTACATAATGGACACAAAGAATGCACAAAAAGCACGGGATAAATAATACTGGAAATAACTATCCTTTGGAAAGAGACATATTGAAAGAAGGGGCATTAAGCGGGACTAGTATAGTGGTATTATAGTAAAAATATCATTACAGAAAAGGTAACTAGAAGAACAAAAGGATGCATGAATAAAAACCAATTCATTGTAGGATGATCCTCAGAGTAATGGTGCAAAAAGTAAAAATAATTAATAGATTACTAGTAACATATCTATAAATACTATATATAAAAAATAAAGAAAAAAGTAAACATAATTATCAATAAATATTGCTATCAGTTATGACCTAAATATTTGATTTATTATTTTCTATTTATTGTTATCGAAAATGTAGCCCCTCCAGTTTCTCCCTCTCCCCTTTTTCCACTCTTCACTTACATTGAAATATATTGGATTATATATTAAGAGCAAAAAGTAAAGTAGAAAATAAGAAATTAGATAAATATGTAGTAATTGATTAAATGAATCATTAAAGGGAATCTGTCACCTCCATATGGCCATATACAGTGCTTACATGGCTCTGTAGCACACCTATACAGGATTGTAATGGTACCTTTGTTCTTTTCTTTAGACTTGCACCAGTAGGAAAAACTAAGTTTAATTCATATGCTAATATTAACTGCCATATTTCCCTAACTATATATAAAATATATACTATACAACACTCTGGTTTGATATAGTTTATTGGTAATTTAAAATTTGACACAGGTTGAGCATGCCTGGTATAGGGGTTATATTAAAAAAGAAGGATAGACATCATAGGGAGCTATTAAGAAAAGGAGATCCTATAGTTGATGAGTGGTATCAATAGGAGAGCTTGTATAAAGAGCCCCGCCGCATGCGCCATGTGATGAGAACAAAGATAGAATTTCTAAGTTGGCGCACATGCGCAAACTCTCAGAGATAGGCGCAACAGCCGGGGAAATGACAGCGTGGATTAAACTGACGGGCGGTACGTGGGAGGAGGGTAAGCCAATTAAGGGAGGCTTTAGATTAGCTTTGGGAGAGAATAGCAGCAAGACTGCGCCATAGGAGGGACCATTCTGCCATCACTGACCAACCTTATAAAAGAAGGTCCCTGCCCCAACATACATACGTGCTCGATATCCTGAAGACGCCGGTTTGCCTGGGAAACATGTCGGGAGGCAGGGTGTGCGGCTGTATGTGCTTTTAGAGCAGTAGGAAGCAGTCACCAAGTAGTAGAAACAGCGTTACAAACTATCAGTTATAGAGAAACAGGATGCAGCCGGGGAGCGCACTGACTGCTGACACAGGGCTGCCGAGCGCTGCGGGGAGGTACAACACCATGTATACCTTCCGAGGAAAAACTGATTAAGGCAGACTGCTCTGGCTCTACTGAATGTTTTAAATAGCCTCACAGTTATGTTCTAAAGTGTAATCATTAATCACTTCATTTAGTGAGAGTAAAATAAAATTGCAGTTTTAAATCAGCAGTGCAAGTAAAAAGACGCTCCGTGGTCCAAAGACCAGATGAAAAGTACTAGAACAGATGTAAACATCTAACATGCACTGAGGGGTCTTATTTACTCGCAACTGTATAGGACTGTGGTCTTTGGCTCTGTTGGGGTGGTATAATGTGCCACAGTATGTTATTGCTGGCATTGCCTGCCATCAATTTGGACCCAAGTACAAAACGGGGCCACTTTTAGTATTATTTCCAGGCCCACTTTAAGTTCCCAGTCCGCCCATGGTCCTTTCCTTAAAATAATTGCAGTGACAAAGGGGTTTAGGCATTCTAGAGACTTTTCAGTCCACAATGATTCTAGAGTACTATAGGCATGGGCAGCAATGGGCAGCAATGTCTGGAGGACGGCAGTGAAAGAGCCTTGGCACCCTGTCAATTCATTGGACTCCTACCAACCACACAATTGTGGTCTATCTTAAAGGGGGTGGACACTTTATTGCAATTTGATATCAAGGAATCTTATCCATTCATCTTTATGGGTGGTTTCCATGACTATTGAAGTCATACTACCCACTCCCCCACTCCCACAGCCTTCTTTCAGGTATAGACGGTGCTCTACGGTGCTCATCCACAACATGGCTTCAGATGGTGGGACATGTGACCAAAAATGCCATCATGCCTCCTCCATGGAAACACTGTGCTCAATTCCTGACATGTGTAAATGGTAGGTGCACTCTGTTTCGATCAATTAGGCATGCAGATGTATTTGGTCTTCTGCCCCTCCATCTGCGTCCATGTTATGGATGGAGAGTTTTGTGGACCTGACAGGAGACTGGCCAAGACCAGTGGGGTGGCTTCATGATTGTGAAAATGTGTGTTATAAGATTCCATGGTATAAAGTGACCAACCCCTTTAAGGGCATCAATATTCTATCATGGAAGTCCCTTTAAATACTAGTCTTCAAGCTAGGTAATACAGAGTAGCATTTTACACGCCAGTCTTACTCTATCCCCCACTGGTGTTAGATCATTTCCAGGTCTAAAAAAAACAAACATACAACAAACAACATATCACAGAATAAAATAATTAGCAGCAATACATGAAGGTACTATGACAGTATTAGTTCACCCTGGTCATTCAAGGCCGCATTGTCACATCTACATAGGGTATGCTGTGCCACTAATTACCCATATCACTTAAAATCTTCTAAGTGCACCTATGTACCCATCTAGCTACAAATAATATTGCGCAAGTCCCATAACTAGCAATACCAGTAGCAATTATAACCTTACAGAGAAAAATCCCAACAGGAATTAACCTGATAAGTTGGAATGCTATCCCGTATACCTTGGTAAGGACAAAACAAACACCAATGAATGATCAGTGCAAAAAGTAGCATAAGAACAATACAGACCAAAGGCCAGGAGTGAACACAGGCCTCTGCTCTGTATTGTTCTCTTATGTAGATGTGACAAGGCGGCCTTGAATGACCAGGGGGAACTAATACTGTCATAGTACCTTCATGTATTGCTGCTAATTATTTTATTCTGTGATAGGTTGTTTGTTGTATGATTTGTTCTACTAATACATTTTTGGGTAATATCATATGTGCGTTTTTGATTTGGTGTTTTGCTATATATTTCTGCACATATTGCAGTCGACTTGGATTGCTATATTTAGTGGTTCTAATTTCCAGGTCTGCACCATGCATTTTGAGCATGTAGAGCACTTTTCTTCCCCGGGGTGGTCCAGTATTCTGTACATTGTCCCATATGGAGTACTTTATGAAACATATCATCAAGCAATGTTCTGAAGCACAAGTGAGGGAGAGACCTTTCATATTGATTTCAGTAATATGGGTCTTGTATAATCCACATGGCCGCCAATCACTGCTTCCAGGAGAAGATTGGATGGAGAAATGGCCATACACGTCCATGGATCCCTCCCCTATTCTAGTCTGTATGAGAGTGATGGAAAGAGTTAAGCACACCATGCTTACCTACACACAGCCATAAGAAAAAATGATAAAATTAATTCTGCCAGACGTTACCACAAGGGGGAGCTCACTGCAAACATATTTATACAGCTCCCATTGAAGTCCTCTACCACAGGAGAGGATTGGATGGAGAGATGGCCATACATGGATCATTCCTCCATTCTAGTCTATAATGGAGTGATGGAAAGAGCTAAGCACACCATGCTTACCTACACACAGCCATAAGATAAAATGATAAAATTCCTTCTGCCAAACGTTACCACAAGGGGGAGCTCACTGCAAACATATTTATACAGCTCCCATTAAAGTCCTTTACTAGTGTTGATCGTGAATATTCTAGTCGCAAATTTTTATCGTCAATATCGGCACTTTGAGAATTCGCGAAGATGTAGAATATAGTGCTATATATTCGTAATTGCGAATATTCTATATTTTGTTTTTCATCAGTAACCTCTCTTCTTGCTTGTGGGCCAATGAGAAGGCTGCAATATATTTGTCACAGCTTAGCAACATCCCTAGCAACCAATAGCAAAGTTGCCTATTCCTTATCGTTGCCATTTTCTGCAGTTTTTTTGCAGCTTTGTGCTTTCATCTGGATCCTATTCCTTATCCAAATACATTAGATAGTTAGATAGCTGATATATATAATACAGATAGTTAGTGGGAGATAGTCAGTGTAGGTTATATCCTGATGTAGTGTAGCTGATAGGCTCCAGTGCAGGGAGTTAGGTAGTGTGATAGGAATTACTGTTTTTCTTCTGTCCATACATACATACATGCTACAGACATGGTGCTGTGATGTCACAACAATACTTATCTACTCAGACCTGATAAAATGTGTTGCACGTATTGCGAAAAAAATATGCGCATCATTAGTGCCGATTTGCGCAATTGCGAAAATAATGACTAGAGATCACGAATTCTAGAATTCGTGAATTTATTGTGAATATTATGCAAAAAATGTGCAAAATATCACGAAAACGAATATTGCCTATGCCGCTCATCACATTTACTCTACCACATTTATGACCTCTACCAACCTTGATCCAGCCCTGAATGGCCTTAAAGCAGTAGCCAAGCAAAATGTATATAGATTTATTTTTTATATATATATATTTTTTACTGCAGCTAGATAAATAAATGTGTCTTGCTGTGGTTTCCATGCTTGTCCCCAGGATGTTCTATGCACTGCATGTCCTGTGGTATTTCTGACGTGTTTCACTGTGTTAGGCAATGAATTTAAAATTCTTACAAACCCATAAAACTTCTCACATGTAGGAAGTTTTTATATGTTAACTTACCGAAAAAACAATGTGTTGTTACAGCATGCTGGCCCTTTAAATTGATCTTCTATGTTTAATGAAGGCTTCAAGGTAAATAAACTAGACCACAGCTTAACACAAACCACTGAGCCGGGGTGAGGACGCACAATAAAAGGAAATAAGCTGACTGCAGGGTATTGTTTCCTTACCCCTGCTAAGGGGGCACTTGGGTATAGATGCATGTCACTGCCATGGGCGGACTGGGAACTTAAAGTGGCCCTAGAAAAAATATGAAAAGTGTCCCCGTTTTGTAGATGGGTCCAAACTGACGGAAGGCAGGGCCAGCAATACCATATTGTGGCACATTATACAACCTCAAGAGAGCCAAATACCACAGTCCATCACAAAATACTGCCCCCAGCAGCACAAAATACATCCCCAAAAACTTCCACTGGCCGGCCTCCTGGGCATCGGCCCCCGGGAAAATTTCCCTGTAAGGTCTATTGCCAGTCCACCCCTGGTCACTGCCATTAAAGAGGTTGTCCAAACATTTGCTATTGATCTCCTTTCCTCAGTATAGGCCATCAATATCAGATCGGCAGGGTGGACGGAGCTTGTAACTACAGCACTGCGCACGTTCACTTCAATAGGAGCAGCCCTGCAGTAATCTGCTCCGTCCACTACACAATGGATGGAGCTTTGTAGTTCTGGCATCCAGGGCCTGAATCTACAAGGTAGCAGCTGATTGGAAAGAGCGCGTGGTGTCAGACCCCGGCGATCTGATAGGCTATCAATAGTAAAGGAGCTGACAACCCATTTAAAGGACATTTCCCTATTAATTAACAAAAAATATAAAGTTGTGCCCTACCTATTTAATTTCTTACAAATCACATTAGGTATTTATGTTTTTATACCTTTTTTTTTAGCTTTTATGAGAAAGCTGGGTTATTGTCATTACTGTTTGCACACTTGGTGTTACCTAGCTTTCCCAGTCTCCTGACTCGAAAATCTGCCTCCTTAAAGGGGTATCTGCGATAGTTATGGCATATCCCAGCAGATTAAAAATACCTATTTATTATAAATTCCTGCTCTTTCTATTAGGAGTCATATGGGTGGTTATCAAGGCTGATGTCAGCACCCGGCATACGCAGGCAAGTGTCGGGGCCCACAGCACAGCTGCCAGAGTCCAGAAGCAATGAGAATTTCCATCAATACAGATGGAAGCGCTCATTGCTGGAGTGCAGGGAGCTGCGGTCCTGTCACTCACAGCTCAGCTCCCAGCGCTCCTCCCCTCCTTCGGGCCGTCAGGGCTCTGAATGGTGAAAGAGGAAAACTTCATCCCTCTCCACCATCCAGCCTGCAGACACAGATCGCGCTGCTGGCCTGTGTGGGCGGAGCCTGTAGACTGGTAATCTGCATAAGCTCCGCCCACACATTGCTGCAGAGCGATCTGTGCCTCTGTGGTGAGTAGGTACTGTGTTTTTTGTTTTTTTTTAATACATAGGGGTCGCAGAGGATTTAATTCCTATGGAGGGGGCACACAGGACTTTATTCCTATGGAGGGGGCACACAGGACTTTATTTCTATGGAGGGGCACAGAGGGCATTTCTACTATGGAGGGGGCACAGAGGCACAGAGGGCATTACTAATGTGAAGGGGGCACAATCGGCATTTCTACTATGGAGGGGGCACAGAGCCAGAGGGCATTACTACAATGAAGGGGGCACAGTGGGCATTATTACTGTGAAGGGGGCACAGTGGGCATTAATACTGTGAAGGGGGCACAGTGGGCATTATTACTGTGAAGGGGCCACAATGGGGATTATTACTGTGAAGGGGGCACAATGGGGATTATTATTGTGAAGGGGGCACAATGGGGATTATTATTGTGAAGGGGGCACAATGGGGATTATTATTGTGAAGGGGGCACAATGGGAATTATTACTGTGAAGATGGCACAATGGGGATTATTACTGTGAAGGGGGCACAGATAGGGTTTTACAACTGTGAAAGGGGCACAGAGAGGGCATAACTACTGTGAGGGGGCACACATCTGTACAAAACTACTATGAAGGTTGTACAATGAGGGCAATACTACAATTATTGTTGTTTTTTTCCCATTCTGTGAAGAGGGCATATCTGGGCATAATCACTGTGAAGGGGGCACTGGGCACATATCTTGGCATATCCACCGTAAGAGGGCACATATCTTGGCATATCTACTGTGAAGGGGGCACATATCTTGGCATATGTACTGTGAAGGGGCACATATCTTGGCATATCTACTGTGAGGGGGGCACATATCTTGGCATATCGACTGTGAAGGGGGCACATATTTTGGGATATCTACTGTGAAGGGGGCTCATATTTTGGGATATCTACTGTGAAGGGGGAACATATCTTGGCATATCTACTGTGAGGGGGGCACATATCTTGGCATATCTACTGTGAGGGGGGCACATATCTTGGCATATCTACTGTGAGGGACACATATTTTGGGATATCTATTGTGAAGGGGCCACATATCTTGGCATATCTACTGTGAGGGGGCACATATCTTGGCATATCTACTGTGAAGGGGCACATATTTGTGAGTAGACCTGAGGGACTGAAACACTGGGTAGAAAATAAAGGTAGGCACATAAGGACTGATTCACATATATCCGCTCTGTGTAAGGTATTTATTCTATAATACATGCAGTTTCATTGCTGTAAGCGCCGTGCAAAATACCACAAGGTGCCCACTGAGACTATCACCCAAGGGCCCACATGAACCTGGAGCCAGCTCTGGTGGTTATACTCACCGACAGCTTTCCTTGTATTCTTAGTCATGCAGAGCTAGCTGTCAATCACCGTGTAGCACCGCCCACATGACTCCTAAGCATAGAAAGAGCAGAAGTTTAAATGTATAAATTACAAGATTTATTGAATCTCTTACCAAAAATTTCTGAAATGTCAATCTGCTCAACTCCTCCTGCTCTGTAACACACTGCCTGCAGATGGCATTGATTTTCATGTTGATAGGTTCAAAGTTTGTCCGGGTTCTGAGCTGGTCCCGAGTCTCAAGACAGTCAAACAAATGCTCAGCTATCTCAAGCAATTCCATCCAGATAAATTGATGTACAGTGCCATGGAATTAATGGCGCTTTAAAATAAATAAATAATAATAATAAATACTGCGGCAGCATGCACGCTCAACCTCCACTCTACAGACACAAGTTTAAATCTTGACACAGCTCCTTTAAAGGGGTATTCCAGTGATAGAATATCGCTAGGACATACTATTACTTGTTGATCATGGGGGTCACTAAACTGATTATTAGAATGGAGGGGGTGGGATACTCCATGTTTTTCTCTATGCAACACCACAGTTATTAATTCACTTGAATGGTTCTGAGGTGCAGCTGGGGGTGATGAGGGTCCTTGCAGTCGGACCTGTACCCATCAGCTAATGATGACATATCCTAACAAAATATTCCTTTAAGGCCTCATGCACACTACCGTGGTGTGTTTTGCGGTCTGCAAATCGCGGATCCGCAAAACACAGATGGCGTCCGTGCGCCGGACAGCCTTCAATATAAATTCCTATTCTTGTCCGCTTTGTCCGCTTTCCGGACAAGAATAGGACATGTTAAATTTTTTTTGCTAGCGGGGCCACGGAACAGAGCAATGGATGCAGACAGCACATGGAGTGCTGTCCGCATCTTTTGCGGCCCCATTGAAGTGAATGGGTCCGCGGCTCGGATGCAGACCCAAACAACGGCCGTGTGCATGAGGCCTAAATGGAACTCGGCACTGTGCCCTCCGCCTGCCACCAGAGCACAGCTTAATAACACAGCCCCCTATATTCCCCCATAACAGGGGACCCATTAGTTTATTGTGTGTCTATTGCTGTACACCATCTCATTTTGTTACAGTGGCTAAAAATATAAAGTTCTCCCTTAATTTAGATCTTAATGCACAATAGCTGGTAAACTGTAACTGAAATGATTAAGAAGCAGCGGCTCATTGCTGGCATCATGAACAATGTGGATTATTTATGGGACTGGCGAAAATATCCCATTATGTGCAGATTTTTTTTTTTTTTTACTTTGTGATTTTAGATTTGTCCTGTTATTTATTGTTCATTGTACTATATTGTGGTGTATTTATAACTGAATCGTCTATTATATTGTTATCAGTTAACCTTTACCTCTTACCATTAAAGTAGACAAATAATGCATATGTAATACTTTATAGCATATTAACCCCTTGACAACCGCGTCATAGGCACCTTCCTATTAGACCAAGGGCTAATAGTTTGTCTGTCAGCGTAAAGCAATGTATGTTTTTTTTAGCAAATTTTAGTCCGCTTGGGGGACAAAGAAAAGCGTTCAATTAAGTTTACTAAAGTTGTATTACAAAAGAAAAGCCCCACTCCCCAAAAAATTATATCTAAATAAATAAACAAAGCAATTTTTTTTTTCTATTCATTTATTTTCAATAATATACCTAAATAGATTTTGATGGTCTATCCTCAGGAGGGCGTCCGACTCGTGGGACCCCCACTGATCAGCTGTTTGAAGAGGCTGTGGTGCTCCTGTGAGCGCTGCGGCCTCTTTACAGCTTACCAAACACAGAGTTGTATATTGTATTGCGGCTCTGCTTGGTATTGCAGCCCAGGCCCATTTACATGAATGGGACTCGGCTGTATTTAGGACATGTGACCAATGTAATTGACGTCACTGGCCTAGAAATAGGTTGGGGTGCTTACTGGAGCACCATGGCCTCTTCAAACAGCTGATCATTGGGGATGTCGGACTGATCAGATATTGATGAACTACTCTGCGGATAGACTATCAATATAGAAATGATATAGATATATAGAAATCAATATAGAAATGTCAGACAACCCCTTTAAAAAACTACACATACAGTGTATGGTGTTTGCCTCCCACAAAAAATAATTAAAGCTAACTAATAAATGATGTCCCCCCCAAATGGTGCCATTGAAAAATACAACTTCTGCGGCAAAAACAAATCCTCATACTGATACGGCTACAGCAACGGAAAAATAAAAAAACGGTTATGGCTCTTGAAAAGCAACTATGGTCCTTTAAAGATATTCTGTGAGACCGGGAACCACGTTTCATATGGGCAGGCAGAGTACAGGGGTTTAAAAAAAAATGCCTCACCTGCCACTGGCGCTCTGGTTCCAGCACCAGGCTCCCCTCTCCTCTGCTTCCTGTCCCCCATTCACATACATGTCACCGCTGCTGGCCAAACTGTAGCCTCAGCAATACATAACCTCTGCTGCCACGGATTGGCCAGCAGTGGGGACGTGCATGTAGATGGCATACCACAATTCTGATCCACCGGAACAGGAGGAGATGGGAGCTTGGCGCTGGAACCGGAGCACAATACACAATCACTTGCTAGTGGTGGCAATACTCTTTAATAATTTAGTTGCATCTTCCTCACCTTCCATGCTACATCATAAATGTTTAGAAGCCCCATCCATCACCAAAGAATCCATCAAGCATAATAAAAGACAGGGAGTCAGGGGAGAGGAGGGGGACGCTGCTGCAGTATCTACCCTCATGTATCCAGTGAAACAGCACCCGTGGGAGAGGCAGTAGCACTAGGGAGACCTCTGATTGGCTCAAAGCAGATAGCACAGCTCTGACATCACACCAGATGGAGGCCGCCCACTCAGCAGACCCATAATATGCAGGTTACACACAACATGTCTGGCCACAATACATATAATATACGTCTACACATGCCTCAGGCGCAGGGTTGCCAACCGTCCAGAAATTTATTTTTCCATAAAAATAGGTGACTTTTTTTCCTGTGTCCGTGAAAGAAAATTGTGTCTATGATTTTTGGAGGCAGGTGGTACTTGACTAGATTGTTTTGGTGGTAATTATCATCATTTTACAGCTCACAGTAAATGCTGGTGATGAGGTGTTATCAGTATATTGAGTTATAACTTTTATCAGTCATTATGGTTTTCCAGTTTGTTTGTAAAAAATGTCCGTGATTTTGATATAAGTCGTCTAGAAAAAAAGAAAACTTCTAGTTGGCAACCCTGGGCAGGAAGGATTGTGATGGCCATGATCAGACATGGTAGATTTAATGCAGACGGTCTGTGTGGATTTTGTGCTAAACAGCGTTTTGCTAAATGCAATCCATGGCAAAGGGTTAAATTTGTGGCCCACGTTACATAACCCATGGGGTTTTGCTGCCATATCCCGAACGTATCTTTTACTATATAAACGAACCTCTCGGAGCTTCTATATCCAGCCTTGGTAAATGAACCCATCTGTCGTGTGGTTGAACCTATTTTCCTCGGCATATGGGACAACATGAACAGAGATTTCCACTTTGTAAAATTACAGGTGGCTTTTCATTTACTGGGAGAACATCAGCTGCACATGGGCCGTAATAACTGGTTTTGGATTTAGAGCAGGAATGGCTCCTCGCCGCAGCTTGTGCTCTTTATAATTTACAAGAAGTAAGAGAAGTGCTTGCGTGACCGTCATTTTCTGCCTGGCTCAGCAACATGTATTTTAGGAACCTTGCAGGGAATATTCCTTTTGTTGCAAAAGATCAGCATGTCCTCAAAAACCTTCTGCCGGAAAGAGCTTGAAACGGATGAATATGCGCGACGTGTGCAATGTGTGTTACATCGTGTGCAGGTGTCCTGTTTTGTCGAGTTGTTAAAAATTCTCTAAGGCTACATGCACACGACCGTTGTGTGCTTTGCTGTCCGCAAATTGTGGATCCGCAAAACACAGATGGTGTCCGTGTGCGTTCCGCAATTTGCGGAATGGCATGTACAGCCATTAATATAACTGCCTATTCTTGTCCGCAAAACGGACAAGAATAGGACAGGTTATATATTTTTTGCGGACCAGGGAACGGAGCAATGGATGCGGACATCACACGGAGTGCTGTCCACATCTTTTGCGGCCCCATTGAAGCAAAAACTGCGGCTCCGATGCGGTCCAAAACAACGTTTGTGTGCATGAGGCCTTAGGCTGCAGTTTTTGCAACGACATGTGTGCCTTTAGACCTTATGGACACAACCTTGTCGGTTTTGCAGTACGCAAATTGCAGATCTGCAAACTACAGATGTGGTCCATGCGCTGTACATATATTTTTTTTAGACCCATTGACTTCAATGGGGCCGCAGTCTGCATTTTGCAGACGTATTCTATGTTTTTGCAAAACAGACACATGGAGACTGTTAATCTGTTTGCTTTCCACATCTGTATGTCCGTTCCGCAAAGAGATAAAAACATTTCCTATACTGAGTATCATGGACCCATTGAAGTCAATGGGTCAGCAAAAAATGTAGATGCAACACGGATAAAATGCTAAATACATGTGATCATGGGCAAGCTTGAATCACATTAATGTAACTCTGTTTCACTCTTTCTAGACCAGACCAATTTTCATTTTTTCATTTTTGTTTTTTTTCCTCCTTCCCTGCCTGCCAAGGGCCATCATTTTCTTCACTTTCCCCTTCACATATCTTTTTAAGAGCATATAATTTGCGGGTCAAGTTGTTCTTTCTCATGGCACTATTTCATACAATGTATTGGGAAGCTGGAAAAAAAATACTAAATGGAGTGAAATTGGAAAAAAAAAAACTATTTCAACATAATTTGATTGGTTTTGTAGTTACGGCATTCATTAGGTGGTAAAAATGACATGTTACCATTCTTCACCAGGTCAGTACAGTTACAGCCATACCAAATTTATATAGTTTTTGTTATGTTTCAAAGCTTTAAAACATAAAAAAAAAAAAAAACATTTTATTTACATTGGCATTTTCTGACACCCATAATTTTTTTTTATATTTCTGTCTTTGGAGCGATGCTCTTTTTGCCGAGGTAAGCTGTAGTTTTTTACAGATTCTTTTTTGGAATACATGTGACTTTTTGATCACTTTTATTAAAATTTTTGCGAGGTGAAGCAACCAAGAAAGGGTGATTCAAGCATTTAGATTTTTTTTTCCGTGACGGTGTTCACCTTTTCAAGATATTGATAGCTCAAGCATTTTTGCTCATAGCGATACCTATGATATGTATATTTTTTCTATTTTGTTTTATTTGTACAGGTGGGTGATTTTCAAATCTTTTGGGTTTGTTCATTCATTAGATCACTTATACCATAGACTGCAATAATTTGCTACTGCAGTCTATGGTAAAATTGTTGTGTTTCTATTGAGTCCAGCCACAGGCAGGTCTAGGAACCTTTACAAGACTCCCAGCTGCCATAGCAACTGAACGGCTCCCATGATCTCATCACATGGGAGCCATTTGGTCACCAGGAGCAGGCCGCTCCCTGCAAATGACCCCTCGGATGCTATGGTCGCAATTGACCATGGCATTTGAGGGCTTAAATGTCCATGGTCGGAGTTATCACAGACACTGCCGGCAGGTATCGGTATCTGCTGTATAACACAGCAGTCACCGGACGGCTCTGGCGCCTGCTCAGCTCCTGAGTGGGCGCCATGTTAAAAACACTACCTTCGAAAAAAAGGGTTTATATAATTCAAGTTTGCTTTGTATGATTTGGACAAAAATATAACTAATATAATAGGTGATGATCATTTATACTCTTAATGGAGGCAAATACATAGTCCATTACCTACAGTATTGATCCCTGAGGAAGCCTGTGGCAGCGGGGGTACGCATGGGCCTCTGCTCCCACTGCACCTCCTATTTGAGACTTCTCAACCCTGTATATTTCATTTGTATTTTATTGTTTCATTTTCAGCATGCTTATTGGTGTTATTTGTTGTTTTTCTACATTTTTGTTGCTATTTGTTGTCGTACTAGACATGTTTTTTGGTCTGAACACGCTCATTGCAGTTTAGGCACTGGGCACCTTGACTTTGGAGTATTTTCATAGTGTCTTGGAGGTTGGAAATCCCAGATTTGAATTTTGCCTCATCAGGGTCTGGTACTGTGGTATGGAAGTTGGTGCATCATACACACGCCCTATGTAAAAATGAAATTTGTTTTTAATTGGTTGTAATTGCTTGTGTTCATGTGCTTGTGGATTCTAATAAAAATCATGTAATTGTGTTGTAGGTGTGCTCCATTCTTTGAGCATGTGTACTTTGGTCCTTGGTCAGCTTGTCATTAGCACATGGGTTGCACCCTCATAATTTGTACCTTGTAGTGTCTTCTTCCTCTTTTTTTCTATTTTTTATTGCGATATGTTTAAGATTTGTAGACTAGTGTGTGCCACAGATGATGAGACAGAAACGTGTTCATGTCCCGTATATTTCATTCATGGTGTAATAAATGGAAACAAAGAGTGATGTATAAATGTTCTCCATCAGCCTCCCACTGTCTCAGATGCCGGTATTGATGTCTTCTACTTTGTGACCTTTGAGAACTTGAAAAGGTTTCACTGTGAGGCTCATCAGATGTTACTTCTGACCTTTTACCAATCTGCAGACAGAAGATAATTCCCATCGTCCTGTCCGGTGTTATTAAACTTGCGCTCTGGATAGACCCGCAGTCTAAAATACTGACAATGAGGGTTTTTCTCTTATGATTTAGTGTAATATACAGGACACGTGTATGTCATTAATCACATGGGACTGCAGCAGCCAGTTGTGGTCATAGCATAAGATGGGGGTGTAAGGTATGCAGGCGGATGGCGACAAACTCACTCTGACAACCGAGGAAAACTGGGGTCTCAGGCGATCCGAGGAAATACCAGGGCCCCTACAATGCTGCATCATTTATAATACTATTGTTCCTTGTATTTTGTGTCCCTCTTGTCAGCGGAGAAGGGGCAGAATCACTGTCTGCTCAGCTCACATCCCCAATGCATTGCTTGCGTCCATCTTGACTGTACCCTCTAAAGACATCTCCTTGGTTAAAGAACTGCTCCTTGCTTTCTTTCCTCAGGTATGTCACCACGCAGACTGCCAGCAAATGAATCAGAAGAATCCTCTGAATTTGTGTGAGTCATGTGACATCAAGTTCCACAGCACCATGCACTTTGATAGACATATACGCTTTGACCTCCCTTCTCAAGGTAAGTTCCTTATTGTGATGAGTATTATTTCTTACAGGCCCTTTGACATTGCTGACCCTGTAAATATGGGGAGGATGGGAGTGGTGGCTTTGATGAGGATAGTGGTAGTAGTACTTACGGTGGCAGCCCTTCTCCACTTCTCCCTGGGGAGGGGCACACCCTTTCTTGCCCTCGGAGCACACCCTGGTGATGGTCTCCTGCCTGGTGGTTCAGGGTGCCCTTAGTGTTGGGCAGTGTCAGGGTGTGGGTGTCAGTGTTGGTCAGGCTGCAAGGCAGGTATATGTATCTCAATTGCCTCCTCAGAGGTTGACATAAGACTCTGTCAATTTCTCTTGCTGGCTGCTGATTGCCCAAGGGCTGCCTCTCAATTCCTTTCTTTTCTTTGTCTCAACTCACTTTACACTTAACCATGGGAAGGTTGGAGAAGCCCTTCCTAGCAACTAATTCCATGGCCTGTTAACCCTATTTGCAACCTCCAGTGCAAACCAAATCCATTACATGAAGACATGTTTAACCCTTTGTGCAGTGGGCTGCCGGTGCACTGCATGTGGCTGGGATTGCAGGGTGGTCGTAACCATAGAAACGAGCAGTATATCATGTGGAAAATTAATTCAGCCAGCAAAGGAAGCAATATGGACAATCCCAATACATTAGTAAGTGCCTTGTATTAACTTTCTCTACATGATAAATGCCATTTACTGAAGTGAGACAGTCCTTTAAGTCCCAGGTACATGATTCCAGGGTGTGATGGCTACTAACGAACCACTCTGCAACTCCCGCTGTATTCAGAATACCGCAATAGTTGTCTTTTTAAAGCACATCATTAACTCACTGTCTCTTCTGCATCCCTTTCTTAGGCCAGGGAAACCAATGTGTGTGGCGCACAGCCAAGTTTCGGGGTAACTGTTAAAAGATGAAGGGATTATAATTACAAGTCTACAGATTTAACAATTGAAGAGAGACATAGTGAATCCATAAACTTTGCCCGGGGGCATTTTGAGTGGCAAAGGTCACAATAATCATCATAGTACTGAATGAGTGTGTGTGTGTGTGTGGGGGGGGGGTCATCACTTAAGAAAGCCACGTAAAGGTTTCATCCTTATGGCATCTCATAGGGACAGGGTTTCTGGATCCCAAATATTGCAAATCTATGCATGCTTACAGTTAAAGCATTAAATCCGTATGTTAATTGCAGTGAAACGGTGATAGATGAGGAGAAATATTACCAACCATCAGTGTTACTCTATATATTGCCAACCATCAGCCTCCTCTAGATAGATCGCTATAAAATAGTGGATCTTAAAGAGAAGGACTGTTGCACCTTTAAGAACCTTGACTCTTCTTTCATACTGCCAGTACGGGCAGAGGGTTCATGTAGAACCAAGAGGTCATGGGTGGACCGGCCATAGACCCTACAGGGAAATTTACCGGTGGGCTCATGCCCACAGCGTTGCCCAAGCCCTCATTTTGACTGCCAGTCTGGTACATAAAGATCTGATGCTCTTAGCATTAATTAATGTAGGAGCATCAGGCACTTATGCACCTGGCCAGCAGCTGCAGGTGCCCTCCTAAATTCAATGTTATTGCCATCCTCAGGATGATGATACAGTTTCATACTGTGCCCCCCCCCCCCCCTTGACTGTGGGCGTTTTAACAGATAATGTAGTAGATATCACTTGCAGTCCTACGTAGCTCCACAGATAACACAGTGATAACTCTGAGTACAGATAATGTACTAGATGGGTGTGAGGCCCCAGAATTCACAACACTCCCAGTGTGACCTGAAGTCGGGCCGCTCTGCGGCAATATGGGCCAAATTCGCAATCTCCTCCCCCCAACCCTACCGTGAAACTGATATTTGGATGGACATTACATACATCGCTATTAAATATACAGTAGAATACAGCACCATACCTGTTACATCCAGTCACGTCCCCTGGGATGTAGACTCTTTCCTCAACGTCTTCATTCAGAGATAAGACCGCCATGATACCTTCTTTCAGCCGCTTCTCGTCTCTGCAGAGTTTCACAGAAAAAAAACATTTGTTCCTCAATTTACTATCATCCTCTACTTAGCCTGCTGCCCCCAATACTGTGCCATAGCCAGACAGATAGTCCCCCATTCCACATAATATTATTCCCCCTGTATATTATAATGACCCCCTCTGTATTACTATTATTATTATTATTATTATTATTATTATTATTATTATTATTATAATAATGACCCCCTCTGTATTATTATTATTATTATTATTATTATTATTATTATTATAATGACCCCCTCTGTATTATTATTATTATTATTATGACCACCTCTGTATTATTATTATTATTATTATTAGTGTTATTATTATGGCCCCTCTGTATTATTAATATAATGGCCCAGGCTGAAGTTAGAAATGGAGAAGAGTAAGGATCCTAGAAACAGGGAGAGAGGTTGTGATGAAGAGCCACTTAGTTGTAGTAACATGGGATACAGGGGATTGTTACATGTCTCTCCTATTTTGTGGGGATTAGTTCCACTTTGAGACAAATTCCCTATAGTGTGTAATACCGTCCTGCATTGTAATCACTGCATGTTCACAATTTGCCACTCATTGTTGGAGGTATTAGGAGTGCGGTTATGTGTGCCCCTGCTTGTTTCTGGGTGTGTTGTGTTTGTAGGGTTTAGGCGGGACTCTAGGCTCCAAGCACAACTATCTAGTAATTAGTCGTTTGCAGACAGCTGTTTGTACAGCATCGAGCCGTGCCAGGTGTGAAGGTGGCGAAGAATGAGGGGAGTGGGCAGAACAGAACAAATCCAGCTGCCGATTTGTGCTGAGCAGACACTCTCTAGTTTCCTATCTGGCACAGCGCTCTAATCTGTCGACAAAATATGGGGGTCCCAAGATTAGGTGGAGAGTAATGCTGCTATAACAGTGCCCATATAATATTGCCATACAGTACTTAAATTATACAACCATACAGTGTACATTGTACTGCCATACAGTGCACATATAATAGTGCCATATAGTGAACAGCGCCAAATATAATGTCACAGCATATGCCAGTATATCCCTAATACAAACTCAACACACAAAAAAAAAGTCTAAAATGGGTCCTGTTTGCTTTGATCCCTAAATGTTTGAGGCATCTTGACAGTTATATAGCATCCTAAAATGATCTTAGGTTACTCCACACACTCCTACAGCTATTCGTATAGAGTGGCTAGCCTGTAATTCCATTTTTGACCAATAAAATTCTACTAGGTTTTTGTTTTTTTTAGCAGCATTGAAAACATTGGAACAGTTTTAAACATTTTACCAGGTGCCTTTATAGGAGAAATGTAATATTACATGGTGTCCATCTGCCAATGAAGGGAAGACCATGTCATTCTCGGTGCTGAGGAGCCCTCCAGAGTGGGAGCTGCTCTCTTCTCTGGCTTATCCAGGGAAGTCCAGGTCGGGGGACTACTCCTTTTATTCAGTCATTCATAGAAATGTATCTGGAGGCGCTCAGCACTGCCCATATGTGAGGCAGGTATGGGGACCAGTATAATTATGGACATGTTGTTAGTCATCCCACTGAAGAACACTTAGGGCCCATTCAAACACACTTTTTTGACAGCTGGATTTGACACCGATTCTTCCCTAAAACGAGCAGGTGGCTGTACGGAAACTGCCTCCTATAGTTTTTAATGATAGGCCATGCTGCCATTTACGCAGTTTATTGCGGTTTATTGCCGCTACCGCATCAAGAAAGGAACCTGCAGCAACTTCAGCTGTAGTATACAGTATATCACAGGACCACTGAGGTCAGTGTATGGCTGCAGCAGTCACGTGTGGTATACAGACATGTCACCGATGCAGCCGTGTAAACAAAGCCCATGTTTTACTATTTTATTTAATTTATTATTTTAACTTGTTTTATTTTATATATATATACAGTCATGTGAAAAAATTAGGACACCCTTTGAAAGCATGTGGTTTTTTGTAACATTTTTAATAAAAGGTTATTTCATCTCCGTTTCAACAATACAGAGAGATTAAAGTAATCCAACTAAACAAAGAAAACTGAAGAAAAGTCTTTTCAAGATCTTCTGTAAATGTCATTCTACAAAAATGCCTATTCTAACTGAGGAAAAAGATAGGACACCCTCACATGTATTCCCTCTTAAATTGGCTCAGATCTCACACAGGTATATCACACCAGGTGCACATAATTAGTAGATCGTTACTCTGCATGTTGAATGAGGCTTGCCCTATTTAAACCTCAGACATTTAGTTTGGTGTGCTCCTGACTGTTGAAGTGAGAGTGAGCACCATGGTGAGAGCAAAAGAGCTGTCAGAGGACTTCAGAAAAAAGATTGTAGCAGCCTATGAGTCTGGGAAGGGATTTAAAAAGATCTCAAAAGATTTTGAAATCAGCCATTCCACTGTCCGGAAGATAGTCTACAAGTGGAGGGCTTTCAAAACAACTGCCAACATGCCCAGGACTGGTCGCCCCAGCAAGTTCACCCCAAGAGCAGACCGCAAGATGCTAAAAGAGGTCTCCAAAAACCCTAAAGTGTCATCTCGAGAACTACAGCAGGCTCTGGCTACTGTTGATGTAGAAGTACATGCCTCTACAATCAGAAAGAGACTGTACAAGTTTAACTTGCATGGGAGGTGTGCAAGGAGGAAACCTTTGCTTTCCAAGAGAAACATCGAGGCCAGACTGACATTTGCCAGAGATAAAGTTGACAAAGACCAGGACTTCTGGAATAATGTTCTTTGGACAGATGAGTCCAAAATTGAATTATTTGGACACAACAGCAGAGGACATGTTTGGCGTAAACCAAACACAGCATTCCAAGAAAAGAACCTCATACCAACTGTGAAGCATGGAGGTGGAAGTGTCATGGTTTGGGGCTGCTTTGCTGCAGCAGGACCTGGTCAGCTCACCATCATAGAATCCACGATGAATTCTACTGTGTATCAGAAGGTGCTTGAAGAACATGTGAGACCATCAGTTAGAAAATTAAAGCTGAAGCGGAACTGGACCATGCAACATGACAATGACCCAAAACATACTAGTAAATCAACCAAAGATTGGCTGAAAAAGAAGAAATGGAGAGTCCTGGAATGGCCAAGTCAAAGTCCAGATTTGAATCCCATTGAGATGCTGTGGGGTGACTTGAAAAGGGCTGTACGTGCAAGAAACCCCTCAAACATCTCACAGCTGAAAAAGTTCTGCATTGAGGAGTGGGGTAAAATTTCCTCAGACCGATGTCGAAGACTGGTAGATGGCTACAAGAACCGTCTCACTGCAGTTATTTCAGCCAAAGGAGGTAACACTCGCTATTAGGGGCAAGGGTGTCCTATCTTTTTCCTCAGTTAGAATAGGCATTTTTGTAGAATGACATTTACAGAAGATCTTGAAAAGACTTTTCTTCAGTTTTCTTTGTTTAGTCGGATTACTTTAATCTCTCTGTATTGTTGAAACGGAGATGAAATAACCTTTTATTAAAAATGTTACAAAAAACCACATGCTTTCAAAGGGTGTCCTAATTTTTTCACATGACTGTATATATATATATATATATATATATATATATATTTAATAATAATTATATTATTATCCTTACCATTTGGACAATTTAGTTTTAACTTCGACAACCCCCTTAAAGGGGTTTTATCACTTCAGCAAGTGACATTTATCTTGTAGAGAAAGTTAATACAAGCCACTTACTAATGTTGTGTTATTATCCATATTGCTTCTTTTGCTGGCTGGATTCTTTTTTTCCATCACATTATACACTGCTCGTTTCCATGGTTATGACGACCCTGCAATCCATCAGTGGTGGTCGTGCGTGTCCACTATAGAAAAAATTCCATCCTTTCTGGTGACCGGGACAGTGGGAGCTCATGTAGGCTGGTGCTTTTTTTTTATGGTATGCAAGCACGGCCACCGCTGCTGGATTGCAGGGTGGTCATGACCATGGAAACGAGCAGTTTATAATGTGATGGATAAATGAATCCAGCCAGCAAAGGAAGCAATATGGACAATTACAATACATTAGTAAGTGCCTTGCATTAACTCTCTCTACATAATAAATGCCCTTTACTGAAGTGACACAACCCCTTTAAGCCAGTCTCTCTCAAGCCTGAAATGGCTGATACCAGGAGAGAATAGACTGCTTTAAACTGAACAGAAAACAGAGATATTGTAGAGTTTAGACTTTGTGTCCCCTAAATCCCTAAATTATGGAGGCGGGTCATGTGATCGGTATATTGTGTGATAATAATCTCACAAGTTCTGCTTCTTCTAGTATCATTTCCCTGCCAAAGTATTGGAGCTTGCATTCATGGAAACATTAGCTGGCACCTTGACAAGCAAAATCCTTTACACTTTGTGGGCAAAGACGTGAAATTTCCTTGGACGATATTCAAGGGTATTTTAATATTCATGCCTGCACTGGAAATTTAAGTCAAGATTTAATGTTTATTGTCCTTTTCCGTCCAGACGTTCTCTTAGCGCGGTATAGCTCTAATTTTAGAGTCATCTGGGGAGTCAGCTTTTGTATGGTTGGAATAATGATTGCACTTTTGACCCTTTTATACCAAATAGTACTTTCCTGTCCAAGCAAAGTCTGGAAAACTTACGGTCCATATGCGGGTTATAACCTTACTGTTCTTGGTAACGATTGGTATGTTTGATATTACACTGCATCATGTCTGACCAACTATGGCAGCACACTGCGTTATCTGGAGTTATAAAGACCATACATTCTATATATCTATCTATCTATCTATCTCATATCTATCTATCTATCCATCCTATCTATCTCATATCTATCTATCTCATATCTATCTATCTATCTATCTATCTATCTATCGCATATCTATCTATCTCATATCTATCTATCTATCTATCTATCTCATATCTATCTATCTATCTATCTCATATCTATCTATCTCATATCTATCTATCAAATCAAATCAAATCAAATCAGCTTTATTGGCAGGACTAAATACATTTTAGCATTGCCAAAGCAGGTGGTAAATAATTGGGTAGGGTTGGGGGTGGGGACAGGTCCAGGGTGGGGGTATAGGAGTCCATAGTATATCAGGCTCCTCTCAGTCCATGGCAGGCAGTAATATATTGTGCTGCTATGGCCGTTGTGTTCTCCTCTTCCCCCAGCAGTATGGAGAGTCTCTCTTCCTCCTCCATGGAGGTGAAGTCTGGGCAGAGATCAGACAGTCTCCTGAAGTGAGTCTCTCTCACTGCTGAGTATTTGGGGCACCGCAGCAGGAAATGAGCCTCATCCTCCACGGTCTCCTGGTCGCACTGCTGGCACAGTCTGCTCTCCCTGGGCATGTACCTCTGTCGATGACGCCCGGATTCAATGAGCAGGCTGTGGGCGCTCAGTCTGTACCGGCTCAGGATCTGTCGGTCTCTTGGATTGGGGAGGTTCTCCAGATATGGGGCCAGTTTGTACTCCCTCTGCAGGCTCTGGTATACTGTCAGCTTCTGGGATGTTCTTATGTCATTTTTCCAGACGCTAATATACTCCTCTTTGTACTTGTGTATCGTCCTCTGGATTTCGCCCTTTGTCAGGCTATATTGGTTGGTGCATTGGGCAGGCTGGGTTTGGGTGACTTGTTGCGGGGTGCTTTGTTTTTCTGGGGCTTCTTGGTGTAGCAAGGCTTTGTGATGGTAGGAGCTGGGACTGCTGCTTAGTAGATGGGCTCTGAATGATAGCGCCCTCTTCTGTACAGCAAAGTAGAGTGGGAATCTGCCCAGTTCTGCTCGACAGGCGCTGTTTGAGGTGCCCCTGTGGACCTGGAGAAAGTGTTTGCAGAGTTCTAGGTGTAATAGTTCTGTTGGCCCAGAGTCCCACTTTGCCCGGTCTGGGTATGTGTCTGGGCCCCAGACTTCGCTGCCATACAGGAGGATTGGGGCGATGATGGTGTCAAGGATTTTAAGCCAGACGGTCACTGGTGCTTTAAGGTGATACAGACGCCTTCTGATGGCATAGAAGGTTTTGCTCGCCTTGTCTTTCAGTGTTTCCATGGCTTTCTTAAAACTCCCTGATTGGCTGATTTCTAGGCCCAGGTAGGTGTAGCTGTCTGTTTCTGAAATTGGACAGTTGTTTAGCAGGAAGGGAGGACGCCCGGCTGCTTTTCGATTTCTTTTCTGGAACACCATGATGTTGGTTTTCTTTGGATTGATGGGCAGTGCCCATGTGTTACTGAACTTCTCCAGGATTTTCAGGTTATCTTGGAGACCTTTCTCAGTTGGCGATAGTAGCAGAAGGTCATCTGCATAAAGGAGAAATTTCACCTCAGTGTCATGGAGGGTGAGACCAGGTGCTGTGGAGGACTCCAGAGCCGCCGCCAGCTCATTGATGTAGATGTTAAACAGGGTTGGACTGAGGCTGCAGCCCTGTCTGACTCCTCGGTTCTGCTGGAAATAAGCCGTTCTCCTCCCATTTACCTTCACGCTGCATCTGTTCTCAGTGTAGGAGCTTCTGATGACATCATATGTTTTTCCTCCTATTCCGCTTTCAAGAAGTTTCAGGAATAGGCCCGGATGCCACACTGAGTCAAAGGCCTTCTTAAAGTCCACAAAGCAGGCATAGATCTTTCCATGCTTTGTATTGTGGACATGGCTCTTGATGAGGCTCTGCAGGGTGTAGATGTGGTCCGTGGTGCGGTGGTTAGGTATGAAGCCTGCTTGGCTTCTGCTGAGGATGTTGTGCTGGGTGAGGAAGCTGAGGATCCTCTTATTCAGGATACTGCTGAGGAGTTTTCCCAGGTTGCTGCTGACACATATCCCTCTATAGTTGGCTGGGTCATACTTGTCTCCGCCCTTGTGTATGGGGGTGATGATGCCCTGGTTCCAGCTCTGGGGGAAGTAGCCGGCACTCAGCACAACATTGTAGAGTTTTACTAATGCGACCTGGATACCTGGCGGGCTGTATTTGATCATTTCTGGAAGAATCCCATCTGGGCCGCTGGCTATCTATCTCATATCTATCTATCTATCTATCTATCTATCTATCTATCTATCTATCTATCCATCCATCTATCTATCTCATATCTATCTATCTATCTATCTATCTATCTATCTTTCTATCTATCTCATATCTATCTATCTCATATCTATCTCATATCTATCTATCTATCTATCTATCTATCTATCTATCTTTCTATCTATCTCATATCTATCTATCTATCTATCTATCTATCTCATACTTAGCTATCTTTGTTAGATAGATATTGGATAGATAGATAGATAGATAGATAGATAGATAGATAATAGATATTGGATGGATATATGGATAGATAGATAGATAGATAGATATTGGATGCATATATAGATAGATAGATAGATAGATAGATAGATAGATAGATAGATAATAGATATTGGATGGATATATAGATAGATAGATAGATAGATAATAGATATTGGATGGATAGATAGATAGATAATAGATATTGGATGGATATATGGATGGATAGATAGATAGATAGATATTGGATGCATATATGGATGGATAGATAGATAGATAGATATAGAGAGATATTAGATTCCCCCGTCTCAGAACTTGACCTGTGTGATATATAATGGTGCTATGGATATTTACTTTGTTCATCTCTCTCAGGATCCATCCTGGCCCGTAACGTCTCCACGCGATCATGCCCTCCCCGCACCAGCCCTGCATCAGATGTTGAGGAAGATGAAGAGGAGTTGATGGATGGCAAAGGGTAGGTTCTACATGAATAGTGGAGCAGCTTTGTATATAAGTTGCTTTGCTGTGTACTGATTTTGAGCTTTTTATGAGGTTTCTCTGTTTGTAGACATAGCATTTTTTTCAAGATTCTACTGGTTGCCCTTGGAAACAGACAACACTGTCAGACATGTGACCTGTCATCTGCGCTCCCACAATGCACTGCTTCTATGGTAACATTTGACTTTAGCTTTAGACACGAAGAGAGTAGAAAACACATATTTCAAAGTCCGGACAAGGTTCGCAAAGTGAAGAATTTATTTGACATTTTAGGTTTTGTGCTGCTGAAAATTATTGTTCCAAAATGGAACTTGCCTGTAAGAATCAAAGCGGAGGAGCAGCGCTCGGCCTTTGTCTCACTTATATGAGGGGTTTGTCAGTGAGCAGCGCTGTATACCACCGATCAGTCATGTCTAGAGCTGTAATTACTCTGTCTACTCGTTTAATTACCCTTGTGGTTTCCACCGATTCCTTTCTTCATATTTAGAAATTAAACCACAATAAGTTCCTGCCAAGGTTTAGGCTTTCATTCATCTCTGCAAGCTAGCCGCACTATAAAGTATGAGTTCTGTCAGCTCTGAAATAAGATACCTTAAAGGGGTTAGTCTACTTTCACACTAGCGTTTTTGTTTTCCGGTATTGAGTTCCGTCCTAGGGGCTCAATACCGGAAAAAATCGGATCCGTTTTATCCTAATGCATTCTGAATGGAGAGCATCAGTTCAGTCTCTCTTACGTTGCGCAGAGCTTAAAAAATGCAAAAAAAAAAGAATACCGAATCCGTTTTTCCAGATGACACAGGAGAGACGGATACGGTATTTCAATGCATTGGTCAGACGGATCCGGATCCGTCTGACAAATGCCATCAGTTTGCATCTCGATTGCTGGAATCCTCTGCCCCAAGTGTGAAAGTACCCTTATCCAATGATTAATGTAAAAAATGAAAATAAGTTATTATATAGCACGTGACAACTAGTGTTGATCGAGCACCATCGCGATGCTCAAGTCAAAATGGTGTTTGGCCGCGCATGCTCGCCCAACACTAGTGACAACCTCTTTCTATCAAAGCTAGAGCCAGCCCTGTACCTCACATGGATCCTGAGATCTCCCCACTCATCGTTCTGCTAGATTTATTTCAAGCTGTCAGCTTAAGGGTCCATTCACACGTCCGTAGAATGGGTCGGGATCCATTCCGCAATGTTCATTCATTCTCTATGGGGCCGGAAGAGATGCGGACAGCACACAGTGAGTAGAATAGGACATGTTCTATAATTTGCAGAACATCCACACGAATACGGACAGCACGCGAATGACATCCATGTGCTGTCCGCTTTTTTTTTTTTTTGCAACCCCATAGAAATGAATGGGTCTACATGTGATCCACAAAAAATGTGGATTGGACGCAGATCCTAAATACGGCCGTGTGCATGCGGCCTTACTCGGAAAGTATCATAAATGGAAACTAAAGCACAGGTTGTAGCAAAAATAAATAAAGATTTAACGGTCCCATGAATGTAAGGTGATTACAGGACCCCAGTGATCAGCTGTATCCTGCATGGGAACATGGCAGCAAGTGTTCAGTTCTCCTGTAGTGCCACCACAGGACAAATGAAGCATTGCATGGTGAAATCAATGGGCTGTCTGTGCTATTCACAAACAAGTGGGGTCCTCCAAGGATAGAGTTCCTCTTTGAAGCTGCTGGAGAAAAGTCTGATTTTTCCAACTGGCCTACTGCAATAAAATCTGACCACTGTCCACAGTGTAGACCTCGGCTGGTCGTACACAGTTCAACAGTTCAGACAGAAGAGGGCATTGTAAAGGATAAAGAATATTCAGTTATCTTGGTTCTCACAAAGAAAAGAATTCAGCAGCTCTGCCCTGGAGAACCTTCCATGCTCCTCAGCATCGCCAAGATGTTTGTCACAAAGTGGCATACCTGTCATAGGGGTTGGTCATACCGCTGCTTTGTCTCCTGAGAAGTGACCTATTGAAGAATGTTTCTACCAAGAACAGATTCATTATTTCTGAATTAACACTTATGTGTGGGGCATTTCAGCGCTGATCACCCATTCTTTCCATTCCAAGGTCTACACTGGTAATTGTGCTGTGGAATTACCAATTTAAGGCCTCATGCACACGACCGTTGTGTGCATCCGTGCACCGTTTTGCAGCCGAGGCCGTGATCCGTGTATCCTGTCCGTCAAAAAAATATGACCTGTCCTATTTTTTTGACGGACAACGGTTCACGGACCCATTCAAGTCAATGGGTCCGTGAAAGAACACGGATGCACACAAGATTGGCATCCGTGTCCGTGATCCGTGGCCGTAGGTTGCTTTCATACAGACGGATCCTAAGATCCGTCTGTATAAAAGCTTTTTCAGATCTAAGTTTTCACTTCGTGAAAACTCATATCCGACAGTATATTCTAACACAGAGGCGTTCCCATGGTGATGGGGACGCTTCTAGTTAGAATACAATACAAACTTTGTACAAGACTGCCCCCTGCTGCCTGGCAGCACCCGATCTCTTACAGGGGGATATGATAGCACAATTAACCCCTCAGGTGCGGCACCTGAAGGGGTTAATTGTACTATCATATTCCCCTGTAAGAGATCAGGGCTGCCAGGCAGCAGGGGGCAGACCCCCCCCTCCCCAGTTTGAATATCGTTGGTGGCACAGTGTGCGCCCCCCATCGGGCCCCCCCTTCCTCCCTCTATTGTTAGAAATCGTTGGTGGCACAGTGTGAGCCCACCATCGCCCCCCTCCCTCCCTCTATTGTAATAAATCATTGGTGGCACAGTGTGCGCCCACCATCGCCCCCCCCCTCTCTATAGCAGTAACAACATTGGTGGCAGTGTGCGGCCTCCCATCCCCCCCCCCCCCGATCATTGGTGGCAACGTGGTTCCGATCGGAGTCCCAGTTTAATCGCTGGGGCTCCGATCGGTAACCATGGCAACCAGGACGCTACTGCAGTCCTGGTTGCCATGGTTACTTAGCAATAGTACAATAGTAGAAGATTCATAGTTACCTGCTTGCTGCTGCGATGTCTGTGTCCGGCCGGGAGCTCCACCTACTGGTAAGTGACAGGTCTGTGCGGCGCATTGTTAAAGAACTGTCACTTACCAGTAGGAGGAGCTCCCGGCCGGTCACACACATCGCAGCAGCAAGCAGGTAAGTATGAATCTTCTACAATTGTACTATTGCTAAGTAACCATGGCAACCAGGGCTGCAGTAGCTTCCTGGTTGCCATGGTTACCGATCGGAGCCCCAGCGATTAAACTGGGACTCCGATCGGAACTACGCTGCCACCAATGATCGGGGGGGGGGGGAGATGGGAGGCCGCACACTGCCACCAATGTTGTTACTGCTATAGAGAGAGGGGGGGCCGATGGTGGGCGCACACTGTGCCACCAACGATTTATTACAATAGAGGGAGGGAGGGGGGGCGATGGTGGGCGCACACTGTGCCACCAACGATATTCAAACTGGGGAGGGGGGGGGGGGGTCTGCCCCCTGCTGCCTGGCAGCCCTGATCTCTTACAGGGGAATATGATAGTACAATTAACCCCTTCAGGTGCCGGGGGGGAGATGGGAGGCCGCACACTGCCACCAATGTTGTTACTGCTATAGAGGGAGGGGGGGCGATGGTGGGCGCACACTGTGCCACCAACGATTTATTACAATAGAGGGAGGGAGGGGGGGTGGGCGCACACTGTGCCACCAACGATTTATTACAATAGAGGGAGGGAGGGGGGGGGCGATGGAGAGCGCACACTGTGCCACCAATGATTTATAACAATAGAGGGAGGGGGGGGCGATGGTGGGCGCACACTGCGCCACCAACGATTTATAACAATAGAGGGAGGGAGGGGGGGCGATGGTGGGCGCACACTGTGCCACCAACGATTTATAACAATAGAGGGAGGGAGGGAGGGGGGGCGATGGTGGGCGCACACTGTGCCACCAACGATTTATAACAATAGAGGGAGGGAGGGGGGGCGATGGTGGGCGCACACTGTGCCACCAACGATTTATAACAATAGAGGGAGGAAGGGGGGGTGATGGTGGGCGCACACTGTGCCACCAACGATATTCAAACTGGGGAGGGGGGGTCTGCCCCCTGCTGCCTGGCAGCCCTGATCTCTTACAAGGGGATATGATAGTACAATTAACCCCTTCAGGTGCGGCACCTGAGGAGTTAATTGTGCTGATCACGGCCCCCTGTAAGAGATCGGGTGCTGCCAGGCAGCAGGGGGCAGTCATGTACACAGTCTGTAGTATATTCTAACTAGAAGCGTCCCCATCACCATGGGAACGCCTCTGTGTTAGAATATACTGTCGGAAATGAGTTTCACGATGTAGCTCATATCCGACAGTATATTCTAACATAGAGGCGTTCCCATGGTGATGGGGACGCTTCAAGTTATGTTCGGGTGTCCGCCTGGCCGTGCGGAGGCGTGTGGATCCGATGATGACACACTGTGGCTCAATTTTCAAACGGATCCGTCCCCCATTGACTTTCAATGTAAAGTCTGGACGGATCCGTCTGAGGCTACTTTCACACTTAGAAATGTTTTAACAATATAATGCAGACGGATCCGTTCTGAACGGAGCCACCGTCTGCATTATATGAACGCAAGTGTGAAAGTAAAGGGACTCCTGACTTTACATTGAAAGTCAATGGGGACGGATCCGTTTGCAATTGCACCATATTGTGTCAACGTCAAACGGATCCGTCCCCATTGACTTGCATTGTAATTCAGGACGGATCCGTTTGGCTCCGCACGGCCAGGCGGACACCAAAACGACTTTTTTTTTCATGTCCGTGGATCCTCCAAAAATCAAGGAAGACCCACGGACGAAAAAACGGTCACAGATCACGGACCCACGGACCCCGTTTTTGCGGACCGTGAAAAAAAACTGTCGTGTGCATGAGGCCTAAGGGGGTGAGGTGTGTCCAGACTTTATGGACTTGGTTGAGGAGTCACAGAAAGTGTTCCTCCTGTTCACATCATAAAAACCTTTTCTGCTTCTATGAAAGGTCTGAGCCAACTGTACAGTCCCTAACTATAATGCGGCTGCCCTAACCCCAGCGATCAGTTATTATGGCTCAGGAAAGCTTCTCATTTTTCTGCAGCGGCCACTGCTGGAGAAATGAAGTATTACGTGGCATACTTTCAAATGAATAGACCACCATGGGATACATGATTCGGCAGGGACCTCAAGAGCAGGAGTTGCTCTTTCTGGTGCCTCCACTTTTTGGTTCAAGGAGAAAGTCTCAAGCCTATATTAGGCCCTTGTACCCTAATAGGGCATATTGGAAGGGGTTGTCAGGGCCTCGCATTCTTTATAAAGTCTGATATCCTCACCTATAAACCTTTGCTGGCTTTAGTATTAAATCTCAGTTTCTCACTTTGTGTTCTTCTCTGTAATGAATGACAGTTTTTTTTATGTCAGAATTCTCTGTGAAAGGCACCAAGTGAGACTGTGGTGACCTTGTCCAGCTGGCACTAGTAATGTTTCTCCGGAGACCGATGCAGACAGTCTGCTGATCTGCTGTGTTTTCCCTGATATTTAAACCGCCTGCCGCCTATTATTCAGATATTGTGCCACCATTCAATGCATTGAAAGCTGCGGTTTCACTTCCTGGACAGTCTTCTCATCCACGTTTATTGGTGACCCTATAAAAAGAAGGCTTTCACCATCGGAAAGCATCTCCCTTACACTGGCTTCACTTTACAAGGATTGCTCATGATAGAGTGCAAGAACAATGGGGGAGATAGCATTCAAGTGCGGTCACTTACACCCTGCGTCAGAGAGATACTGCTCAGCCGGGGATTTGGACAGACTCCTGTTATAATACCGTGCACTGGGAGGCACATTCACTTTCATATAAACACAGATATAGTAGAGCCAACTTAGGCTACTTTCACACTAGCGTTCGGGCGGATCCGTTCAGAACGGATCCGCCCATAATAATGCAGACGGAGGCTCCGTTCAGTACGGATCCGTCTGCATTATTTTAGCAAAAAAAAGCTAAGTGTGGAAATAGCCTGGGACGGATCCGTCCAGACTTTCAATGTAAAGTCAATGGGGGACGGATCCGCTTGAAGATTGAGCCACATTGTGGCATCTTCAAACGGATCCGTCCCCATTGACTTACATTGTAAGTCTGGACGGATCCGCACGCCTCCGCACGGCCAGGCGGACACCCGAACGCTGCAAGCAGCGTTCAGCTGTCCGCCTGTCCGTGCGGAGGCGAGCGGAGCGGAGGCTGAACGCCACCAGACTGATGCAGTCTGAGCGGATCCGCCTCCATTCAGACTGCATCAGGGGTGGACGGCTGCGTTCGGGTCCGCTCGTGAGCTCCTTCAAACGGAGCTCACGAACGGAATACCGAACGCTAGTGTGAAAGCAGCCTTACCTGTATATTTTATGCACCTGATGGCCTATGTAAAAATTTCAGATTGTACCATAAGACAAACCCAGCTTTGCTATATCTGGATATACAAATGTGTATATATATATATATATATATATATATATATATAATATATTTATATACAGAAGTCAGGTGGCTCCGGATAAAAATAAAGTCCATGGTGGTCCAACCTCCTTCTATGTACTGATCAGAGATCAGCAACCTCCGGCACTCCAGGTGTTGTGCAACTACATCTCCCATCATGCACACTTACTTGGCTGCTCTCTGAACTCCCACAAAAGTGAAATGAGCATGCTGGGAGTTGTAGTTTCACAACAGATGGATTGCCGAAGGTTGCTGATCCCTGTGGTAGATCTTTCGCTTCTGTATTCTGCACCACTAAACAGACTTACCATTCAGGAATCTAGAAAAGCTTGGTGACATTGTGGCTACGTTGGTTGTCACTCAGCTAACAGATATAAGAAATGGACGACTCCAGGACGTAGATAGGTTGATTTTGTGAGGAATGCCATCATTTGTATCCTCCCCCCCCCATTTCTATATTCTCCCCAGATGAACTTTCGGCTTTTGTACTAACAGCAAAAACAGATGGCCTCCTATCCTCATAAAACGTACCCTTAATGCCCGTGTTCTCTGGGAAGCCATCTTTAAAGGGGGGCGATGACCCAGCTCTGCTTAGCAACGAGTGGACTTCAGCTTGTAAACCTGATCAGGCATGTAGGACGCTGCGGTTTTCCCCGGCATTAAATAGCATTCATATGTAGCTTTATATTAGGGCAGGAATATTGAGATGCTTGATTTTCCCCCATTTCAGTCCCTTTTCTTATTCTGAACTGGAGTTTCTGTCTGCAGTTTTCCCAACCTATCAATTTATTATCGTAATATGTCTGGACACGTCCATTAGGGTATGGATGTGACACCTTCTCAGTGGGTCGCTTTATCAACATGAGGAGGGTAAGATCACTTTCTTATCTTTGTAGTAAGATCTCTTTATCTGGATTAACATAAACCTCTTTTTTTGCTCAAAAGGAGCTTTACCTAATTCTCAGCATGGAAATAAGGTTGTCAGACCACATTCAATTCACAGTCTAGAAAAATGGCAGGGTTAAAACATGGTTCTGCAAATATCGCTGGACCCTGCAGCTTGTCAGTATTAGAGAGCAGCATGAGGTCTGACAACTTTCTTCCCACACTCAAAGACCACAGCAACTAATGTTACCAAGGGCACAGTTAAAGAGGACCGGTCCCCTCTCCTGACATGTCTGTTTTAGCGACTACTTCTATGCCCCCTGTAATAATAATTCTGGAGCATCTATTCTCATGACTCTATGTCGTGCTATTCCTCAGTGCTGCTCTTGTTAGACTGTACAGGGACACACAGAATTTAGTGAATACTAAAACAGACACATCAGGAGAGGCGAAAGGTCCTCTTTAACCCCTTCCCGACCTCCGCCATACATGTACAGCGGACGTCGGGTCTTTAAAAATGGCACCTGCACAGCACCATAGCCCCCAGGTTTCTGCTGTTTTAAACTGCAGACACCTGGAACTAATGTCTGTGATGGGCAATAACACTGAACACAGACATTTAACCCCTCAGATGCCAAGGTCAGTTGTGAGCTTTCCTTGGACCTGAATGTCTCCCCCATGCTGAGATCAGGCGTGCCATTCGTTTGTTTTGCTAACCTTTAGCCCTCTGAAGAATATGAGGTTACCGGAGCGATGGTCCCTGTAGCCCCTCCATAGGAACATAATGAAACTCCCATAGCCTGCTATGGTAATTTGCATGTTCAGTTACCCTGGAGAATTTAAAAGAAGTTAAAAAAATATATATGTTTTTAAAACTATAAAAAAAATTATAAAAAGTAATCAAAAAGTCATACACACTCCAAAATAGTGCAATAAAAACTACAGATCGCTTCACGAAAAATTAGTCTTCAAAGTTTAAATTTTTTTAGTATTCAAGTGCAAGAAAAACTAGATAAATGTAGTATTGTTGTAATTGTACTCACCCAGAGAATGAAGGGCAAAAACGTAAAATCGCAGGGTCTTGAAGGGGTTAAAGTTTAAAAGGGTATTCTCATCTTGGACTTTTATGGCATATCCAGAAGGATGTGGGTCTGGCCTCTAGGAGAACAGCTGCAGTGTACGGAGAGGTGATGCGCACGAGCTTGAGCTGCTACTAAAAGTACGGAGCTGACAGACAATGAGTAGGACATGGCGCTTGTGACGTGGGTATAACCTGATCTTCCCTCTGATGGTGCTGCAGGGAAATGGAATACTTGCCATGGAGTTCCCCAACAGTTTAAGGCTACATTCACACGACTGTATCCATTTTGCGGTCTTCAAATCGCGTATTCATAAAATACGGATGTGGTCCGTGTGCACCCTGCACTTTTCAACGGCCCCATTGAAAAAATGCCTATTCTTGTCCGTTATCTGTTCTATAATATGTGTTGCCTGGCCACATGTGTGCTGTCCGCATTTTATGTGGCCCCATCCACAAATGGATGAACGAAAATATGGACGTTGTACTTGGCTATCTCCCATAGAATAAAAGAGCAGCGGCATGCATGTCCAGCCAGCCGTTCTGTACATTTCAGGGGGGCTCCATGGGGTATGGGCCCCCATTCTCGTGATCGTGGGGGTCCCAGCGGCAGGACCTCCACCAATCTGATGGATAGGGGGATAACTTTGTATAACTGGAATACCCCTTTAAGCTGATTTGCTATGGGTCCCAGCTGCAAGACATCCTGAGATCAGCTTGTTCTGACAAAAAAGGATTGTCCAGAGCTCTGGGTCATTGCAGTGTTTTCCCTGGTGGGCTCTTTCCCTAGTGAAATGACTCTTGCTAGGGGTGTGTAGCCTCCTATGCACTGAGTATTGTTTTTGGAAGCCTGGAATTATTTTGCTATCCTTGCCCAGTTCAGCATCATAAGATTGTGTTCTGACACATCCATTCTTTCCCATTTCCTGCTCATATTGATGCTTAGGGTGTGTATATAGATCCTGACCACAAGCAAATTCCCTGGTACACCCAGCTGCTAGAGCAAATACAGTGGCAGAGCGAATCATCCTGAGTCTGCGAATTGTACCAGCACCTAAGAAGTGGGAATATCCCCCGTGGTCTTAGATACTTTGATTCTCCTCTAAATGCCCCCTAGACTATATGGGGTAGAGTGGCTCTGCGGGGTAACATTAGTGACGACTCCCCATACAGCGTACTGCTTCTTTGAACAGCGGAACAGTGCACCCTAGTGGCCAAATTATCATGTATGAGTTTTTTAGGCAACAAAATGGCAGGTATTAAAGGAACCAAAAAAGGTCACATATAGTAAATACTGATTTTATTTTTTTATTTTTTAGCAAAAAAGGATCTATATGCCTATGAAGTTAGGGCCCCTAGAAAAGACAGCATTTCTTGCTGTGGATGACCCTGCATATCGGTGCTGTGTGTGGGTGGGAGGCCCATTAGCTCTCTGTCATGCGTCTTCTCCTCCATGAGAGGCTCATGCTTGAAGTTAGAGAAGCTGTCACTTATGTTTTTCTATGGACCAAAGGTTTTATCATCTATCCACTGTTGTGCCAGGGACCTGGAGATTATGCGTCCTGAGTATTTGCACTACATTTCTAAAACTGTCCTCTAGGGGGCCTCATAACTCCTTCTATTTACAGAGAATATCAGCAGGAGGTCACGTAATAATGCGTCGACCATGTAGAATACTGTTGTGTTAGTGAATGCAGTAGTGTTATAGGAGTGATACCTTTATTGGCTAACAATAAAGTCAGATTTCGAGCTTTATTCAGGCAGCAAATGTGAAAATGAAAGACATTGGTTTTCCCCTAACCTAAGCATCCAATCATCAATTATGATTGACCTATTTCACATCCAGGCAGCATGTGGGGCTGTGAAATCACAGCTTGTCCCTCTTTTACAATGATGTATCTTAGGCAGGGTGCTGGGTCTCCTTAAAGACACCCACTATGTTTGGAGACTTATTGGAAGCACCCCGCCTAAGCTGAACCCAAAGCATCGCACCGAGCCAGCCAGAATCCTACTTCCAAAACCGCTGTCTACGGATCGCTATTTGGCTGGACTATACTCCCTTGTCATATCCCAAGGCTTAGTAAAAAGTAGTTTTGACTTATAGGGACCTACTTCCACAAGGTGGCGCAAGCAAGATGGTTCTCTTTCCTCGGGAGATACCTATTTGCATACTGTGAGTTGTCTATAGGGGTTGCGAGACCTATACATGTTGGACCCATGATTTCCTCTTTGGAGGAAGTTGGCTGTACAGACATAGTAAGGGTAGATGTCTACCTGAATAACTAGACAGAGTCTCCATCTCAAAATCTAGGAGAAGGCTAGTTGCCCACTAGCGGCGGCAGTCCGGCAGGGATCTCGGCGCACTCTGGCATTTCCGAAGGTTTGTAAAGTTCCGTCTGGCCCCATTCACTATAATAGGGACCACCGGAGCGCTGTCCTCTTTCCGGCAAATATGCCAAGCATTGGCTGGAAGAGGTCTGCTGCACACAGCGGTTTTCTTCTGGTCGATTCTCGCCATGTTTGCCAGAATGCGGACAGATCTCCGGTGGTCCCTATTATAGTAATTGGGGCCGGACGGAGTTTTACAAACCCTCGGAAATGCCAGAGTGCGCCGAGATCCCTGCCGGACTGACGCTGCTAGTGGGCAACTAGCTCTTGGGTGCTGCATTCAAAGCCGTATTGGTTGCCATCCAGCTTTCCAAGAAACAGAAAGGAAGGCTGACTGTTGGTGTCCTTTCACTTTATATGTAAAGGATGGAGGGAATAGATGGAAACTTTCCAAGGGAAATTCACTGTTTATAAATTGGAGGATGCATTGTGTCATGCTGGAAAATGTGAACATCTCAGGTGGTCTGCCCGCACCATATGTGATACAAAGATAATGGTCTACACCTTGTCTTATGTCATTCTGAGTTCTCCAGAAAGGAATCATCTGTCTTCTTATTCATTTTACTTCCTGCAGAGAGAAGAAAGCTGCAGGGCTGAAGATAACGAAGAAGAAGACCCGGAGAAGACACACAGACGTAAGGACAAGTATCACTCCTATAGAATCTCTGACTTCCCCAGGGCGGGGGCGAAAATGTGCGGGAGTTTCTGGGAAATTATAAGGAAATTGTATATATGGCAATTCCTTAAGGGTGCTTTCACAAGCATCAGGTTTTCTTGCAGAAAATTTTAAAAAAATCTGTTCCATTCAACTGAATCGGGTTGTTTTAGCGGGAAGAGCATGCAATTCTGCAAGCTTCATTCAGATGAGTGGAACTGATGAGTGGCAGCTGCAGTTCAAAGTTTGCAAAAAATGTATTGTATTCCTGCAGACTGCATTTGTGGCGAATGTGTCATCCGAAAATGACCTTTTGTTTTTATGTTAAAGGCCATCTGTCACCAGATTTGTACCTATGACCAGTTACATGTGCACTTGGCAGCCAGTGGCGTACACACAATCCATGGGGCCCCGTTGCAAAACTGATCCATGGGGCCCCCTCCCCGTCGTGTGTATGTATGTATATATATATATTATGTACTGTATATCACTATATACAAGAGGATGATATACGGTATAACATCTTCTTGTATATAGTAATATAGTGGTCCATGCTGATGGTATAACCTGGGTATCTCCTGTAAATAATTCTATATGTACAGCTGGTATAAGTTATACATCTTCTTGTATATAGAGATATGGAGCATGCTGGTATAACCTGATATCTCCTTTATATATGAGCAGCTGGTATAAGTTATATATCTTAATATACCAGAAGATGTATAACTTATACCAGGCCAGCTCACATATAATAATATACAGAACATACCAAGGCCAGATAGTAACTATTACCTGCTGGGCTGGCTCAGGCTGAAAGCTGCTGGAAGTCAGTGGCAACTGGCAAGGCTGAATGCTGGAGGCTGGCTGGGCTCAGTGTGGGCTCTGGCTGGCTGCATGAGTGCTGCTCCTGGGCCTCGCTCAGGTTGGCAGAGAGAGCGATAGAGAGAACGAGGCGAGGTGGGGTGAGTGACAGACTACTGGGCAAGTGGGCAGTGGCAGACTAGCAGTGGCTCCCGCGCTTCTCTGTTAACAACTTCCTGCCGGACCTGCAGCACTGATAACTTTGTGACATCCCGTAAGCGCGCAGTGTGATCTGGACATGCTGCCAGGCCCTGCCCCCTGCCATTGGTACTTAAAGTGACCATGCCTGAGCCGGACCGGCCGTCCCATCATCCATAGCAACAAAAAAGGGGGACTTCTGGCTGTCTGTCCTGGCCTTGCCACGGACCCGGACGTCTGGCTACCCTAAGAGCAGCAGTGGCAGAGAGATTGAGGCCAGCAGCAGCCATTTCAGTCAGATTAGAGCCAAAGCTGCAGAGTGGCTGTAATCTGACTAAAATGGCTGCTGCTGGCCTCAGTGAGTCTCTTTGCCACTGCAGAGAGACCTCATATCAGTCAACTCAGCCCCCATCAGACCTCAGATCAGCCAAAAGACCCCCATCAGACCCCCAGTCAACCCCCCTTCAGACCTCAGATCAGCCCAAAGACCCCTAGTCAGCCCCCATCAGACCTCAAATCAGCCCAAAGACCCCCATCACCATCAGACCCCCACTCAGCCCCCATCAGAACTCAGATCAGCCCAAAGACCCCCAGTCAGCCCCCATCAGACCTCAGATCAGCCCAAAGACCCCCATCACCATCAGACCCCCACTCAGCCCCAATCAGAACTCAGATCAGCCCAAAGACCCCCATGAGATCCCCATTCAGCCCCCATCGGCTCAGATCAATCAGCAGCGACAGCCTTCAGAGTGATCCCCAGGCCCCCCCAGGCCCTCAATACTTGCCTGTTCTGCGCCGCAGCTACTTTTCCTCTTCGGGTCTCCGGCAGAAGTCTTGCTCCTTTGTCTTTCCAGCCGGCGCTGCACTGTCACCTGACAGCATGCAGTGTGAGGTCATAGTGCGCGCACTACGTCCTGACGCTGTACGCGCTCAGGACAGTGAAGCGCCGGCCGGGAAGGGTAAGTATATTAAAAGGGTGGGTGGCGGGCACTGCAGCATTACTGCAGGGCGGAGCCAGGGGTCCACAGGCGGCCGGGCCCCCTAGTGGGCCGGGCCCGGTCGCAACTGCAACCCCTGTATGTACGCCAGTGTTGGCAGCTGACGGCATCTGTGTTGGTCCCATGTTCACATTGCTGAGATAAATGATGTTTTTATATATGCAAATGAGCCTCTAGGAGCAATAGGGGCGTTGCCATTACACCTAGAGGCTCTGCTGCACCCTCTGCACTTTGGTTGAGAGGACCAGACAAAGAAAACGTCATCACACCTCGCCCAATCAATCAAAGTGCAGAGGGTGCAGCAGTTCCAGAGAAAGAGCAGAGCCTCTAGGAGTAACAGCAACGCCCCCATTGCTCCTAGAGGCTCATTTGCATATATAAAAACTTAATTTTTCTCAGCAATGCGGGCACATATGAACATGGGCGCAACACAGATGTCTTCAGCTGCCAAGCGCACATATAACAGGTCAACCAGTGTCATAGGTACAAATCTGCAGACAGATGCCCTTTAAGTATATATTTATTAGAATTTTTGCTGATTGTTTTACATTTTCCATGTCACTATTCATATTTAAAAAACAATCATGAAATCCTGCAGTTTTCACACTGCCCACTAGGTAACTGTACAGAACAGGTAGTCCTGACTAGTGATGAGCGAACTTCTGTTTTAAGTTCGGCGTCTAAAGTTCGGCTTCCGGTTAGCGGAGAATCCCGATATGGTTCCCGATATGGATTCCGACTTCCGTTGTGGTCCGTGGTAGCGGAATCAATAATCGGCCATTATTGATTCCGCTACCACGGACCACAACGGAAGTCGGAATCCATATCGGGAACCATATCGGGATTCTCCGCTAACCGGAAGCCTAACTTTAGACGCCGAACTTAAAACAGAAGTTCGCTCATCACTAGTCCTGACCTATTATTGGACATAGTGGCCATTGTGAAAATTGCAGGATTATATCCATTTTGTTTAAATTTAGATAGTAACACAGAGAATTTAAAAAAAATCACCAAGAACATCTTTGAAAAATATGTTTAACACAAAAATGGGATTTGCACAATAGGTCATTTTCTGATGACACTTTCCCCTAAAAATGTGTCAGTAGTGCTAAAAGCGTCAGTGCATCCCTCTAGCCCAGGGGTACTCAACTGGCGGACCGCGGTCCAAATACGGACCGCGGCCGCCAGTTGTCCGGACCCCAGCCATCCTTCAGAGCGCTCCTCCTCTCCTGCACACTGTACCGTGCAGGAGGAGGAGCTTACCGGCGCACTTCCTCCTGTCCCAGAGCGCTGAGCGCAGTGAGACATGTAGCGCTCCTCCTCCTGCACACTCTGGTATGTGCAGGAGGAGGAGCTTACCGGCGCACTTCCTCCTTCCCAGGGGCGCAGTGAGAGACGGCTCCCTCCACATGCAGGCACCAGCGCTTTCATCTGGCACCTGCAGGTGGAGGGAGCTTTCTCCCTCCGTGCGCTCACAGGTCCCTCCTCCCCTGCAGCAGCGGCAGCACGTAAGGGAGCTTCAAGCTCCAAAGGACACTTACCTGCTGCTGGAGAGGGGAGGGACATCACCACTGCCACCAATGGAATAAATGTCACATTTGGGAAGGAAGGGGGGCGTGGAGAGGGCTACAGAGAGGCGGGAACACGTCACTGACTGCAGGAAAGGACTCCCAGTCAGTGTCGTGTTCCCATCTCTCCTGGGCCATCTTCTTTAGGTAACCTGAATAAATAAAGTGATTAAGCCCCATCAAACCATGATAGTTTTGTTCCGCATCCAATTCCCATTGGGGCATTGGATGCGGCCCCTTAGTTTCAATGGAGCGGAAAAAGATGCAGACAGCACACAGTGTGCTGTCGGCATCTCTTGTGGCCCCATTGTAATTAAGGGGTCCGCATCCAATCCCCCAATAATGGGAATTGGATGCGGAACAAAACTATCATATGTCTGTTCTGTGGCTTGGGTTGCCACCCGGCCAGTAGTTCACCAGCAAGGCTGATATTTTAGTTCCCTTGCTGGTGCCAGAATTTTCCTGTAAAGACTGTTAGGGTACTTTCACACTTGCGGCAGGACGTTCACCCTGTCAGATCCGTCCTGCCGCTATTTCGTCGGACTGCCACTCCCCATTGACTATAGCGGGAGTGGAGCTACGGCGCAGCATGGCAGTGCACGGCGTTAGGCCGCCAGACGAAAAAGTCGGACATGTAGTAATTTTAATCTGGCGGCCTCTCACCGTGCTGCGCCGTAGCTCTGCCCCCATCCCCATTATAGTTGATGGGCACAGAGCAGGCGGCACGGCGAAGTAGTGGCAAGATGGATCTGACAGGGTTAGCAGCCTGTCGGATCCGTCCTGCTGCAAGTGTGAAAGTACCCTTACTAATGAGCGCTTCCATCATGGAATGCCCATTAGTACAGTCTTTACCTCCACCGCTACTTGTGCTAGTAAAAAAATAAATAAATATACGGTACCTCCACCTCCATTTGCTCACGCTGTGGAGAACACTCCCTGCTGACTAGAAGCTCAGGACAGGACCTACAAGACGTCATCACGTTGGAGCACCGGTCCTGAGCTTGCAGTCAGCAGCGAATGTTCACCGCAGCCAGGTGAATGCTAATTATTTTTTTTTATTTTTTTTGCAAAAGCAGAGAAGGGGGGCACTAATGGGGGCATTACTCTTACTGGGGGCACTAATGGGGACATTATTCTTACTGGGGGCATTATTCTTACTGGCCACTAATGTGGCCATTACTAATTCTGGGACTTACCCGGGGCGCTCCACTATAACTTCAGAGCGCCCCACGCGCATGGATCACATGGCATCTTTACTGTTGGCATTCAGCTCGGACCTTCACCTGACTGCAGACCCAGGTATGTGGACCTTTAATAAAACTAGTTGAGTACCCCTGCCCTAGCCTAAAAGCAGCCATACACGTCCAGTAGCTGTGGACTGAGCGATAGTTCAGCCAGTAACTCCCCACCCTCCTATACAAGTACGGTTCGGCTGAACATGTACTGTATGTGTATTCAATGCCGAAAGCGGAGAAAGCTGCTGCCAGACACTTCTGGCGGTGACTTATCTCCCAGGAGAACCAAAAAATTGGGTGAAGTTATTAATACCGCCTGATCCTTCTCTCCCCTGACATCAGCTGGCAGCGGGAAGTCAGGAGCTCCCCATACACATTAAATTGTTGGACTAACCCGCCATTCTCAGTGTGGTTCTGACCCTCAGGACTCCCTCTGAAGGAGCAGCAGTGCTAGGTAAAGCACAGTGGCCGCTTCTGATATAGTTCATTATGGCCCCACCTCCAGCCTTTTCAAAAACTGACGCTCAGAACTAATCTTTTGAATGGGGCTGTGTTATATTTCCCTCCACAACACAAAAATTGTCCTCATGTGAACTGTGGAGCCCCAGTGATTGGAGCTACAGCAGTTAGTAACTTACGGCATATCCTATCATTAGAATCGGAGATGTACTCCACAGCAGACACAGGACATTTTATGTCAGCCTGTCCGTGGCTCCATACAGGCTGCTGGAATGCGTAGCAGTGTTGTGAAGATGGCCAGGGAGGACAACCACGGGGAATCTGATATCTCCTCTGCTGTCATTTCTAATTATAGTGTAATAGTCCTTTTACATGGTCCGACAATCTGGCCAATTGTCAAGGTTGTCAATCATTTGTGGAATTGCTCGTTCCCGATAATTGGCCTATGTAAAAGGTATCGGCGATCACACAATGCTAATTCATTAGGTGACTTTCAGCTGGCACCTAACATCATAGTTTCTGAGCAGCAGATTGTCCTGTGTAAACAGGGATCTGCTGCCCCGAAACAACGATTCTCTATAGGGACGACTGATCGCCTATGCAATTGCTTGTCTCTTTACAGAGGAGATGATTGCTGCATGTAAATAATGCTGTCATTTCCTTGATGAGGAGGCAATTATCAGGAATGTTTTGTTCATTCATGAACTTTCTGATAATTGCCTGCTAAGTTAGTAAAAGGACCTTTATGCCATAATTAGGGAGGTTTTATTCACGGAATTTCCTTGTATACGTAGATATGTACCTTATATTTTCATAGATAATTGGAAAAGTAGAGTTATATTTGTTGTAAATGGTTGGAGACGGGCAGCAGGAACTGTAAGGGTAGGTTCCCACAGAGGGTTTCAACACTGATTCGGTCCAAAAACCGGGCCGATTCTGCGCTGAAACTGCCTCCAATTGTCTTGAATGGGAGGCCGCACCACAGTTCATGTGGCCAAAGGTTTTTCTTGTGTGGTTTATAAGACCGTGCCAAGAATGTACAGGTCCATTCTTTGTGTGGTTACCACTTGGACCCCTCACAAAAGTGCACCTGGAACCTGTTTGTAGTTTATCTCCAGGAGATAAACCTAGAGCAGGTCCACATAAAACCCATGGCAGAAACCGCAAAAACAGGGGAGTTCTTTGTACCGTGAGATACGTGGCGGATGTTGTCTGGGACAAAATCCTCAGTTTTAATCTGTCCTAACGTGATGCTGGACTGTGTGACTGATGTAATCTGTGGGCAGCATCAGGTGGAGATTGTCTTCACAGCATATATCCTTTCCACCGTCATATCAGATCCTGACCACACCTGCACCTAGATGTGACCCTCATCATGTATACCTACAAGCCTCAGATCATTGACAAATAACACATGTCATATGCAGGTTTCCACCAAGCTGTATAATAAACCCAGGCTGGACTGTAAAGTCAACATTCTTGGGGAATTTATCACACCCTGCTCTCCAGTATTTTCTCCAAAAAGTCACAAAATAGGGGTTTTGCAACTTTTGGGGCTTACTTGAGCAAAGATCTTGTGACTTTTTACATTTTAAACTCACTCCAGTTTTGAAAACTAGATGGTAAAGTGGGCATGGTTAGATGTGTTAATGAGTTCCATTACAGATTTATCACCCTGACTTTTTAAAAAGTCCCCAAAAAATCGCAAACTCTCTCCAGTAGGGTGATGGCACAGGAAAACTGGAGTAGCATTTGTAGACAAAAGTGTTAAGTTTAAAGATGAGCCAAATTTAACAAAGAGAGTGTGACATTTGATAAATTTGGTGCAAAGTACTCCAACACAGACTAGAGCAAGTACTGGTTGGGTTGATCAGATGCCTTTGACGCAGCTCTGGAGGGTGCTGATTCTCATCAGTGGATGGAGACATACTTCAAACAATGATCCATGCGTTTGGCTGGGATCAGTTGGTTATAATTTTGGAGAAGAGCTAATTTTTAGAGCCTCCCTATTTCAAAGACCTGATATTATTGTAAATGGGGCTTGTAATTTACCTATTCTGGTACACTGTAACAAACTATCAGGGCAAGACAGAAGAGCAAAGAGAAAATCCTGAAGTGTGTTATCTATTAGGTCTGTGTGGGTTCTGCCTTCCATCCACTGACAACAAGTCAAAAGCTTGAAAGCAGTAAAAAATTCACATGATATAATTTTGTTAGAAGTTATGACCCTGATTATGATGGCTCATGGGCCATATAATTTCATTCAGCGACATATAATTTACTTTTGCTAAAGTTAGGTTTACAGTTTCTGTAGTCTAAAAAAAACTGTAAACCACTAAACCATGCCCAAATACTACCATATAGTGTCCCCACAAAATCCCACTATATTTTGCCATATATTGCTGGGGCAGCACGGCGGCTCATTGGCATTGGGGTCCAAGGACAACATCTGAATGGGGTTTGTATGTTCTCCCCGTGTTTGCGTGGGTTTCCTCCGGGTTCTCCGGTTTCCTTCCACACTCCAAAGACTCACTGATACAGAACTTAGATTGTGAGCCCCATTGGGGACAGCTTGATGCTAATGTCTGTAATGTGCTGTATAATATAGCAGTGCATGAAATAAAAAAATAAACAAAATAATTGCCCAAAAAGTGCCCCTCGCATGGCCCTCCACGCTGTTTATGAACTCCAGGTATTGCTAATTCTTTTTGTATTTGGTAAAGTCAAAAAGGCCCCGGAATCCTCCACCACCATAGAGAACAGGAGAACTCCCATTTGGGGAAGCCTGTGGGGATCCATGACTGAATGGACTATTCTTCCCGCTGGACATTAGCAGGTAGTTTTATTAAGTAGAGATCAGTGAGCCTGTCCTCACAGATTCTCATCTCTAGAGTGTTTCCTATGCATCTCCTATGGCTCCCTACTCTCTGGCATTGATTTCCGCTTCAAGTCTCTGTACCAGTGACTATCCAAGACAGCTTTTCCAACTCAAACATGGAGTTGTCTAAGACAGCCTTTCTAAGTCTCTGCAGGACTGACTTCCAAGACACCCTGGCCAAGTGTCTGTACAGTCCAAGACATCCTTCTCAAGCCTCTTTACTGACTGTCCAAGGAAGCCTTCCCAAGTACAGTATGTGCTATGACTGCCCAAGACAGTCTTTCCAAGTATCTGTACTAGTGGCTGTCCAAGACAGCCTCTTAAGTTTTGTTGTAACTGGTAAGACAGCCTCCTCAACTATTTGATGTACTAATGGTACACGCAATGCTCCCAAGTCTCTGTTGTAAATGTCAAAGCCTGTCCCTATAAGACTCTGTTCTGGCAGTCCAGGTGTCTGTTCTAGTGATTGTCCAAGGCAGTCTTCCTAAATCACTACTATTGTAACTGTCCAAGACAACTTCCCTAAGTCTGTGATTGTGTGTGTCCATGACAGACTCCCAGGGCCGTCTTTACCAAGGGGCAAAAGGGGCAGCTGCCCCGGGCCCAGTTGCTCCTGGGGGGCCCAAGGCAGCTGCCGCTTGAGCCCTGCTAGCTACTGCCCCGGGTGTCAAGCTGTCTGTGTGCTTTAACGTTGTGATCTAGGACCTTAGATGACATCATCACCATGTGACCAGTAACCTAGAAATTACTGGTCACATGGCTATGAGGTCATCACAGGTCCTAGCAGGAGTGTTGCAGAAGTTAACTGTGGAGCTTTTTTGTGTGAAGATTACATCAGAAAAAGGTGACAGGGGCTGTTATTTTAATATACTGTAAACTACTGTATAGTGGGGTGCTGTATATTGTGTGGGGGCCTGTATACTGTGGGGGGCTGTATATTGTGTGGGACTGTATACTGTGTGGTGGGCTGTATACTGTGTGGGGCTGTATACTGTGGGGGGCCTGTATACTGTGGGGGGCCTGTATACTGTGTGGTGGGCTGTATACTGTGTGGTGGGCCTGTATACTGTGTGGGGGCCTGTATACTGTGTGGTGAGCTGTATACTGTGGGGGTCTGTATACTGTGTGGGGTCTGTATACTGTGTGGGGGGTCTGTATACTGTGTGGGGGGGCTGTATACTGTGGGGGGGGCTGTATACTGTGTGGGGGGCTGTATACTGTGTGGGGGGCTGTATACTGTGTGGGGGGTTGTATACTGTGGGGGGGCTTTATACTGTGGTGGGCTGTATACTGTGTGGGGGGGGCTGTATACTGTGTGGGGGGGGGCTGTATACTGTGTAGGGGGGACTGTATACTGTGTAGGGGGGACTGTATACTGTGTAGGGGGGGCTGTATACTGTGGGGGGGGGGCCTGTATAGTGTGGAGTGCTATACTGCTGTACTGTATACTGTGGGTGTGGTATAGTGTGGAGTGCTATACTGCATAGTGTGGGGGCTGTATCGTGTATAGTTTGGGGTGCTGTATACAGTGAGGTGTTGTATACTGTGGGGTGCTGTATACTGTGGGGTGCTGTATACTGTGGGGTGCTGTATACTGCTCTGCTATATACTGTGGGGTACTGTATAGTGTGGGGTGCAATACTGCATACTGTGTGGTGCTGTATACTATAGGGTGTGTGTAGTGGTGGAGGGCGTGATTGCCTGCTAAGGTGTGGGAAGGCGGGATTCAGGGGGCCCAAGTAAATTTTTGCCCAGGGTCCAATCAATATTAAAGACGGCCCTGCAGACTCCTATAGTACTGAATGTTCAAGACAGCCTAACTAAATCCAAAACACCCTCAACAAGTCTTGTTTATCACTGTCCAAGATAGGCTTCCTAAGTCTTTATAGTGGCTATCAAAGCCTCTGTACAAACTGCCCATACATGTTCAATGAAATCAGGCGATGGATGACATTTCTGGGAATGTTCTGTCAAAGATAGATCTTTCGTCCGACTATAATGTGAAAATATTAAATGTAGCCGACTTATCTTCAGAGTATAATGCTCTGTCACTGATAGGCTAAAACAGTCGTTCATCAACCGATGAATGATCATTTTGGTTAAAATCATCCCCTTTGTTTGACTTTAGACTAATGAGTATGACCACCTTAAGTGTCTGCTGTGTGCATTCAAGACAACCTCTCCAATTATCTGTGCCTCACTGTGCAATTTTCCGAAGCCTGTCTTTGTGATGGTTCTCACTTGCATCCTCCCAAGTCATCTTTCTTGTTGGTAATGGAGGTGACCTCCTTTCATCCAGTGAGCCGACACCTTTTACACTAGCTTTTTGGCATCCGCACATCTAGAACATGCCTGGGACTGATTAAAAGACAAGCAATGATTGATTGCATTATATTTAGCATGGTTTAGGGCGAGGCTGTTTGTCAGCTGACTAGCACTAGTAGAACTAGTAAAAACCGCCATTTTTTATTATCTCCCATGTAGAATTAGAGCAGCACTGATATATTAATATAAATATCTTTTACAATTGGGCCCCTTAAACCATCCCTGCCAATAGTGCTATTCTTGTGGTAAATGTCTTGCAAACTGCACAGTGAAGGCAACATTAATAATTTGCAGAAAAGAGGCCAATATAGTGAATATTTTACTCACAATTGTAACCTCTTGTGATGTTTCCTCCATATAATTGTGTAGTAATTAGTAATAATAAATAATAATAATGAGTGGTGTTTGAAACGCTTCCCCTGTTTTATTATAAGATGAATTCGGTATTTCGGCACTGAGAGGAGGAAGAGAACTGAGCAGGAAAGCTGCGGACCATGTCTGGTCCACCACTGAATGCAGGAGGTGGACCAAAATTTCAGCCACAGAGGAAACAGCAGGGGGCGCTGCTAGAGACAAAAATGCAATGTACAATTGCCCGTATAGATAATAATCCTTCATTTGAAATGCCATATTTATTGCATAGTAGTACTTTTTTTGTGGGACAACCCCTTTATTGATTGTAAGTAACATATTATTTAGAGATTATATAGAAAAAAATATTGTCTTGCAATATTTTTTCCTTATAGAACAAAAAAATGACAAGAGGCTTCTTCTAAGTGCAAAGGTCTAATATTGGAAACCTTAGGAGCTAAACCAACTTTTTTAGTGGCTCATCTGTGAGAACATTCATAGGTACCAATAGAAAAAAAGTTAGGCACCCATAGCACACATGTAGGCCCATAAAATACATGATCTCTCTGGACTAGTCTTCATTTTGTATCTTACTAAAGGTATTGTTCTTGATGCAGCAGAAGGGTGTACTTCAGTGTGTCATAGAGACAAGACTGCAGCAGACCTGGGCGGTACGTGCCCGATGGGTGGTGGGTGATAACTGGAGCATTATGGCGTCACACCATGAGCTCACAGTTGCTCACCCTTTACCTCAAGGTGTGGCTTCTTTTGTACATCTACAGGTTAAACTCGAAAATTTTTAATATTGTGCAATTCATTTATTTCAGTAATTAAACTTAAAAGGTGAAACTAATATATAAGATAGACTCATTACATGCAGAGCGAGATATTTCAAGCCTTTATTTGTTATAATTTGGATGATTATAGCTTACAGCTCACAATCTCAGAAAATTAGAATATTGTGAAAAGGTTCAATATTCTAGGCTCAAAGTGTCACACTCTAGTCAGCTAATTATGCAGTGTCCCACTACGTGACCGCGGGCACCGCAAACGTGTTTTAATTATGTATTAATGTCATGTAATATGCCTGCATTTAGTATTTTATCTCCTGTCATATTCTCCATGTCACAATGTGATTCTACATGCAAATATCCTTTACATAGGCCTAGTCAGGGTGCACTACACTTGTTTCTCCACAAGATGGGGCAGTGTCAGTGTATATATATATATATATATATATATAGCTTAGCTCAGACCTAAGTTAGGCTGAGTTCACACGGGCGAGATTTCTGCGCGGGTGCAATGCGGGAGGTGAACGCATTGCACCCGCACTGAATCTGGACCCATTCATTTCTATGGGGCTGTGCACATGAGCTGTGATTTTCACGCATCACTTATGCGTTGCGTGAAAATCGCAGCATGCTCTATATTGTGCGTTTATCACGCAACGCAGGCCCCATAGAAGTGAATGGGGCTGAGTGAAAATCACAAGCATCCGCAAGCAAGTGCTGATGCGGTGCGATTTTCATGCATGGTTGCTAGGTGACAGTCTATTCACTGTATTATTTTCCCTTATAACATGGTTATAAGGGAAAATAATAGCATTCTGAATACAGAATGCTTAGTAGGTGGTCAATTGAGGGTTAAAAAAATAAATAAAATTAACTCACCTTCTCCTCTTGATCGCGTAGTTCCCGGTCTCTTCTTTACTTCTTTAATGATGAACTACCGGCTAAAGGACCTGTCGTGACGTCAGATCACATGCTCCAATCACATGGTCCATCACCGTGGTGATGGACTATGTGATTGGAGCATGTGATCTGACATCACCACAGGTCCTGGCCGGTAGTTCATCATTAAAGAAATAAGGAAGAGACCGGGAACTAAGCGATCAAGAGGAGAAGGTGAGTTAATTTTATTTATTTTTTTAACCCTCAATTGACCACCTACTAAGCATTCTGTATTCAGAATGCTATTATTTTCCCTTATAACCATGTTATAAGGGAAATTAATAACATCTACACAACACCGAACCCAAACCTGAACTTCTGTGAAGAAGTTCGGGTCTGGGTACCACAGTCGGTTTTTTATCACGCGCGTGCAAAACGCATTGCACCCGCGCGATAAAAATTGAACATCGGAACGCAATCGCAGTCAAAACTGACTGCAATTGCGTACCTAATCGCGCGGGTTTGCCGCAATACACCGGGACGCATCCGGACCTAATCCGGACACGCCCATGTGAACCCAGCCTTAGGCAGTTCAGTTGAGTTCAGTTCAAACCAGATCAGTTGAGCTCAGGTCAATCCAATTGAGAGTTCAGTTCAAAGCAGTTCTTTCATGAGGTTAGTCAGAAAGCAGCAGCCATGTAGCTGTATAGCTGGAGGGAGGCCTATTCACAGTCTCTCTACTCGGTCCCTGTCGGCTCCACAGTCCAGGGTTTTCAAGCCTGCAAGTATTCTACCTAGAGGTGAGCAATCCAGTTCTATAGATCGCTCCTCCGGGGCGACCAGTGTCCAAGCTGCATTACAGTTTATTCAAGACAAAGGATTAGCAAGATAGCCATTACTTGAGGGCTTACTAGGCACCTTTGTACCAGGTGTAGGAGACAGCGTCAGGCATCCACAACGCCAGATCAAACTCTGAGGACAGTCAGGCCAACTGTCAGAACATTGGAATAGAAGTTCAAGGATTTAGAAAAGCACCTTCAACCGAGGTTAGGATAAGGCCGGAGTTTTTACGAGTGTAAGACTTTCATATTATTACCAGCCAAGTCTGAGCAGTAGCTTTCTTATGTGTTACAAGAGCCTGTTTTCACTGAGGACTTGCTTTTCCCTTTCTCCATATGTATGGGAGATTGTGCTTAATGCCGAGCTGTAATAAGAGACTGTTTAATACTTTGGATGTACTGTTATGAGGAGTCATCTTCAGTAAAGTTCTACCCTGGATTTCATCCTTCCTGTCTTAGTCTCCAATTCCTCAATTAACACTACAGTAAATGGTTGTACCTCCATACAAAAGGTACTGGCGTCACGACTACAAGGGACCTTGCCATAGGCACATTAATACAGACCACCAAGGGCACCTCGAACCACCAAGTGGCCAGTGTCCCTTACACCAGAGTGTGCCCCAGAAAATCCTTGTGCCGTTCTCCTTTTCACTTGTGGGAGCCTGCCCATGGACAATGTAACCGTGAGTAACCAGAATGGTATTTACCTCGGCCCACCTATTGCTCACACCATGACCTCACACGTAATACCCCTGCAAGCTCTGGCATACCGCAATTAATCTATACCCCCTGAGCAAAGGGTTCCTGAGCCTTTAAATTGTCTCTCAGTCTGGTTCAGTAGGAATCACAATCATGGGAAAGACTGCTGACCTGACAGACATTTGTGCATAAAACCATGATTGACACCCTCCATAAGGAGGGAAAGCCTCAAGGTAAAGAAGTTGGATGTTTCCAAAGTGCTGTATCAAAGCACATTAATGGAAGGGACAAGTATGGAAGAAAAAGGTGCACAAGCAGCAGGGATGACCACAGCCTGGAGAGGATTGTCAGGAAAAGGCCATTCAAAAGTGTTGGGGACTTTCACAAGGAGTGGACTGAGGCTGGATTTACGGTACGTTCACACTAGCTTAAAGTTTTTCAGTATTGAGATCCGTCATAGGGGCTCAATACCGGAAAAAAACGCTTCCGTTTTGTCCCCATTCATTGTCAATGGGGGACAAAACATAACTGAACAGAACAGAATGTACCAAAATGCATTCCTTTCTGTTTAGTTGCGTTCCCAGACCGGAGAGCAAACCGCAACATGTTGCATTATGCTCTCCATCCTGGGATGCAGAGCAAGACGGATCCGGCGTGACCCCCAATGCAAGTCAATGGGGACTGATCAGTTTTCTCTGACACAATAGAAAACGGATCTGTCCCCCATTGATTTTTAATAGAGTTAATGACTGATCCGTCTTGGCTATGTTAAAGATAATACAACCGGATCCGTTCACAACGGATGCAGATGGTTGTATTATCAGTAACGGAAGTGTTTTTGCTGAACCCTGCCGGATCCAGCAAATACGTTAGTGTGAAAGTAGCCTTAGAGCCACCACACACAGATGGGTCCTGGACATGGGGTTCAAATGTCGTATTCCTCTTGTCAAGCCTCTCCTGAACAACAAACAACCTCAGAAGCGTCTTACCTGGGCTAAAGAATAAAAGAACTGGTCTGTTGCTCACTGGTCCAAAGTCCTCTTTTCTGATGAGAGCAACTTTTGCATCTCATTTGAAAAACCAAGGTCCCAGAGTCTGGAGGAAGAGTGGAGATGCACACAATCCAAGTTGCTTGAAGTCCAGTGTGAAGTTTCCACAGTCTGTGTTGATTTGGGGAGCCATGTCATCTGCTGGTGTTGGCCCACTGTGCTTCATTAAGTCTAGAGTCAACGCAGCCGTCTACCAGGAGATTTTGGGGCACTTCATGCTTCCTTCCGCAGACAAGCTTTATGGAGATGGTGACTTCATTTTCCAGCAGGACTTGGCACCTGCCCACACTGCCAAAAGTACCAATACCTGGTTCAATGACCATGGGATTACTGTGTTGTATTGGCCAGCAAACTCGCCTGACCGGAACCCCATAGAGAATCTACGGGGCATTGCCAGGAGAAAGATGAGAGACATGAGACCGAACAATGCAGAAGAGCTGAAGGCTGCGATTGAAGCATCCTGGTCTTCCACAACACCTCAGCAGTGCCATAGGCTGATAGCATCCATGCCATGCCGCATTGAGGGGCCCAAACCAAGTACTGAGTACATATGCATGATTATACTTTTCAGAGGTCCTACATTTTTCTATTTAATATCCTTTTTTTATTGATTTCATGTAATATTCTAATTTTCTGAGATTGTGACTTTGGGGTTTTATAAGCTGTAAGCCATAATCATCCAAATTATAACAAATAAAGGCTTGAAATGTCTCGCTCTGCATGTAATGAGTCTCATATGTTAGTTTCACCTTTTAAGTTGCATTACTGAAATAAATGAACTTTTGCACAATATTCAAATTTTTCTAGTTTCACCTGTATAGTAGTCTCCAACATGCAGTTTTGTAGCTGTTGGGAAACTACAACTCCCAACATGCCTTTGTATTTTCCCAACGACTGGTGATCTACATCCATGTTACCTGTTGGTCATTTATTTTCTGATATGAAGACACATTTATTAATGCCATTGCACCTAGACAATCACTGTATCTGGAGAATTGGCAGCCCCTTTTTTCTTATCAAGTCAGAGCAAAAATTCTGAGGAGCAAGGAAGGCAGTGTACCTATAAATTTACCATTTATGCCTAACGTCCGGTGCGGCTTTGTCCTGGAGAGTGCCTTTTGCCAGTTGAGCCTTAAGCTTTTTATAGGAAGAGCTATTAGATTGTAAAGTCCATGACAGTAGGGAGATGGGTCTATATTAGCTATACAGAGGATTACCTACAATGTTACATTGTGTTCCTGTGTGAGGAACACTAATGCTGGTCTGATCCTCCCATAGACATGCATGCTCCGGTCAGTGCTGAATAGGTACATGGGAGAAAGTAGGTGCCAGAGATCTTTGTCAGCAGCTTATCTCCTGAGAAGAAAAGGATTGGGCAGCTGAGATCCAACATGCTGATCCTTAATTGGCCATTGGGTGAGAGTCGGGAAATGCCATATACATGGTCAGCCAAATAGGGACGGTATGACCAACATAGATCTGATGTTTATGACCAGCTTAAGTCAGGAAGGAATTTAATTCTTAGGATCCAGTCAAGAATGTTTCCATTCTACTATTACCAAGCAAGATATTGAAAATTGACATCAAATTACCGTTATTACTTTTTTTTACATAAAACTAGAAAATCCTTTAATCCTTGGAGTTATTTCCTATCCACAGAGTAGGGGTTACCTAATAGATCAGTGGGGGTCCCACCTGGACCTTCTACACCCCAGGGCCCCTGGAAATGAACAGAGTGGCAGGTCAAACGTGTCCACATTCAACTAGAAATACCCGAGCATTGTACACGAGTCTATACATGTATCTCATGCTACTAATAATGGGATTAGTATTATTATTTATATTGTTGTTGTTATTGGGATTTTCTATCATCATTTATATTATTGTTATTATTGGGATTAGTATTACTATTTATATTGTTATAATTGGGATTTTCTATCATAATTTATATTGTTGTTATTATTGGGATTAGTATTATTATTTATATTGTTATTTTTTGGATTTTCTACTATTATTTATATTATTGTTATTATTGGGATTTTCTGTTACCATTTATATTATTGTTATTATTGGGATCAGTATTATTATTTATACTGTTATTATTATAGAATTGATAGGCATACATTACGTGACCATTGTGTCCAATTACTGACCCCAGCTGTGACATCACTGTGGACTAACCGTCACTATTCTGGCCCGTGAGCCCAAATCAGAGATACTGAAATCCCGTAAAACCCCTTTAAGTATGACTTCCTCACACCGGTAACATGATGATAACTTACTGAACCTCAGCTACAGATAATATTTCCTTTCACGTTGGAGCTTTTCAGTCACTGATTGATTCTGACATAGGACTGAACCGCTGCCAGTTTATACAATCTAGGAGCTGAATTTTCCACCTTCAGAACATCTGTCTGGCAGGACAAGCTGAGTGATATCAGTGTATTACTCTGAAAATCCTGTTTGGACAGGCCGACGAATTCTGCCTCTGAGCAGTCTCTGTATTACTTCCTTATGTAGACAGTGAATGATTTGTGATTATTTGCATATCCAGAACACGATGTAACTCTATAAAAATGACCTGTATCCACTGTGCCATAGACCAGCCCTCATCGTGTGCCCTTCCAGGCATACCTTGAATCTCCTGGGCCACAATGCAAAATCTATGCAGCCGCACTGGATTCTTTTGGAAGCTAAAATCAGGAGTGAAATAAAAAAAGAGGAGAAATGGTATTTATCCTTAATACTTTCTCTCCTTTTATGATCCACGCCTGAGTTTAGATACAAAAAATGCATACAAAAACCTAAAAAGTGTGGCCGTATACTAACAGGTCTCTCTCTACCTATAGTGGAGGTTAATCCCAAAATGTACTGGGCTCAAAGTGGTAGCATTGGTCCACACTAATTACCAGGTCCTGGTGAGGTATAGTGCTGGCACAGATGAACGCAGTACACCTACTGTCAACGCTGTAGTCCATCTGCCTAAAAAGGCATGTGCTGGACACATAGAGGAGAATGGTTATACAGAGATCATCCCTGGCAGCAAGACAGAGTCAGGGAACTTGGGAAAATGCTGAGTTTATATTTTTATTTTTTTGTAAAATATATTATAGACACTTATAGGGAGGCAGGGTCTGGGGCAGGGAGAGCAGAGGCAGGCTGAGAAGCCTGCCACTTCAGAAAGATTCTACTTAGGCCTCTTGCACACGACTGAAACGGATCCTCAAAAAATACGGATGACATCCGTGTGCATTCCATTTTTTGCGGAAAGGAAACATCTGGCCCCTGATAGAACAGTACTATCCTTGTCCGTTATATTGACAATAATAGGACATGTTCTATCTTTGAACGGTACGGAAAAACGGAAATACGGAAACGGAAGGCATATGGAGTACCTTCCTTTTTTTTGAGGATCTATTGAAATGAATGGTTCCGTATACAGTCCGTATACGGAACGTAAAAAACTAAACGGAAACGGGAAAAAAAACATTCATGTGTATGAGGCCTTAGGCTGGGTGCGCATACATCAGTTGTGTCCGTGCAGCTTTTTCTTTTTTTTTCAGAGCCTGATACAACTGATATATGTGCAGGTGCAATTAGCGCACAGATCCAACATCTATGTAGTGCTTGACTGAAAAATGTAGCATGCATTTTTATGAACAATTCCATAAAAAACAATAGCATCAGTTCTAGCTTCAGTTTCCCTTTAGCATTTTCTGCACCACCACACTGGGGAGAAACTGAGAAGGACATTAGCAATGCTCAGTAGGGTGTTTCATTTTTCCAAAGATGTGATTTTCATATGACTTTGCTTACGCCCCGAGTCTTAGTTATGTAAAAGATATATATATATATATATATATATATATATATTTAACAACAAAAACAATTCTTGTTGAGGGTAGTCGAGCATCACAGAAAAGTCGTCACCAAGCTAACAAAAGCAGGGATTGCATTGTTCAAAGTTGATTAACATAACGCATGTTTTGCCTATCATACTACCTATTAATCGTAGTGTCTAGTTTTAATATTATTTTGAGTTTGTAATTTCTAGTTTTTCCAATAAAAGTAATTAACATTGAAAAATCAAATTTTTTTGCCTACTTTTACAAAACTGATCAAAGTGTGCAACCTCTAAATATTATCCAATCTTCTTGAAATTTGGCATATATTCGGGGCGTAAGCAAAGTCTGCAGGTCTCATTACAAAATGAAACACCCTAGTGCTCAGTTAGGGGGCTGTCAAAGGGGCAAACAATAAAGTATATTGCAAAAACGTTAAAGTGTAATGATGGTTACACTTTAAAGGCAGGAAGGGGGGGGGGGTATGGGCAAGGTGGATGGGGGTCACACCTATCATGTAGCTGCACACTTGAGCACCGTTATCATAGAAGTGAACACAAAGGAAACCTCTGGGAGAACTCCACTATAATGACAGGCTGGAAGCCAAGCTGAAATAAGGAAGGGAAGCTGGAACGGAAATACTCATCTTGGGTTACCATGGCTACCAAGGAGCTAACTATCAACAAGGAAGTGGAACAAACCGGTAAAATTAAATTTTTAAGCAGATTTATGTATAGCAGTGTTTTATACCATTATTTTCTTAAAGGGCCAGTAAAGCATTTGTTTTTTGTTTGTTTTTTTATTAAAGGGAAGCGCTATAAGACAAGCTGCTGATATCATTACACGTATATGCGTATAAATGCAGGTCCTCGGCATTGAAGGACACTATATTTGGGCTCTACCTTGTCAGAAATGGCTGGTAACATATAACAATACACTGCAGAGTGAGGTTAGATGGCAGGTTTGTGAAATGTATGAGATATTGCTATTTTACTGTTCATGCCAAAGACCCCCATGGTCAGCTGCCCTGCCGCCTCTTTGCTGCAGTACCGGACACAACAATGACCATGTGTTTGTGGCTGTGTCTGGTACTGCAGCTCAGCTCAGTGAGTGCTTGAAGAGCAGTATCAATATGGATGTGAGAGTATCGGGATATCTGTACTGCAGTGAAGAGGTCAGGCACACCGCCAACCACATGTGACCCCTCCTTCTGCATAGAAGTGGGGAGTTTCAGGGGTCATTGGACTCACCATGAACACATTGATACCTATCCTACGGTCATCAATCTAAAAGCTTGGAAAAATCCTTTAGCTCCTTGTCACCAATTAAATATCTATTAAAGGGCCCCTACTTGTTATTTATAATATATTGGACCATTGGATCTATTCTTAAACCAGGGTTCGGGTGAAGCTGCTACCCTTGCATCCCTTAAGGTTACCTCCTTGGAAATTACATTGTGATATTTGGGTTTAGCCGTCCATAACCATTCAATAGCTGTTGGCCGCCAGCTATCTCTCCCGACTCCCTCCCGTCTCCCGATAAACATACATTTCGGCTGAACATGTAAATAGATTCTATGGGGAGAGTTATATAAAGCTGCTGCCCCACACTTCTGGTGGCGGCTTATCTCCCAGGAGGACAAAAGGATTGGGAGAACATTTTTGCTTCCCCCTATTCCTTGTCGGCTTGTCTCCACCGACATCGTCTGTCAGAGGAGAGTCGGGAGCTCCCCACACTTTAGTGTGTCGGGCGAACTTGCAGTTCTCAACAGGTTCAGGAGACAGAAGTATGATGTCTGTGGCCAGTTATATAGTAAGAGCATGGTGCAGGATTTGTATGACTGGGTTTTAGCTGGGAAAATAGGAGTAAAGATGAAAGGGGTTAGGTCGGAGTGGACTGGGTGTAGTGGAAAGGGGAAAGTAGAAAACGGTGTTGGTGTGACATAGGCTTACCCCTTTTCTTAAAGGGTTTGTTCAGCTTTTACTAAGTGATGGCCTAGCCACAGTAAAAGCTATCGGTGGGGGCTTGACACCCCGCTGATTAGGTGTTTGGGTGTAGCTTAGTCTCCGGATGGCCTATCCTGATGGACAACCCCTTTAATAGGTAATGGCAGAGAAGAGGAGCAGCATTTTTGCATCAGACCAGGAACATTCCACCTCCTTGGTGTTTTTGGTCTGGATGGAAGATGGTCTGTTAGTTTAATACCTTACTGTCTGCAGTAGGGAAGTCTTTAAGGGCACTTCTAAATATGCGTCTTTGGAAAAAAAGGGGCCAAAGTAGGTATGGTGCCACTTGTTTTGGTGGTCATGGAGTTTAACAGAACAGCGTTATTTGCACTGGGCTAGGTATCGGGGGACTGGGGTGTGACAGTACAATTAACATATTTGCCACTTCCCAGGTCAGTGCGTTGTGGTTGGGGATCTGTTATCTGCACTGCCTAACAAGTGCCCTGCCAGACCACCCTGGTGCTTGCTGATATATGTTTGTATGTACGTATGTACTTTAATAAGGAGGGTGGGGAGGGGGGATTTATTGGGTTGGTGGGTGATGGGAGATTCGCCTGCACACCTGGAATGAACTCAGCAATGCCCCTAATCACGGTTGATTTCCGTCGCCTGCCATGTTCTGTAACAGGAGAATACACATTAGACATACTGTATGGACGAGGCCCTGGCGTGGTAGCGGTGACTGCATCTCACTTTTCGTTTGACTATTTTCCAGCTTTCCCCTGCCGTCTGTGCGTCCATTTTTTAGCGACCATTGGGAGGTGGTGCTGAAGTCGGGCCAGATATGGTAATACGCAGGGGATAAAGACAAGCTAGGACAGTCTCTGTGTAAACCCAATCTGATGTCCTGAGCGGCGGATAATAGTGCTTACTAATAAAACACGAAGCTGTTACATGTAGATCCATGCTGATGTAGCAGAGCTGAATTCTGTGCATATTGAAAACTTTGAAGAGTCAGGCTGACAATCCAGGGAAGAGCTGCATGCAGTCCTTAGTAGACCCACCTAGAAGGTATTGTAGCGATGAGCGAATCGACTTCGGATGTTTCATCTGAAGTCGATTCGCTCATCCCTAATTGTTAGACTTTGCGTGCTGGCAGCATTAGTCCCTGTGTCAGTCTTTCCTCTCAGGCCCAGGGTGCACCTAGACATTGACGTAAACTGCACTAAAATTTCAATTTGTGCATTTATAATACTGCTGTCTGCTAGGGGAGCTTTCGGTACCCATCAGGAACCAGGGCCTGGTGTGACTGCTACCTCTGCTGCCCCACAGCTACACCCCTGCCACCTCCAAACTGAAGTGTCCAGACATCAGACACGTTCTCTTTCGTATTTGGGTTTGATATTTTTCATTGCAGCTTCACCAAAATAAATACAAATCTAAAAATGGGGAAAGGAAGACAATGGCCGCTGCCTGTGACATCATCTCTTGTTTCTAAACTTAGTTTTCTTCTTCCTTGCCTGTCCCCATTTAGATCGCCCTCACGAAAGGGAAGAGACTGGACATGGCAGCACAGACCATTGTTTAGTCTTCTGCTGCTTTGTTATCCGCAAACGTGGCATCATTGTGTCTTCCATCAGAGGCATCACTCCCAAAATCTGTCCCAGCACCCCTTATGAGGATTGGACATGCCTGAGCCTTGTCTCCCCCAACATCTGCCTTCATGGATGAGTCAGGACTCAGGCCCCCAAACCCATTTGCCATTTAGTATTATTATGTATGGCAATATGATGTAAGCTGTTTACAGTGTGTTCTCTGTATGGCACCATATGCCATGTACCTATACGGCAGTACTATGTAAGCTCTATGTTTCTGTTCTGTAGCTCACAGTTTGGCATCATAATGTAGTTACTGTATGGAACCCTATGGGCCAGATTTATCATTAGCTCAAGTCAAAATAATGGAGTGAAAAAGTCAGCAAACTTTTGCGCAATCAGCTAAAACTGCGCACAAATTTGTGTACTTTTATTGGCTCTGCGCTATACTCGCCAGTTTTCTGAAAGTGGGCGTGTTTTCTTATGTAAATGAATCTCTAGACAGATTTACTATTGCGACAATTTAAAAAAAGTCACAAAAATTTGCGCAATTTCACTCCAGTGAGGACCATGCTTCTCTTGACGTGCGACTTATGTACAGCCACTTACTGAAGGATAAACTGCTACCTGTCAAACCACATTTATCTACAGTAGTGAAGGACCATTAATAAATCTGACTTAGCCAAAAGTGACTTTGGACATATGTAAAAGTGGAGTAAGATGTAAGTGTAATGATAAATCTGGCCCTATGTGTTCTATTTATGGTACTGTTCTTCAAGCTAGGTAAGGTATTGTTCTGCATTCACTATATGGCGCTATTATTTAGTCGCTGTATGGTACTGTGTGTTCTCCGTATAGCACTACTAGTAAGCTATGTATATTTCTGTTCTGTGTTTCCCTTGGGGCACTTTTATGTAAGTTCTTGTTTTGTGTTCCCTCTATGGCACTATTATGAAAGCTCAGTATGGCAGTGTGTGACACTATTCTGTACAGCTCTATGTGGTACTGTTATGTGTTCTCTTCACTATTATGTAGATTCTATATACTAGTATTATGTGTTCTCCTGTACGGCGCTATTAGGTAGGTTCTATCTGTTGCGATTATATGTTCTCTGCATGGTACTCTAATGTAGGCTCCAAGCAGAACTGTTAATTGTCACTTTATTTTGGTATTATTTTAGGTGTTGTATTGCAGTATAGTATTTCCTTCCACAAAGCTTCATCCAGTGTCACCAGCTCACATAGTGATATATAATATTCATATCTGGCCTAGTGATACCTGCTGTGGGGCCATCCTGGTTGTCAGTTCTTATTGCAAATTACATATTGTACACTTAATTTTATTCTGTTTTTGCAGGACCCAAGTAAGGAATGCTTCACATTAAAGTTCGATCTGAATGTGGATATAGAGACGGAAATTGTACCAGCCATGAAGAAGAAATCTCTGGGGTAAATTGCCCTTAGAATGGTTTTATATATCCTGTGCCACGGATTTTCACTCCCTTGTAACACAACGCTCCATCCAATCTCAACGCTCCTTTCATCAATGATAGAGTTAAAGGGGTTGTTTGAGATTTTAACACTAAGGTCCTGTCCTAAAGATATCTATTTGATGTGTACGTAGGAGCAGCAACATGTCGTATACATGGACACATTAGCTGCAGCGCTGCATGATCATCATTGTGCTGATTGGTGGGAGCTTCCCCACTTATTAAGCACTGCTTCCTGAAGCTACCACTAGGGGAAGGTAACTGCCTACAGTTCTATACACCTATTGATCTCATTTGAGGTGTATAAATGTGTATGCTGTGAGCTCCCCCTAGGGGAGGCTGCTGGTAAACAAAATTTTACTGTAAAGGCAAGTTGCTGGAGCAGTTCCATGCTGTTCCCTCCCCACAGGCTTCTTGGAAGCCTTGGTCATGTTCTTCTAACCAGTGTTAGACATTTCTACCTGTGTGACATGTCGCATTGTCTTAATGAAAGATCCCATCCGCCCCAGCGAAGGCAATCACCATGTATGGGTGTATGTGATCCTCCAGGAAGGATTCATACACAAATTAGTTGAGAGTGCCTTCCACATGGACTGGTGGGCCCAGAGAATGCCATGGAAACATTCTCCAGACCATAATGCTTCCACCACCAGCTTGTGTTCTTCCAGCAATGGTTGCAGGGTGTTTGTTCTCTGATGTTTCTCGTCTTACATGCCAACGTCCATCCATTCGATGAAGCAGAAAACGTGACTCATTGGAGAAGGCAACCCTTTGCCAATCAGTGGTTCCAATTCCGATGCAGAAATTGAAGCCTTTTCTGCTGATGCAACTTCATTAGCAGAGGTGCAGTGACCATCCATTTGCTTCGGAGCCCCATACTCAGTAGGGTTTACTGAACAGTTGTTTTAGACACAAGTCTGGTAGCCCGCTGGTTCATTTTGGCGGTGATCTGCTCCACTGTAGTGTGTCGGTCTGCCCTTGTACACTATCAGAGCCAACGTTCACCTGTCACATCAATGGTACATGCTGCTCCGCAGTTTCCATGTCGCTTATTCACAATGATTACATTTGTCCACTCTCCACACACTTCACCACAAAAGCAGGAGAACAGTTCACAAACTGCACAGCCTCAGAAATACTACCACCCTTGGCCCAAAAGCCAATAATCATCCCTTTTTAGAACTCTAATAAATCGCCCCTACTACCCATGACAGCAACGAGGGATATGTGCAGATAACCTATCACACACCTTATATACCCACCAAGCCCTCTCACGAAACCTCACTTCCTTCATGAGCTACATTCTGCCGATATCGAAAGTAGGAAGTGGTCATAATAATGTGACTCCACTGTATATATTAGTATAGGCTCACTAGACTGAACCTTTAAGAAGACAAGCCCATCCTAAAATAAGAATCCTAGTTATTTCTAGACATTTAGACAGGACTTTTGATGTAGAGAAGAGACATGACAGCCGCCTGCTTGTAATTTGCCATCTCATGTTCAGCAGGTAATCAAAGAACTTTGAGAACAAAAAGGTCATTTTGTAGATTAAAGACCCTCACCCTGAGCTGGATCCTTCTCATGATTAGATTGGCTCATTAACAGTGGATGGGGCTGATTTACAGTATAGACCTTTATTGAGCCATGGAGCTGACCTTTCACTCAGGAATGTGGCGGAAAGGTCAGGAACACGGTTTGTATTAGGATTGTAGAAAAGAGAATATTCCGCGGCTCTAAAAGCATTTTGGGTCATTTCTCACATGAAATCAGACAACTTGTTGTGTGTTAACTGATGGATACATAACTTATATATGACTAAAATCTGATATTACTATCCTGTCGGCAGAATAGTACAAGGATATTTACCAGTTTTTTCCCCCGCATCTTTTAGCTTAGTAGCATAATATTTAAGATGGTTATAGGTAATATGTATAAAAACCAGAAGAATGTTATGCAAATCCAGTATATGATAAAATAATAGAGATACAGATAGCTAGCCAACTAGATAGATAAACAGATAGCTGGGAAAAGTGGTAAGATATGAGAGAGAGATAGATAGACAGACAGACAGATAGATAGATAGATAGATAGATAGATACATATGAAAGAGGACCGGGGTCTGGGCCCACAGATTCAGAGGGTACACGATGCCACACAGACACAGACAGCGATCCTTCCTTTTACAACACTTGCATTTACTGAACAGTTATAGTGAAAAAGTAGCTGAGCGTATATAAACAGAATGGTAACAGAGCATAAACACACGAGTAAGGATAATACTGCCTAACACTAACCCAGTACTTGCGTAATTTTCCCCAATGTCCATAAAGCAGCCTGGCTGCGCCTAAATGTTCCTGAGCAAGCTTTAACGTTGGGGTGCACCCTAAGTATTGCGCAATACTATTTGTAATCCAAAGAAGGTCAAGTCTGTATCCTGCAGCTTTCATATATGTCCAAAAGTGTCACTGGAACAGTGCAATGTGATGGGACGCGGCAAAGCCGCATTACAGTTCCTTGGATACTTAGGCGGACTCTTGGCGTTCTCTCCCTGGACCACTGGTCCACTCCCGAACTGGACCATACATCACGTGATTCCCAGAGTCGTCACTGCGAATATTCCCTTGATGCTGTTGCCAGACTCCACTATGAGCCGTAAATCCTCTTCCAGGCTCCACAGGGGTTCTCTCCTGACATCCTCAGCATTTACCAGGCAGCCTCGTTATGGTCACTTCCTGCTCTGCACCGGAACTCCTGCTCTTCCAGGGAGAGTGTGGTGCAGTAAGTTAATATCTTCGTGGAGCCTCAAATCTGCAATTACAGTTCACTATCACCCTTCTGAAGGTCCTACTAAGCCCCTAAATTAACTTTATTTAAACTTTGAAAGACAAAACTGAATATAACTTTTCTCTGCTAACAGATTCAGTGAGACTATATCTTATCCTTTGTCACCATCTACTGACAAAAGAGAGACATTGCAGGCATAATACAAATGACATTCAACAGCATTAATGAACATTGCTCCACACCCTTACAGATAGATAGATAAATGAGAAAGATAGATATTAGATAGATACAGATAGATAGATAGATAGATAGATAGACAGACAGATAGGCTCCATTGAGTAGAGCTGAAACGTTGCTGATTTATGGGTGAATAAGACATCCACTTTTTTAGACGCAATTTGTGGAGTGCTGTCCTCTCTTTACGATTTTTATACAAAGCGGATCTTGGTCGTCGATCCATAGGGGGATTGCCCCTAATCCATCAGTGTGCTGCTTTTTCTTCATCTAGATAGATTGATAGATATTTTACTTGCACTTTCTTAATTAACAAGATAAATTAATCTCATTCTAGAGAAGTCTTGATACCGGCATTTGAAAGGAAAGGAATTGAACTGAATAAGGTGGATATCTTTCTGGACCAGTCCAACACTCCTTTATCCCTCAACTTTGAGGCATACAGATTTGGAGGACATTACCTGAAGGTTAAAGGTAACAGTCTTAACCTACTAATCACATGGGTCTGCAACACGTATGTGGCCTTATGTGTTATACTTGTACAATGTGTATTTATTTCATTGTTATCAACAACAAACACTAGTTATAATTTTGGGGGCTAGAAAATGGAAGAACCTTGTAATCTCATTAATTTGACAACACTGCTCCTACGGGTCAGGGCGTCCAGCAGGAGACTGAGAACATGCGTTCCCCCTCCCCATAACAAAAATTTCAGTACAAGGTCACAACATAATAAAATGTGAAAAATGCAAAAGTGTCTGATGACATTTTAGAACATTACATTTTTATTGTATTTTATAAAATAGTAATTACAATACATAATGTAAATGCAATGCGAGTACCAAAAAATAATAATTTATATTTCTCTAGACCATTGCTGATGTTCTAGGCAATCTACCGTATTTCTCGCCACTTAAAGACACACCTAGGTTTTAGAGGAGGACAATAAGAAAATAATATTTTTCATTAGACCTCAGATCTGACCAGCAATCAGACCAGTGTTAATCAGATCTCAGCTCACAGCCCCAATCAGACCCCCAATGTTAATAAGACCCCCCATTCATCAGTGTGACGGGATTAGCCCCCCATGCCTCATATTAGCCCCCCATTGTCTCATATCAGCCCTTGATTGCCTCATATCAGACCCTTATTGCCTCATATCGGCCCCCATTTCCTCTCATATCAGCTTCCATTGCCTCATATCAGCCCCATTGCCTTATATCAGCCCCCATTTGCCTCTCATATCTGCCCCCATTTGCCTCTCATATCTGCCCCATTGCCATATTTCAGCCCCATTGCCTCTCATATCTGCCCCCATTGCCTCTCATATCTGCCCCCATTGCCTCTCATATCAGCCCCCATTGCCATATTTCAGCCCCCATTACATCATATCAGCCCCCATTGCCTCTCATATCAGCCCCCATTGCTTCTCATATCAGCCCCCATTGCCATATTTCAGCCCCTATTGCATCATATCAGCCCCCATGCCACAGAGCACATAAAATAAAATAAAAACACTTACCCCTCCTGCTCCGAACGCTGCCGCTCCACACCTCCAGCCTTCTTCATGCCGCAGCTGTGCTGTGACCCGGCTCGCACAGCGTGAGGACCAGGAAGCGGTGAGTACAGAGCCTTACCCATAATGGAAGCGCTCATTAGTACTCACCCAATAAGACACAGGGACATTTTTCCCCCATTTTTCAAGGGGGAGGGGTGTCTTATGAGGCAAAAAATACGGTATACTCCTAACCATCAGTCTCAACTGTATATTGTTTGGTGGCTCTTATACCATTTTGTGACCTTTGCTTGGCCATCCCTTGTTGAGCTAAACACGTCTCGTCTAGCCAAGAGTTACACCTCACCACACTTAAATATTATTGTCGCGTTTTGCTACACTTTTTTTGGCAGGGGCATGCTTGCATTGCCAGCCATGTTTGCACAGTTACTCATCATATTTTAGAAGAAGTCACTATCTTTCGTGCCAGAGGATGTTTCAACTTGAGGAGCAGGAGAAACTACAGAGAGTGCTTTACACTTCACCTTGCAGCATTGCTCCATGCGGATTAGACCGGGGGTAATGTTTGCTTTTATTTCATCATCTCCCAAATGAATTATCGGAAAAGAATGTTTCGCTCAGTAAAGACGGTTTGTCAAAATAAAAGTTGGGAAAACCCAATGGTAGGAAACACCTTCAGGAAAGGCTGACAGGATATGCTCGCATTGTAAGTTAGTAGAAGCCACAGACAGAGCTCAGAGCTGAGGAACAGCATTAAGGCTGCCAGGGCGCAGGGAGTTCACCAACTCTTACACTCCTCAAGGTAACTGCGATTTAGCTTGAATAAATATGTATCGCTTCTAATTGCTTTAAAGGGAACCTGTCACCAAGAAAACGTCCGGTCAAGCTCGCCGCAACTTTAAGGGGTGCGGCCAGCTTGACTTCAGGGCCTAATTTACATGAAGTGGGCAGGGGAATAAAAGTGTTATTTTTGCCTGACACCAAGGACAAAACCAACTTTGGAAACAAGCTGCAGACTTCTATAAGGTAATGCTGGCCATTTAATACGCGTCTTCTATGTGACAGGTTCCCTTTAACACATAACATTCATTTTGCGGTGCCCACTATTGGTGCTCAGAGCATCGCCCTCTGGCATTTTTGGTGCATAGGAAAATTCTGGTGCATGGACAAATTTTGGGCGCACAAACAGAATTGTAGCATAAATCTGGTGCAGGATTTACGATACTCCAATTTTACAACGGTCCATATATCTTGCATCCCTACGTTAATGAGAATCGTTGAGGAATGGACTTTGAAAACTGTTTCTGTTTAGATGTTGGGACAAGTTATAGAGAATCTATGATATTAACTGACATAAAGAATGTGTTGCCATGATAGATTATTTGCCAATGTAGCAGTGCTACGTTTTTCAGTGCAGCAGAGCTGAGCTTAGCAGTGTTGCAGGGCTAAGCTTTTCAATGCAGCAGAGCGGACTTTGCCCTTGTAGCAGACCTGCTTGTCACTGCAGCAGAGGTAAGTTTTAGGGCTCATTCAAATGACGGTATGTGTTTTGCGGTCTGCAAAACCCGGATACCAGCCATGTGCGTTCCGCATTTTACGGTCCCTACATGGCTAGCCCTATGATAGAAATGCCTATTCTATCCGCGATTGAGGACAAGAATCGGACTTGCTCTATCTTTTTGCGGTGCCGCGGAACGGAACCTACACGGTGTGCTGACGCATGTTTTGCAGGCCCCATTGAAATTATTGGGTCTGCACCCGTTCCACCCATTCATATGGTCGTCTGAGTGAGCCCTTATTTAGTGCAGCCATTTAATCACATGTGTTAGCTCAGGTTTCCCATAGGATGGCAGGAGAACCTTATCTTAGGTGGTCCACACAAAAGAAGTAGTTGTATGACATGCAGCTCCGCTAAATCTTTACTTTGTAGATTAGGTGGAGGGGTTCAGTCATTTAACTGGATGGTATACGGCATTAGCTCAATATCAGACCTAAACGTTTTGTAGTAAAATGAGACTATGAGCAAAGACATGAAACGCGTCAGCTTGTTATGTTTCTCTGTCCTTGATGTGATATGTTACAGAATATTTAGGGCATTTTTATTTGACTTAAATAAAGAAGATGAATTTTTGGTGCTGGTCTTGGAGATTGGTAACATAGAATATATTCAAATACTGTCCCTTCTCCCACATCCCCTATGTGTCTGAGGGTAGACGAATATTCACATCTCCATATGCAGAGTATACAGGCACAACACCTGGACTGGTGATATACACCGTAAGCACTATATACAATGAAGGAACATAATGTAGTGTCGAGCACCCCCTGATCTAACCAGCCGTGGTGGTTACATGTCTGTCAGTTTCATACTTGCATTCATCCCGTTGATCGGGATTGAACAAAATTCAGGAAACGGTTTTTAGAGGGAGGCGGTCTCCAGGTAATTCTCCAGGCACAGTGAAGCGGAATGTAATGCTGTCAAGTGCACTGAGGGTGGGCTCAAGCCACTGTGTGCACCCTGGCTCCTCTTGCTCCCTCTGCCAGCTCCTCCCTTCTGTATGCTCTTGCCTTCAGCATATGTTTTTAGGTGTCATGAAAATGGCAGAATTACAACTATGCTTATCTCTAAAGTCAGTTTGCAGACCCTTTTAAAATATTATTTTATTATTTATACTTAAAATAAATGCCCCTTAGTGGTGGCTTGATGTCATACATAAAGTACAGGCCTCCAACCGGCTACTCTTATTGTATGATAGCATCCGCCACAGTTATGACATACAGACAATACAGACTTAGGCCTCATGCACACGACCGTTGTGTGCATCCGCGTCCGTTCCTTAATTTTTCACAGTTTAGCGGAGGTCCCATTCATTTCCCAAACTGATAGTCCTCCGTTTTTTCTCTGCATACGTGATTCCAGTCAGTCCAAAAAATATAACCTGTCCTATTCTTGTCAGTGGAAAACAGAGGACCGACCCATTCAAGTCAATGGGTCCGTCAAAAAAACGGATGCACAACTGGATGTCATCCATGTCCGCGTTTTTTTTCTACAAGACTTTGGTGCAATAAAATTACACTTTTCATTAACCTTCCTTTTCTTCCCCTGTCAGACAAAAAAAAAAGGAAGACACAAGGAAACACAATTGAAGCAAAATCGGACACGGACCACTGAAGCCAAATCACTGACAGTGAAAAAACACTGTTGTGTGCATGAGGCCTAGCACAGTGTACAATGTGAATTGGAAGGTAAATGGTGTGGGTAATCTTTCCCTAGTACACACTCTTTCTAACCTTTGTCCAGGGGTCGCCCCTGATGGTGGGGTTCCCTGTCCGCGTACCTTCCCTCCTTTCCCTATAACACCCTAACGGTGATAGTGTAGTGTAAACATATAACATATATACGATGCTGCCACAACATAGATAATTGTTGTACAAAGCAATTATCTATGTTGTGGCAGTATCTTATATATGTTATTTGTTTAGACTACACTATCACCGTTAGGGTGTTATAGGGAAAGGAGGGAAGGTACGCGGACAGGGAACCCCACCATCAGGGGCGACCCCTGGACAAAGGTTAGAAAGAGTGTGTACTAGGGAAAGATTCCCCACACCAACCATCTACCTTCCAATTCACATTGTACACTGTGTAAGTCTGTATTGTCTGTATGTCATAACTGTGGCGGATGCTATCATACATTAGGAGTAGCCGGTTGGAGGCCTGCACTCTATGTATGACATCAAGCCACCATTAAGGAGCATTTATTTTAAGTATAAATAATAAAATATATTTTAAAAGGGTCTGCAAACTGACTTTAGAGAGAAGAATATTGATGAGAGGACCCATAATATCTCAAAACATAAGAAAAGAACGTGTTTACAACTATGCTTATCCTCCGTATGGGAGTGATAGTGGCTCTGGCAAAGACACACAAATCATAGTGGCAAGCCTCACAGCGATCTAGGGCTGGGCAGTGACAGGTGGGCGCACCTTTTATTCCTTTGGAGCACACCCTGATGTTGGGGCTCCTACCTGATGGTGGTTGGGGTGTCCTTGGTCTTATGGGTTTGGTACGAGTGCAAGGCAGGAGATGTAGGTGCGGTGGCCATGGAATGGTGCTGAAGTCAGTAACCAGGCCAGTGGTAGAAAATAATGTCTCTCTTTTCTAAAGTGCAGAATGTGAGTTGTAGGATATCCAATGGTATTAAAGCACAGTTTGAAACAAATCACAGTGCAATACTAGATGGATGGATGGATTGCTGCACAATGATGGGGGTAGTGGTACTCCTTCTCTCTAGAATCCCAAAGTCTCTATCTCTGCAGATTCTAAGGCTGGCAATAAGGTTCTTGCAAACGTGTCTGTAATTCCAGGCTGAGGGGGTTAAGATATGACAATGTTCCCTTTCAAGCCTTAGACATGCTCCACGTGTGAGCATACCCTTATACCAACATGGTCTCCTTTCCGCCTGGTGCATTTGCTATCTCACACCACATGTGACCTTACAAGGATGGCTGGTGAGTGATTGCTTCACTCACCTGTGTTTTTTGCGATGCTCTCCTCTTTAGTCTTGTGGACGTGGCATCCTGAAGAAGGAAAAGGGCCATCTTGAGGCTTTAGGGGCATTTGACAGGAAAAAGGAAACCTGGGTTGAACCTGGCTGAAGCAGATTTCTTTGTTAATGTTACTGAGCTCATTCCCAAGCTGTTGTTCTTTGAAGCTTTGCTCTGGGCCAATGAGAACTTCCTATTGTCTTGAGTACGCTTCCTGCAAATATCTGAATGAGACACTGCTCACGTACATTCTTTTTAATGCAATAATAAAAAATTTAATAAATAGAATATAAAAACATGGCTGCTTTTTTTTGCCAAAACAGCGCCACTCTTTTGGAGGGGCTATGTCTGATTTTGCAGCGCAACCCTGTGCAATTGAATGCTGTAATGTAGGACATGGCTCATGGACTAGGGTGGCGTCACTTTTGGCGGAAAGTGCCCATGTTTTTCTGATCTTATACAACCGTGTACAGCATTGATCTAGGTATCCATTCAGTTGCCAGTCGGTGGTTTAATGGTCAGTGCACCATTCTCACCTTCTTCTGGATCAACCTCGGCTTGTATGTGCAAAAGGTTAAACTCCGTGGGTGGATGGCTTTGTTCAGTAACTGTGAAATCACCACATCAGAGTCTCACGTTGTTGCGATTGTCCGTCACCCATGCTTTACACGGCAGTTCCTTTTTCAACAACAACACTGGCATTTGGAGCAGAACCCAATTTCCCACGTCATGAGCATATAAGTTATCTGGGGGAGAAGGCTCTTTGAGAACCTCTTCCCCCCCCCCAGCAATCAGCCGCCAATGAGATCACAGATCATCATGGAAAGCTACATCACTCCGTGATTGATAGCATCATGGAGAGTGTATGGGCGACTCCTGCACTTTTTGTCATCCCACATCTTTATACCTGGGCACAGAAAGTTGGATATTCACTTTCCTGCCAGTGTCTGTGGAAAGCGTAAAAATGATTCATTCTACAAGAATGTGCACAAAGCAATTTACCGATTTTTTGCATTGCATAATTAGAAGGTGACATTGGCATTAATGATTGTAAACCCAGCTAGTGGGGTATCTGTTCCTGGCCGATATCACAGTGGTCACGTATGGCATAGAGGAGGTAAGAGTCTGTTCATGTGCTTTGTGCTTGGACACACTCGATCCAAGACACCTCTGAGGATGATCTGGCTGCTCAGTAACTAAGGATAGTTTCACACTGGCGTTAGGCTACTTTCACATTAGCGGCAGCCTTCTCCGGCAGGCTGTTCCGGCGGGTGAACAGCCTGCCGGATACGTACTGCCGCTAGTGCAACGGGCGCCTCCCCCTAGGGCCCTCTCTATAACGCGTCCCAGGTGTAGGAATGCCGAGTGGTATGGTGCGGTCTAAATGTCTCTTTATGTGTGTCACGGTGCTCCTACTCCGGACTCCAGGCTTTGGCTCCAAAGCAATAAATACGGGGAATAATTGAGGGATAAAATAATAACTTGAGTCCAGGCCTTGAGATGAAGTTCAACAGCAGCTTTACTTGTATAAACGTTTCTTCCAACGGTTTATAGGCTTTGTCTTGGTTCCAGCAAGCTTTAGCATTTAACTGGCAGGCAAACTCTGCTATATCTGTTTCTCTCACTGCTGTACTGACAGACTGACTGGATAACTCAGCTTCTTCTGTATGCTGCACTTCTTCTCTGTAGTCTGACTCTAGATTATGCCAGGAAACTTTTCTCCTGGCTCCTGAGGCCTTAAGCTTTGGCCTCTATGGCCAGCAGAGCTTAAGGTGTTCTGGCTGGTGTGGGCACGTCCAACAGAGACGTGCCCCTGTACACCCTTCCCCTGTCTAGGGAAGACCTAAACCTAACCACAACTGGTCCCCACCCTTCCTGCAGGAAGTAGGACTGGCCCACTTCTTTCCAGAGGGGGGTTTAAAATGGACTGGAAAGTTCCATTCTATATTCTTTCCAAGTACAGCTCTGCTGTGTTTTCTGCCACCTGCTGGTGAACCAGGCACATTACATTTATAACAGTTACAAACAGATTAGGAATGCACAGTGTATAGGACCTGGACAACAATGCATAAGATGACACTCTGGGGTGTTACACTAGAGCACGCGTGCTGCCGGAAGTCCGCTCCGGCCCCATTCACTATAATGCGGGCAGGCCGGAGGTCCGGCCGCAGCACAGCAAACATGCCGAGCGGCGGCCGGAATAAAACTACGAAATGTATGAATGGGGCCGGAGTGGACTTCCGGCGGCACGTGTGCACTAGCGGCAGCACGGATCCGGAGAAGTCTGCCGCTAATGTGAAAGTAGCCTTAGTGAGATCTGTCAGGCTCCGGAAAATGCTCATTTAACGGGAGATCCAAATCTTTTGACATGTTAAAAAATAATTTGCAGACAGCAGATCGTAGTTTCTAACAACGATCTGTCGCCAGCAAATCGCTATACAGCATGGTGACGAGCAAAGGCATATCGATCACTCCTCCCCATGCTACTGAGGAGATCGATGCATGTAATAGCAGTGGTGTCCGCCGCTAGCGAGCAAGCGATTGCTGGGAGGGAACGCTTCCCTCCCGATAATCATCTGCGACATCGGGCTGTGTAATACAGCCTTAAGGCACTTCCAAAAATAGCCGAACCAGTGCTCAGCTATTGTTGAAAGTCCCGTAGCAGTGAATGGAGAAAGCCTCACGTGCGCGGAGTTCTCCCGTATTCACCATCTTGAGTAGGAGCCTGTCCCAGTGGGACCCACACCTGTAGGAGATTTATGTCATATCCTATTGATATGACATAAATGTCCAGATGGGACAACCTCTTTAACCAGCAAAAGCCTACATCTCTTTTAAGTAGAAGGAATGCAGTGAGTATGCTTGGGTCACTTTACTTCACCTCCGGATGGAACCATAAAAACACAGTACACAAATAGTCTAGAAATACACTTTATTAAGTCATCATAAATAATGTTAAAAAGTCAGTAGCAGCGGCATGGCATATACAAAAGAAAAATAGAGCCATTATGGGCGTGTAACGCTCCAAAACAGTCCCATAGATCAGGCATGGTCAACCTGCGGCCCTCTAGCTGTTGCAGAACTACAACTCCCATCATTCCCTGACAGCCTCCAGCTATCATTCTACAGAAGGGCATCGTGGGAGTTGTAGTTTTACAGCAGCTGGAGGGCCGCAGGTTGAGCATGCCTGCTTAGATGAACTCGGCGCAGACCATTAATACACCCCCTGGTCTGAGCCACACTGGTCGTTATCATTTTCTATAATGTATTCCCTAATGAACTGTGTCTTATATGAATTGCACTTTGCATAGTTATTTAATGAGGTTTGAGCTATATTAGTTAGCGCCATTCCCTATTGTATCATATAGTACTTGGTTTGCACTAGGCACTTTAGAATATCTATTTATTGTATCTGTTGGGAATTGGATTTTACAGGGGAAGTAGTACTGGTCTGCGCCTAGTTCATCTATGGGACTGTTTTGTAGCGTTACACGCCCTTAATGGTTTTATTTTTATTTTGTATATGCATGCCGCTGCTACAGACTTTTTAACATTATTTATGATGAATTAATAAAATTCTTTACTGGTAGCTTTATTTGTTGGAGGCCAGTAGAGGGCGCTATAACAACATTAATTATAAGTGGATAGAACAGTGTTTATAATTAGCAATGGTAATTTTATGATCTCATAGTGTTTATTGCACTGCCATTGTTTTTGACCTATTTAAGCTCATATATTCTGTATTTCTTTATTCTTATTTTCTCTCTCTCTCTCTCTCTCTCTCTCTTTTCTGTGTTTCACAGTTTTAAATTTTTTGAGTCCTGTTGACTCCAGAATGCAGTTTCGGGTCATATTTCAGGGCAATTTTAAAAGTGGCTGTTGGTTTAGCTGATGTCATGACGTAGCGAGGAGCTACGTTGCGCCTCTTCCCTCTCCTGGCTTTATAAATAAGTCATCTTCCGTCTCTATGAATAAGTTACCCTTCTTATGAGCTTTGAATATGTCTCCCTGACCCCTCGGCTGTTTATTAGACATATACGGTATATGTGAATAAGTGCCCACAGCCTGTGCTGTTTGTAATACTTCTGATTCTGATATCAAATAAGCATTGGGACTGATTTGGATGAACTAATGCTGAATCTTCATTTTGGAGTATTGAAATATAACTAAACCGGAGGAAAAGAAGGAAGAGGAGGAGGGGAGAGAGAGGGAAGGGGGAAGGGAAAGAAAAAGGGAAGAGGGAAAGGGTTAGTAAAAAAAACAAAAAAGTGTGAAACAACTGAAAATATGTCATATTCTAGGTTCTTCAAAGTAGCCACCTTTTGCTTTGATTACTGTTTTGCACACTCTTGGCATTCTCTTGACGAGCTTCAAGAGGTAGTCATCTGAAATGGTCTTCCAACAGTCTTGAAGGAGTTCCCAGAGATGCTTAGCACTTGTTGGCCCTTTTGCCTTCACTCTGCGGTCCAGCTCACCCCAAACCATCTCAATTGGGTTCAGGTCCGGTGACTGTGGAGGCCAGGTCATCTGGCGCAGCACCCCATCAGTCTCCTTCATGGTCAAATAGCCCTTACACAGCCTGGAGGTGTGTTTGGGGTTATTGTCCTGTTGAAAAAAAAAAGATGGTCCAACTAAACGCAAACCGGATGGAATAGCATGCCGCTGCAAGATGCTGTGGTAGCCATGCTGGTTCAGTATGCCTTCAATTTTGAATAAATCCCCAACAGTGTCACCAGCAAAGCACCCCCACACCATCACACCTCCTCCTCCATGCTTCACGGTTGGAACCAGGCATGTAGAGTCCATCCGTTCACCTTTTCTGCATCGCACAAAGACACGGTGGTTGGAACCAAAGATCTCAAATTTAGACTCATCAGACCAAAGCACAGATTTCCACTGGTCTAATGACCATTTCTTGTGTTCTTTAGCCCAAACAAGTCTCTTCTGCTTGTTGCCTGTCCTTAGCAGTGGTTTCCTAGCAGATATTCTACCATGAAGGCCTGATTCACACAGTCTCCTCTTAACAGTTGTTCTAGAGATGTGTCTGCTGCTAGAACTCTGTGTGGCATTGACCTGGTCTCTAATCTGAGCTGCTGTTAACCTGCGATTTCTGAGGCTGGTGACTCGGATGAACTTATCCTCCGCAGCAGAGGTGACTCTTGGTCTTCCTTTCCTGGGGCGGTCCGCATGTGAGCCAGTTTCTTTGTAGCGCTTGATGGTTTTTGTGACTACACTTGGGGACACTTTCTACGTTTTCCCAATTTTTCGGACTGACTGACCTTCATTTCTTAAAGTAATGATGGCCACTCGTTTTTCTTTACTTAGCTGCTTTTTTCTTGCCATAATACAAATTCTAACAGTCTATTCAGTAGGACTATCAGCTGTGTATCCACCTGACTTCTCCACAACGCAACTGATGGTCCCAACCTCATTTATAAGGCAAGAAATCCCACTTATTAAACCTGACAGGGCACACCTGTGAAGTGAAAACCATTTCAGGTGACTACCTCTTGAAGCTCATCAAGAGAATGCCAAGAGTGTGCAAAGCAGTAATCAAAGCAAAAGGTGGCTACTTTGAAGAACATAGAATATGACATATTTTCAGTTGTTTCACACTTTTTTGTTATGTATATAATTCCACATGTGTTAATTCATAGTTTTGATGCCTTCAGTGTGAATCTACAATTTTCATAGTCATGAAAATAAAAACTCTTTGAATGAGAAGGTGTGTCCAAACTTTTGGTCTGTACTGTATATATATATATATATATATATATATATATACATAAAAAGAGAGGGAAGGAAATGGCGGAACATGCATCTCAAAAAATGGGGTAGAAAACACTTGAAGAGTCAAAAATAGATCCGTTTTTTAAAGTCCCCAAATATAATTACAAGAGCAGGACAAAAAGGGACGGATGATTTAAATGGTTAAAAAAATGCTGGATCCTGAGTGGGTGAAGTAATGGAGGAGGATCTTCAGAATGAAGAGGTGAGGAGGCGAGGAAGAGTTAAATTATTAATCTATTGTGGAGCCTGCCCCACTAAAAGAAATGCTGGCCGCGGTAAAAAAGAAAAAGGACATTTAATACAGAACATCTCAACGCAGCTCAGGGTAATCCAGACAGATGTGGTCCTGATAAGGGATGATGGTTACAAAGATCCAGGACAGAGTTACAACTATAGAAAAAACTGTGGGGTCCTTGGAGAACGAAGCCAAAACATCCAAATCTGAAATTTCCACATTAAGAATTGTGGCAGGCGCAGCACTATGAAGTGCCTTTTGCGCTGTGGCATTAGAAGAATTCTGATATCTCTGACTCTTAGTCTAACCAGACTGTCTATTACTCTGTAATTCCTCTAGCGCCGTTCTATGGAAACAGTAGGTTTAAGGAGCACACCAAATGCTTGAAATAACTTCTTTATTAACTTCAACTTTTCTTCATATAACACTGCCTACTCCGCAGCAGATGGTCCATGTAAAAAAAGTGTGTTAAATAAAGTATCACAAAATGGCGGTTTGCATAAGATGGTGGTTCAACTGGTCAGTCTTGTCATTCAACATAAAATGGTGGATATATTTCTCTCTTCAGTATCTGTACTGTCACTTTAAGTTATATATGATCTCTCTGAGAGGTATATCTGAGATTTAACAGTTCTACTGGCTAAACTGGGTTTGCAGTTTGCAGTAACTATTTGCAGATTGGTTGAGTATGATCTGGAATGGTTGTATGCAATTTGGATTGCAATATGGAATTTTAATTTGGATTGTGAACTTTGTAGTTTGCAATTGTAGCTTGCAATTTATATTTGCAATTTGGTGGCACTGTAAGCAAACACAAATATAACTGGTTCAGTATACAGTTCTAATCACTATATTAACAATATAAACATTATATAACTGTTCTAAATACCTATTTTGGCCTCTTGTTCCCATAAAAACATAGCTCTCAGTGGAGTGAATGTCTCTTCAGTCGAGCTGGCCTTGAACTTTGCGCGTTCGCGATTTCGCCGAACTTGCGAACATAAGGCAATATTCGCTCCTGCCATATTCTTTTACATTGTGAAGAACTTTGACGAGATGTTTTTAGCACATGGACATACCCCCTACCTTATAACTAAACCTGATCTGGCCGCCATTTTACATTCATTCTTTGGCCAGTGTAGGGAGAGGTTGCTGTGTGGAGCAGGGACAGACTGTTTCAGACACCAAATGCTAGCTAATAGGGCCACAAAAGTCCTATTTTAGGACTGGTATACAGTCATGTGAAAAAATTAGGACACCCTTTGAAAGCATGTGGTTTTTTGTAACATTTTTAATAAAAGGTTATTTCATCTCCGTTTCAACAATACAGAGAGATTAAAGTAATCCAACTAAACAAAGAAAACTGAAGAAAAGTCTTTTCAAGATCTTCTGTAAATGTCATTCTACAAAAATGCCTATTCTAACTGAGGAAAAAGATAGGACACCCTCACATGTATTCCCTCTTAAATTGGCTCAGATCTCACACAGGTATATCACACCAGGTGCACATAATTAGTAGATCGTTACTCTGCATGTTGAATGAGGCTTGCCCTATTTAAACCTCAGACATTTAGTTTGGTGTGCTCCTGACTGTTGAAGTGAGAGTGAGCACCATGGTGAGAGCAAAAGAGCTGTCAGAGGACTTCAGAAAAAAGATTGTAGCAGCCTATGAGTCTGGGAAGGGATTTAAAAAGATCTCAAAAGATTTTGAAATCAGCCATTCCACTGTCCGGAAGATAGTCTACAAGTGGAGGGCTTTCAAAACAACTGCCAACATGCCCAGGACTGCTCGCCCCAGCAAGTTCACCCCAAGAGCAGACCGCAAGATGCTAAAAGAGGTCTCCAAAAACCCTAAAGTGTCATCTCGAGAACTACAGCAGGCTCTGGCTACTGTTGATGTAGAAGTACATGCCTCTACAATCAGAAAGAGACTGTACAAGTTTAACTTGCATGGGAGGTGTGCAAGGAGGAAACCTTTGCTTTCCAAGAGAAACATCGAGGCCAGACTGACATTTGCCAGAGATAAAGTTGACAAAGACCAGGACTTCTGGAATAATGTTCTTTGGACAGATGAGTCCAAAATTGAATTATTTGGACACAACAGCAGAGGACATGTTTGGCGTAAACCAAACACAGCATTCCAAGAAAAGAACCTCATACCAACTGTGAAGCATGGAGGTGGAAGTGTCATGGTTTGGGGCTGCTTTGCTGCAGCAGGACCTGGTCAGCTCACCATCATAGAATCCACGATGAATTCTACTGTGTATCAGAAGGTGCTTGAAGAACATGTGAGACCATCAGTTAGAAAATTAAAGCTGAAGCGGAACTGGACCATGCAACATGACAATGACCCAAAACATACTAGTAAATCAACCAAAGATTGGCTGAAAAAGAAGAAATGGAGAGTCCTGGAATGGCCAAGTCAAAGTCCAGATTTGAATCCCATTGAGATGCTGTGGGGTGACTTGAAAAGGGCTGTACGTGCAAGAAACCCCTCAAACATCTCACAGCTGAAAAAGTTCTGCATTGAGGAGTGGGGTAAAATTTCCTCAGACCGATGTCGAAGACTGGTAGATGGCTACAAGAACCGTCTCACTGCAGTTATTTCAGCCAAAGGAGGTAACACTCGCTATTAGGGGCAAGGGTGTCCTATCTTTTTCCTCAGTTAGAATAGGCATTTTTGTAGAATGACATTTACAGAAGATCTTGAAAAGACTTTTCTTCAGTTTTCTTTGTTTAGTTGGATTACTTTAATCTCTCTGTATTGTTGAAACGGAGATGAAATAACCTTTTATTAAAAATGTTACAAAAAACCACATGCTTTCAAAGGGTGTCCTAATTTTTTCACATGACTGTAGGTGTGCTATCGATAGGTGTGACATACTGAGGGGTGTGATATACTTATAATATACTTTCTAACATAGAAAGTATATTATAGTGTATTTCTATTGTGCTGCAGTTGTGTGCAGTTCTGCTGCGATACTGCAGCCACACAGAGTGCCAAACGCTATTGGAACCAAAAATTTCTACTGGTGTGATTTACCAGTTGCCCCCCCAAAAAAATTGATTGAAGCAGGAGTGTTATATACCAATAATATACTTTCTATATAGTGCGTTTAGGTAGTGCAGCATTTGTTTGCGGTTTTGCTGCGTTACCGCATCTACACAGAGTGAGAAACACTATTGGAACATAATTTCTACTGGTGTGATATACCAGTTGCCCCCCAAAAAAGTGATTGAGGCAGGGGTATGATATACCTTCCACAAATACTGCTCTTCTATAGGGACTTTTGTCACAGGGTCATTTTGAAAAGGACAGGCAGAGGAAGAGGCAGACCATTCCACAGGGGTGGTAGGGGTCGGGCAGATGCACCAGGCCGGAGCCTAAGTGGGAAATTGCAGAAGGTGCGTGCGATTACGTCAAAGCACGCACCAGACTTGGTTGAGTGGCTTACTCAGCCTTCCGCTTCTGCACCCTCCTTATCCTCTCTATCTGCATCCTCTTTACCTCTTCACTCTCTGCTGTGTGCACCCCCAAAGACACCACCACCACCACGATATCCCCTCCGCTCGAGTCAGAGGAATTATTTTCCCATCTATTACAAGACCTTACCGCCATTCTTGGCATTGGATCAGGAAGAGGAGGTGACAACGGTCGCCACCCAGCAGTCTGACGACAGTACCCAGATCAGCTCAAGGAGGGTGGTCCCCGCTGTTGCTGCCTACTCTGAGGTCTCTAATGTCAGTGGTGGTGAAGGTGACGATGATGACGTGTCGATGGACGTCACGTGGGTGCCAACAAGAGAGAAAGAGGAGGGGAGTTCAGAGGGAGAGACAGAGCAGCAGATAGGGAGGAGAAGGAGGAGAAGCAGGCAGAGCTGACAGTGCACAGGAGGCAAAAAGCAGACTGCTAAAGTATCTGGAACGAGGCAACGTGTCTGCTGCTGACAATAGTGTTGCCATCTGCAGCCTGTGCTGTCAACCCATAAGTCGCGGTAAGCCCAACACTCACCTAGGGACGACCGCCTTAAGAAAGCACCTGGCTTCCCATCACCGAGCCCAGTGGGAGCAACACCGTCAGAACCCACAAAGCCACACTCCCGGCGCTCCCCGTCCTGCATGTTCTCCTTCTCCTCTCTCCTCCCAGTTGTTCTCCTCTCCACCTTCCACCGTGCCATTGTCGCGTTCATCTGGCAAAAGGCAGGCTTCCTTGCCCCAAATGTTCGAGCGAAAAAAGATGATGATGCCGGATAACCCTCTTGCCCAATGGCTGACCTCTGGCTTGTCAAAACTGCTAGCCCGCCAACTACTGCCATATAAACTGGTGGACTCAGAGGCCTTTATAAAATTTGTGGCCATTGGCACACCGCAATGGAAGGTGCCCGGAAGGAAACATTTCTCCCAGAAGGGCATCCCTCAACTATATGACCACATTCAGCGGCAATGTAATATATCTCTGGCACACAGTGTCGGTGCCAAGATTCATCTGACCACAGACACATGGTCCACCAAACATAGGCAGGGAACGTACATAACTTTTACTGCCCACTGGGTGAACCTGCTGACGGCCATCAAGCATGAAACCTGTGGCACCCGTGTGGATTTGGTGTTACAGCCACAGACTGCATGCAGGCCTTCCTCTTCTCCTACTCCATCCTCCCTCTCCTCCTCGGCTGACTCCTCCTTTTGCTCTGCTACCGTCTCTTCCGCTGCGCCCCCGAAGCTCCCCAGAACCTATTCGACGTGCCAGGTGAGACACTGCCATGCAGTGCTGCGTCTGTGGTGCCTGGAAGTCAAGAGCCACACCGGTCCTGCACTCCTTTCAGCTTTGCGTGCACAGGCCAATCAGTGGCTAACCCCGCTCAATTTGACAGTTGGTAAAGTGGTGTGCGACAACGGTGCCAATCTGCTGAGCACGCTGAAACAGGGCAAAAAGACATGGCACACGTCCTGAACTTAGTCGTGCAGCGATTTATTGCCCAATACCCCAGGGTCCAGGACGTTTTGCGGCAGGCCAGGAAAATCTCTGGCCATTTTAGAAGATCTGACACGGCCATGGCTCGCCTTGCTGACATTCAGCGGCGACACCACCTGCCCGTCAGACGTCTGATTTGTGACTGCCCGATGCAATGGAATTCCACCTTGTATATGCTTGATAGGCTGCTCCAGCAGAAACGTGCCATTAACAACTACCTGTACAAACTCTGCGGCAGCACAGGTTCTGGAGAGATTGTTTTTTTTTCACCGCGCCAGTGGCTGCTCATGCGCAACGCATGCAGACTTCTGCGGCCATTTGATGAGATCACCAAACTGGTCAGTCGCAGCCAGGGCGCTATCAGTGACATCGTACCTTACGCCTTTTTTCTTGAGCGTGCATTGCATCATGTCATTGATCAAGCCGTCGAGGAGCAGGAGCAGGAAGATGAGAAAGTTGCAATGCTGGATGAATTCCCAGGGGGAGCTACTGCATCTGAGACAAGTCAACAACAGGACTCTAAAGAGGAGTCAGAGGAGGATGGTGCCAGGGCGGAGGAGGAGCAAGAAGAGCATGCTTAAAACTTTTCGGGGATCCCTGCTGTTGTCCTTATCTGGGGGGACGAGAACCAGGACGACATCCTGGATGATGAGCAGGAGCCAGGCCACTCCACCGCTTCCAGTTTAGTGCAAATGGGGGCCTTCATGCTCCAGTGTTTTAAGAGGGACCTCCGTATAAAAAGCATAAAGGGCAAGGACCAGTACTGGGTGGCAATGTACTTAGACCCCCGGTACAAACACAAAATGGCGGACATGTTACCACCATCACAGAGAGCTTTCAGAATGCAGCACTTTCAGGCCTTGCTTCGAGAAATGCTGCATTCTGCTTTTGCGGGTGCTGGCAGAGGAATTTCCACTCACAGAGAAACAGTTGCGGGTACCAATCCAACAGCGCATGCAAGAAGAGTGGGCGGTTTGAAGATGTGTTGGTCACTTCGGATATGAGATCATTCTTGCAGCCAACCCATCGACAGCCGTCCTCCAGATCCAGCCTCAGGGAACGCCTAGACCAACAGGTGTACGACTTAATGGCCGATGTGGACACTCTGAGAAGCAATGAACCCCTGGACTACTGGGTGTGCAGGCTTGACCTGTGGCCAGAGCTGGCACAATTTGCCATGGAACTCTTGGCTTGCCCCTCATCCAGTGTCCTGTCCGAAAGGACGTTCAGCGCAGCAGGGGGGATCGTGACCGATAAGCGCACTCGCCTAGCTCACGACAGTGTGGACTACCTGACATTTCTAAAAATTAATGAGGCATGGATCTCGGAGGAATTAAACATATGTGACGAGTCGACCACGTTTGATTGAATTTTCACATGACAGCCCATAAATATCCGCCACCACCCAGAACAAATCATAGTCCCTGTCTTAGGTAAATACAGCGGCATAAAAGGCCTTTTATGTCCGTTGAATGCCTAATTTTTGTGGCCTGTACTGGTACTGGCCGACAGTTAATTTTTTTTCCTGTGACCGCCTAATGTTCCTGCAGCCACAGAATCCTACAAGGTTGTGTGCTGTCAGGTAAATGCCTATTGACTAATTTTTGGGGCCTGTACCGGCAAGTTCTGACAACAATACTTAGTGCACCAATCACTAATATCTCATGAGACCTTATAAAATGTGATGTTGTGTGTACCGCGAAGAAAATAATCGCATCAATAGGGATTTTCGCAATGGCGCTTTTTTTAAACACTCAATCTGCATATAGAGCAATTGTTCTAACATGCATGTGAAATGTGATCAAATACACTGCTTTTATGTCAAATTACTTACAGTGAGAAGTTTTTCCTCAACGTTGCGAGATACGATTTTGTCATTGAGCCTCCTGTAGTCTACGCAGAAGCGGGTTGTCCCATCCCGCTTCGGCACTAGCACTACCGGGAAGGCCCTGGGGCTGTCAGAGTGTTCTATAACACCTAACTGTAACATTTCCTCAATCTCCTTGCGCATGTTCTCCTTTATGGACTCAGGTAAGCGGTACTGGGGTTGTCGTAGCGGGGTTTGTCCAGGGGTCTCTAGCCTATGGGTAGCTAGGGGTGTGTACCCGGGGCGATCAGAGAACGTGGCCCCTTTATCCGTAATTAACCTTTGTGCTTGTGCCTGTTCCTGGGGGATCAGGCGCTCCCCCAACTGTACTTCTCCCAGGCCCTCGTTCTGGTCTCCTCTCTCTAGGAGGTCTGGGAGGGGTAAGTTATCAAAGTCCTCTGCTTCAGAGTTCCGTTGAAACGTTCGCAGAGACCGTTGGACTGGGTGTGATAAGCCGAATTTAAGATGGGTTAAATACTGCATACCTTCCAGAGTTGGTGGGTAACTTCTGCAGTGAATTAAGTGCCCCTATCCGAAATAATCTCCTGGGTAAATCCCATGTGGGCGAAGATTCGCATCAGGGCATCCGCTATGGTCTCTGCATGAATATTGGTTAGCGCCTCCACCTCTGGATACCTGGTGGCATAGTCCACTACGGTCAAGATGTACTTCTTACCGGAGGGACTGGGTTTAGCTAGGGGGCTTATGAGGTCTACGGCCACTTGACTAAATGGTTCCTCAATGATTGGAAGGGGTTGGAGCTTCGCTTTATAGCGATCTCCTCGCTTCCCTACTCTCTGACAGGTATCGCAGGTTTGGCAAAATTGCCTGATATCCTTTGAGATACTAGGCCAGAAAAAGTTCTGGGTCAGCCGATGTTTTGTTCGGCTGACCCCTAGATGTCCTGACAGGTGTATGTCGTGGGCAATGCGCAGTAAATCCTGCCTATATTTTTGGGGGACTATCAGCTCTTTTGTATGCATCGGGATAGACCCAGCTACCATTTTTTCAGCGTAGCAATATAATAGGCCCTTGTCCCAGGCATATCTCTCTCCCCCTAACCTGGCCTGGCTGTTGGCTATCCTGTCTTTATACACCTGTAAGGAGGGATCTAGGGCTACCTCACTTCCAAATGCTAACGGGGCATCCCAGGGGAGGGCATCGGGAGAAGGGGGTGGTTCGCCTCCCTGAACCTCAGAGTGTGTGGATGGTGCCACTGTCTGGTGACGACTGGGTAGGCCTCTTGTACCGTGGGTTGGGGAACAAAAGCTGACGTGAGCTCCCTCAAGTCATTGTGCAAAATAACATCTGCCGGCAAGTCTTGCATGAGCCCCACTTCCACATCCCCTGATCCTACTCCCCTATTCAAATGCACCTTGGCAGTAGGTACTTTGTAGATGGCTCCCCCTGCCACTCGCACGGCTACACACGCCTTCTTCGGGATGAGGTGGTTCCGGACCAAGGTCAAAGTGGCCCCAGAGTCACATAGTCCTTGCACATGTTTCCCTGCTAGGTATATACCCTGGCGATGACCTTGTCTATTGTCGGAAGCTGCTTGGATGGGGTTGACCTCATGTAGTACCCCCAGTTGTTCTTCTACAGAGGTGACTGAAGTGTGTCGGGCGTTAGCTTCACCCTGGTAGCAATGTACCGTCGCCCGAGTCCCTGGAGGTTGGCCCTGATTGGACCAGGTTTGGTGGTTTTCGATTCCGTGGGCATTCCCATTGCACATGGTCCAATTGGTTGCAGGTGTGGCATCGTATAAAAGGCTGGTGTGGGTATCGGTTAGGGCCCCCCCGGTCGTGACAGAGTCAAAGTCATAGGAGCTGGAAGAGGGGTTGCAGGTCTGGAGAATAAGTGGGAGGGTGGACGTTGGTATCGCCTTGCATCTTGGTGCTCGTCCGCTAGCTTGGCTGCGTCGTGTAGGGTATGGGGGTTTCGATTCCTTACCCAGTCTTGTACCTCTGGTGCCAGCCCCTTGAAGAATTGTTCTAGGAGGACCAGTTGAAGTAGGTCCTCCAGGGTAGTGGCTTGGGTCGCTTGTATCCACCCTATGGCAGGTCTGTGTAAGCGGTGAGCCCATTCTGCATGAGAATCCTTTTCCTGCTTTTTAAGTTCCCGGAATTTACGTCTCCATGCCTCGGGGGTGATGGCATAACGTGCTAGAATGCCCTGTTTCACCTTCTGGTAGTCTCTGCTGTCCTCACCTGGAACTGCGGGGTACGCCTCTGCTGCGCGGCCAGGTAATCTACCGGCAAGCAGGGGTACCTGGTCTGTGGGGCTGATATCATGCAGCTGGCACAATCTTTCAAAGTCCTGTAGATATCCGTCGATGTCGTCCTCTGTATCGTCATAATTTTTAAATGCTTGAAAGGGTATCTTAATTTTTCCCTGGGTGATGCTGGATGGTGCTGGTGACCCCTCTCTGGATCGCCGGCCTGTTTGTAGCTGCCTGGCTATGATATACTTCTATATATCTGCCATTAATCTTTCGAATGTGTCTGTGGGTGGTGTTTCTGGGTAAAACTCTAATCTGGTTCTGAGTTCTTTTTGAAACTCGGTTTCTTCCCTCTGTGGTGGAGGTGCTGTATTATTTGCTCAGTCTCCCTCTATGAGTGCGGCAATAAGAGTAGCTTTCCTCTTGTTGCTGGCTATTTTACCCCTTGCTTCCAACAGTTCTTTTAGTGTAGCTCGTTTCAGTGCGGCATAGTTTGTCTCCATTCATCGTCCGTTCTTATAGCCGAACATATTCCCGAATCCGGTTTATATACAAATGGCTGTTTCAACAAACCACTGTTTTGCTGTGAGGTTTGAATCCCATTGCTTGTCACCAATTGTAGCAGAGTAATAGTTTAATCCACGGTGTCTCCGCTGGTAGTCCTATCCAGCATACAAGATATGGGTAGCATAAGTATAATCCCTTTGTCCCAAGAACTGGCCGACACACAGTCTGGGAATCAACAACAACCTTTTATTGCAATGTAAATATTTATATACAAGTCCCCATGCAAGGGGTTTCCATAATGGCATTCCAGGAGTTTCCCCATGCAAGGGGTTAACATAAGGGCATTCCAGGAGTTTCCCCATGCAAGGGGTTAACATAAGGGCATTCCAGGAGTTTCCCCATGCACAGGGTTTCCATAATGGCATTCCAGGGGTTTTCCCCTGGTGGACTCTGTGGAAAACGTAACCTGCAATGCTATTCCCTTATGGTTCGTTACTTGTAAGACAAAAGTAATCAGGGACCCACCGAGCCCTCGTCTGGCTATTCAGCAGAAACACAATGGCTACAATGTCAATTGGGTTATCCCTCAGCTGAGGGGAGGGGGAAGTGTGGCATACAACTTTTGTTCGTGAAACTAGCATAGGAATGCCCTCAGTCTTGTAGAGTGTAAAATTGACACATGAACCCAGTCTTTGATATACCGAAGTGGCACAACTGGTTTTGTAGCCACTTGTAATTTCTTGCAGATTTCTTGATCAATAATGGTGACATCACTCTGGGCATCCAGTAGCGCATAGGCGTATACCTTCTTGTTCCTCCTTTTAGGATTTAAAATGCACACTGGTACAACCATTGATGTGCCATTGCTTTCTCCTTTCCTCACTCTTCTCAAGAGATTACCAATACTTTCTTTCCTTCCTCAGTATCTTTAAGTTTTGAGAATTTATCCTTCTTTGGACATTCTTCATGTAGTGGTGTAGGATGGCGTCCTTTGCAAATGCTGCATGTGGCCTTTTTCTTACACTCCTTAGTAACATGGTCTTTTCTTAGGCATCCGAAACACAGTTGGTTATCCAGCACAAATTTTGTCTTCTGGGGACTTCGCCTTCAATTGTTGGCATTTATGTATAGAGTGGTTCTCTCAACAGAACATACACTTGAAGGTAGTCTGAAGATTTGTCGGTTCTGTCTCTCTACTGATCCCAGTAGTGACTTTGAACTTGCTCTAGTAGTTATCTGGACCTTTAGCTGCTGTGTTGGTTGCAAAGCTAGTTGCTCTTGCGCGTCTTATATCTCTCACAAGCCTTTCTTCTAAGGATTTTATGACATAAGATACTGTTACTGGATTACATGCTATCCGTGCTTCCTTATTGATGAACTCAGAGAACTCTTTAAAACTTGGGAAGTCCTTACCTAGATCTAACTGTTCAGTCACATAGCGATTCCATCTAGAAGCCACTTCTTCAGGTAGCTTAGTTAGCATCCTGTGGTTTTATAAATAGTCGTTCAGTACTTCCAGTCCTTGAACATGTGGGATGGCATTGCTGCATGCTTGGAGTCTGAAGTGTTCTTTAGGACCTATTTTAGGCCAGTTATTCAATTTCTCTCTAAACGCTCTTTGTACTAAGAAAGGATGACCATATCTTGCATTTAATTTTTCCCAACCTTGCTTGTAGGCTTCTTCGTCTTTTCTATAGAAGTTACCTTCAAGAACTTTCTTTGCTTCCCCACCAACATATCTCTGAAGGTAGAATAACTTGTCGATTGGACTGAAGCAATGATGCTCAATGATCATTTCAAAACTTGCCTTTCACTCTCCGAACTTCAGTACGTTTCCTGAAAATACAGTGGGTCCCGGCATGGGAAGTTTAGCGAGGACTGTTCTCTGTTGTCCTTGTCCTGTTGGGACAATAGTTGTAACACTCTCCTGAGCATTGCCGTGACATCTAGGAATAGAATCAACGGGTTCTATTTTCTCACTTAGTTCTGAATTAGGTGAGTCCCTTTTTTAATCTTTTCTGGTAGAGATAGAGATTAAATTCACACACCTTTTTCCTAACACTGGACTAGGCCTCTCTTTATTTTTTTGAGCAGGGATGGAAGGATAATAACTTATTCTCTCACTAAATGCTGGAGATTCCCTTCCATTCTCATGGGCTTAAGTAGGAAAGTAGGAGTCTACTTCTTCACTTAGAACAGATTTGAATCTGGCTTCTATGATCTTAACTTCTTTTTGCCTTTCCAGATTTTTCATCTGTTGGCGCTGTGCATCTATTTCAGCTTCCATATGATGGTGTTGTGCATCCATTTCAGCTTTTATCTGAAGGCATTGTGCATCCTTTTCAGCTTCCTTTTTAGCGATCAGTTGGCGCTGCACCTCGATGGCAGCTTCCATTTCAATTTCTGCTCTTTTGACAGCAAGTTGTTCAGCTAATTCCTTTCTTTTGACTGAAGTATTTGAGAAATCTGATATGTGGGTGGCACTTCTGCTAGCAAAGGAAGTCACACTTGAGATTGTGGTTCCCCCTAAGGACCTAGCATAGTCTCTCATAAAAAGCTTGTTCATTCTACTTCTTGCTTTAACTTCATCATAATTAGCTGCAGATGAAAGTTCTCTCATGAGCTTTACTAAATCTTTAGTTACTGCAGTACATGTGCCATGTTCCTTACAATGTCCTGGGAAGTTGTCGTAAGCAACCGCAGGTTGACACATGCTTCCATAAGATCTGATTCAGATTCTTCTACTGTCTCTACCATATCACTCAAGTTCCCTTTAATAATTTTTTGTTTTACCTTTCCACGAATGCCTTTAATGTATAATTTCCACCTCTCATACATTCTGGTGAACTTTTTTCCTTTTAATGCTGCTTCTTGCTCCACGTTTTCCGGTATCTTTGGGGTCGGTTTTCTGGCACATGATGAATGTCTTAGTTAATCTGTTTGGGCTATATTTGTTTGAGGCAAGACTAATGCTGCATTAGACTCTTCTACCTCAGACAGGTTCCCTTACTCTTCCTCCTCTACTCTATCTTTCTTTGTATCCTCTAACAGTTGCATGGTAATACTAAGCTCAGACATTTTACTTTAAATGCTATAACAATCAATACAAATATTAAGAGTCCTTTCACTTTAAATGCAATATTGACAAATGCAGAAATAAATGACTTTCACTTTAAATGTAACAGCGATAAATGCAGGCAATAAATGACTTTCACTTTAAATGCAATAGATTCCGTATAATACAAACTGTCCTTTGTTTTACTTTAAAGTCTTTATCTGAACACAAAAATGTCTCTTTATGCCAAAGCCTATATGCAATAATAAGTAATAAAAGGAAAGCTCTGACCTTATTCTGAAGAGCAGGATACTGTGATCTGAAGGTTGCTGGAACAAATGTCTGTCTTAAAGGAGACTTATCTTTTCTTGATGTGATGCGATGCTCTGTGAAGACTTGCGATGCTCTGTGAAGACTTGCAATGCTCTTCACTGAGTTGCGATGCTCTGTGCAGACTTGCGATGCTTTGTAATGACTTGCGATGATCTGTGATGACTTGCGATGCGCTGGCTTGGATACGCTGCTACAGGCTTTTGGGCCTAGTGGCGGGAAACTAGCTGACTGCAGTACGTGGTCTCTCTGTGGATAGCGGTGCAGGCACTCTGGCTCTGGACTTTGGACTTTGGTCTTTTTCTCTCTCTAGGGATCGCAGGAGGGTTGGCGCTCTTTCTCTGACTATCTTGCCTTTGCCGTTCTGCCACTTTAAGAGTCAGCTGCAGTTTGACTAATGCGCACGTTCTATTGCCTTTGTAGAAGCTCCACTGAGATGTCTTTGCTTGCTCACTCAGGGAACAGTTGCTGCGCAGCGGTATATGCTGGCGCTCCGCTGCTCTAATGCGCTCTTTACTGTGCAAGTTGAGGAGCGCTATCGCTTTGCCCTCTGAGGGCAATAGTCCCACTGTGGCAGGCGCAGCACTATGAAGTGCCTTTTGCGCTGTGGCATTAGAAGAATTTTGATATCTCTGACTTTTAGTCTAACCAGACTGTCTATTACTCTGTAATTCCTCTTGCGCCGTTCTATGGAAACAGTAGGTTTAAAGAGCACACCAAATGCTTGGAATAACTTCTTTATTAACTTCAACTTTTCTTCATATATAACACTGCTGCCTCCGCAGCAGATAGTCCATTTGCAAAACAGGTGTTGAAAAGATATCACAAAATGGCGGTATGCATAAGATGGTGGATGGTGGATATATTTGTCTCTTCAGTATCTGTACTATCGCTTTAAATTATTTAAGCACATTATGATCTCTCTGAGAGGTATATCTGAGATTTACCAGTTCTACTGGCTAAACTGGGTTTGCAGTTTGCAGTAACTATTTGCAGATTGGTTGAGTATGATCTGGTATGGTTGTATGCAATTTGGATTGCAATATGGAATTTGAATTTGGATTGTGAACTTTGTAGTTTGCAATTGTAGCTTGCAATTTATATTTGCAATTTGGTGGCACTGTAAGTAAACACACATATAACTGGTTCAGTATACAGTTCTAATCACTATACTAACAATATAAACATTACATAAATGTTCTAAATACCTATTTTGAACTCTTGTTCCCATAAAAACACAGCTCTCAGTGGAGTGAATGTCTGTTCAGCTCCTGTCTCTGGTAAATAATGATTCTAGCAGCTCCTGCCAGGGGAATTCCCAGACAGGATGTGTGTGATGCTGGCTGTGATTGGTAAAAACTCTTGCTGTGTGAGAAGCCGGCTGTGATTGGTCTAGACTTCTGCCCAGTAAGAACAGATTAACACTATGCTTTATGTCACTGAGCTTATCTTACATTACAAAATGAATCGTAAAGGCATATTATCTTTTTCTGCTTCTGTGAACACAATATATAACAGTTATATGACACCCAAAACATGAAGCCATTATAAATAACTCTGCTTTTGTCTTTAACACATAAACATAGGAACTGTATTAAGGCTATTGGCAGGTCTAGCTGTATACACATATAAGCTATACTAGCAACCTAGGACAGGTCTTAGCTGGCCAGCTACAAGAATAGAGGTTTATACACTTAAAAAAAAAAGTGGTGGATCTGGAGGACTGGTCTAGGAGAGTTTTGGGTCTACCTGAAGGCTCTGAAGAAAAAATTCCTGCCGAAATGATACAGACCCTAATTCAGGAAAAGTTTGAGAAGGAACATCTGTTTCTGGTGGAAAGGGCACACTGGGTGCCAGGGGGTAAATCTATCCCTGGGAGACAGCCACGGATGCTTTTGGTGAAGATATTGAGACGGTTTTGAGACGGGCAAGGGAGTGTCCTCCTATTGTGTATAATGGAAGTAAATTGCTTTTCTTTCCGGATTTCTCTAAAGAGATCCAGGAAAAGAGACACAGTTTTATGGCGGCAAAAAAACGTTTACAGGAAAAGGACATTAGATATTCATTTGTTTATCCAGCTAAACTGAGAATAATATTCAGTGGTGAAACCCATTTCTTCTTAAACCTCGGACTCTGCTATAGACTGGCTGGATCGGAATAATATTTAAACAGCTTTTTCATGTTTGCTTTTCCTTTTAAAGTTCCCTTTTTCTACTTTAAATGTCGGTGGGAGAGGGGAAGGTTGGTCTTAGGTGAGAGATCTGTGCAGTGATGTGGCAGATCAAGAAGTGTAAGGGGGAGAGATGTGAGATGGGTTGCGATGTGTCTCCTAAGGTGGTGTTGGGGGTGGAGATTTGAATTATATTTATAGTGGGGGAATAAAGTAAGACCTCTATTTAGATTGAACCCCCACTGGATTTTTATAATGGATAGGGATACTCATGAACTGGTCAAACAGGAGATAAGGCACTTTCGGGATAGTAATGAGAACACAGCTGGTATGGGACGCATTTAAGGCCTTTATGAGGGACATTTTTGTTAGTAATATTCCAAATCGAAGAAAGGAATACGGTAAGAAAGAGGGGGAGTTAAAAGAAGCAGCATTAGCTGCCATCAATGAGTTTACCAGGAATAAAGCATCAGGAAACGGGAAACTATGCAGATTGTAAATCAGGCGTATGCCGATTTTCTCTTGGAAAAGGCCCAGCAGAGACTCTTTTTTAAGGGACAAAAATATTTCTCTAAAGCAGGGAGACCCGGGAAATTCTTGGCGAGGGTGATCTCTAATCAAGAACAAGATTTTTTGCACACGTTTTGGTCTTGTATACAACTAACAGAATATTGGGAGGCAATAGACAAACTTATTACCCAAAAATTGAAAATAGTGATTCAGTTTACGGTGGAATGTTTGGATTCTGGGTGACTTTTCCCAAATTAATTGTAATAAGTATACTAAGTATTCTGATTAAAATACTTTTTCTGGCGAGACTTTTAATCAGGCGAGGATGGTTTTCACGAAATACTCCTAGGGTGTATATGGTTAAATCTGGTCAATAAGATTAAGTTATGAAAAAATCTTATATAAACAGAGAAATATTAAGGAGAAATGGAAAAAGATATGGGGGGATTGGAAGTCTTAGGTCTTTTTGCTTCCACCCCACTGTTATCCCTGCTCTGTCCTAGAGGACAGAGGGGGATAGGAAACACATCGCAAGGAAGGGGGAGGGATGGGGGGAAGTTTGGGGTAAAAACGAGAAATGTAATGATGTTGAAGATAAGATGTTCAGAAAATAATTTTGTAATTATCTCTGTCAATAAATAAAACATATAAAAAGTGGCTGTTTGTTTATGATGCAGACATTTTTGTAATGTTTTTCTTAACAAATACAAGAGTCCCCATGATACTTAGATGTTATTCCTCTCTATATGATAAGAGTTATTGTTATTAGATGAAATTCCTCTCTCTATGATGAGAGTCCTTGATATTTAGATATTGTTCCTGTCTATATCATGACAGTGCATGCTATGTAGACATCATTATCATGTCTATTGTAGAAAAAAAAATTATCACTTTGGTCTATTCTTTGAGAGTCCATGCTATTTAGATGTTGTTTGTGTACATGTTATGAGAGTCCATGATGTATAGATATCTTTCCAGTCCATAATATGGGGGTCCATCCATGCTATCAGAGTCCTTCTATCCATGTTACGAGGGTCCATTCTTTTTTAGATGGCATTACTGCCCACACTTTGATAGTTCATGCTCCTCAGATTCTGTCCACGCTTTGGGAGTCCAGGAAGAAGGGATAAGGGAAGACGTTACGTTAACACCACAGATAACACAGTGCTCAATCTCCAAGTAATATAGTAGATAACACCTCCAGTCCTATGTAACCCCTCAGATTACACAGTGATAACTCTGAGTACAGATAATATAGTAGATGTTACCTGCAGTCCTGTGTAACACCTCAGATAACGATAACTCTGAGTACAGATAATGTAGTATATGTTACCTGCAGTCCTATGTAACACCACAGGAACACAGTGATAACTTTTTCAGTATAGATAGTTACCTGCCGGGCCTCATGCGACTAGGTCCAGAGCTCAAGCTGCTTTACCAGGTGCAGCTTCATAGGTGATTAAGGAGAGAAGGGGCCTGACCTAACAAAAGCATGGCTTCTGTACTGAACAGAGGATTCACACTGTAGTATGCCAGGCCCCCTGCTGCCGTGGGTGGGGGGTCCAAAATGTAAATAATGAATAGCCGTCCTCCTGCGCTGCCTTGCTGCTGCCTTGGCTCTGTCGGCCTGGGCCTCCTGCTGATGCAGACTTAGCAGCTATGGCGGTAGTGACGCCCCTGTTATTATCTGTAGTATTGGAGTCCCTGCTATGACAGGCCATACTATCTAGACATCATTATTGTCTAAACTGCAAGATTCCATCTTACAGTATGTAAACATCATCACTATGGATCCTATGAAAGTCCATGCTATTAGGACATTGTTTGTCCATACTATGAGAGTCAATGATGTTAGGACATTGGCCCAGATTTACCGATCTTGCAGATGGTGCAAATTTAGACGCTGTCTAGCCTCATAGTGGTTCAGGCTGGATGATAGATGTGGTATAGACGCTTTGTCCGGCTATATACCAACTATTGGTTGGCTTTCTTTGAAACAGCAATTTTCACCAGAATTGTAAGACATTTTAGACACAGAATGGTGTAACTTTGGCCATGTCCCTTTCCAGCAAAACCCCACTTCTTTCTGATGAGCCTCATGCCTTTTTCAATCAAATCGGGGAGAAGGTGTAGAAACCCTAGTTGCCTATTTGCGCCACTTTCTATGTTGATTTTAGATCCACACACATTAGTAAATCAGGGCCATTGTTCCAGACCATGCTATGAGAATCCATAATACTTAGACATCAATATTGTCTGTACTGTGAGAGTCCATGCTGTTTAGACGTTAAAAGGGTTTTCCAGTATTTTACTACTGATGACCTATTCTCAGGATAGCGTCAAACATGGCTGCATAAAGGCTTGATAAAGGCTAACATGTAGCCGAAACGTTACTATTTGGCTTTTTGTGTACACACTCGCAGCAATACGAAATAAAGGAACAATTGGAGATGCTGCCATAACCTTCCTTTTGTTGGCTATCTCCAGGATAGGTCATCAGTATCTGATCAGTGGGGGTCCAACACCCAAGACCCCCACTGATCAGCTGTTTGAAAAGGCATCAGCACTCCTGTGAGCGCCATGGCCTTCTCGCAGCTTACTAAGCACTGCGCCGTACATTGTATAGCTTTTTTACCAAGGACAAATCTAAATTCCCCTCACGATGAGGGAAAAAAAGAAGAAAGGAGCGCACAATAGGGTAATATTGTTTAGATAAACGAGTTAAAATGGTGTGAATTATCCACACTCACCTTGTAGGGTTGTGCTAGAATAGGCACAACTCTACTGTAGACTTAGTAGAGATAAGGTCTTTTGTCCAGGGCTGCAGCCGCAGATTGTTGGTTCTTTTCAGCGAGGTGTCCAATCCCCCAGAAAAGAATTTTCAGTGTAAGAAGAGAAGGTTTCTGCCTCGGCGCAAATCACTGGAGAAGACGATCTTATTGCAAGAAATCTTCTTGGTTTAATAGAAACAACGCGTTTCGGTGATTTCAAACTCCCCTTCATCAGGTTTCACTATGAAACCTGATGAAGGGGAGTTTGAAATCCCCGAAACGCGTTGTTTCTATTAAACCAAGAAGATTTCTTGGAATAAGATCGTCTTCTCCAGTGATTTGCGCCGAGGCAGAAACCTTCTCTTCGTACATTGTATAGCAGCTGTGATTGGTATTGCATTCACTTGAATGGGCCTGAGCTGCACCTTGGCTATGTGACCAATCACGTGTCATCACTGGCCTAGGAGAAGCTGTGAGAAGGCCACAGCACTATTGCGAGCACCACTGCAGTGGTTGGACCCCCACCGATCAGATACTGATGACCTATCTTGAGAATAGATCATCAGTTATAATGTCTTGGAAAACCCCTTTAATGCTATTTAAACATTGTCCTAATCCCTGCTGGGAGTCAATGGCCCTTTCGGCTTTATTCCTACTTTAAATATATCTGAATACTTCCCAGTGAGCCAAACAGTGTGAACTCAGTGGGGGTCATTCATGAAAGCTCGTCTGGTGTAAAAATTGTCGCATAGTATTTTGATGACCTTGCAACAATATTTTTTTGCACATGTGGTTTTACACCAAGTATGACAGATGGGTGGGATAGGGGCGGAGCGGGGGGTTAATTGTGTTAGATGCCCTGGCATATATGCACCTAATTTATGACAAGGCTTAGTCATATATTGTCCATTTGTATCAGATCTGTTTCCCGTAATGAACAGTCCTTTGCATTCCTGACACTGGGCAGAGGAGGCGCTGTTCTGCTGTGGAAGCACTGTTGTAGATTGTATAAGCCGTTTTGGCTGCTATAGTGCTTGCACTATGATTGTCATGGTCCACCATCTTGGTGATGGCATTGTGGCTGATATTACTGGGGCTTTGTGGTTGATATTATGGACACTTTGTGATGGCATTACTTTTGTCCATTGGCTATCTCTGGTATTTCTACTCAGCCCCAAACACTTGAACAGTGATGAGCTGCAATACTCCGCCTATGATCAAGAGTGACACTGTTTCTAGATAAAAATTAAAGACCTAATTTTGGAGTATCCCTTTAAGGTCAGACATTTTGAGTAAATATCCTCTGCTATTTTTCATTTTATGTTTCTACGTTGCGAAATGTTTTTATGATTTATATAGTATTTTAATGGCATTTGCTTTTCAATCACAGCTAAACCAGGGGATGAGCTGAAAGTGGAACAGGCTGTGAAGGATTTCAGATCGTTAAGCTTACCCATCATGAGGAACACCGGAGCTACGTCCACGTTTATCTTCACCTCCTCCAATGAGAGGCCGGACCAGCCGCCGTTCAGGAGGGAGAGCTCTGACGTCTTGGTATGTGAGCCGCAGCTCATGCTATGCACCTAAAATAATTCAGTACTGAAGTTTAGACAAAGCTGGGCTAATGCTGTGGGATTTAAATGGCCCACTGGGCAATAAGGGACTTTGGCCATGGTCATTTTAACTTCAGCAACAGGTGCCCCCCTCCCCCCTTGCTGAAGCTAAGGGAGAAAAGTCTATAGCAGTGATGGCTAACCTCTGGCACTCCAGCTGTGGTGAAATTACGACTCCCAACATGCTCCATTCATTTCTATAGAGTTCTGAGAACAGCCAAGCAAGTGTGCATCTTGGGAGTCATAGTTTTGCCATAGCTGGAGTGCCGGAGGTTAGCCATCACAGGTCTATAGTCTGGAATGTTCCTAGGCTGCTGCCTCCACATCCCCCCGGAGCTCAAATTATGGTGCAGCTTTCAGGGAGAGGGCTATAATGTGAATGGATGACCCTGCAAAGCCCAGAGCCCTGGCATGGTTAGTCTGCCCAAGTTTAATACTATTACAATGGAAAGAAGACCTGTATACTCTTCTGACATTTCTGTTTTAGTGCATTCCTCATAAAATTACAATTCAGGAGTATCTTTTCTAACATTTTAGAGCATGTATTGTGATTCCTCCTGGGCGTGTATGACTCAATTTCCAGCTGGGTGTTAACATTTCCCTTGTCAATAGTGTGTTCCTATACACCAGGGATGTCAAACTCGTGGCCCTCCAGCTGTTGCAAAACTACAACTCCCATCATGCCTGGGCATACTACAGCTATCAGGGAATGATGGCAGTTGTAGTTTTGCAACATCTGGAGGGCCATGAGTTTGACATCCATGCTATACACTCTTAGGCCTCATGCACACGACTGTTGTGTGCATCCGTGGCCGTCGTGCCGTTTTCCGTTTTTTTTTGCGGACCCATTGACTTTCAATGGGTCCGTGGAAAAATCGGAAAATGCACCGTTTGTCAGCCGCATCCGTGATCCGTTTTTCCTGGCCGTGAAAAAAATAAGACCTGTCCTATTTTTTTCACGGCCAACGGTTCACAGACCCATTCAAGTCAATGGGTCCGTGAAAAAACACGGATGCACACAAGATTGTCATCCGCGTCCGTGATCCGTGTCCGTTTTTTCCTATCATTTCAATGGCAAACTTGACTTAGATTTTTTTTTCATTTTTCATGTCCGTGGATCCTCCAAAAATCAAGGAAGACCCACGGACGAAAAAACGGTCACGGATCACGGACCTACGGACCCTGTTTTTGCGGACCTTAAAAAAAAACGGTCGTGTGCATGAGGCCTTAGGGCTGATGCACAGGAACATTGTTTGGGTCCGCATCCGAGCTGCATTTTTTGCTGTCCGCATTCGTTGCTCCGTTCCGTGGCCCTGCAAAACAAAATAGAACATGTCCTATTCTAGTCCGTTTTGCAGACAAGTATAGGCATTTCTATCATGGGTGGCCTGTCCCGCAGATTGCGAAACACACACGGCCGGCATCCGTGTTTTGTGGATCCGCAATTTGTGGTCGTGTGCATGACCCCCTAGGCTACAACCACACAGTCAGGTTTCTGCATGTAGTTTTGGAAGCTAAAACCAGGAGTGAATTAAAAAAGAGAAGTCGTATCTGTCATTTATATTTTCTTTCCTTCTATGATCCTCTACTGATTTTGGCTACAAAAACTGCATGCAGAAACCTGACCGTGTGATTGTACCCTTATACTGTTCAGCCAGTGCAGAGAGCTCAGGAGATCAGGCAAGTCCTTTTAGTTAAAATATAGAAACATTTTTAGTGAGTCCTCTTATAGCATCTTCATATCTGACACCACATACAGTATATAAAAAAAATGAATGAGCATTTCCCTTAAAAATAATACAAATAAATTCCATAAATCCTATCATATTGTTACTACTAACCACTAAAAAAACAATAATAAAACCCAGTTGTGGTTTTTTCTATACCGCATGTGTTTTTTAGGATGTTTTTAGAAGCGTTTTTGTTTTAACACATGTTTGAATGGAGTTTTTTTTTCAGGCTCTTGCGTCATCATACTACTTTTTTTTTTTTAAGGCTAGAGCCCAAAAAAAGGCCATCAGATAGAGAAATAACGCTCATAGTAACAGATGCACGCATATCCTGCATTTATATTTCCAATAGACTTTCAGATAAAACATCTGGAGCTGGTGTTTTTTTTTGTTTAGCAAAAAATGCACCAAAAACTCAAGTGCAAAAAATGCTTAGGGACTTTCTTTATTTTAAGTGGAATATAAGTAGCTATAGCGGTAACGGATTTTGCATCAGGGCTCCAGATCTTCAGTTACAGATTATGCAGAATATGAATTTGTGGTGTGAAGCGGTAGCCATGGTTGGCCTGCTCTTTCCATTTCCTCTGGCTGATTTGCCTTATTTCCTGCTGTCTCGCTTAGAACAAATACCGTGACCTGAGCACAATGTTTCAGAGGACTGCTTTCCTATAGTTTCAATAGGAGACACGTTGGATCAGCTCCAAAATGACAGGAACTGGCCTGTTCCTGGCCTTGACGGTCACTTCAAAGAAGCCCTTGTAGAGAGTCTGGCCAAGAAATCTGTCAGGTTCTCACCCTTGAACTTAAAGGGGATGTCCATCTTTATATCCCTGCATTTTTACTAGAGATATTTTCCCCTAAAGCGCAGATTCCCCTGTGGGCTTTAAATTCACTATTCTCCACACCGTTGACTTCTCAACGGTGTACGGGGTACGGACTCTACACTTTATGACTTATGAGGAATCAGCAGTGTGGAGAATAGTCAATTTAAAGCATACAGGGAAATCTTTTCAAAATCAAACTTTGTTTCTTTCCTGTTGAAGGCTAAAAACCTCTGTAGTATTCACTGGCAAGTCAGTGGGCCAGTTCAAAAAGTACTGGTACAGGCAGTCTGAGCAGAATACCAGCTAGGCTAGTGGAATACCGGCCAGGTGACAACCCTACCTACACCCTGCCACTCGGGTCCAGTGCCGAAGGGTCAGTCTGTGCTTCTTCTGGTCCACTGTAAACTTCTGGACAAGGTGCATGCGCCACTGCAGTCAGTCACTGGCCTCAGCAGTGACATATCACAAAGTGGCAAGTTACTTCTAGGTCATATGCCGCTTGGAGGGCCTGTCTGGATGTATACAGTTCAGGAAGCGGAAGGAGCACGAATTGGGCCCTCAGCACTGGTGGGGAGCAGGTGAATGTATGGTTTGTTTATATACAGTGCAGTACTGGCCGAATCTAACGATGTATAAAGCGGGACAGCCCCTTTAAGAGTCCGTTTTTTATTTATTTGTGCATTTCAGTAGCATTTTAATATCTGACAGCTGAAGTGCTGCCATTGTAGTCTGCCGGGAATTCTCAGGAAATGTATTATAAAATAAGATATTGATTTGCAATTTATTTAACGGGGTTGTCTTACCCCAAACATTGGCGGCGTATCGGATATGTGTGCTGTCCATGGAGAACACTGACAGTACATGTCCATTATTCACTGATGTGTGCCTTAAGCCTCATTCACATGTCCGTGCTCAAATCCGTGAACAGGTGGTCAGTGATGCGTCCGTGAAGGATCCATGTTGGGTCCGTGTGTGCGTTTTTTGCTGTCCGTGTGCCATCTGTGTTTCACTGACCCTGCACAGCAGAAAAATAATTTGGCACCCGTGTTGCATCCGTGAACACGGACAAAATGGAGCATGCATCCGTGGTAAAAACACGAATCCACTGATCTGTGAATATACACATTAAAATGAATGGGGATGTGTGGTGTCCGTAGAGGACACGTACAGCACACGTCCGTGAAACACTGACATGTGAATGAGGCTTTAGGGCTCATGCACACTAATGTATTTTCTTTCCATGTCCGTTCTGTTTGTTTTTTTGCGGACCGTATGCGGAACCATTCATTTTAATGGGTCTGCAAAAAAAAAGGAAGTTACTGCATGTGCATTCCGTTTCCGTATGTCCGTATTTCCGTTCTGCAAAAAAAAAAAACACATGTCCTATTATTGTCCGCATTACGGACAGCGATAGTACTGTTCTATTAGGGGCCAGCTGCATGTGGACGTTATCTGTATTATTTGCGGATCTGTTTTTAGCAGACCGCAAAATACATACAGTTGTGTGCATGAGCCCTTACTCTGCGTTTTTCCCAGAAATCATAAAACGTGTACATCACAGAGCTCAGCTTCTCTCCCTCTGTCATATGCCATGTGATGCGGTATGCTACAACTTTCACATATACATTCTTTTTCAGGTTCTCAATTTTTTTTTACAATTTCTGCTTTTTATCAGTAATTTCTTGTTCACATCCAGAGCCAGAAATTCTATCCTGATCATGTCCAACCAGTAGAGGCATGGCTCTTTACAGTGTAACGCAGTGTAATGCTTCTCATTGTCTATTAGACACGATGACTGTGGGTTTGAAATGAATCAGGATAAGCTGCAATACCACACACAACCTGTGGACAAGGGTGGTGCTGTTTCTGGATGAAAATTGACTAATCCTGGACAGCCAATTTATTTATTTATTTATTTTATTTATACAGTGTTGGAATTCACCTTTAATAGTAGCAAATTGCCAGTCCTTGTGTATTGCCGTCCACAGTAATGGACATCCTATCAGTTCTTGCCCGCCATCGCATTCTCGTTATAGCTGGTTATAGCAGTGTGAAACAGTCCGTGAAAAAAGCATTTCCTTAAGACAGAAGAGATTAGATGTAATTATTGTCATATCTTCCTAATGACGTGCACGTCACTGGCGCTGACCGCAGTGTGATCATGTTTATTGCTCCACAGTGCTCTGTACAAGGCTGTGCCACTAGGCTGATGACCAAATAAATGCTGAAATCTATCTGATTGCCCCGGGACTTTGCTCCTCCAGATAGTTATACCGACTAAGGATGATAAACCTGACTGTCCTTGATATAAGACACTTGCTGGATCTTGTCCTACAGTATACGTTTTCTGTGCAGTTGAGTGCAACCTATTGTTCCCTGTTATCAGCCATGTCAGGCAGCAGAGAGGCTGACTGTACTGCAATGGGGTGTCTGACAGTGACGGGACATCTTTAAAAATCCCTGCCCCTCACCCCATGACCAATACTTTATCTGATATGGCTAAGAACCTCCAGAAACACTCCTTAATTTGACATTAATAGACTTTACTATGTACTTACTGGACTGTGAAATATTTTGGATCACCAGGTGTAAAGTATGTATAAATACAGAAATTCCTTAAATTTTACACCGACATAACCTAATACAGTCCTGATCAAAAGTTTAAGACCACTTGAAAAATGGCAAAAAATCATATTTAGCATGGCTGGATCTTAACAAGGTTCCAAGTAGAGCTTCAACATGCAACAAGAAGAAATGGGAGTGAGACAAAACATTGTTTTGAGCATTCAATTTTATGAAAACAACGAATAAACTGAAACAGGCTGTTTTTCAGCTGATCAAAAGTTTAGGACCACACCTCCCAAAAAAAACTAAACCCCCCCAAAACAGAAATCCAACTTCCAAACATGAACTCAGTAATGAGTAGGTCCGCCGTTATTGTTTATCACTTCAAAAATTTGTTTCGGCATGCTTGATGCAAGCGTTTCCATGAGGTGAGTGGGAACATTTCTCCAAGTGGTGAAGACGGCCGCACGAAGGCCATCTACTGTCTGGAACTGTTGTCCATTTTTGTAAACTTCCCTTGCCATCCATCCCCATAGGTTCTCAATTGGATTTAGATCAGGGGAACGCGCAGGATGCGCCAAAAGAGTGATGTTATTCTCCTGGAAGAATTCTCTTGTCCTGCGGGCATTGTGTACTGTAGCGTTGTCCTGTTGAAAAACCCAGTCGTTACCACACAGACGAGGGCCCTCAGTCATGAGGAATGCTCTCTGCAACATCTGGACATAGCCAGCGGCCGTTTGACGCCCCTGCACTTCCTGAAGCTCCATTGTTCCACTGAAGGAAAAAGCACCCCAGACCATTATGGTGCCCCCTCCACTGTGTCGCGTAGAAAACATCTCCGTTGGGATCTGCTTGTCATGCCAGTAATGTTGGAAACCATCAGGACCATCAAGGTTAAATTTTTTCTCATCAGAGAATAAAACTTTCTTCCACCTTTGAATGTCCCATGTTTGGTGCTCTCTTGCAAAGTCCAAACGAGCAGTTCTGTGGCATTCAAGGAGACGAGGTCTTTGAAGACGTTTTTTGTTTTTGAAGCCCTTCAGTCTCAGATGCCGTCTGATGGCTATGGGGCTGCAGTCAGCACCAGTAAGGGCCTTCATTTGGGTCGAGGATCGTCCAGTGTCTTGACGGACAGCCAATTGGATCCTCCGGCTCAGTGCTGATGACATTTTTTTGGATCTTCCACTTGACTTTTTTGTTCCATAACCCTCAGGATCATTTAAGAAATTCCAAATGACTGTCTTACTGCGTCCCACCTCAGCAGCGATGGCGCACTGTGAGAGACCCTGCTTATGCAGTTCAACAACCCGACCACGTTCAAAAAGGGAGAGTTTTTTTGCCTTTGCCATCACAACGTGTGACTACCTGACAGAAAATGACAACAAATCCACATCTTTGCACAGATTTGGCCTTTTAAAGGCATGTGGTCCTAAAATTTGGATCAGCTGAAAAACAGCCTGCTTCAGTTTAATCGTTATTTTCAATTAATTGAATGCTGAAAAAATGTTTTGTCTCACTCCCATACAACTATTTAGCACTTGTAAGGGTAGAGAAAAACACAGTTAAGCCAAAATCTGCAATCAGTTTTTTATTAATCAGAACTGTTCTGCTCCTTGTCCTTGTCATATATTGAAGCTCTATGATGGAAAGCAGTGCCCTATTTTCAGGCTTTCTGGATTATTGGATTACCTGTTTTATCTCAATTTTATTATATAAAGGTGTCCATATTACTTCAATAGATGCCAACCAAAACCTTGCGTGACTCCTATCTATCCTTCATGACTCCTCCATAAACATACGTGTTTGGCTTGGCTGAGTGTCTATGAATTTTCAATGTGGAGTGAAGAAAGCTACTGCCAGACACCTGTCCCTGCAGACACCTGTCCCTGCAGAATTAAGGGATCAGGCATTTAAAGTCAACATGCCCAATCGTTATCTCCCCTCCCACCCATCATCTGTCAAGGGAGAGTCGGAAGCAGCCCATACACTTTAGATTATCTGACGGCAGGTTCAGCCAGCAATGCTCTAAGGCCAGATTCAGACGGACATATCTAGACATCTGAATATATTTTGGATGTACATTTCCTAATGACGGTCAGGTCAGGGGCGGTCTGTGGAGGACATTTTTTGGATTCTCTGTTTTGGTCCTTGTGGGTCCATAGTGCAGACATGACAGCAATTCTCCCTATCACCTGTTTATTTGACCACAGTAATTAGGTTGGATATAAGGCAGACATTCCTCAGGGCTGATTTGCCCAGTCTAAACTGCAAAGTCTGTAATGTGTTTGCTGATCGTTTTTTCAAGGACTCCTTAGTTTTTAGGGAACGTAACTGGTATTGCAGTATCCAGTCCTCGTGTATATCCTCAAGGTTTTCTCCAAGAACAACGTCTTCCCTAAGAACAGGATTCTGCATTCTCAGAATAATAAAATAGATGTTATACTATCATTTTCTGCATCATTCTGCTTCTTAGGGGACCGCACCGCCTCTCATGGTCAATGCTGCTCATCATACTGTCACCCAGTTGTTGCCCATCTTGCTAATGCTATTAAAGATGACACATCACTGATTGCTGTGGTCGTAAGACAATGCAGGGCAACATGTCATCGTACAGTAATGACCATTGGAGGGAGGGTTCAGGTGGGCAGGGGACACTCATCGGTAATGGAGAAGTTTATTGCTCGCTCTTTGGCTGCATTGACATGCAGTAGTCATTGCCATTCTATGATGATTGCTACTGTGATCAGGTTCATCCCCATACATATTCATTGTTTGTTGGCAGCACATCCCTGTTTACACATGGAGATATGCTGATGCCAAGTCTTAGGTCCAGATCTTAGGTCCCGCATGAAACGTGCAATCATCCGAAAAACAAGCATCTGCATGTTCATCAGGTGATCGGTGGCACCTTTACACGGGGCAGTTATAGGGAACGAGTGCTCATAGGAATGTTCCCAATAAGGGCACACTCACACGTGGAGGAATTTTCTGCCAGAAAATCCGTAATATCAAGACTTCTCCTGGAAAATTCCACCACTGTGGGGGCACCCTAATTTTCCCAATCCTCGGCCCATGTAAAAACCTTTCCAGGTAGAGCAAGTTATGCCAGTGGTACACCATCAGTGCTGCCTCGTGTCAGTGTGCCTTCAAAATGGTTCAAGTGAATGGAGCCGAGCTGTAAGGAAGGGGCTGCTGGTGGGTGTGGGGTCAGGGGTGTACAAAAATTTGCTGTGGGGCCCTGTCTGTTCTAGTCACGCCACTGACAAAATTGATCATGGTAGCTCAGGCTGGATTATAAATGCGATGCAAAAATAGACGGTTTTATCTAACTTTCTATCACCTATCGGTTGGCTAACTTTGTGACAGAATTTTGTGCCAGCGTCACGCCTCCTTTCCCATTAAGCCAGTTTGGTCTGTGGATGTTTCTAAAATTAGATGTGCGAAATTGCACCCAAAATGTTCACATTTGGCACATTTTATGACATTGTCTAGGCGCGGTCACCTTCATAAATGTGGGCCATTGTATGTGTATTTTGATCATTTCATGAAACTAGAGTCCAGGTGATTTGAGGCTGTCACTCCCATGATGTATTCAGTGATTTACATGTGACATAAGAACACAGTCCAAATATACAATATGTCAAGCTGTGAACTTCGCTCCTCGTCTGTAACGTCTAATTGAATAATTCATCCCCCTTAGTAAACAATGAACAGACAGGTGTAGGCCTTAATGGACAATAGTTAAATAAACGATTGGCTTAGCTCACCAGCTCCTCTAACATGGAGCCCAGTCCGCTCCCTACCACTAGAGCGCTAAAAAGCTGTTAACATCAAATACCATATGACTGGCTCACATAAATCATATATTTAATAACTAGATATAATGCGCACAATTCAACATAATTTAACTATTCCAAAATTTACTTTTCATGGGTCTATTGTCCAACAATTTTACCATTCTATCAGAAGTGTTACGGCCGATCATCCATCTATACACCATAAGCCACCACAAGGGTGAGATCACATGCACATTTTGCCACAAGTTGTGCCACAGAATACATTTCTTCTACAGCGCCCACTGCTGGCAAAGTGTAGTATTGCATGTTATCCATTGAAACGAATAGGTGGACCAGGCCCTTCAAGGCAAGAGCCACTCATGCCCTGGCTTTTAGAGGGGTCACAAGTTGGGTATAATTTTAGACCGAGTCTCCTGGTTTCCACATAGGGATAAATCATCTAAACAAAACAGAAGTGGGTGTAGTCACATTACATAGTAAGTGGGGTTTAATTGCATATGACCAGTATGATGATTAATGTGTGGATTATGTTCTTACCATTTACTTATAAACAGGTGGAGTTGGCACCTACAAAGCACAATGTAGATGAAGGATATAAACTACTGCCTTTTCTACACAATGTATATGTCTCCTGATCTTGCAGGTCAGTTTACGACCCCATTGTGCAGCTGGTCGCGTACCGCTAAGCTACATCCACCCAGGCAGCCAATGACTGTACAGTTTTACTGCAAAATTGTGCAGCCATTGGCTGCTGCAGGTCGGTGTGGGATCGTACCCTCATTGTCCTGGAAGTCATAACTTCAGCAATGCAGTGAAAAAGTCCTGTAGTCTACAATGTCCTCTAGCCTAAAGCTCTATAAATTGGGTATATTGTCTGCCTCTCGAGCCTTTCACAAGCAAATACGAACATCCTCACACACCTGCCGCGATTGTAGCCAGTTCAGCCTATTATTTTCATGAATATTTGACCACTGGATGTCAGTATTCTGTCTTAGGATGTCAGCTATTTTTCAACATACCTAATTATGATTATATTAAAAAATATTCCCAACTATAACACCCCAGAATGCACTGATCGCATAGTATTACCCGTCCTCTCAGTTGGGTCAGCAGCTGGGTTGTAAAGCAGATTCAGTCACATGGAACAGAGGAAGCAGCCGGCCACTTGTTTAATTAGGTGTCAAGTATAACATATGGAGATACCTGTAAAAACAGTGGACAGGTTTCCGTCACCTGTATAGGTGTAACCAGATATCCTGGAATGCCAGTAATCTGGAACCGTCATCCTAAAATGGCCTGTTCTTCATCAAAGGGGAATCTGCAAAGCAATGGAAGTAGTAGTGCAGCAAACAAGCAGATGTCCCAAAGCTGTAATCTTTATGAAATCCAAGAGCAAGGGTTCAGCATAGGAGAAATGAAACATTACACTTCACCCATTCAGATTAATCGGTTGCCCATGTAAGGCATGTATAACCCAAATTCCCAAAAAATGTTGGATTTCTGTGTAACATGTAAAGAAATGACAATTAAAACAGAATGCAGTGATTTTATTCACAATAGATCATAGAACACGTATCAGATGAAAGTGAGACATTTTGCTATTTCATGACTTTATGATATTTCATGGCTGAGCTGCGCCTAGGTCATGTGACCGATGAACGTCAGAAAAAATACAGTCAGCACTCCGCTCTTCCAATGGCGTGGTGCGCGTGTCTAAGGTCAGCGTCCCCGGAACAAATATGAAGAGAAGACCGGCACTCACTGGCAGTGATGGTCAGTTCGCAGTGTTCGCTAGCAAACACATGCGGGCTGCCATCTTGACTCACCCGTCCGGCGATGCACAGGTAAGCCCTTACCTGTGCCAGGAGCCGGCCTGAAATCAAATGCGGTCACCGGGAGCAGGCAGTTCCGAAAACAGCCGCCGTAGGGCCTTCATCGGGCTGTTCTTGGAACTGCCTGCTCCCGGTGACTGCATTTGATTTCAGGCCGGCTCCCAACACAGGCACAGGTAAGGGCATACCTGTGCATCGTCGGACGGGTGAGTCAAGATGGCAGCCCGCATGTGTTTGCTAGCGAACACTGCGAACTGACCATCACTGCTCACTTGTAAGTTGCAACTTCTTTTTGCTTTTATTGTCACATAAATACCATTGTGACGCGTTTCGGCTCAAGACATGAGCCTTTCTCAAAAACAGAGTTTTTGAGAAAGGCTCATCTCTTGAGCCGAAACGCACCACAATTGTATTTATTATGTGACAATAAAAGCAAAAAGAAGTTGCAACGTACCAGTGACCGATGAACGTGACGTCACATGCCCTAGGCAAAGCTGAGAGAAGGCCTCGGCGCTACTGCGAGCTACCTTCTCAATCAGCTAATCAGCAGGGGTCCCAGGCGTCCCACCAATCAGATACTGATGACCTATCCTGAGGATAAGTCATTAGTATTAAAGTCTTGGAAAACCCTTTTAAAGCTGTGTAAAGAAGAAGCCATATATTAACACAATCCTGAAATGCTGTCTTCTCTGGGCCAAAGCTCATTTTAAATGGTCTGAGGCAAAATGGAAAACTGTTCTGTGGTCAAATGCATCAAAATTTGAAATTCTTTTTGGAAACCACGGATGCCATGTTCTGCAGACTCAAGATCAGCGCACAGTTCAAAAGCCTGCATCTCTGATCCTATGAGGTTGCATTAGTGCCTATGGTGTGGGCAGCTTACACATCTGATAGGCACTATCAATGCTGAACAGTATGTAGAGGTTGTAGAACATCATACACTCCCATCCAGACAATGCCTCTTTCAGAGAAGGCCTTGCATATTTCAGCAAGACAAACCACATACTGCATCCATCAGCATGGCGTCACAGAAGAAGAGTTTGGATGCGGAACTGGCCAGCCTGCAGTCCAGACCTTTCACCAATAGAAAACATTTGGCGCATCATGAAACGAAAAATCATGCAAAAGAAGACCCAGGACTGTTGGGCAGCTAGAATCCTACATCAGACAAGAATGGGAGAACATTCCTCTCCCCAACCTTCTGCAGTTGGTCTCCTCACTTCCTAGACGTTTACAGACTCTTGTCAAAAGAAGAGGTAGACAAGGGCCTGTCCTAACTTTTTGGAGATGTGTTGCTGCCATCAAGAACTAAGGATACTTTCACACTAGCGTTAGAGGAATCCGGCAGGCAGTTACGTTGCCGGGAATGCCTGCCGGATCCGGAAATCCGTGTGCAAACGGATACCATTTGTTTCCGGATCCGTTTGACAAATGCATTAAAATACCGGATCCGTCTCTCCGGTGTCATCCGGAAAAATGGATCCGGTATTTATCTTTTTCACATTTTTAAAGGTCTGCGCATGCGCAGACGGGAAAACCAAATCCGTTTTTCTGGAACACTTGGTACCGGATCTGGAACTAATACATTTCAATGGAAAATAATGCCGATTCGGGCAAGTGTTCCGAAATTTTGGACGAAGAAAATACCGCAGCATGCTGTGGTATTTTCTCCAGCCAAATACTGTAAAAGTGACTGAACTGAAGACATCCCGATGCATACTGAACGGATTGCTCTCCATTCAGAATGCATTAGGACAAAACTGAGTACGGAACTCAATACCGGAAAACTTTAACGCTAGTGTGAAAGTAGCCTAATTAAGGTAATTGATCTGTTGGGAATAATATATGGGTCTATGAGATTTACAAATCACTGCCTGCTGTTTTTATTTATATTTATGTACATTTTACACAGCACCCCAACCTTTTTGGAATTGGGGTTGTACATTCTGAGTTTTTGCTCAGTGAATCCAGAACTCCTAATTAATTCAGGATTCCCTAAAAGGGTAATTGAAATAATGGGTTTTATAAACTGGACAACCCCCTGAGAATTTATTCTTTTATTAATGAAACGCGTTTTGAGTCCAACCATCCGAGAGATCAGTTCAGGCTAGGAATCCACTGCTTTACTGATAGATTGCCTTTTTACTGAATGCGACACTTATATGCTGTATGTTCCTACACATATTTCCGCCACATAAATACACTTCAATAATGGAAACCTAGAATATATGTTGTGTATTTCCTCTTTAGATCTACATTAATTGACAGAATTCATACTTGCTGAGTTTGAACTATAACTACGGCTCATTGGGTTCATATTTAAATCACGTGATGACCTTTGGATTATACCAACTGTAAAACATGGGCTGTACTGTGAAATATATTAATAAAGCTACAACTAAAAATATAGTAAAATAGTAAATATATAAATAATAAAAATAAATAATAATAATAATAAATGTATGTATAATGGACAGTTCTGCAGTTTTCTAATATACATGGTCTACCAATACATAACACACACACAAAAAAAAAAGCCTTGGTCATGTGATGATCACGTGGTAGAGCTATGACAAACATACAGTAGCTTTTAGTGACAGGAAGCAGAGATCTTTAAAATTAGGAGGAATTGATAGATAAAGGTGCAGTATTAACCAACCCAAGCCATATTTACTGAAAACTTTAGATATGATGTACTGCATGTTACATGATGGGAAACATCCATAGCACTTGTTTGCAACACATTGAGCTCCAGTGTGAAATGTCTCGCTGAGCATCTAGTGCGTCACTATTGAATTTTTGAGGGAACATCCCCAAACCATTCTAATCACTGGCGGTAAATATGTCACTGACTCCTCTTCTATCAAACCTGTTATATCTGCCTCTGGAAAAGCTGAGAGGACCCAGGGGTATGGCCCAGCTACATAGGGATATATTTCCCACTTCCATATTGCTGCTTAACTTTGCAGTTCTGAAGTCCGGGGAAGCTGGGTGACAAGACGTGGCAGCCATGGATTGGGGTCACCCAATTTTCCCAGAAACAAAGCTAATAAACAACTCATTGACAGATGAGGAGGAAGGATGAGCTACATTTAGTATTTTGTTTAGGGCAGGGGGGTGCTGGGGAAACTAAGTATGGCCCCTGACCACTAAAACTTACTCCATCTTTGGTTGAGGATGGTAAGAAGCAGTTGATGGGTCCTAGGTCATGTAGCCTTATTTTTTGGGTCAGGCTGAGAGTGGCATGGTCCCCAAGGTGTTAAGGGTCATGGGCTACTACTAACAATATGGCTATCATACCTTTGCGTTAGTACACTACATTTATCTCACATATTGTAAAATGTTAGGGGAGTTATCCAGTTCTGTAAAAAAATTGATCACCTAGAATAAGCCATCCATATCTCAGATAGGTGGAGACCTGACTGGTGCTACCCCCACTGACTAGCTGAGGCATTGTTTATAAGGCACAGCTCCATACTTTTGGCAGTGGCTGTGTCTGGTATTACAGCTCACTGCTGCCCAGTCCTGTTCAGGTGAGCTGCAGTACCAGGCACACCCACTGCCAAAAGTACAGAGTTGTGCCAGGTAAACACTGAAAGAGACACTGGATCAGCTGATTGAGAGGGGCACTGAGAGTCAGACCCCACCAATCTGATATTGATAGTCTATCCTAAAAAAGGGACAATTGTGTAGGGCTGGAAACACCTTCAATGCACTGGGAAATGCCCTAGGTGCCATGGCCAGAAAGGCTATGAGCCATGGTCTCATGGGCATTCCCATAATGAGCAGATGATCAGGCCACCTACCCACCACCCTGTTAGCCATGATTAATTGCAACAAAAACCGAGTGAAGGAAAATGCTGGAAGAGTCAAGGACCTGTACGTAGGATTCCCATTTTCCCATATACTCCTATAGCACCATATAGTTTATCAGTAAGCCCATAAACAGGTCTCCACGGAGATCACAGTCATAACAGATAACACTTCTAATTGTGTTCAGGAAGATCGCCCAATATATCTGTCAGTAGATTCTTCTGGCACTGATAGTATCAAAGGTGAATCATATTTGTGAAGCCTTAGTCACTGCAATAAGTGCTACTTGACATAGACAGTCATATCCAGAAACACCGAGAGGTTGGATGTACTCTGTCAGAGCTAAAGATGTGAGCAGCTGTATTGACAGGCTTCAAATTTGGTCAACTTTTTGAAATCTTTTTATATGGCTAAGTTAGGCTGACCCTTGACATTTTTTACACCATTGAAAGGGTTGATATCCTTGGTCTTCATCCATTTTATACTTGCCTGGCTCTAATAATAGAAAATGAAGGGCCTGTGGACCAGGACGTGGAACTTGCAGGATGAAAAGCCCTACAGCACTTCCGGAGAGAGTTACCTGAAAAACTTCACAACCCTGAATTATTGTACTTCACCTGGATCCAACAGTGAAGTTGAGATGGTGGTCTCCGCTGGTTTAGTGGCAGCAAGAATCCAACTTTTTAATTCAAAAACTTCAGCCAAGAAAAAGGCTCCTGATGGTGTTCAGAATGGATCTCAGGCCAAACCATCCCTCAAGAAGTCTTCATCTCTAGAGAGAATATTAGACAAGAGCACTGAGGTATAGGAGAAACGAGGTCAAGTTGTCTATGGTATTTAATGAATGTTTGGGCACATCAAGGATGATTTAAATAATCCTTTAATGATATGCCTTGTTATTAAGCAACCTCTGCAGTGTTACCTGCCTTAAAGGGAAAGTAAATAAATCCTTGTAATCTACCATGTAAACTGGGGCCAGGGGTTAATCTGGTCAGTGATGTTTTTGCAGCTTTGGTTTTGGGCATTTGGCTGATAAAATGTCTGTGTATTTAGCTTATGGATTTCATAGCAATTTACCCTGAACTCAAGAATTGAACTGCTTCATCTAAAATGTGGACTTCTTAAAGGAGTATGCCATCTTTGGGGGGGTTGGCAAACCTCACCTCCTGGGAAGTCCTGCAAAGGGAAGCATACTTACCTGCTCCCCAGCACTGTGTCCCAGCTCCTTCTCTCCCCAGCCTCGGCTGCTTTTCTGGGTCCACCGCTTTCAACATCCATTTTGACACCGCTGCAGTCACGGACCTTCTCCCCTTACGTCACATGACCAATTGATATGATGCAAGGAGAGCAAAGTCACCTCCAGCAATCGGCTGCAGTAGTGACAATCTAACAGTAGGGGACCCAAGGGAGACAGCTGAGGCTGGGGAGAGAAGAAGCTGATACCTAGAACCGGGGAGCAGGTAGGTAAGTATCCTTCTCTTTGCAGGTCTGCCCAGGAGACTTGTAGTTACATGATATGGGGAAAACGCTAGTGAAAAAAACAAATAAGGGGGAATTTATCATTTACAGTGGTTTTGGTGTCAGTCTTAAAGGGGTTATCCACTTTAAAAAAATATTGTTTTGTGAAGTTGAGCCAAATTTATGAAAATGCACACAGATATAATATTTTTGGCTCAAGTGCAATGTGGTCTACACCACATGTCTGTAAAAGTACACTAGGAGATTGTCTGGCGCGGAGATGCAACATTTTAGCTGTGATCTTAAAGAAATTAATGGGATCACAGCGCGGGTCACAAAAAAATCCAGCAGTGTTGGATTTTTTTGCGACTGGCGCTGCGATCCTTTTAATTTCTATGGGATGACATCCAATGTGATCCTGACCGCTACAGCTTTCACGTGAACAGTGTAGCCCTAGCCTTAAAGGTGCTCTAGTCTGAAATGCTGACCTACTTTTCACTCCAATTCTGGATGTGGAGAGGCTCACCAAATGTCGCTAAAGTATGCACCAAATGTCACACACGGGCATCACTTGCGACCTTTGTACACTACAAAACTGTCGTAAAGGACTTGATAAATGTGACCCTTTTTAGGAATGAGGTCTGGGTTATAGGAGGGCAAAAAGGGGTACATGCTCCCTGGGCCTCTATCAACGTTGAGCAGGCTCCATCTAGGGCATGTTTTGTTTTTTGCATAGTCCATGTGTCGCACACATACATCGGGGAACACTAGTATATGATCCCTTCATACACAGAAAACACAACGTAGCTTATCAGAGTAATGTAGTGTGAGGCTGATAACAGCCACTGATGTATATACTGGATTACTAGAGGTTGACTGAACCTTCATTAGGCTGCTGCTATTGCTCTATAATGACTTCTACAAGGTCTAGTGAGGGTAAAGGTTATCCTTCTAGTAAACAGCGGGTCATATTGGCAAACACTGGGGCCCTTTTCTGTAATTCTGTGTGCTAGTCTTAATTTTTAGTCAATGTCAGAATCCACTGACCTGGAAAATAAAAAAAAACATAATTTTTGTTGTGTAGGTGGCATATTTTATTGAGTATTTGACATTATCTCATATTAGACCGTTAAAGTGTAACTGTCGTGTGTGTTTTTTTTTTTTTTGTTTTCTTTTGCTAATGTGTAGGGACAGAGATAGGGAACTTCTCTCCCAATATACCGTATATGTAATTTAGATAAATTATACATTTATACTAGAAAACGTGCCCAGAGTCCCTTAGCGGCGCTCTCTTGAATGAGTGTTGTTAAGGCACCTCTGTCTTTCTAATACAGTGCAGTACTGACTGGGAAGATGGGCTGTGCTGCTGCCCTCACATAGCGGACGATAGATCAATAAGTGTACCCTAAATATATATTTATCTTCCTTGCTATTTCTCACTGATCAAAAGTCCCACGGCTGGTTTTATGCCATCTTCGGGAGTTGGGCGGGATGGGGCAGAGCGGGAGTATGTCGGGGGCAAGGACTCCTTACTGACATTTACTCCTGCAGGGTCTGGAGTAGTTTTTCTCTCTAGGCGCACAGACAGCCTTAGATTCCCCTAATTTATGATGAGGCGCATCATAAGAAAATTGTGCATGCCGCAATTTCCTTATAGAAATGGCTATTCTTTTCCGCAAAATGGACAAGTACCGGTATATGACATGTTCTACAAATTGCGGAACAGCCACAAAGGGGCATTGACAGCACATGGATGACGTCTGTGTGCTGTCCATATTTTTTACTGTCACATAGAAATAAATGAGTCCATGTGTGATCTGCAAAAAAATGTGGATCGAACATGGACTGAGTATGTCTGTGAGATACGTGACAACATTTACACCTGTAAGAGCCTTTCTCAAAAACGTCACAGTAATGAACGCATGTAATAATATAATCATTTGTACATTGTAGACCACCATCTCCTACTCACCATGCTCCAATCCATCGGCCTGAAGGACACTGCTCTCTCTTGGTTCTCTTCTTATCTCTCTGGCCGCTCGTTCAATGTATCATTCGCTGGCTCCACGTCTTCTCCTCTCCCTCTTGCTGTTGCGGTTCCTCAGGGTTTAGTCCCAGGTCCTTTCCTCTTCTTTCTCTACACAGCCCCAACTGGACAGACCATCAGCAGATTTGGTTTCCAGTACCTTATGCTGATGACACCCAACTATACACTTCATCCCCGACATACATCATCCCTACTGTATTACAGAACACCAGTGACTGTCTCTCTAATATAATTTCTCTATCTGAAACTGAATCTTTTAAAAACGTAACTTCTTGTGTTCTCTCCATTTACTAACCCACCCAAACCTGATATCTCCCTCTCAGTGTGCGGCACCATCATAACTCCTAGGCAGCACGCCCGCTGTCTCTGTGTTACGTTTGACACTGGTCTTTCCTTCACCCCCTATATTTAGTCTCTCCCGTTCATGTCACCTGCACCCCAAAAACATCTCTAGAATACCCCCTTTTCTCACAATGGAAACAAGAAAAACTCTCATTGTTGCCCTGATCCACTCCCACCTCGATTACTGTAACTCACTATTAATTGGCCTCCCCTTCACCAGACTCTCCCCTCTCCAATGTCATTTCACTGGTTGCCCATACACTATAGAATCCAATTTATACTTCTCGCTCTCACCCACAAAGCTCTCCACAGTTCTGCACCCCCTTATATCTCTTCCTAAATCTCTGTCTACCACTCTACCCATGCTCTACGCCCTGCAAATGACTTACGACTGACATCCCCCATAATCCGGACGTCTCACTCCCGGCTCCAAGACTTCTCCCGAGCCGCACCAGTTCTCTTGAATGCCGTACCCCAAGAAATTAGGCTAAATCACAATATCCACATTTTTTGGCGCTCACTTAAAACGCATCTTTTTAGGGTGGCCTATCACATCCCCTGATCTAACTCCTCTCCATATATAGCCCATTTATCATCAGTTCCTGAACCTGATCCTTCACCAAACTCTCCACCGCACCCCACGCACCCAGAAGCACTACACATATCAGCTGCTGACCGGCTCATGCAGCTTTATATCTGCTACCCTACTTTCCCAAGATGGCTGGACCATTGTACAAAACAAGCACTTTTACCTTTTGTGTCACCCCTATCCCCTCATAGATTGTAAGCTCTTGCGAGCAGGGCCCTCATTCCTCTTGTTGTAATTATTGACTTGTTTGTTACTGTGCTATTTATGATTGTTTGTACATGAACCCCTGAACTGTAAAGTGCTGCGGAATATGTTAGCGCTATATAAATGAATATTATTATTATATTTTCATAATACTTTGACCACTAGGTGTCACTATTTTCTTGTCATTCGCATACTGTCTGCAATATTCTGAAATGCATACAGTATAAACCAGATGGGTCACCCAGTGTGCCATCACCTGCCTTCAGTCAGCCCTCATTTTGCTACAACAGCACCTGTTGACCCTTTCTCATCTAATTGGCAACACAATAGTGGCACAATGTCGTGTGCCTTTCTCCTTCAGTCTCCAACGTAGCCTCTCAAGACAAAGACCTACCTGTGGCTGCAGCGCTGACTCCGGCAGCAAGTTACAGATCTGTGTTACTTTTCACAAAGGTTTTACGTCCAGGAATTAAGAAGGAGCAGGTTTTAGTGCAGCGTCTGAGGGCTCTGTTTCCTATTATGTCACCATCATGTCAGACAGACTCAGCGTCCAGTTATGTTATATGCGTCTGTCTGAAGGCAGACATAGACATTAGAAGGATTGTCCCAAAGGGTATTTCCTTACCACACTTGGTGGGCCCCATCATAATGTGGTGCCCCCTGCTGGTTTATGTCATCAAACCCTGCCCAGCTGCATGATTTTGTAGGCGCCTTTCTACCCCTTCTTCTGCTTTTAGCCACGGCACCTATGCAATAAAAATGACAAAGACATCAAGAGCAACATGGACCACTGCAAGCTCAATGGAGCACTTGTCAAATTGTGCCAACCCTAAATTTTTCCTTACCATCGCAGAACAGGAGGGTCCTTTGGCGCAATCCTCAGACTATTTCCCCTGTACTTTTTTATGCTGTGATTGTGGATAATTTGGGCTCCTTCTGTACCCCATAGCGACAGGAATGGGTTCCGTCTGTAGTATGTATGCCCCTGTGTACACTGGAGTCCATCGAGCATCTACACACCTGGCAGTAATATATTTTGGTGATTATCACATATTTTTTTTTACTTCTGGGAAGGCTGATTCGCTAGAACGAGCGCAGTTTATCTTTTTCAGAGACGTTTCCTTTGTAGTGTGGCCGGCATTCCAGGCTCTCGGTGACCTGTGCATTCATCTTAAGTGTCCCCTTTATTTATATACATAACAGAAAGGAATATAGCGACACACAACACAGATCAGGTGTCCATTAGCGACAAAGACCATTAAACCCGAAATCGCCAGGACGAAATCTGATACTGGTTTGTTATTTTCTTCTTCTTAATGCCAGAGTGAAAAACCCCTGGGCTCCTCCGGACAGTCATAGTAAAATGGTGGTTATCACGACCATAGATATAATTCTTACAACGGACGCAAGTTGCCTGTGGCTGTTCTCTCAGTAACTAATGATGAGTGAATCGATTCTAAACGGATCAAATTCAACCCAAATTTTGTAAAAATTAAAGTTGCATGTCAATCAAATTTTTTTATGAGTGCTAGGAGACCTCAGAACATCAGACAGAAATTTTCAGGTCTTCAATCCAGGTAGAATCTACTCAGACCTGGATCGAAACGTTCAACCGATTCGCCCATATAAAATTTTGAGCAATTTCCTCAACTCTGCTGATAACAGTGCATGCACGTGTTTCTAATAGAGAGGGGTTTAATGCTGGACATATACATCAGATATATTTTGTCAGGACCACCTAATGTGTATGGGGGCCTCCCAGCTCTCTCCTGACAGCAGATTTTGGGGCAGATAAGGATCAGGTTATTGGATCCTTTTGTTTGTGGGGGTATAAGCCTCAGACAGCGTTGTCTGGCTGTGAGTTTCTCCTCTCCTCCTGTTCAGGACACATGCATGCTCAGCCAAGCCAAGTGTGCATGTGTATTGGTGGGTTAGGCAAGAGTTGGGAGGCTCTCATACACATTAGAAGGTCAGACAATCCTGCCAGTTTCGGATGACTTTTATCTCATGTGTATGTGGGTCTTGGACCTCTCATAGTCATGGTATACTTGAGGGGGGGCTGAATGTTTCATCTGAGCATTGCAGGCTTTAACACTGATGGTTTAGCCTTACGATAGACCATCAGTATGTGATTGTGGAGGTACAGACCCCAGGATCCTCAACAGAATGAATGAGCTGCCTCCTAGAGGAATGCAGACTTTTTCATTGCAGTGCCCCACTGTCCATGTAGCTAGTGTCATGTAAATGGAGCTGAGCTGTGGCTAAGCTGCAGTACCCTATACAGCCACAAAGGCAAGCGTGGCGCTGTATTGGTTAGTCCTCAAGATAGACCACCAGTAGTAAATCCTGAAAACCCCTTCACATGGAAAGAGTGCATTATTTGAGGGGCCCTAAACCACTGCCCTAATACCCAAGTGTTAACCCCTGACCTGATGTTACAAATATAAGAGTCTATGTTATCTCCACTGACTGTGCAGGTAAAACAGACTATACTAGAACGGACTGTAATGTTCTTCTATCAATGACAGTGCGTCCATAAAATTCCCTGCCGCTCCCCATTAGCGCTACCTTATCTCACATGATACCTACAGTAGATGGACATTCTATCCATCTATATAGCATTATTGTTACACTACGGAACTATTAGAACAAGCTGCCGGCTTTATGTTTTTTGGCCCTTGAAGTGCATTGTGTTGTAATGTTGCATATAACAAAACACAATTTTTCTCCGTTCCCTCTATGGTGGTGATGCTGATGGTAATGGCAGTGTAATCTGCGCTGTATTCTCCGAGCAGATGCTTCTGTGCAGAACCTTTTGTCTTCCAAATGATGATGTGAGAATGTCTATAGAGGAATAATTCAAGGGACGTGGAGAAGTGACAAAGCTTTGTGACAATCTCTGAACAAGAAGCCGGTAACGAACCATCTGCTTCATTGAGATGAGAGATGTACCCAGCAGACAGATGGGGAGATTTGGCAGACTTGGAGAATAATACATCCATCAGCTTGGCTGCAGCCATCTTTAGGCGGGTGGTGATGTCATCACTTGTGTTTGGAGGCGTAGTGATGTCATTCCTGTCACATATAGCATGTTAGGAGGGAAGTATTTGTCACTCTTGGAGACAGTGAGGTCACGGCTGCAGACTTTTTTCTATAGAGCAGTAATGTCTCCTGGCTTTTTTGAAACGTATGCGGAGGCGGATGTTTAATGAATAGAAATTGTTGCTGATAGGGCAAATCTCTTCATATGAATGACTCGTTCGAAATGGAATAGACTGGAGCATGTTGGCATCATTTCATTCCCTTCTGCCATAGTGGAAAATAGTGCCTGAACAAAATATACCATCCACACATTTATTTGGAGAAAAAAAGGCAAAAAAGCACAATAAAAACAGTATAAAAATGTACTTTTTGGTGATCAAAACACTCCCGAGCAGATACATTTTGTAGGGTGAGGAAGGATCAGCCAGTTGGATGTCAATATGCTGAGCTGAGCGTGCAGGTGTACTGGAGGAGTGGGCACCCATTCAATGTGTATGGGGGTGTCCTAGGATGGTCAGTTTCCTGGCCCCCTGTCCAAGGCCTGGATGGACACCTGGGTGGCTCCGCGCTCAGACAGCTGTTTGCTACAGTCTGAGGCTTTCTCCAACCCCCAGTTAGTTACTGGAGCTGGCCAACATGTCACTCTTTGACTGACTGAAGGTGAGAGGAGCACTCCGAGCCCCCGCACAGCTCACCTTAAAGGGGATATCCCATGAGTACTGTAAAAAATGAAAATCAGACATCATTAGTATATGACGATCTCTTTCTAACAAAGCTAGAACCAGCCCTGTACCTCCCATGGATCTAGAGATCTCCCCGTTCATTGCTCCAATATTTCTGCTAGATTTATTTCAAGCTGGCAGCTTAGGGGGCGTGTCCTTTCTCGGAGGGCATGTCCTTTCTGCTGCAGCTGGTGGCAGTTAAAGGATAGAACTGAGCATGTGCGACCACCTCAGTGAGCAGGACAGAGAAACTGGAAAAAGACCAAACAGCAGGCGGCGCTATACAGATACATTTTATTGAATAATTCAGTAGCTATAATACATTTTTAATTACACGCAATTACAAAAGTATTCAGATCCGGGTGCTGGTTTGAAAAGTGTAGAATATTATTAGTGGGACAATACCTTTGAGGTTTCCGCCACCTTTTTTTTCTCTTGCCAGGCAACGTTAGGTGGGGGCATGACGTCCCGGGGTTAGGGACGTGCCCTAGAATGTTTTTGGGGTTAAACAAGTGGCCACCATAGGGTGTCCTGACACTCTGCCAACAGCAAACGTCTATAGTAAAAAGGATGGGCAGTTGGATTTCAGCATGTGATTCCTTTGCTGTCCAGGGAGACAAGGCACATGGTGAAGTGTCAGTCAGTGGCATATCTTATTCTCCTCTGTCTACTGAAAACACATTCGTATATGTAAGGAGGGGGCTGGGGGTGTAGAAGGCATTGCTTATGTGGGCAACATCTATGTAATATGTATGGGCCCCCCAACAATCATCCGTGGGATCATTTGTAGATTGTTGGTCGGTTTGGATGACTTTTATGTAGTGTATATGGCTGGTTTTACTGTCAGCGGCCTCCTATATAACGTAGACCACTGTTGTCTCCTATGAACAGTGGAGGTAAGTGGAAGTCAGACATCATGGTGACATCTGCCACTACCAGTGGTGGTGTAGTGGCTCTAGCGGCTGTGATTACTGGGAAAAGAAACTCTACAATTGAATTTAACTGTTCACACTCTGGAAAATGTTCCCTCCACCCCGCCATTGAAGTGTTTCTTTGACAGAGGATTACATTCGGCTTATTTATAGGATTACTGATTCTATGGCCACCTTTACATGCGGCCTACAGAGGTGAGGCTTCAGCAGACAAACAGAATCCGGCCACTTATCATTAGAAGGGACAGCTGAGCAAAGAGTGGACCCTGGGAGCATAATGGACAGGGAGGGGGAAAGTGACTTGTTATTTTAAGGGAAGCTTCTGAAAATAAACTTTATGTTACTACATGTGGTAAAATAAAGCAGGTGTGCGGCACATGCCCTCCAGGTGGGCGGAGCTATACGTTCAGGTCCTGTTGGTCCTATGTTGACTTCTCGAGCTGCTTGCTCTATTGGCTTTAGGAGCAGACAGTCTGGAGCCCACACTTTAGGAACCAGCAATAGAAACAGGAGCGTGAAATAGATCCGATTGTCACCTTTTGTGTCACAGAGCAAGCCAGACATCTGGTGGAGGAGCACATCCCATCAGGAGTCAGGGCTGCGTTGTGCTCTGAACATAATATGATGTCATGCAGATGTAGCAGAGTTAGAGATGTATTGTGATTTAACTCTTCTTCAATGTGTGTGTCGCTATTTCAGATAAGTAATAGTTTTTCATTTGCAAAAACCCGCAGAACACACATGGTCAACTCAGCTTTGTGCACATGTAGCAGAGCTGAACTTTTCATTTCATGGGACGTTTTGTGAACATTGATAATTAAGAGAACACAACAGCTTTAGGCCTTGTGCACACGACCATATTTTTCAGTTGCAGATAGCACACCGACCAGTGGCGTAACTAGAGTGTTATGGGCCCCAGTGCAAGCTTTGGATCGGGCCCCCCCATTTTTACAAAGAGGCGGCAGATTTTCTTTACACTAAGCCCAATGCATGGCTACGTTCACCCAGTCCTAACTAATAAAATCTGGTCCTACCTCATCCAGGGTGTCGCTGGCATCGGCGTGATGTCCACTGGATCCAAAACAAGGTCCCTGTGGGGAGAAAAAAAGAATAATCACATAAGGAAGGGATGGTGACTGCCCTTATGAAATCACCAGCAGGGGGCGCTGTACTGGTCTGTAAGACTGAGCCATGCCAATGTATAGCAGGGTAATCTATGGCATTTCCCCTAAGTGCTACCACACAGTACTAATGCCCACATTGTGGCCCCTCACAGTACTAATGCCCACCTTGTGGCCCCTCACAGTAATTAAGCCCACCTTGTGGTCCCTTCAAAAATAGTTATGTCCTCCTTGTGGCCCCTCACAGCAGTTATGCCCACCTTTGTTCCTGTCACAGTAGTTATGCCCACTTTTGTGCCTCCTCACTGTAGTTTTGCCCAGATATGTGCCCCTCACAGTAGTTATGCCAGATTATGTGCCTCTCACAGTAGATATGCCCAGATATGTGCCTCCCTCACAGTAGTTATGCCAGATTATGTGCCTCTCACAGTAGATATGCCCAGATATGTGCCTCCCTAACAGTAGTTATGACAGATTTTTTGCCTCTCACAGTAGTTATGCCCAGATATGTGCCTCTTCACAGTAGTTATGCCAGATTATGTGCCCCTCACAGTAGTTATGCCCAAATATGTGCCCCCTCACAGTGGTTATGCCAGATTATGTGCCCCCTCACATTAGTTATGCCAGATTATGTGCCCCTCACTGAAGTTATGGCCAGATATGTGCCCCTCACAGTAGTTATACCCACAGCCCCCTCACAGTAGATGTTGCCCCTAGTCTGCAGCTTTATAAAAATAAAACACATACTTACCTTTTTCCCTTATGACGCGCTCCCACACTCACATCGCACTAATGGCTGTGCTGGAGGCCGATTCCCGGGCCTTCAGCGCTTCTCCCACAGCCAGCAGCGCGAAGTGCGGCCAGCGGGGGGAACGCTCAGAAGAACCGTGAAGCAGGGAGCGGGGAGCGCTCCCTGCTTCACTCTGGAGACGAGAGCCCGGCAGTGATAAGAACTGCCGGGTGAGTGAGTACGTACGCCCCCCCATCTTCCTTCCTTACCCTTGCACTCCCCCTGCCTCTGCGCCCAGGGCGCATATTACACACATTTGAATATCGCTCTGACGGGGCCGGGCATTGTCACTGCACTTCATGCCGGGCCCCGTCAAAGCGCTCCCATTACAAGTGAGTCCATGGGCCCCGTCCCCTCGTTACGCCCCGGACACCAACCCATTCATTGCTATGGGGACATGCATGTTTTTTGCAGATCCATTTTTTCTATTCCATTAATTATAAAACATGTCCTACTCTTGTCTGTATTGTACACGAAAATATTCATTTCTATTGATGGGAGTGAGGAAAATGGGGAATGCACACTGAAAGTGTCTGCATTTTGCTGCTCCGTTTTTTGCGGACTGAGATGCGGACAAAGCCTTATCCGCGGTCTCAGGTAAAGCCACAGAAAGAAAATTGTGCATGGTCAATAAATTGTGCCAAATAACCAACTTGGCTCTGCTATAGATGTAGCAGAGCTGATTTATTTTTATTTAATTTCATTGTGCACAGTGATGACGAAAGGTACAGTCCTATGTAAACCTGGGTAAATAAGCCAAAATGTAATGTTCACTATAATAATAATTGGTTCTTCCTTTTCTGTTGTATGCCATTCCTTAGTTGTATCTGTTATCACCCAGCTTAGATTCCTGATGGGAGTTATACAGCGATATGAGAGCTGGGGAAAAGGAGCAATAACCCCTGTAGTGGTGGCAGAGGTGGCGCTTGAGCCCTAATGCAGAATCTTTCACAGGGCACCCCACCTACCGGGTGCCATACTGATGTCTTCTTATATGACAGAGAGACATTGGTTATGCGTACAGCTGGTACCATTGCATCTCCCAAAGCTATGCCCCTATTCATTATAACCCAGCTTTCCCAGAAACCGGCTGGGCACGATTTTGAAGACAGACAGATATTTGCTGATTTTTATGTCGATGGGGAAATGTCCTGTACTTTGCATTATATGTTAATACTAGGCAAAAGAGGCAGGCTGTGATGCAAAGCAGCAGAGGTGAATGATGCCGAGATTACGTTTTGGATGCAGCAATGGATATTCATAAAGCGCTAGTTCCTTTGACCATTGATAGAGGGACACAATGAGCCATCAGTAGACGTGTGAAGTCTCCATTCACTGACATACAGGTACCTTGGGCTCATCCACATCCAGGAAACTATAGATGCCTGTGTCTGATAACATTAACTGGATTCATTTCATTTCCCCACAAGGGGGGTCATTGTATGAGGCCGTTGTGTATATTGTGCGCAGCTTTTCATTATTGTTTGTATTGAAGGTACTAATTGAGACATCAGATGCATCAGCAATCAACAAAAGAGCTACAGTGTATTCCACTTGTAGATTGTATCAGTGTGATACAAGTAGATACAAGTACAGGGGACAGGCAGAGGATGTGCCATGTCTGATAGGTGCGTGGGGGTCCTGGTCCCCCCACTTGTCAGGAGAACAGGGGATCCTTGACCCACCTGGATGCAGCCAAGTCACTAGTGGGACCTGGGTGGAGGACCCTAATTCTCCTGCACATTCTGCTGAGATATGATAAATGTAACAGCTGTGGACAGGCCATCAATATCTGATCTCTGGGGTCCGACAGCCCATACCCCTGCCCATCAGCTACTTCAAAGTAGCTCTGGAGCTGGAAGTTGGCTCCAGAACTACGCAGCTCCGTCCGGTGTCAGTGCAGCGTGGCTTCCATTCACTTCAGTATCCAGCTCTGTCGACTGCACAGTGGATGGAGCGCTGTAGTTCTAGGGTAGTCTTCTGGAGCTGGGGCTACTCTGAGATAGTGGGGTTATGGGTAGCTGGACCCCCGACAATCGGATATTGATGTCCCATCCTGGGCATCAATATTAAAATTCTAGAATACCCCTTTAAGGCCTAAGGCTATGTTCACATGGGCAAAGTCTGCCACTGAGTCAGCAGCGAAAAATGGACGCTGTGTAATCCACATTCCAAACACCCTCAACAGCTTCCTATGGACTTCAATATAAAAAACTCAACCATGTGCACATAGTAAGGTTTATTCCGCAGCTGGTATGAAACTTCTTTGAAGCAGATATGATTGTGTTTTTCCATAGAAGTCAATGGGAAAGGGGTAATAAGCATAGATAGATAGTATGCAGCGAATTGAGAGTGTATTTGGCGGCATTTACTCTACCAAAAGACCTATGCCCTGCATCACCTATTGAAAGATTCATACTTAGGCCTAGTTCACACGATCGTTTTTTTTTTTTGCGAGTGTACGGGCCGTTTTTTTGGGGTCCGTATACGTAACCATTCATGTCAATGGTTCCGCATTAAAAACGGAATGTGTTCCGTAAGCATTCCATTTCCGTTTTTCCGTTCTGTTGAAAGATAGAACATGTCCTATTGTTGCCCTCAAATCACGTTCCGTGGCTCCATTCAAGTCAATGGGTCCGCAAAAAAAACTGTACACATACGGAAATGCATCCGTATGTCTTCCGTATCCGTTCCGTTTTTGCTGAACCATCTATTGAAAATGTTATGCCCAGCCCAATTTTTTCTATGTAATTACTGTATACTGTATATGCCATATGGAAGAACGGAAAAACGGAACAACGGATCCGTGAAAAACGGACTGCTAAAAACTATAAAAGCCATACGTTTCGTGTGAACTAGGCCTTAGGCTACTTTCACACTTGCGGCAGAGTGATCCAGCAAGCAGTTCCGTCGCCGGTGATCAATCTGCATGCAAACGGACAGCATTTGTAGATGGATCTGGATGCGGATCCGTCTCACAAATGCATTGCAAGAACGGATCTATCTCTCCGTTTGTCATATGGACAAACGGATCAGTTTCTATTTTCATTTTTACCTGCATGCGCAGACTGGAAGGACAGATCCGGCATTGCGGTATTTTTAATGCATTTCAATGTAAATTAATGCCGGATCCGGCATTCAAGCAACTGATCTAGAATTTTGGACGGAGATAATACCGCTGCATGCTGCAGTATTTCCTCTGTTCAAAACGCCATTCAGTGACTGAACTGAAGACATCCTGATGCATCCTGAACGGATTTCTCTCCATTCAGAATGCATGGGGATAAGGCTACTTTCACACTCGCGTTTGGTGCGGATCCGTCATGGATCTGCACAGACGGATCCGTTCAGATAATATAACCGTCTGCATCCGTTCAGAACGGATCCGTTTGTATTATCTTTAACATAGCCAAGATGGATCCGTCTTGAACACCATTGAAAGTCAATGGAGGACGGATCCGTTTTCTATTGTGCCAGATTGTGTCATTGAAAACAGATCCGTCCCCATTGACTTACATTGTGTGCCAGGACGGATCCGTTTGGCTCAGTTTCATCAGACGGACACCAAGCAGCATTTTGGTGTCCGTCTCCAAAGCGGAATGGAGATGGAACGGAGGCAAACTGATGCATTCTGAGCGGATCCTCTTCCATTCAGAATGCATTAGGGCAAAACTGATCTGTTTTATGGGAGCCCAGCCAGTGTGAAAGTAGCCTAAAACTGATCAGTTCTTTTCCGGTATAGAGCCCCTATGACGGAACTCAATGACGGAAAAGAAAAACGCAAGTGTGAAAGTACCCTTACCTGCTTCCTGCCTCTCCGGTCCTGCTCGCTGGCTCCCATTTCTCCATCTTCTGATCCCCAGCTTGTTTTCTACCGGCTAGGGTTAGGACATGGTTACGTGTGCTGCTCCAGCCAATGACTGGCTTCAGTGGTGTTTTAAAGAATATAAAAAATGTTTTAAAATTCCAATTACCCCCTATTTTCAATTTTACATCTTAGAATAAACAATAAAATATATACATCATGGGTATTGCATGTCTGAATACAATAGAAGATAATATAAAAGTAAAATATAAAAGTATCTATCCAAAAAAGCCAAATGTCAAAATCTGTGTATTAGGGTCACCTTGCCTCTCAAAACAAAATAAAAAGTTATTAAAAAGTAATATGTACCTCCAAATGGCACTAATAAAAATTACAGCTCACCCTGCAAATAATAAGGAAATCCCAGCGGGCGCTCGGTCTTTAGTCCATGTATCCTTTATTTAATCTGTAACAATGTATCAGTAACTATGACAATGGACGCGTTTCGGCCAGTCCAGCCTTTATCAAGTTGATTAAGGCTGGACTGGACGAAACGCGTCCATTGTCATTGTTACTGATACATTGTTACAGTTGAAATAAAGGATACATGAACTAAAGACCGAGCGCCCGCTGGGATTTTCTTATTACGTTGTGGATTTTCTTCTTTCCCGTGCGGGCGTCCAACGAGGCTGAGTGCCGACCATTCTTGACTACACCCTGCAAATAAGACCTCACAAATCTCTGCAGATGGAAATATAGAAAAAGCTATAGGTTTTTTCATAGATTTATTAAGTTGGTATTGCCGTAATGGTACTGACCCGCAGAATAGTGGTAAGGTGGCATTTGTAGTGCATACACTTCAACCCATAGACCCATAAACTTCAATGGGGCCACATCCTGATTGTCACTGACAAGTATAGGACATGTTTAATTTAATTTGTTTTGCGGAGCCGTAGAATGGAAGAAAGGGTCCCCATAGAAGTGAATAGGTCTGCTAGGTCCAATCTGCAAAAAACGGATCCGCATTTTTGCAGACAACATACAGCCGTCTGAATGAGCCCTAACTGCGAAACCCTGATAAATGTTGAGGAACTGAAACACAAGGGGAAGATTTATCAAAACTGCAGTAAAGGAAAACAGGTTTAGTTGCCATAGCAATCCATCAGTTTCCACGTTTCAATTTTCAAAGGAGCTCTGAATAATGAAAGGTGGAATCTTATAAACCTGTTTTCCTTTACACCAGTTTTGATAAATCTCTCCCAAAGAATATTAGAAAGTTACAAAACGTATTATATACTTATTTAAGCCCACCGTACACATTCGATTAATGTCGGACGAACCTGACGATTTTGGCGGCTCCAGTCAACAACCTAATATGTAAGGCGTTGTCCTGACTTCCCCACAACGGCAGATGTCAGGGGAAAGAAAGATTGGGCTGTTGCATTTTGCCATGCCCCATCCTTGTATTTTGGGGGAGATAAGCCACTGGCAGATGTGTCCAGCAGTAGCTTTCTCTCCTCTCCCCATTAGGAACACACGTATGCTTGTCCTAGGGTGTAAATGTTTGGGGTGAGATATCTGTCGGCCCAACGTAGTTCAGCTGACTGTCTAAAGTGGATGGCCAGTCTAAGAACAGTTTACAGAAACCACCTTAATGCATTTAGGTCATGCTAAGACTTGTTCTCAAGGCTCTTGGTATGTCATAAAGCAAATATAGACCCTTAATTGTGTATTGGCTAAGGAGTATTGATTGGGCTCAACCTTAGTTTTTACCTTGTTTTGCTTTTTAGATTTTTTGTTTTTCTTTTTGATTGTTTTGTTTTTGTTTTCTTTCACGTCTCCAATCCTCCTGATGAACCAATTTGCATAATGACCCTGTCGTAGAAAGGCTGCATTGGCCCACAATGTCTGCAACCTTAGCACCTCTTTATCACTGCAACCCACTGAAAGGAACTGAGGTGTGATCTGCTCCTCAAGAGGCCAGCTAGAGTCCCAGACTGACAGCTCAGACTTCCTTTCATCTTTGTCAGCCACTGATGAGTTGATGAAATCTGCTTTGCTGAATGGTGACAGGAGGGAAATGAGGTCTAACTGGTCACTCCTCCTGGCCCTATATCTCCCCCTGCTCAAGATCCTCATCCATCACAGTCTGTGCTGATGTCCAGCTCTACCACTCGACCAGTGTGAGAAGACCCTTCTCCACGAGACTAATATGTGACCAGTTCTCTAAGACCAGAGCACAGATCTCAGCCAAGTATTTTTGTACTTTTTTATTTAAATAGTCTTTTATACGGTTAAATAAGCGAAAATAGGCGTAATTCTGGATCTCTACTCATAAAATGAAGGAAAAGCCCATCAGTTCGGAATCAACCATGGGTAGAATTTCAGAATGGAAGAGTTGGGATCGGCTTTGTGTAATAGACGAAGTCTTGATGACGACAAATGACCTTAAGGTAAGCATCAGCTCAGTCTTTAATGTAGGGTTGATTGTTTTAATTTTATTTTTGTCTTTTTAAGAGTCATACTTTTATTAGGTGTAATATTATTATTATTTTATATTTTTAGTTTTAATTTTGCTTATTTCTTATTTTGACCCCAGAATTTATTCTGTAGTGGAAACTTTTTGTAATTTTTTTTTTCTTGTAGCCCGAATTCAATATCTTTAATACAATCAATTTTTATGTAATATATATATATATATATATATATATATATATATAGCAGAAAAAGAGATTTGGCGGCACCAGTCTGTTGGCTCAGGTGCTATGTCCAAAGGAATGAGCTTTCACCTTCTTATATATGTAGAGAATCGGACAGCACTCCAAGACTTGAAAAAAGTAGAAATCTTTATTCACCCATGTGAAAAATAATTGCAACGTTTCAGCTCACAATCGAGCCTTTCTCAAGGCTTGAGAAAGGCTCGATTGTGAGCTGAAACGTTGCAATTATTTTTCACTTGGGTGAATAAAGATTTCTACTTTTTTCAAGTCTTGGAGTGCTGTCCGATTCTCTCTCTCTCTATATATATATATATATATATATATAGCAAAAGCTGACCTGGCTTACCTGTAAAATTTATTACCTCCATATGAGGAACTACAAATCGCAACGTGTCATTGAAATCAGATATGTTGTAGTTACATCAGTTGGGGTGGGGGGGGATCAGGGGCTCCTCATACACATAGATTGTCATCCAACCCTGTTGAAAGTGGTGGGTTCACTGACAGTAATGTGTGGGGGGGCTTTTAGGTTGTGTTCACTTCTGCGTTGGAGCCTCCATCACAGAATTCCCCAAAAATGGGGGTGCTAAATAGCGTAGCACGCTGCTGTGTTTTGTCTGGTAGCATGAGGGAAAGTAGTAATACCTAAAATGGCATGTAACATTTGTATAAGGCTACATGCACGCAAACGTTGTTTGTTTCCATGTCCGTTCCGTTTTTTTTGCGGATAGGATGCGGACCCATTCATTTCAATGGGTCCACAAAAAACGCGGACAGCACATCACATGCTATCCACATCAGTATGTCCGTTCCGAAGCCCTGCAAAAAAAATAGAACATGTCCTATTCTTGTCCATTTTAGGCATTGTTACAATGGATCCGCAAAAAAAAACGGATGGCATACGGATGTCATCTGTTGTTTGTTTTTTTACGGATTCGCAATTTGCGGACTGCAAAACACATAGGGTTGTGTGCATGTAGCCTAATTTGTATATGGTTGTTGTGATTCGTGTGTTTTATGCCTGCAGCTATCAGCCAGAAATGTGAGTGTTACGTCAGGACATATATGTGGATTTATAGGCTGAGGCTTGTGCTTTGTCCTGGATGTGTGAAGGTGGCGGTGTGTTGTCTGGGTTTAGGTTACATCATTGTCTTAGTAAACATGAACAGAAAGGCCTCTGTTTGTATTTTTTTTTACGGATCCCAGTGACTCATTCGAGAAGGTCGAAGCCCATTGGAATGTTTGGAGTTCCAATGGAATTTGGGCTCAAGTCTGGAAAGATCTCAACAGAAGACCTCTCACTAGTCCGTAATAATCTTCTTCTCTTATCTGGTGGGTGAGAACCAGTATGGCCACCCAGTGTCGGACTGGGGTACCTAGGGCCCAGCTGTAAATTTTATTTTGGGGGCCCACTGTATGGATACATTTAAATATAATAAATAATCTAACAAGTTTTTTTTTTTTATAAACATAGGCTGGTTGAGGTGCTGTACATTGAATATATGTATGTAGTGCAGTAAGTCTAATGTGTCATGTGCCAGGGAGTGAGAGACTATGGGCCCACCTTGCTCAGGGGCCCACCGGGGGATTCCCCTGTACCCTTGTGGGCCAGTCCGAGCCTGTGGCCACCGTTTCAGCGTTTCTGGAAAGCAAAAACTTCCAAGTTATGTACTTACATTTGACCAGGGGTCTGTGAAAGCCGAGTGACAACCCCCCTGCGAAAGAGTAGGACACACAGGTCTTCACAAAGAACAGATATGGTTGAATAGAGTAATATGTCTGTGTTAGGCTACATGCACACGACCGTATGTGTTTTGCAGTCCGCAAATTGCGTATCCGCAAAACACGGATGGCGTCCGTGTGTGTTCCGCAATTTGCGGAATGGCACAGACAGCCATTGATATAACTGCCTATTCTTGTCCGCAAAACGGACAAGAATAGGACAGGTTATTTATTTTTTTTGCGGGGACACAGAGTGCTGTCCGCATCTTTTGCGGCCCCATTGAAGTGAATGGGTCCGCATCCAAGCTGCCAAAACTACGGCCCGGATGCGGACCATAACAACGGCCCTGTTTCCGTGTCCATTCTGTTGTATTTGCAAATAGGATGCAGACCCATTCATTTTAATGGGTCCGCAAAAAATGCAGACAGCACACCGTGTGCTGTCCGCATCCGTATGGCCGTTCCATAGCCCCGCAAAAAAAACATAACATGTCCTATTCTTGTCCGTTTTGCAGACAAGGATAGGCATTGTTACAATGGATCCGCAAAAAAAACAGATGCCATACAGACGTCATCCGGATCTGCAATTTGCGAACCGCAAAACACATACGGTCGTGTGCACGTAGCCTAAGTAGAGTGATTATGCGTGCAGTTGTATTACGGATTAGTGTTGGAAGGATCTGTAATATGGCACTTATATTAAGGCCTCTTGCACACAACCGTATAGCTTTTTCTGTATTTTGCGGTCCATTTTAAACGGATCCGTTTTTCAGTTTTTTTTGTTTCAGTAGTGTTTCCGCTTCCGTTCCATTTTGCCGTTCCATTTTTCCGTTTGTGATCCGTTTTTTTGCGGATAGCAAACGGAAACATACAATAATGTTTAAACAGTAAGTACATAAAAAAATTGGGCTGCGCATAACATTTTCAATAAATGGTTCGGCAAAAACGGAACGGATACGGAAGAAATACGGATGCATTCCGTTTTTTTGGGCGGAACCATTGACTTGAATGGAGCCACGCAACGTGATTTGCGAGCAATAATAGAACATGTTCTATCTTTGAACGAAACGGAAATACGGAAATGGAATGCTTATGGAGTACCTTCCGTTGTTTTTGCGGACCTATTGAAGTGAATGGTTCTGCATACGGACCACAAACGGAACACAAAACTAAACCGTTTGTGCTGCAAGAGGGCCTAAGGAGGTAGAATACTCATGCCTCAGCATACTGAGTGCCTACAGCTCAGGAATACAGATCTGTCAGGCCATGCTGGGGCAGTGCTGTGTGCAATGGTCCATGATAATGCCACTAGGGGGCATCTTACTTTCAGTGGACTTTGACAGGTATCCTAGGGTCAATATAAAACAATTCTGCTATTTCAAACATAACGTGACTAGGTAGTCACATCCTACCTCAATGAGATAAGTCCAACGTACTAGGACCTAGTACCTTGACCTATCTCATTGACCTTTTAGAGAGATTTTTCCTAGATAGATAGATAGATATATCCATGGTATATCGTTATCCACCACCCCAAACCATTGCTACATGACTAATTCCATGGTCCATAGCACACCCTGGAAAGGGTTAAAGTGACGGCGGCAGCAGTTCTCATTAGCAGACAGTCACAGGCATGACACCGGCTGCGGCGCACTCCTCCCTGCCCACTGCATGCAAATATGCGCTGCCTGTTTCTCTTAAAGCTACAGTGCCAATTTCCAACCAGAAGAAGGGGAAAGGAGCAAGGAATGTGATTGCCATGACTTCAGTAATACCCAGGGCAGCAATGCAATCTGCTTTATTGACTATTGACTCTGCCTGAGTGTTGACACAAGGCTTTCATCCTCCTCTCAGTAAGATATGGGATTTGATATTCATGGTAAGGGAGAGGAGGCGAGGAGGTTTGGCTCATTCCCCGCGCTAGAGGCAGCTGTGCAGCATTGTACATGAAGCAGTATGGTATTCAGTCTGTTATTGGAGACGGCCTTCCAGGTAGAGGTGAGTATGTGCTTCTTCATAGGGATGTGCGGCTTTTTATTGTGCTTGTTGGATTATGGGTTTTGGTTGTTCGTAAGGAGAATAATTCTGCAGGACTGGTAGGAGGTGGAAGAACAACCATTCATTTTCCTCAATCATCATCAATAGATGTGAATTATTATTACTATTATTTGTATCAGCAGCCATGATAATATGCTCATGCCTCATTACTAGTATTAAAGTATTGTTACTAGTCTTATTATTATCAAAAGACATTTTTATTGGACTATTGATGTTAGATATGCGCAATTCAATAAAATGTTGCGAAATATTGTTAGCATTTCTTATGAGATCTTAATTCCCCTCGTAGTTACAGAAGTCTAGGAAGGTGAGATATGAGGTGCTGTTTGAGTGGACCCTACAACACTGGGTGGTCACTGGTCCTTTACTTTCCCCAGGTCATGGTTGTACAACATTATTTTTGATACTTCAACCCTGCAGAAGCCAATATCAGTTCTCCAAATACACCCCATATCTCAGCCTTCCGGATCAGAAATGTAAATAGGGTTGGCGTGGATATTAAATTTGACCATTTTGACGTGGACGAAATTAAGCCTCATTTTAACTTTTGTATTATGACCACAAGACTGGGACCCTAAAGGTTCTCTTGAGCCGATCTTGTATGGTCCTGTGTTCAGTTGGTTCAAAACACTGGGGATCCAAGTGTAATATAGACATTAACATGCGTCCAGGGGGTTTGGGCTTAGTGGCCTGTTTATTATGGATTGATGTTAGAAAATGACTACTATTTCTATTACTATTGTTATCTTTCAGATTTATATAACCTGCATGTATCCCTAGAATAATAATTAGTATTAATAAGAATATAAATACTATGCGGCCGTTACATTATTTTTTTTTCAATTTTACATTGTTTTACATTGTTATTTATCATTTGTTATGTTATCATTTTATTATACTTTCTATTGTTAATTGTCAGCTGGTACAGTTAGGGCTCTTGCACACGACCACGCCTTGTATGGCGGTCCGCAAATTGCAGATCCACAAAACACGGATGCTGCCCGTGTCCGTTCCGCAATTTGCCCATAATAGAAATGCCTATTCTTGTCCGCAAAACGAGAGAAGAATTGGAAATGTTCTATTTTTCTTGTATATAGTGATGATAGCGTCAGCCTCGGAGAATAATATTGTTTTTTGTTCTCCTTTTTTGCTCAGGCTCCAGGGAGAAGAAGAAAGAATATGAATGAATTCCTTGGGGATGCCAGTATTCCCTTGCAAGAGCCTCTCCAGAATTCCAGCTTCTCACTGCCGAACAACGACACCTGGAAGAACAGAGCTGCCAGTAGATTTAGCGGCTTCTTTGGAACTGGTACTACCGGGCCATTTGGAAAGGTGATGTTTGTTAGATTTTTGTTATTATGTATGCAATATAGTGCTTTTATCTATCTATCTATCTATCTATCTAATCAATATATAAAAAACAAGGGCAGCACAGCAAAAGGGAAGTAATGTGGCAGGGTGCCAGCGGCTGTGGGGGCGATCCACCCACCTTACTTACATAATATTATAAATTCCACGGCACATCCAAAAAAACGTGAGTTTTATTCACCAGAAATACAGAAACGTTTCAATCCACTCAGTGGGATCTTTCTCAAGCAATGGTGATTGCTTGAGAAAGATCCCACTGAGTGGATTGAAACTTTGCTGTATTTCTGGTGAATAAAACTCACGTTTTTTTGGATGTGCCGTGGAATTTATCATTCTATCTATCTATCTTTCTATCTATCTATCTATTTTCCTATCTGTCTACCTTATCTATCTACCAATGGCATATCTGCATTATCTGTTCTATGTTTCATCTCTCATCTAACGAGCATTCAGCATCTGACTAATGGTAAAGTGCCGCCCATTGGTGTGCTACCACGTGAATGGAGATTGTGCCAGTGCATTGGACCATCAGGTTGCTGATTGCTAATAGACTGAAATAGAAAAAGAGTCAATGAATCAGTATTAGACACGTTGTGACAAGGGCAAGTTTCAAGTGAAACCAGTCGGGGTCAGGTATCCAGACGCTTCATACAGCTTTCTGAGGGGCTGTCATGTAGAGCAAACATTCCCATGTTTTCTTTAGCTCACAGCATTTGCTCTGGGTGATAGACAACATGTGGGTCACCAGCTGCTTCAGAACTACAAGTCCCAGCATGCGCAGTCACACCCTAATGTGGGCACCTGGATAGATTTATCACATTCCCTGTGTACACAGTCACTGTTTATATAAGTGACTGTTTTTAGGAGAATATACAATTTATATGAACACACAAAATATACAGATGAAGCAGAGCTGATTATGTCTCACAAAGCAGAATCTGACATATCTTATGGCAAAGCTGTGCACACTGGCCCTGTATGACGCACACTATTACACACCTGCAGCCCCTCTATGTGCTGACATATGGTAGCTCCGTACCGCACAGTATTCTCTCGTAGAAGCATCCCTCCACAATGCGCCATGCAGAGAAATATAACATGATATGAAATTAGAGGTACGCAGAGCTAGAGTACGGGCCCATAGATTTTTGGGGGGTAACGGCTGTTTACAACACTGATCCATGGTGTGCATAGAACACTATGATCTTCTAAGTTTGGTTCTTCAGAACATCCAAGGCACACGGGCCCGACCTTATTCATGTCTGGCGGTTAAGCAAATACATGTTTGCTGTTTGTGTCTTATGTAAGTGTGAATGACCTGCGAGGCGTAAATGAGTCTGTCACCCATCCCACAACCTGTATGCAAGGAGAAGTCCTCTCCTCCCACCTGCCTAAGCATTTAAGCTGCAAATGTGTTATTTTATGCAATCAGGTTTTCACACTCTTGAAAACACAGAGTATCATTCCAGAACGCCATATAGCAGACAAAAGAGAAGAGGGATTTTCATAATGAGGAGCAGGGTTTTTCACAGGAATACACATCAGATCATCCTTCCACAGACAATAGGGATAGACGGATAGAGCGACATACGGATAGAGCGACATACGGATAGACGGACATACAGATAGACTGACATACGGATAGGGGAACATAGGGTATAGACAGACATAGATAGTTCCAAATCCAATCAGCACAAGAACAATTTGAGTAGCGGTGTGCCAGCAGCCATTGATATGACCTTTAATCCAAGACAATACAACAAAAAATTCGGCATCGCTCCCAATAGCAGTTCGGATATGTTGTTCTTTAGGGTGGTTTCACATGACGGTTTATGCCTCCTTTGACATATACGTTAGGAAAAAAAGGATACAAAAACACAGCACTTCACGTTCTTGTATCCTGCACAGTCTGGCAAAAAAAAAGTATACTTTTTTTTAATTTTTACAATGCAACTGTATGGTTAACAGCTGCACTGTATGGCATCAGTCTGACGTTTAACGTATACGTTTTTTCTATATGGTAAATGGATGGGAAAAACGTGATGTGAACCCAGCCTAAGTCACGAGACCACCACGTTTCAGTCCTATTACTGGGCTTTAGAAAGTTCCAATAAGAGCACTGAGATGTTGCGGTCTCTGGTGAATAAAAGACAACATATTTGAATTGCTATTGGGAGTGCTGCAGAATTATTTTGTGATAGATAGATAGATAGATAGATATGAGATAGATAGATAGATAGATAGATAGATAGATATAGATAGATAGAGAGATGGATAGATATGAGATGGATAGATATGAGATGGATAGATATGAGATGGATAGATATGAGATGGATAGATATGAGATGGATAGATGATAGATATGAGATACATTAGATAGATAGATTGATAGATGATAAAAAGATAGATAAATACATCCTTAAATCAATGTAGCATTTTTATTTTATTCTTTTGTTATTAGTAGGCCTGGACCTGTACGTATTTAGAATTATCTGTGGCCCCTGTATACTTTCCATACTGATCAACGCCAATAAAGAAAACAAAGCTCCAGTCTCAGTAATGCTATTATGCCCGCAGACCCCGGAGATAGATGCCTATTTTATTACTTGGCTGGCCGCATGCTTTTTAGGATCATGTTGCCCTGTCAATATTTGTGAGTTGTACAGATAGCTCCAATTGTCTGAGGCTCACTTAGTGCCCCACCCTCACCCATTCCTACCAGCTGTGGTCTTTCAATTAAAACCTCATGGGCTTTGCCAAGTGTCCAAGCACGAGCCACAGTAACGGTCAAACAAAGAAGGGAATCTTCTTGGTTCTAAAGTGTCACGACCCCCTGCTAATCTCATTGGCATCTCATTTACATACATTAGCAGCAGTCTGGAGAGCGGGTACTCAGACCTTCCATATATAAGATACGGTCGACTTCTTAATTGTAATTTATATGCCACCAGCTGCCAGGAGCACGAGCGGAGGGAGATTCAAATGACTTGGGGGCAATCCTGGTATCTTCTGCCTTTGTTATATCCTGGGACATATGTTTAACCTCATGATCCCTGGAATACGCTGGCCTGATTTTATTCTACGCCTCTTCTATACTGACCAGTATGAATACTTTATGTCCTTTCTATAGGAGATCGATAAGATGGAACAATTGGAGAGCAAACTGCACTCGTACAGCATGTTCGGACTTCCCAAACTTCCACAACAGTTGTGCTTCGATCAGGATTCTTGGGAGGAGGAGGAAGATGACACAAATCTCAGCCTGGAAGACAGCTGGCAGGAAATCATTGATGTTCCCGAGGTAAAATACTAAGAAGGAACCTATTGGGAAAGATGATGACATTACCGAGGCATGGGGCAGATAGTTTCTCTTGGCTCAGCGATGTCACATCCGAATAAATCATTTGTTTTGTTAGTAATAGGTTTTATCATAGAATATATCAGTATCATAGAAATGTATAATTACTAGTATACTACTTAATGAGGCCTCATGCACACACCCGTATCTGTTTTGCGAATCCACAAAATACAGATGTGGTCCATATCCCATCCACATTTATTATCAGACCTTCGTAGAGTTCGTAGTCTGCATTTTGCCAACATATTTTATTTGATCCGTGTGCTTTTCTCATCCATATGTTTGTTCTGCAAAAAGATCGAACATGTCCTATACTTGGCCGCAAAATGCAGACCATGTGTACATTGAAGTCAGTGGTTCGGCAAAAAATCTAAATGCAACACAGACTGTGTCCATATTGTGCAGATCCTTAATTTGCAGACTGCAAAATACATACAGTCATGTGCATGAGGCCTAATGCTGTAATAATAAGAGGCCCGATTAATATTATGCTTTCAGCAAATAAAGGTTGGTTGATTGCTTAATTAAAAAAGTTGTATCAATTCTTCATGGTTTTCAAGATCTCTGCTTTCTGTCATTCCATAGGAACCTCATTGTAAAGATCTGTCATGTGATAATCACACAAATGAATGAATCGGAGCTATGTCTTGTAATGAGCTGCGTGATCAACACATGACAGGACAGATTTATTCACCGGAAGTAAACAGTGGAGGTTCCTCTTGAAAGCAGAGATCTTGAAAATCATGAGAGATTGATACAGAAGAGTACTGTAGATTGGAACCTCATATAGCTTGTCTTTATGTAATGAATAACCTTTGAAATTGTAATACCCCTTTAATTATGTTCAGGGGTTGAGACTTGAAACCTTTCTTCCATAAGGTCTCAAGCACATGGCAAATATGTCACCATATTGTGTCTCCATGAGGCACCATATGTTGGTGGAGCCAGCTTTATATGGACATGGTACACAGAATGGGTGATGAAAGTATGAGCAGTGATCCCTGAGCTGAACGTGGCAGAGATCACAATGTCCTCCAAACCTGTGGTCTTGTCAGATAATCCAGATGAGTCCTTCCTTACCTTTCCTCTTGACTCGAGATATTGATGAGTGGCTCCAGATGACCATCTTTGAACAAAAAAGACCTGAAAAAACTCTTGCATTACTGGGTGTTGGAGCTCTATCCCCTGTATTATTCCACCCTTGGGTCATAAACCAGAGTCTGAACGGATGGCACCATCTCACAATGGTTCTTTAGAAATGAATATAAAAGAACCATGTGAACCGAGGGGAGGCTCACATAGCTGTAGGGCTTTGGTGGTGGGGCCCGATCTGCTGGTCTAGGCTCTAGAGGTGATTTGTAGCCTTTGGTTCTGCTTACACCGAACATCATGCTGACCATTGTTCTGTGTTCCTGCAGACTTTATCAAGACGCCAGTGTCACCAGCAGGAGGCCATATGGGAGCTGATCCACACCGAAGCCACATACATCAAGAAACTGAAGGTCATAACAGATGTGAGTAGATAGAGATCTCATTTCTCCCATGTACACACATTAATACGCCTAGACATAATATACTGTATAAATACTAGACACATACTATGCCCCTATACATACAGTACATATACCATACAGATATACATGCAGTACATATAGTATACCCTCATGTGTACAATGCTAATATACAAACTGGTGTAAAGTAGAAAGGAGGTGTCCTAAAAATGAAAGGTGGAATCTAATTCATTGCTATGGCAACTAAGCCAGTTCTACTTTACACCAGTTTGATAAATTATCCCAATAGTACTTATACAGTACATAATATACATGTCCTACATACTATAACTATATACATATATACTCTACATATACAAATGAACATATACGTTTCCCTATACATACACACAGAGATACACATGATAATCTAATAATACAATATACATTACAAATAAATACATTCATATACTAAGAGAGAGAAAATTCTAAACATACATACCTACGGTATATTGTACAAATACTACACCATACCTGTCCAGAAGGTGTCATTTATCCCATACACTTATAGTATACCCCTACACATATAACATACATGTACACATACAGTATATAGATCATAACTTATTGTATGTGTATATAATATGGTACCAAAAAAGCTTACATCTCACACATCTTGTACTTACAGCTGTTCCTGTGCTGTCTACTCAATCTACAGGAATCCGGATTACTGTGCGAGGTAAGACTGAAGACATTCATGATTAGTGTAGTTATTGATGTTTTACATGTATTGCATATGGCGCACAGTTACTTCTGAGGAAAAAGAATTGCATGCGGTCTTGTGACTAACTTCTTCACATAGGTAATCATTGCCGTGACCAGGGTTGCCGACTGTCCAGAAATTTCTTGACAGTCCGAGAAAATAGGCGACTTTTTTCCTGTGTCCAGGAAAAATAATAGACGTGTCCGTGATTTTTTTTTATGCTTTTGATGCTTGACTAGATTATTTTGGTGGTAATTATAATCATTTTACAGCTCACATAAAATGCTGGTAACGAGTTCTTATCAGTATATTGAGCTATAGGCATTTATTACTTATCATCTTTATCATTCATTATCGTTTTGGGCTACTTTCACACTCGCGTTTTGGCTTTCCGTTTGTGAGATCCGTGATGGGCTCTCACAAGCGGTCCTAAACGGATCAGTTTTGCCCTAATGCATTCTGAATGGAAAGGATCCGCTCAGAATGCATCAGTTTGCCTCCGATCAGTCTCCATTCCGCTCTGGAGGCGGACACCAAAACGCTGCCTGCAGCGATTTGCTGTCCTCTTGACAAAACTGAGCCAAACAGATCAGGCAACCCTGACCGTAACTGTGATTCTACAGCTCTTTCAAATGATCGCCCACCCCTTCCCCAAGTCATACGCTGTCCCATAAAGCGCGTTTCAAGCTCATTTCTATTATTCTATCCCTGTTTGTGTCAGGTGGAACCAGACAAGCTGTTCAGTAACGTGCAGGAGATCATTCAGCTTCATCGAACTCTCTGGGCCAATGTCATGGTGCCTGTTCTGGAGAAGACTAGGAAAATCAAAAGTCTGCTGAACCCCATGGACTTCCAGAAAGGATTCAAAATGGTAATTTAAATAAATAGTGTCACCATATAATACTGTAAATGGTGTCAGTGCAGCCAGCCCGGAAGAAGGGGTGGAGGATGGGAGTAGTCATTTTGGTCCTCAGGGTGTTAGTAGTAATATCCCCCTCTGGCCCTTCCCAGGGCCGTGCAGTGATTGGAAGGCGCACCCTTTCTTCCCTCGGAGCACCTCCTAGTCTTGGGGCCCCTGCCTGGTGGTGATTGGGGTGCCCTAGATGTTAAATGTTTTGGCAGGGTGCAAGGGAGGAGCTAGGAGGAAACATTTGTTCCTTTTAACCTCTAATATGATTTCTTCTGATTCTTCCTGCAGTTTGAGTCTCTTTTTAAGCCGTACATCAGATATTGTATGGAAGAGGAGGGATGTATGGAATATATGAGAAATCTGCATCGGGACAATGAATTATTTCGGGCGTATGTGACGGTGAGTTTTTATATCCTGTTAGAAGAACATTTTTTTCGAATACTTCTCACAGCTGACGGTTTGCTACAATCCAATCCTGAGGTAAACACATCAACACCACAAATCTCTCTCCGGTAATGCACTTTAGGCCGAATGTCACATATAGCTGTGTGAGCAGGACAAGGGTGGGTTATTAACCGCTAGATGTAAATTAGGATGACAGTAAAGTGATGGCACTCCAGCTGTGGGGAAACTCTGACTCCCAGCATTCATTTCTATGGAGTTCTGAGAACAGCCAAGCAAGTGTGCACCTTGGAAGTTGTAGTTTTACCATGGCTGGAATGCCGGAGGTTAAGTCAGAGCAAATAAAAATTAGGGGAGATTTATCAAAATTGTTGTAAAGTAGAACTGGCTTAGTTACCCATAACAACCAATCAGATTCTACCTTTTATTTTTCACAGCTCCTTTGGAAAATGAAAGGTGCAATCTGATTGGTTGCTATGGGCAACTGAGACAGTTTTACTTTACACCAGTTTTGATCCATCTCTCCCTAATGTGTTTTTGCCTGTACACCACACATTGAGGTGACTGGGCACAGTGTAATGCTTGTTTTATCCTATGGTGGCGCTGCCACATCTCCTCCCAGACCTGGGGTTTAGCTGGAGAGGACACATTGTAATATGGTGAGTGTCAAGGGAACCTTCTAACAGTTTTCCATAGATCAGAACCTCCTATAAGGCCGCATGTACACGGCCACATCCATTTTTGCTGTCCGCAAATTGCAGATCCACAAAACATGGATACGGGCTGCATGCATCCCGCCTTTTCCCCTTCTGCATGCGCCGCAAAAGGGACAAGAATAAGACATGTTCTTTATTTTTTGCGTGGCCGCTGAACGGACATATGGATGCGGACAGGACGCAGTGTGCTGTCCACATCTTTTGTGGTCCCATTGAAATGAATGGGTCTGCATCCAATACGCAAAAAATGTATATCGGATGCGGACCAAAACTACGGTCGTGTGCATGAGGCCTTATGGTGATGGGTTTTGTATTTGCAGTGGGCCGAGAAACACAAGCAGTGCAACCGTTTGAAGCTGAGCGACATGCTGGTGAAGCCACATCAACGTCTCACCAAGTACCCCCTGCTGCTCAAGTCAATCCTAAAGAAAACGGACGACCATCAGATCAGAGAGTCCATCATCACTATGGTACGTTATGTGCCTCAGATCCGATGATGAGTATTTCCATCTCATTGGCAGTAGTATACAGTATATTGAGGTCTAAAATGAGGTGTTATGTCGTACTATAGATAAACTCAGTGGAGCGTTTCATCAATCATGTCAACTCCCGAATGCGCCAGCGGCAGGATCAGCAGCGGCTGGTGGCCATCACCAGTCGCATTGACTCATACGAAGCCGTGGAGAGCAGTTCTGATGAAGTAGATAAGGTGAGAAATGAGTGATGTCGCCCACGGTATATGCCCCATTGCCATGGGCACCAGCCCCTTTTATTTGTCCTTTATGTTATTTTATATTATTAATCTAACTAATATTTCATATTTTTCAATGTTAGATATTAAAGGAATTCTGTAAGTTAGATTTGACGGCGCCCATGATTGGAACATCCCTCAATGATACCCGACAACTTCTGCTGGAAGGAAGCCTCAAAATGAAAGAAGGGAAAGACAGCAAGGTGCAGAGCTTACACTCTAAAATCTATACATGATAGCCATACTAATCGATTAAAAGGGGTGTCCAACGAGAATGGCAAAATGGCAAGAGAATAGAAAAAATGGCGCCCCCTGCTGGTTTTGGTTAATGCCTTCACTCTCCAGCATCCTGGGATAAATGGGTCAAGGGATTGTTATGTTTCTCCCACCATTACCGACTTTCCCTCTGGTTACTATCTCCTTATTAGTTGCCAATGGTTCTGGTAATTATGAATTCTAATGATCTGACCATGACAAATCAACCAAATGTGTTTTTACTTACAGATGGATGTTTACTGCTTCCTGTTTACGGATATTTTCCTCATCACAAAACCAGTTAAGAAAGCAGAGAGAACCAAAGTTATTCGACAGCCGTTACTGGTGGACAAGATCGTCTGTAGAGAACTTAAAGACACAGGTGAATAATTATTGCAGTATTATTTTTGAACACTAGATGGTGTAGGCGCACCCTCAATCCATTCCTTTTCTGTATATTGTACCATGCTTGATAACTCAGCCGCTGCTTTTTGTTGCTGGTGGTTAATAGTATTTGCATGTCCGTCTTCTTTGGGTCTGAAGCTTTTGTTTGCATGCTGTAAAGCAGATGTGTTGCCAGGGAAAAGGTAAATATTAACTCAGTGTGGATGCGCTGACTATTGTTTGTCTACCATGCACATTAAATGGAGGGGAAATAACCTGTAATGGCTGTAAATAAATACAGGTCAGGTTATAGTGCAGCTGTCGTCGTGAATATTACCCTATGCAATGCCCCAATCCAGACCAGAGAGTCATTTAATTCCCCTCTCTTGCTCCTTTACGATTTTGAGGCAGAGATAGGAAAACCTTTTATCCAGTCACGTCAGCACAGAGTATTTCTAGAAGTGACCGCACTGATCTTAATGCATCCCCTTCTTCTATCTCCATTCAGGTTCCTTCCTGTTAATCTACTTGAATGAGCTCAGAAGTGCAGTTGGCGCCTATACTTTTCAAGCCAGTGGTCAGTCGTTGTGCAGAGGATGGGTAGAAGCCCTTTATAATGCACAGGTAAGTGAAAATAACGGTCACGTTGCCTTGTAGAGAGAGAATACAGGGGTCTTCAGACTTCACTCCACAGCAAACCACTGAGGACAAAATATTTCATTGTGTTTTGTATAAAACAATGAGAAACCCCCAGGTATTGGATTATATTGACAGATACAATGAAGTGGACATTACGCAATACCTAAGACAACCCTGTGGTGGTGCTGCTGCCCATTGTTCTGAATCTTGACGCTCTGCAAGTCAACTCTGTCATGAAAACAAACTATTAATTGATTGTTATAACATGTCCCATAGAACTTGCTACAGAGACTGCGTCAGGAGCATGCACAGAACCAGCAGCAGGTATCTCACCTGCCGGAAGAGGAAGAAGAAATGGAAAGTGGGACATCCGCAGCCAGTTCCCCAACGATTCTGCGACGAAGCAGTGCTGACATGTTGCATAGGTAAGAGACCTATTTACCTAAAGGGATTGTCCACTAAGGACAATGCTTTCTTGTTAGAAGAAGCTGATCAAAAGGTACATTAACATAGTAACATAGTACATAAGGCCGAAAAAAGACATCTGTCCATCCAGTTCGGCCTGTCATCCTGCAAGTTGATCCAGAGGAAGGCAAAAAACAAACAAACTGTGAGGTAGAAGCCAATTTTCCCCACTTTAGGGGAATAAAAAATTCCTTCCTGACTCCAATCAGAATAACTCCCTGGACCAACGACCCCTCTCTAGTAGCTATAGCCTGTAATGTTTTTACACTCCAGAAATACATCCAGGCCCCTCTTGAATTCCGTTATTGTACTCACCATCACCACCTCCTCAGGCAGAGAGTTCCATAGTCTCACTGCTCTTACCGTAAAGAATCCTCTTCTATGTTTGTGTACAAACCTTCTTTCCTCCAGACGCAGAGGATGTCCCCTCGTCACAGTCCTGGGGATAAATAGATGATGGGATAGATCTCTGTACTGACCCCTGATATATTTATACATAGTAATTAGATCTCCTCTCAGTCGTCTTTTTTCTAAAGTGAAACACCCTAATTTTGATAATCTTTCAGGGTACTGTAGTTGCCCATTCCAGTTATTACTTTAGTTGCCCTCCTCTAAACCCTCTCCAGCTCTGCTATGTCTGCCTTGTTCACAGGAGCCAAGAACTGTACACAGTACTCCATGTGTGTCCTGACTAGTGATGTGTAAAGTAGTAGGACTATGCTCTTATCACGGGCATCTATGCCCCTTTTGATGCAACCCATTATCTTATTGGCCTTGGCAGCAGCTGCCTGACACTGGTTTTTGCAGCTTAGTTTGCTGTTTATTAAAATTCCTAGATCCTTTTCCATGTCAGTGTTACCGAGTGTTTTACCATTTAGTATGTACGGGTGACTTGCATTATTCATTCCCATGTGCATAACCTTACATTTGTCAGTGTTAAACCTCATCTGCCACTTATCTGCCCAAGCCTCTAATCTATCCAGACCGCTCTGTAGTAGTATACTGTCCTCTTCAGTGTTAATTACTTTACACAGTTTAGTGTCATCTGCGAAAATTGATATTTTACTATGCATTGCAACTTGCAACTGGAATGTGGAAGAATTCAGCCAGAAGTGCTTCATATCTCTGCAGTGCCACCAACAGGGGGAATGAGACATTACATAGTTTCTATTAGAAGAAGTGGGCTGTCCATGTCAATTGATATTCTTACATAATGGTTCATAATCTTTTTGCATTAGAACATATATTGTGTAGACTGTTATAGGTGGCATTCATATGTTCCCTAGATGATGAGTACCCTCAGTATTGTGATTATTTGTTAAATTTGTTTTCTTTAACTCTTTGCAGCCAATCAGACAGCTCGACAGAGACAATTTCAGTTGTGGTCATTGATGCCTGTGATGATCTCTCCTCTCCTGAGACTGAACAAGGACCCTTTAGTTCTCAGTCTGATGAAACCTCAATCAGTACCACCACCTCCTCCATCACCCCTACCAAAGACATGTTTGAAAGCATGGAGACTTCAGATGCAAACCCAGTGGTGGATTCTAACTATCTAAAACTGGAGCCAAATACATGTAGATCGTCATCTATTGACAGCGCTTATGGGACCCTCTCTCCAACATCACTGGAGGAGTTTGTAGAACGTCAACAACAAGAAGTGACAGAAGGAGAAAGGGATTCAGTCAGTTCTCAGCGCTCAACGTCTCCAAAACTCAAGAGAAGAACCCCTGTCCAGCTCTTACCATGCAAGTCTAAGGTCTTGAAATCCAAATCTGAAGCCAATCTCCTTCATCTGATTTCAACAGAACCAACAAACCATGATAGTGAGGAAGCTCAGCTCACCCAAAGTAAGAGTCTGTGTGAACTCTTTATGTCACAAAGGCCAGACAATTTCATGGACTCAGAGAACAATAAAATTGTCCTTCCTCGATACGTTTCCCACAAAAGGACTAGCTTGGTGGAACGTTCTTTGAGAACAGCTGAAGAACACTTATCAAAACCCAGGTCTCATTCAGCCTGTACAAGACAGAATGTTGTCAACCTAAGCAGCTGCAGCAGCAGTTCTTCTGACCTTTCGGATGCAGATGAGATACGATTTTCCAAAACTTCTGACGATCCACTTTCAGAGCAGCTTGACTCTCTCCCAGATTTTGAACTAGACTCCCCATCACAGGAATACAGCAGTTCTTACACAGAACAGTATGTGGAGGACAATGGGACAGAGATGGACAATGCTGCTGCACCTGGCTGTGCCAGGCGGACAATGTCAGACCCACAGTCAACCCAGCATAGGAAACTGACTTTGGCCCAACTGTACAGGATTAGGACAACTTTACTCCTTAATTCCACTCTAACAGCCTCGTAAGTCAATCATGATTTTTTTTTCGCAAAACACCAATTCTGTCTCAGTTCTTCACATTATTGGGATCTGGCTTGCTGACAGTGATTGGACATCTGCAGTTTGTTACATTGTATCAGGGCATATGCGTCATCTTGGAGTCCAGAAATATTTGTTCTGCTGCTGTTTACCTAGAGCAGGCATCCTCAAACTGCGGCCCTCCAGCGGTTGTAAAACTAAGACTCCCACAATGCCCTAATGTAAGCTGATACCGGTAGGCTGTTTGGGCATGCTGGGAGTTGAAGTTTTGCAACAGCTGGAGGGCCGCAGTTTGGGGATGCAGTTTGAGGATGCCTGACCTAGAGGATTGTCTATACTGATACATTGTTACAACCTTTAGTTGTGTAGAAGGAGAACTAGCTCATTACAGATGTTATAGGGATTGTCCTTAGGCTACTTTCACACTAGCGTTAATATTTTACTGTATTGAGATCCGTCATAGGGTCTCAACACTGGAAAAAAAAGCTCCAGTTTTGTCCCCATTCATTGTCAATGGAGACAAAACGTAACTGAACAGAATGGAGTGCTCCAAAATGCATGCTGCAGATTGCTTTCTGTCCTGGGATGCGGGGCAAAACCCACAATGCAAGTCAATGGGGACGGATCTGTTTTATCTGACACAATATGACACAATAGAAAAAGGATACGTCCACCTTGACTTTCAGTAGAGTTCATGACGGATTTGTCTTGTCTATGTTAAAGTTAATACAACCGGATCCGTTAATAACAGATGCAAATGGTTGTATTATCAGTTACGGAGGCGTTTTTGCTGGACCCTGCCAGATCCAGCAAAAACGCTAGTGTGAAAGTAGCCTGGGTCATGTTTATTATAATAAATGCTGGGATCCTGTTAGAATAAAAAAAATTATACTTACCATCCCAAACCTCTTCGGTTCCAGTGCTGCCGCTCTGTCTTTCCTGACAGGCTTTGTTGTCCCGACTGCAGATGACATGCCCACATACTGCACATGACCACTGCAGCTAATGACTGGCGTCAGCCTCATGCCATATACTACTGAGGCCAATTATTGGCTGCAGCGGTAATGTGCAATATATGGGCACATCATCGCTGTAGCCAAAGCATTACGTCATAGCTTGGGATGGAGAGGAGCGCCAGCGCTGTATACGAGGGGGCATGTGACTATAATTTTATTTTTATTATATATATATTATAAGTGTCCCTGGAGTTAAAAAAGTAACTTGGCAAAAATCTTTGTCACAAAAATATGAAAGAGACAATGTTCTGATACATACCTGCTTTAAAGGTAGAGTCACCAGCGACCTCCCTATGAAACTGTTTGCACCTGATTAAAATGCTGTTTTTCTTTTCTTGATCTCATTCCCAAGTTATGACACTTTTTCTTAATAAGCAAATTGGGCCTTTGGTGCAATGAGGGCCTCACCGTTGCTCTTGTTGCACCCAAGCCCCACTTCTTTCTGTGACCAGCCCCTCCCTGGCTGCTTTGATTGATAAGGCCAGGCAGTGTCAAAGCAGTAAGGGAGGGGCTGGCCACAGAAAGGAGCGGAGCTTGGGTGTAGCAAGAGCAATGGTGACACCCTTGTTGCACCAAACGCCTAATTTACTTATTTTGCATAGAAAAGGTGTCATAACTTGGGAACAGAGCCTTGGATCAACGTGTGAATCATGTGAATCACAGCTATGTATCTATGCAAACAGTTGACTAGGGAGGTCGCTTGTGACAGATTCCCTTTAAAGGGGTTGTCTCAATACAGACAACCCCTTTTACATCAGCTGCCCTGCAGCAGCTCCTGCTTGCTAGTGGCTCTTTGCTCTGGCCTGTAGATGCCGAGGTTCCTCTGTGCCATCCATATCTCCTTATAGGACATGTGGACAGGAATTGTCCTTGTGAGGGAACCCCTTGAAAGCCTTCTTGGGTGCTCTCTGCCCTTAGTTCAGTGGCAATAAGGCCTTGAGGTAATCTGATAGAGACAGGTTACAAGGGATGCCTTCCCTATATTAGACTGCTAGATTGCTAAGGTAGTTTTTTCCCCTAGCAACCAGTCTGTCAGGCATGTTTATAAGTTTAGTTTGCTTAAAAGAAATGAATGAAATAATGAATGTTCTTCACTGGACCCAATGGTGTTGTTTTTGCTCTGTGGTTTTTTGGGGTTACCTGACCAAGCATCCCTTCTAAAACTGAAGCTGGTATTGGTCAAATGGATCAGCAGGGCTGCTTTCTGCAGGAAATAATGAACACCTATGAGTGACGCCTACTAACATACGCTGATGTCTTTTGTATTTTCAGGGAGGTGTAATACATTGGAACAGGAACACATTGACAGTAGAAGTGGCATTTTCTGAGCAGATGTCTATGGATTACCACGTGGCGGGAGGGCACAGAGGTCCACGTTTAGGTCTGTGTGTGCCGCTGTTGGTCCGGATAGTTGGGAGAAACTGGATAATTGTCAGACATTTGCAGAAAATTCCCTTCGGCCCCCGAGAAATGCATCTTGTTTGCACTTTGAGCAATAAAGAACTTTTAATCTGAACTTCCAGGTGAGAACTGTTATGGCAGAGAGCGATGCCATAGAGCGCAACTGGACGTGTGCCTCCTGGATGGATCCCAAGTGTTGTGAGGACCAAGCGGATCCGACCTCGTCTTTAATTATGCATACAGTGGACTCTTATATTGCTTTCATGTTTTACATACTGACCCCTGCCACTAGGAGATGTCGGCTAGATCTGTCTATTAGCACAGCTCGATGTAACGAAACGTTTACTAAGCTGCACGTCTGACAACATGATCGAAGGGACAATGTGACGCTCCTGTAAATTAGAGGGATATTACAAGTCACCACGACTTGTATGGGGAAACAGAACAAACGGTGGCACTGGCCCAATCAGCCAGTCATCTGTGATTCTCCTGGTCTTCATCAGCCATGGAGTCTAGTTGAGTCTTGTGACTATTTAAAGGGTTGGTCTAGTTTTGACGTTCCTCAATCAATTGATTGCTTGTAGCACCATCTGTAGGTAAACTGTGCTGTGTCCAGCACTGTTGTTGGCATTGGATGACATGGATGCCCATTGATTACAATGGGCACCTTTTAATGCTTATGGTGCCCATGCATATTAGATGTAAGTGGGTCGAAATTGTTGATTTCAGGGGGGGGGAGGGGGAGCAGCCAACTCCCCTCCATTAGTAGATGGGGAAAGAAGGATCAGACATGTTAGATTTCTGGCACTGAGCTTGCTGAATATCTGGCAGAAGTATATTTCCCTTTCCCCATTGAGGACACATGCATGCACTGCCAAAGGAGCAATAGTTTTGGGGAGAATTGGTGTTCAGCCAAAAGCCATCTAAGGTGGCTTTAGTCACTAGGAGACAAGGTTAAAAGATCATTATTGTAGGACCTGAAGGGGTGGTGCTTAACATAAGCATTCCAAAAACAGCAAAGAAAGATGCTTTGTGTCATGCTCCGCCCCCTCAGCTCGTGCCACAATCAAAATACATTGTGTGATTTCACAGCAAAGCGTTCCCATGCTACAAATATCTCATGGGGTGAATCATTTTCAGATTCATAATCCAACCTAAGTGGACATCCCCTTTAATTATTATCACGAGGCTGCAGACGTACAGCTTAGAGTAAGTAATTCTTAATGATGAGCAAAGGGGCGATGACATCACCAGTTATAACGGGTGACATCAGAACTCTAGATGGAATGTAATGCAGTCTATATCTATGTTACCATAGGGCGTGTATTATACAGAGATGCCCCGCCTGTATATACATTGAGAAACGGGTTCCCTTGAAAGCTTCTGTATGTGACCAAAGTTGGACATCTAAGTCCGATTCATATGTAGATAAGAACGTCTTACGACTTTCAGTTTGCTTGTGTTGCTGACCTTACAGCCTCTCCAAGCCAGACCACATCCTGTCACTCCATTTAAAGGATGCGTTGCTAGTGTTTAAGTAAGTGAACCCCCCTGCTCCGTATGGAGGGGGGAATGTCTTTTTCGATAGATTTTGTATGGCAATGGAAAAGATGTACAGTGACAGTATTATGCTTCCCAGACATGGTGCTTGCCAATGTTTAAATTATTTCTTCTATTTTTTGTTGTTGTTACATTATTTAAACTCCTAAGGGCACTTTATTTGTAAGATAATTTGTAGTTACAGTACCCAGTACTCAGAAGAGACCAGTAATCTGTACATAACCTAGTATAGCATGTCAGACGTCATGTCATAAATAGCTTTTACTGACATATGTTCTTAAATAATCTAATTTCCTAACAGGCACCAGTCATCTTCACCCATATAGGCGGCCATTTTGCAAGCAGAACCACAGTAAGCGTGTGAGCTTTAAATTCAGACTAAATATATGGTTAAATGGGGTTACCTGAGCTTTTTTTAGTTTTTCTTTCTTTCAGAAACAGCGCCCCCCCCCCCCCCCCTGTCCTCAGGCTGTGTCTGGTATTGCAGTTAGTTCCAAGTTACTTGAATGGAATGGAGTTGCAATACCAACATAAAAAAACAACAGATTTCTGATAGCCCCTTTATGACGTTTGACATTTTTTTTTCATGTTTGAAGCTAATTTTCAAAATGGCCGCCATGTAGGTGATACAGTTTCATTATAACTTAGGTTCCACATTATAGCGCATTGTCATGTAACCCCCATCCGTACAATTGTACACCGCGTACCCCGGCAGGGTAATTTTTTATTTATTAAATATATATTACTTCTTTAAAGTGGTATAATTTTTTGTATTATAAAAAAATATAGGTGAACAGAGTTTTTTCCTAATAATTTGGAAATAAAATTGTAAATGTAATAAAATGTTTGTAAATGTCGTGATCTGTGGTGGTGCTTAATTTCATAAAATAATAATAACGTACGGAATTGGCATCCTGTGGACTGCAGCATAAATGCGTGACATCACTGGACTGCTGTCCTGGAAAGGACCTCGACCACCAGATGAAATAATCCGAGCACTGTTCTGAAAGGACATAATGTGAGCAGCTGAAATTATGAGGAGGCAAAGATAAGCACAGTGACTGTAATTGTTAGGTGACTTAGGGTGTAACTGTTATAGGGGCACTCAGAATGTTACTAATATGGGGGCACTATGGCTCTCACTGTTATGGGCAGGTCAGGATGTTTCTGGTATTGGGATACTCAGCATGATGCTGTTATGGGGGTGTGTCTGCCACTGTTATAGGAGCACTCATGCTCTTACTGTAGGGTATTGTTACTATTATGGAGGTACTATGGCAGTGACTGTTATAGGGACACTGTGGCTGTCACTGTTATGGGAGCACTCGTGCTCTTACTGTGGGGTATTGTTACTATTATGAAGGTACTATGGCAGTGACTGTTATAAGGACACTGTGGCTGTCACTGTTATGGGAGCACTCGTGCTCTTACTGTGGGGTATTGTTACTATTATGGAGGTACTATGGCAGTGACTGTTATAAGGACACTGTGGCTGTCACTGTTGCTGTCACTGATATGGAGGTACTGTGGTGTTCACGGTTATGGAGGCACTCAGGATATTATAATAAATGAGGGTGCTATGGATATTGCATATCACTCTCATAGTTGTACTGTGGCTGCAGTGTCGCATTGGGGTTCCTGGGGCCCACCAGAGGAAATTATTCTTGGGGCCCAACCTCTATATCATTGATAGAGTCTAACAGGTGTTAATCAAAGAAATAGACCCTAGTGGCCGGTGACTAACTCCAAAGTCAGCCAAATAGGTTTTCTTCTTCTGGACCTTTGGAGCCCACTGGAGAAACCTGGAATACTGGTGGGCCAGTCCAACCTTGTGTGGCTGTCACAGGTATGGGGGCACTGTGGCTGTCATTGTTATGGGAGCACTCAGAATGCTACAGTTATGGAGGATTGATGGCTAATTACACAATATCCTCTACTGGGTCTACAAAGTACCCATACTATTCAGTACTCACCTTATCTGGGTAGCAGAAGAAGAGGCAGCAAGGAAGCACAATATAATTAAAAGGAGATACAGATATCTTTGTATTAAGCCCATGTTGTTGTTTTTTATATTTAATCCTTGAGTGCCTCTTCTCTGAATGGTGCCCTGGGCAAAGGCCTAGTTTGCCTACTCTGGCCTCAGTCACCGTCCCTGACACAGATTTTCTCGTGAACACTATGACATACATATTCTTCTATAAAAATCACTCAGTGGTTTCAGAAGTTGCTGATTATCTATGAGGAAAATCATGGTAATGACTTGCAATGCGCCACCACGCCTGCTGACACAGGAACAGGTAGGAACATGTCAGAAAAACCAACACCGCTACAGCATATGAATCCCTCTGTACATCTTGCCACCGCACATAGAGGCCATGTAAAATATGATTCTTCCAGTCTTGTATGCAGAAGAGAGGGATACGCACTGCAAGTGTATTATTGTAACTGGCATGGGGCATGGGATAAGAGGGGGACTGCACTGAACTGCTCTAGATCCATATATGAAGTCTTATACCTGGACTGTAGGGTCTGGGGGGATAATCCTCCTACTTGTGGAGATCACCAAGTTGGTGTATGGAGTCTTATAGGTCAAGCAATGCTCCCTGGGAAACAAGGCATGAGAAGTAGCTCTCTTCCAGGAAGAAGTCTCTCTAGTGCCGCCTATTGGTGATAGCTTCCATAGAAGGGTTTTCCCGGGACTTAATTATTGATGAGCTATCCTCAACTCACCTAAATGGGAGCGGAGATGGAGTAACGCGACACGGCCACAACACAGTGAAACGATATTGTTCTGATCAGGGGGGCCAGCTGGGTGCTGGACCCCCACCAATCTGATATTGAGGACCTATCCTGATAATTCATCATCAACACCTAAGTCCCGCAAAACCCTTTTAACGGACCTTGCAACATGACTAAGGAAACCAGAATCTTCTCCATAAGAAAACTAGAGACCCATCCGCAGACAGCTGCTGCAAGGTTATGCCCGTCATTGGTGCCGGGCAGGGAACTGGTTGGCATAGGCAGCTCTAGGAAGACAGTTTTCATTCTTCTCGGAGAACTACTTTGCACACCTTTTCTTCACAGGGAGCATTCCCTGGCCATATAAAGGAGAAATGTTTTCCCCCAGACCCACATAAAAGGCCCCTCACCCAGCACCCTACTCTGCACTGGTGGGGAAAAACCCTGAAATAGCTCTCTGCGGATGGGTAAATTTTTTATGGAGAAGAATCTGGTTTAGCATGTGTCATTAGACACGCTATAACAGGATCAGCAACCTCCGGCACTCCAGGTGTTCCGAAACTACAACTCCCAGAATGCTCCATTCACTTCTATAGAAGTTAGACGAAGAACAGACGAGCATGTTTGCATGTTAGGAGTTGTAGTTTCACAGCAGCTGGAATGCTAAAGGTTGCTGATCCCTGCGCTAGAAGGTCTGCCCAAAAATTTGGCATTGAGTCATAGGGAAGCTCCCCCAGAAGGTGGCACTAGAGAGTTTTCCTTCTTCCTGGAGGAGAGCTACTCTCTTGACCTGACTGTGTGAAGGGAATTTGGACTTTGTGAAATTACAATTTATTACTGGGGCCCTAAGAGCGTGGTGTAGACCCTGGAATGTGGGTGTCCGACTCCTAGGTTGGGAGTGCGTTATGTGAGAAGGGGCTGGAGGTAAGTGGAAAGTCTCAGACTGAGCATAAAAGTTCTCCAAAACCCTGATGCCCTCTTCCACCTGAGTCTGCACTGAATTGGGGAAATTTGTCTCATGCTCTTGAATATTTGGTAGTTCTCTGTACAGTTTCCATCTCGTGACTCATGACCTTGTTTCCCCCATTCACTTAGCAGTGTAGTTGATGTTGTGCATCACTCTTTCCTCCCCCATCATTGACTGTCTTCACGTAAATTTTTCATCATTTTTTTTTTTACACATTTTCTCACTCTTGTAACACGAAACAAGTTTTCAGAAATGCTCTTTTCATGTGGTCACACTTCAAAAGCGATGTCTTAACACATTTACCCTTCGTGTGGGCTACAGCGCGGCATGAAGTGAAGGGGCGTGGCATCAGGACAGCAGCAAGCAAAATACAGAAGGAGGGGGGATAACCCACATTGACTGTCACTGTAGTCTGACGGGGACGTTGGAAATGATGCAGTGGGTTATATGTGCTAGGACGCTGGACCTTTGAGACGTCTGTCATACTTTGTTTCATTTATTTTTAAAATGAAGAGTTTTTTGTACATTTTCCTTCTGGGTTGGGTAAGTCGTGTCTTTTCTGTATTTTTCAGACATCTCATCTTCACAACACTAGACATGGCCAAAAAAATGTATAAAAGTATCGTCAACCTATGTGGTGTACTTAAAGGGATGGAGACCCCATAGTAAAGATAAAAATGGGGCACCTCTGATACTAGCTGACAATACCACACCTCTAACCTCCTGATACAGGAGAGCTTGGTACTTGTTTGCCTCTCATCTCCTATCCATCATCTTTGGGTTGATTCCTCACACCATAGTTTGATAACATTGAAAGACCTTGCACAGGTTCTCACCACCCATTAAATGAGATGTATCTAACCTGGGTTGGACCCCTTTTCTCCACATTAGCTGTATCTTCTGCTTCTATGGTACGTACATCTTTATGCTCTCCCTCTTCATAAGATCCCCAATAAGCATGGGCAAATAATTAGAGGGTAGAGCAGCTGAGATCACATCCAGGCCCTGGAACCTGAGGAGACCCAAAAGGTCTTTCTGTTCCATATAAGAAAGTAAATCAGTTCTATAAAGGATGTGCGGACAGGTCACCAACAAGCCATTCTGCTTTGTCCAGGGTATTTAAGCTAGTCATTTATCAAACTGGTGTAAAGCAGAACTGGCTTAGTTGCCTATAGCAACCAATCAGATTCCACCTTTCATTTTGGACAGCTCCTTTGGAAAATGAAAGAAGGAACTGATTGGTTGCTATGGGCTATTAGTTGCTATTAATCTTTGCCCCAGTGAAGAAGATCTAACTACAACTCTTACAGGAGGTGGTCTTCATTCCTCTATAGTGATTATTAGGGCTTGTTCACATCTAAGTTGGGAGCTCCATTTGGGGCTTCCGTTAGAGGTTCTGTCAAAAAGGTTGGACAAAAAAAGTTCTGTTTGCAGGACTTTTATGTCCAGTAAAGAAAACACTTGTGTTATTTTGGTTGTTCTGCTCCTGAGTGGTGTGAACTGACCCCTAGGGCTCATTTAGACGGCTGTGTGTCGTCTGCAAAAATGCAGATCCGTTTCTTTGCGGATTCGATGCAGACTTATTCACTTCTATAGGGCCCTTTTCATCTGTTCTACGGCTCCGCAATACAAATAAAACATGTCCTATACTTGTCGGTGAAAATCAGGACGTGTTTTTGCGGGTGCAAAAAAACAGATCCACAATTTTGTGGACAGCATATAGCCGTATGAATGAACCCTTATAATTTTATGTGCCATACAACTTTTTGGATTAAAGTGTGAAAATGTTGACTTTATCTAATGTCATAGTCTTCAGTTGTGAGTGTCCAGGTGTTGCAGAACTACAAATCTCTGTGTACTCTAACCACCAAAGGCTGTCAGAACACACTGGGAGTTGTAGTTTTGCATTGGCTGAAGATATAGCTGCACTGCACTGTAGACTGGCAGGACTCCCAAAGTAACAAGTCTAAGGTGCTCTGATGCTTGTACCCAACCTTCTGCAGGATATATTGTTAGACATGTAGGGGTTCTATATTATATATATATATTATATATACACAGATCCATCCCAACCCCTTTCCATATCTCTTGTTTCAATAGTTTTTAGTGAGTTTTTCATTTCAAACGGTTAAGGAAAGTACATTACAGTTTGATTTGTTACAGTGTTAGGCCTCTTTCACACTGGCGTGTGAGCCCCGTTACTGTATTGCGGGCCGCAATACACGAGCACAGTCCGTGGGGCTGCCGCAGCGGATCGCCGACCCATTCACTTGAATGGGTCCGCTATCCGGCCGTTCCGCAAAAAGATAGGACATGTTCTATCTTTTTGCGGAACGGAAGTACGGGCCAAAACCCCACGGAAGCACTCCGTAGTGCTTCCTTAGGGTTCCGTTCCGTGGTTCCGTTCTGCACTTTTCCGTATCTGCGGATTTGCGGACCCATTCAAGTGAAGGGGTCCGCATCTGTTATGCGGAATGCCCACGAAACGCCGCCTGTGTATTGCGGATCCGCAAATGCGGTCCGTAATACAGCAACGGGGCGCACACGTCAGTTTGAAAGAGGCCTTACGCTGGGTTCACACCTGAGCGTTTTACAGCGCGTTCCTACGCGCTGTAAAACGCACAACAGGCAAGAACCAATGATTCCCTATGGGAAGGGTTCACACCTGGGCGTTTTACAGCGCGTACGATCGCGCTGTAAAACGCCCGACGCTCAAACAAGTACAGGAGCTTTTTTTGGCGCGTTTGACGCGCGTTTGGGCCATAGACTCTTTGGACAACACTGCTGTCAATCACCCAAACGCGCGTCAAACGCGCGTTCACTATTAAAAAAACCGCGCATAAAACATGTGACAAAAACGCACATAGAAACGCGCGTTTGAGAAACGCCTAGGTGTGAACCCAGCGTCAAGCAGAATACCATTATAATCAGGTAATCAAAGGAGAATATAAATTCCAATATAACACAATTATTCAGATATTCCTTATTTTATGTAAAGCATCATCCTATTCTTTATTGGCCTTCAATGAATCGACCCTCTATTTGATGCTTGGAGCCTTTCCATATCTCTATAACTGTAAATCTTGTGCACTTACCTGTCCAGAAAGTCTGATAATCTGGCACTTGTTCTAAGTACAGAACTGCAATGACAAGACTGAACAGAGAGAACAAACAAGGCCCTGTTCACACGTCAGTTTTTTTTATCAGTTATTTCCATCAGTTAGGCCTCATGCACACAAACGTATTTTCTTTCCGTGTCTGTTCCAATTTTTTTTTTGGTGGACCGTATATAGAACTATTCATTTCAATGGATCCGCAAAAAAAAACGGAAGTTACTCCGTGTGCATTCTGTTTCCGTGTGTCCGTATTTCCGTTTCGCTGTCCCATTATTGTATGCATTACGGACAAGGATAGTACTGTTCTATTAGGGGCCAGCTCTTCCGTTCTTAAAAATACGAAATGCCCACGGATGTCATCTGTATTTTTTGCGGATCCGTTTTTTGCGGACCACAAAATACATACGGTCGTGTGCATGAGGCCTTATTGTGAGCCAAAACCAGGTGCGCCAGGGCGTAACTACCATAGACTGCTATGGGGCCCAGTTGGGATCTTCCCTTCCTCTACTGTGGGTGAAAACTTGGTCAGGACTCTACCCTCTAAGGCCTCCTGCACAAGAACGCGTGCTTCCCGTTGCCTTATTGCGCACCGCATTTGCGGATCCGCAATACACGGGTGCCGTTCTGTGGCCATTCTGCATCACGGATGCGGACCCATTCACTTCAATGGCTCCACAAATCCGGAGATGCGGAATGGTGTGGAACGGAAGCACGGAACGGAACCCTACGGGGGCACTACGGAGTTCCTCCATGGGGTTTCGTCCTGTACTTCTGTTCCGCAAAAAGATAGAACATGTCCTATCTTTTTGCAGAACGGCCGGATCGCGGACCTATTAAAGTGAATGGGTCCGCGATCCGCTGCTGCTGCCCCATGGACTGCGTTCGTGCATTGCGGCCTGCATTTTGCGGGCCGCAGCACGACCACGGGGCGCACACGTTCGTGTGCAGGAGGCCTAAAGGAACAACTTTTAGCAAATGAGACAGTAGAAAAATGGCCCAAGTGTCATTGAAAGGGGTTTAGGCAGAAACCCTTTTGTCCTGTGTGGGGGCCTGGTTGGATACTTGCTATGGGGCCCTTACTAGTCTATGTACGCCACTGCAGGTGCGGGTCAAACAGTTGCAGATCATTTTCATTATACCTTCTCTCTGTGTAGCCTCCACTCCTGGTTTAAGCTCACAAAAACTGATGGAAATAACTGATCAAATAACTGATGTGTGAACAAGGCCTAAGGTTAAGTTTGCTATAAGTACTGCTGTATGCAGCATATTTATCCGTCCAAAACCCGGCATTTATGCAGGAAAGTGGCCGGATCACCACTGGACCCCATTATAGTCCATGGAGATCCAGTGGGGAACTGATGCATGGCGAAATCGAAAGCAAAATGTCCTTAGAGTACATTCACATCTGCAAGCAGATTATCCGGCAGGCTGTTCAGGCAAAGAGCAGCCTGCCGGATCTGCTGCCGCATATATAAATGTACCCTAAAGGTATGACCACATGGCACGTCATGTCATAAATCCGGTTGTGTTGCGGCCGTGCTGCGGTCAAGAACCGTGCGGTCAATTAGCCCACAGCTGCCTTTTATTTAATTAATGAAGACCGCACTAAACAGTTGGTCTTCATTGTTGCTGGCCACGTGGCCATTAACAATGAAGACTGATTAAACAGTGCAGTCCTTATTAGTTAAATGAAAGGCAGCTAATTGACGCACGGTTCTTGACCGCAGCACGAACGTAGTCTTACTCTAAGGCCTCTTTCACACGGGCGTTGCGGGAAAATGTGCGGGTGCGTTGCGGGAACACGCACGATTTTTCCGTGCGAGTGCAAAACATTATAATGCGTTTTGCACTCGCGTGAGAAAAATCGCGCATGTTTGGTACCCAAACCCAAACTTCTTCACAGAAGTTCGGGCTTGGGATCGGTGTTCTGTAGATTGTATTATTTTCCCTTATAACATGGTTATAAGGGAAAATAAGAGCATTCTGAATACAGAATGGGTAGTACAATAGCGCTGGAGGGGTTAAAAAAATAATAAAAAATAATTTAACTCACCTCTTGAGTCCACTTGATCGCGAAGCCGGCATCTCCTTCTGTCTTCATCTTAGCTGTGTGGAGGAACAGGACCTGGTGTGACGTCACTCCGGTTATCACATGTTCCATCACATGATCTTTTACCATGGTGATGGATCATGTGATGACCGGAGTGACGTCACCACAGGTCCTGTTCCTCCACACAGCTAAGATGAAGACAGAAGGAGATCCCGGCTTCGCTATCAAGTGGACTAAGGTGAGTCAAATTATTTTTTCTTTTTTTTTAACCCCTCCAGCGCTATTTTACTATAATTGTACTATGCATTCTGTATTCAGAATGCTATTATTTTCCCTTATAACCATGTTATAAGGGAAAATAATAATGATCGGGTCTCCATCCCGATCGTCTCCTAGAAACCGTGTGTGAAAATCGCACCACATCCGCACTTGCTTGCAGATGCTTGCGAATTTCACGCAACCCCATCCATTTCTATGGGGCCTGCGTTATGTGAAAAACGCACAAACTAGAGCATGCTGCGATTTTCACGCAACGCATAAGTGATGCGTGAAAATCACAGCTCATGTGAACTGCCCCATAGAAATGAATGGGTCAGGATTCAGTGCGGGTGCAATGCATTCAACTCACGCATCGCATCCGCGCGGAAAACTCGCCCGTGTGAAAGGGGCCTAAGGACATTTTGCTTTTGTGCTTTATTCATGTAGGAGATCTCTGCCCCATGATGCTTCTTTTTCTATGACCTTCTGATCCAGAATTTGTTGGGTCCCTAAAGAATTTTACTGTGCAATAAATAAAGGTTTAGTACACAATTAGAAGTACATGGCTGTTTTCTTCTAAAAACAGCGCCACGTCTATTCACAGGTGGTGCGTGGTATTACAATTCAGCCTAATTCACTTCAGTAGAGCAAGGCTGCAATACCAGGCACAACCTGTGAATAGAGGTGGCACTGTTTTTGAAAGCAAGCAGCCATGGTCTTCTAATCATGGACAACTTTAAAGGGGTTTCTCACTTCAGATACATTATGCCATCTTTAGGACACCACCATATTGGGTGGTCAGGTGAGTCCGGCTCTCTGCAGCAGAAGGCGCTGGTCATATACAGGACATAAAATGAAGACCAGAAGTGAATTAAAACTTATGTGGACAGCCATGCAAGTGCTTGTTAAATGGTGGTTAGGGGACCACCTTCTCCTGATGGGTGGGCATCCTTGAAGGAGGGACTCTGCCTCTCCTGCAGCTATGCCACAGGGGTCTGAAGTTTAACTTTAGCTTTATTTAACCCTTTCCTTCTACGCTGTGTACATTTCTACGCTCTACAACAAACACAGCTAGAAGTTGTCCTCCTGCTCTACCTGAAACAATGACAGAAACATGTTCGGTTTTTGTGTGAAATCTTGACATTTACGTTAACCCAATTGTGGTTTATGTCACATAATATTGTGACCTCATCAGTACAACGGTTATGACTGGACAGTTACATTTTTTCGTAACGTTTTCTGATAAAAAGAAAACTCATACAGTATCAGCAAAACTACAGTATCTCTCAACATCCCATCAGATTTCAGGATCCGGACCTGATCAGCAATTCTCCAGACCTCATTTTCAACCTCCACAAAGTTTTGTATGTTCTTTGCTAGGTTTTGAAGATCTAGTATATTAAAGGGAGTCTGTCAGGTTCTTTCTTGTCATAAAACCAGTAACAGCGCTGATAATGGCAAAGATACTGATAATCTGTCCTCAGGATAGATCATTGATATCGGATCAGAGAGGGTCTGACTCCTGCTGATCAGTTGTTTAAAGGGATAGCGGTACTTGTGTGAGCTCTGCTTCCTCTTCAAAATCCCCTGGGCACCGTCTCCTTTATACTGGTGGTACAGTGTAATTACCACTGATCGTCCCATTCACGTGCAGGTAATTTTTAAATGGAAGCAGTGCTCACAGGAGCACCACTACCCCTGTGGGGACGTGGGGAGTCAGAACCCTGCCAATCTGATATTGACAACTTGTCCTGCTGATGATAGGTCATCAATATCTTTGCACTGCACAACCCGTGTAACAGATATAGCCATGGATCAAATTGCAGGGAAAACAAACTTATCACATATGCAAATAACCTCACAAGAGCCCATTGGGTGGTCCAGAGTCCGTCAAGTGCACAGGTTAACCGCCGTAAAACCTCCTCAGCTCCTACCCTTAGTTTTGATTAACACCTCCTCCAGTTTTGTCCCTGAGGCCATTGAAAACAGACATTTCAGTGCTGAACAGAAGAAGTCATCGAACAACAACTGGGAGTCATGGCATGGGGTTTATTGAGGAGAGCCTGAGCAATTTTGGGCTTGGGTCCACCCACTGAGCAGAGAAGAGACCAACAATGCTTTAGTAGTCCTTTAGAATGTTAAAGGACCTGCAGTCATATGGTCAGATGAATGTAGATCCTGAAGCCAGAGGGCAGCGCTTCAAAGCACCTCAGAGGGGAGAGTATGGGCTGCTTTGTAACTTTCTGGGATCTGATTTGGGGTCTGGTGTACCATTTTAATAGAGTTACTATCAGAACGGCACACTACAGGAACAGTGTAGCGCCTCATGGCATGATGGTCAAACATAGTAGCATGGTGTACAGATGAGGGTTGCTGCTTCTGTATACTGACCATACAGACAACAAAACACATTATTTTGGCCTTTGTAGGGCTAATAGAATCCTATGGAGGTGTTCAGTGTTTAGGTTGGAAGCTTTCCTGGTGTACTCTGAATATACAAAGTCTGAGGCGGGTATTAGTTCTATGTGTGACTTTAAGGGGAAAATATTACTGCCGTGAGAGCACTATTACAGTGTGCAGAACTAAGGGGGCACTTTTACTGTGTGGAGCACCATATATTATTGACTCAGAACTGTGTGTCACCTAATTATTTTTGGGGACACCATCTGTGTGGGACTCTTATTTGTTTCTAAAGTATAGTGTTGGGGGGCACTTTGCAGCACAGAAGCTACAGTAATGGGTCCTCAACAGGCACAGCATGGATTATATGGGAAGATACTGAACAGTGTTCAGGGGGAGGGGAGCACACTCATGAAGCCTATGGGCTCATCAATTTGTTACAAAAGGGCCTGGGCCCAATCCTGACCCCTCTGGAACCCCCACTGGTAACTGTGACCCAATCTGAGTCTGTACCATTAATAACCACCCTCTGTTTTCTATCACTCAGCCATTATGCATGTTTCCCCGTAGTCCCCTCAGTCTCATTTTATGTACTAATCTTTTATGCAGTCCAGTATCAAACACCTTCGAAAAGTCCAGATTCACAATATCCACAGCATTACCATGGTCCGGTCCACAATCTTACCCAGTCCATACAGAAATGCTGGACTAAACGTCTTGTTTTAGAAGGTGGAGATTTAGGACTGCTGTAAAAATTCCAGGATTGTATTCGTGGAGCAATCGCTTTTCAAGAGTGTGGTCCACCTTGGTGAGGTAGAGATTTACTGTAGTAATAGAGAAGGTACTAGATATGTCCCATGATACAAACGTCTTCTTCTCACACAGAAGAGAAGCCATGATTAGGCCACACACAGCAATTGTACAAGGTGCTCACCATTTGAAAAGTATTTTGGCTTCGACAAACACAATGGGCCACATTTACTTATGTGAGGGGAACCTTGATTTTGGTGTAAAGTGCACCAAAATGTGGTGCAATTTGGTGCATTGAGGTTTAGAGAAAAGGCCCTTACAAAGGCTGATGAAAGCTTGTGTGATAGTTCACTATCGAGCGTTGCTCCATGTAAACATGGCCAGCGATCATCCGACAAGCAAGCTGATGGTGATTGCATCTTTTATGTGGACATAAAGATCATTTTTGGCAGGGAATGTGCTTCTCACAAACAGTGTATGGATGATAGATCCTTTTACATGGTTAGATAAATTGCCTAATTGAGCACTGATTGATGATATAGGAAGCTGATTGGTGCTCGTTATATTTTTCAGGAATGATCATTCTTGTGATTGTTCATTCCTACCTCTTTTCATATTGTTACTCTATTTGTCATTAGCGCATCCTCCATTTACACAGGAAGATGTGCCGCTAACAAATGATGCTTTTTCTGCCCACAGAAAAGATGCGATCACTGTGATAAATAGGCATGTTTACACGGGGCAATGATCGGGGATGATCGTTCATTCAGCCAATCATCAGCCTGTGTAAATGAGCCCTAAATCTATACAGGGGCTTTAACTAATGATCCCAAGAAAGATTTGTATATTGTTGATTGGTGCTCTTTCAGGCAATTCATGCACCAGTGTAAAATGACCCGAACTCTTTAGATGTATCACAACAGACTGTGCAAGATACTTACCCAGAAACCTGATGGCCTTCAGTTGTTGTCAGAGGCAGTACTCGGTAATATCTGTACGATTGCATGTACCAAGCAACATACTGTAGATAAAAGTCTACATCACAGATGGAGTCAAAGTCCCAGGTCGTCATTCGGAAAAAATGAAATATCTAGTGTATAGTTATCTTAAGGCAATGTGATCTACTAAGGATCCAGATCTACCCCTTGCTCACCTAGGCTCCCCAGTATAGCACAAGCTATATAGCTTTGTGCAGACATTTACACCACCTACATTCATCAACAATGAACTGATATTGAAATCAATGTGCTAGATTGGTGTCCTGTGCCTGTCACTGTCCCTCTCCTGGGTGGGTACAGGCATTACCTCACTCACCATTCTTCTTTCTCTCAGGTGGCCTGGACTCACCAGCCTTCCCCTGCTGCCGGACTTGCCTCTGTTGGCCTGCTTCCTACCAACAAGGCCTCTTCCCTTTGTCCCTTCACTGACTGCCCTGTCCTCTAAGTTTTACCATATTGCACATACTCTGCCTGCCCTCACCCCAGCCTGTCCCTAACTACAGTTTTGCTTGAACCCTGGGTGCACCCAGTGGTGTCTCTGACCCCGTGGGTCAGCTGTCAATCACGCAGAGACCACTCTAGGAACTATCGGCCTGGTGGCTCCCCTGCAGCAAAGTCCAGATCCCTGTATAATGGTTAAAGGTGAATACTAGGGGAGTGTCAGGATAACGCCCTTAGGATTAGCCCATAGTCAAATCTGTTGGTTGACACAGTGAATCCCCACCCAGTGCTGTAATACAAGGGCAGAAATTCTAAGCAACATTAACCCCCAAGCCCCAATCAATGGTGGCATCTCCAAATTACTGCTGTCTATTGGAGTTTGGTGGCAGCCTATGTGCAGTACCAAAGGGATAACATCACTGTGCAGAACAGAAGTGACTTTGGTTTGGGAATTGCTAGCAGTTTCAGCTATACTGGCAGCTGAACTTGGTGGCTGACCACTGGAACTCGCAAAAAACCCACAACGGTTGGAATATATATCATTCTTTACACCGCGTATTTCGATCTGTCGGTATAAGTGACTCAGAATAATTTCTATAGATCATATAAAGTTATTTTGAGCTCCAAAGCGAAATTTTTGACAATGCATTATTGGGTTATTTCTTTCACTTTTGATTTTGAGTTTATCACCAAAGATTTTTGCTGTTTGGAGTTTGGACAATCAAAAATGGTTGGAAGAGCATTGCTCTATTCTCTATACATAAAGTTATGCTGGTCTCCTGGAATTTATTCTATAACTGTTGGATTGCTCTGCTAACACAGAAGGTGACATCCAGGGACATCCCTTCAGCCCATGACCATGTTCATGATTGATTTGTGAATGTTGTAGGAATTCTTTTATGGATTTTTTTTTCTTATGGAAACCAGAAGGTCCTTTTTAGTGTAAAGAGGACCTGTCAGTTCTCCTAACATGTCCGTTTCAGTAAATACTTGCACATCTAATAAAATCTGATATTATTCTGGAGCATCTTTTCATAGAATGCTATGGTCCTCTGTTATTTCTTCTAGAAATGTATAAATAAATTGACAACTTGATGTCACCAGCTGGAAATGTGTCCCCACAAACTCTGACATTGTCCATTCAGTGCTGCCAGTGTCAGACTGTCTACGAACACACTCTTTTGACAAGAGGAATGGGAACACCCTACTGTCAAAGTATTCATGAATTACCAGGAGAAATAACAAAGGAAAAGGACAATTCTCCTGAATTGTTATATCATGGCTGGGTAATACAAGTGCCTACTGAGACATGTCTGGAGATGTGACAGGTTCTCTTTCAAACATTCGTACTGGGACCTCAAAAACCTGAACATGGGGTACATGTCGATATATAAAAGAGGCACAATAGTATCAAATCAAAATAAAATCGCAATAAAAGTACATAATAACATACATAATAAAATAATCAGAATGGATTCCATTCTGATTATTTCATTATGTACTTTTATTGCGATTTTATTTTGATTTGATACTATTGTGCCTCTTTTATATATCGATTCTGTACTAATAAATAGTGTTTTGATCCAATTCCAGCTACGAAAGGTGGTGTGCCTGCCCATTTGTATATTTCTCAATTTTTTTTGTGTACTGGGTGGGTGACCCAGTCAGCAATGAACCCACCGCTATCCATTCCTCTGGGTCTTGAGCCCTCTATTTCTGTTTTGTTATACCTATTTAGAAATAGGGTTCTTCTTGCTTCTTAGGAGTCAGGTTTGCAGGAAAGAGATGGTATGTGGTGGGCTACATGTGGGAGACAGAGGTGGCCTTAAGGATGTGCGTCCAATGTGATAAAACCATCGGCTCCTGGTAAAAGAGGACCCACAGATAGATAGATAGACAGTCACCAAAGGCTTGTGACTACTACCTAACCTAATATAAGGTATTGCAGTACTATTTAGACATTGTATAGCACTGGTATTACGCTAAAGGGGTTATCTTATCTGATACATTGGCGGCATATTGTTAGGATAGGTCTGACATTAGTCCTATCTTCAGAACAGGACTCCCAAAGTGAGTGGAGAGCACCCACTGGAGTGGAGTGATCTCCATTCTATAGAAGCTCTGAAAATAGCCGAGCAAGTGCATTTGGCTATTTTCGGAAGTCCCATAAAAAATGAATGGTGGGCAGCCATGCATCTACAGCTGCTCTCCACTCAATTTGGTTGTCCCATTTTGGAGTTAGTTGTGGGTCCCAGAGGTGGGTGCAGAAGCGGAAGCCTGAGTGAGCCACTCAACCAAGTCTGGCGCGTTCTTTGACGTAATCGCACGGACCTTCTGCAACTTCCCACCTAGGCTCCGGCCTGGTGCACCTTCCCGACCCCTACCACCCCTGTGGAATGGTCTGCCTCTTCCTCTACCTGTCATTTTCAAAATGACCTTGTGACAAAAGTCCCTATAGAAGAGCAGTATTTGTGGAAGAAGGTATATCACACCCCTGCTTCAATCAGTTTTTTTGGGGGGCAACTGGTAAATCACACCAGTAGAAATTATTTCTTCAAATGGTGTTTTTCACTCTGTGTAGATGCGGTAACGCAGTAAAACAGCAGACAATTGCTGCACTACCTAAATACACTATATAGAAAGTATATTATTGGTAAATAACACCCCTGCCTCAATCAGGTTTTTTTTTTGGGGGGGGGGGGCAACTGGTAAATCACACCAGTAGAAATTATTCGTTCAAATAGTATTTGTCACTCTGTGTGGCTGCAGTATCGCAGCAGAACTGCACAGAACTGCTGCACGATAGAAATGCACTATAATATACTTTCTATGTTAGAAAGTATAAATATCACACCCCTCAGTATATCACACCTATCGATAGCACACCTATACCAGTCCTTAAAATGACTTTTGTGGCCCTATTAGCTAGCGTTTGGTGTCCGAAACAGTCTGTCCCTGCTCCACACTGCAACCTCTCCCTACACTGGCAAAAAACTGAATGTAAAATGGTCCCAGATCGAGTCTATTTATAAGGTAGGGGGTATGTCCATGTGCTGAAACGTCTCAGTTGGCTGTCCTGTACCACCTGATGGATGTGTCATGGGTCAAAGTTCTTCACAATGTAAAAGAATATGGAGGGAGCGAATATCGCCATATGTTCGCATGTTCGGCGAATCGTGAACGCGCAAAGTTCGCCGCGAACCGCAAGGCCATCTCTGCCTGTCACCACTCCTGACATGTCTTTTTTTGTAACTACCTGCACTCCCCATGTAATACCAATTCTTGATCATCTATTGTTATGCCTATTCCTTTATTATTCCTGTTAGAAGTTATGAATGAATTACTAGCAGTTTGCAATGAAGGTCAAGATGGGTGTTGGGGGGTGTCCTTGCAAAGTCTGACATTATCCAATCAGTGTTGCCAGTGTCAGACTCCACGAAGACACCACCCCAACTGGTAACACCCATCTGGGATATAAGAATAGATTCTCCAGAATTGTTATCACAAGGGGAATGCGAGTAACAGACTGTTCGGGAGAGGTTATAGGTCTTCTTTAAGTGGCCTTCTACTAATCCTACCTACCAACTTCACTCCTTCACCCAGACCAAAGATTTCATTTGTTTCCATCACCCTATATCAAAATATCCTGGCAAAGCCAAAATGGCTTGTTGGTTCCCCCCTCCCCTGAGTATCTGCATCATATTTCCCCCCAGCTCCTCTCTAACGACTCTAGTTTATCCTTTGCATAGCTGCAGATCGTACTGTTGTAATAGGACTATGTCAAGGACAGTGATATGTATTTTGCATATAGGTACTTGGCTGATTTATGATAAGATCACAAACCACATCACTAGTGATACGAAATTTGTTCTTTCGCCCACTTTACATAATTTCTTCTTGTCAGTGCTAAAAAAAGGTATTTTGGAAAGTTTCAAACTGCTCTGAACTTTGAAAAATTGTAGAAATGTAATATGATAAATTCCAAGAATAAGACTATAGACTATTTCTTTCTAATTCAAAAAAATGACAAGATGTGACCTTCTGAAGCTGAAAGAATAACATTTTAAAAAGAAATGGTGTTCACCAGAAAACTCAGAATATTGTGTGACATTTATGGATATTTCAGCTGCCCCAATAGTTTTCATTAAGAGGATTAAGGGAAGATTAAGAGAAGATTAAGACGAAACGTTTAGGGTTATTCTCCCTTCCCTGGGGTCTATCATCTTTCCTCTAGGGTAGGGACGTCTAGGGCCTCCTATTTCAGGGTAAGGTTCCAGACGGGGCGCCCTTGTCAGGGCGATGACTCCGTATTAGGAGGACATCAGGGCATACTAGTTCTGACAGGGTGGTCTATGGACAGTGTTTATCACCAGGATCCTGCCCGTCATCGTCCTTAAAGTGATTTTCAAACCTTACCCCAAGTGTGATTTCAGATATCTTCCGCCTACCGGTGAGACTGTTCTTTTTATTTCCGGTAATTTCTAGCATGAAGAGTGAAAGGCTTTCGTGTTATTTTGGCCTTGATATTTTCTCACTAAGGGCCCTTTCACACTTGCGTTGGCCGGTTCCGGCATAGAGTTCCGTCGTCGGGGCTCTATGCCGGAACAATCCTGATCAGGATTATCCTAATGCATTCTGAATGGAGAGAAATCCGTTCAGGATGCATCAGGATGTCTTCCGTTCCGGAACGGAACGTTTTTTGGCCGGAGAAAATACCGCAGCATGCAGTACTTTTTGCTCCGGCCAAAAATCCTGAACACTTGCCGCAAGGCCGGATCCGGAATGAATGCCCATTGAAAGGCATTGATCCGGATCCGGCCTTAAGCTAAACGTCGTTTCGGCGCATTGCCGGATACGACGTTTAGCTTTTTCTGAATGGTTACCATGGCTGCCGGGACGCTAAAGTCCTGGCAGCCATGGTAAAGTGTAGCGGGGAGCGGGGGAGCAGCATACTTACAGTCCGTGCGGCTCCCGGGGCGCTCCAGAGTGACGTCAGGGCGCCCCAGGCGCATGGATGATGTGATCGCATGTACACGTCATCCATGCGCCTGGGGCGCTCTGACGTCATTCTGGAGCGCCCCGGGAGACGCACGGACTGTAAGTATGCCGCTCCCCCGCTCCCCGCTCCTACTATGGCAACCAGGACTTTAATAGCGTCCTGGCTGCCATAGTAACACTGAAAGCATTTTGAAGACGGATCCGTCTTCAAATGCTTTCCGTACACTTGCGTTTTTCCGGATCCGGCGTGTACCTCCGGCAAGTGGAGTACACGCCGAATCCGGACAACGCAAGTGTGAAAGGGCCCTAAGAGGCCATTTGACATTTTTTGTTATTGTTTTGTGTTTGTGGCACGTGTGGTGGTGTGCACACACCTTTTATTGTTGTTATCATTATTGTGATGTAAATGGAAAGCATCCTAGTATTTTTTTTTTTTTTATAACTTTCTTTATTTGGATGTAAATCTCATGCAGTACATATGTATCGGCAAGCATGCCCAAAATCCGTCTCATTAAGTACATCCTTTTAAACAACAATGTCTGCGATACATGAAGCGTATTGGAATACAAAGACAAATATTGTTCTCTTTTTCATTTCAATACTGATAATGAAGACCTTCAAAACTCCCCTCCCTCCCAAACATCCCCTCCCAACACCTGTCACTCATGTTAAATTACTGCTATTTAACATTAGCACATTTAACCATCTTACTACTCACTATGCTCCATCATTTCTATATCTCCAGTCTACCCAGCGTGCCCTTAACCTTTGCCTCTAGATACCATTTTGTCTGAATAAAGGGATTCATCAGTTCCTCTATTTCCTCCCCTGTCAGCGCATGTTCCACAAACCTTTTCCATTTTTTTATGAGCTTCGCCACCGCTTTCTCCTTGCATCTGCCTGCCTCTAATCTCTCCATATATAATATCTTCTTTACCGAGCCTATAACTTCCTCTCTGGTAGGGGATGTATTTAGCAACCAATGACGTAGGAGGCATTTTTTGACCGCCATAAGTACTATATGGACACCTGGTTCTGCTATTCCTTTCCCTTGGGCTTCATCTTGTCCCACTGGGATATATTGGAATATACATTGTTGGGGCTCTGCCCTCACTTCTATGTCCCATACTTCTTTGACGAAGGAGATCATCTCTTCCCACAGTGGCTTGATCTGTCTACAACCCCACAGCCCATGCAACAGATCTGCTTTCGGCTGCGAACACTTCGGGCATTCTCTCAAGTAATGCGCCGGGGCATTGGTGTATGAAAGATTAAAAGCATAAGTGGCCTTATGTAAAATGCGCAGCTGCGACTCTCGCCATTGTTCACTCTGTATTGCTTTCCTAAGATATTCCATACCCTCTCTCATTTTGCGGGAGAGGTCAGCAACTTTGATATCTTTTTCCCAATGAGCAAATACGTTTTTCGCCGTGCTAATATAGCTTGTGCTATGAATACGCCTATAATTCTCTGACAGCGATGTCGATACATCCTTTCCCCCTAGGAGAGCTGCAAACCATGTCTGTCTGTCAGATTCTCCCAATGATTTCGACTGAGCCTTGCAGTACGCCGAAAGCTGGAAATACGACAGCGAAAGAGAGTCAGACAGTTGGTATTTGCCTACCACTTGTTCCCAAGTCATTAACATATTATCAGACATTCCCTTTATATCACTGAGAGTATGAATGCCTTTCTCCCTCCATTTTCTAAACATCCCATTTTCCCTCCCTTGTGGAAAAGCCGGAAGAGACCATAGGGGCATCTGGGGTGACACATATATCGGCAGCTTGTACAATTTCCTAACTGCTTTCCATGACATAATGGTGTCCCTAAGCAGTATTGAATGCCTAATATTTGCTGGAAGATCTTTTAGCTTGGTATGTAACAGGGCAGCTAAGTTCCATGGTTGCGCCAATTCCCTTTCTATCCTACCTGCTGAGAAGTAGTCGGTACCCCACACCCAATCTCTCACATGGCGAAATAAAGCAGCCAAATTGTATATTCTAATGTCGGGCAATTTCAATCCTCCTTCCCATTTTAGCAAACACAATTTTTTGTACGCTATACGGGGCCTTTTCTTTTTCCACAGGAAAGCTACAAAAGCCGATTGCAACCTCCTTATGTCTACATGCTTTAGCAGCAATGGGATCATCTGCAGCGGGTATAACATCTTGGGGAAACTAACCATTTTTATTAGACACGCCCTCCCCGTCATGGATAATGGTAAATCCTTCCAGTTATCAAGCTCCTTAATGATCTTACTAATTAAAGGTGGATAATTCAATTTATAGATTGAAGAGGCAGTTTTACCTATTTTGATCCCCAGGTACGTGAGATATTCCTTCCTCAGCTCCACTCCCGTCTGAGACATCTGTAGTCTGTTTTGGTCCCCCAGAAGCAAAAGTTGACTCTTGGAGATATTTATTTTATATCCCGTTACTCTACTATATTTCTGGAATGTCTCAAGTATTGGTTGTAAATGTAGGTTTGGGGCGCCCATATAAATTAAAAGGTCATCCGCAAAGCACGTAAGCTTCAGCACTTCTTTTCCCACTTTAATTCCCTCATATATATTTGATCGAATGAGATATAAAGCCAAAGGTTCCAGAGCTAGATCAAACAGTAAGGGCGATAATGGGCATCCCTGTCTCGTTCCCTTATTGAGTTGTATTACTTCTGACAGAAAACCCGGAACGTGTACCCTCGCCTGCGGGGCCGAATATAACGCTGAAATATAATTCCTAAAGTTACCTTTCAAAGCTATTGCATCCAGGACCTCATTTAGCCATTGCCAGTTGACATTATCAAATGCCTTCGTGGCATCCACTGCCAGGAGGGCGTGTGAGCCATTCAAAGATTTCCCCTCCAAACTATCTTGCACTGCCAGAACCTTCCTTATATTAGTTACCGCTGATCGTCCCTTAATGAAACCCACCTGATGGTCCCCGATTATGTCTGGCATAATTAACGCCAATCTGTTGGCCAATAGTTTAGAAGCTATCTTTAAATCCTGATTAATCAGGGAAATGGGTCTGAAAGATTCCGGATTAGTTAAATCCTTTCCTTCTTTGGGTATGAGTTTAATGTATGCCGTATTACCAGATGGCGGTATTCTACCCCCCTGAATCACCCCATTAAACAGAGCAGCCAGCACTGAGACAATCTCAGGCCCCAGGGCTTTATAAAATTCCGCTGGAAATCCGTCCGGCCCTGGAGATTTTCCGTTCTGTAGGGATTTGATCGTTTGTGTCACCTCTGCCTCCGTGATTTCCGCATTAATATTAGCCAAAGCCTCGTTTGACAATGACGGAAGTCGTACCTTCTCCAGTAGTTCCCTTGCTAACCCTTCATCATAAGAGTCTTTAGAATACATATCTGTGAAATAATCTTTCATAATGTCTACCATTTTTCTAGGGTGGGTGTGCAGGACGCCTTTTTTATCTTTCAGAGGAAAAACTTGTACACGCTTAGTATATGGGCGTGTCAGATTCGCTAAAAGTTTACCTGCTTTATTTCCATGTTTAAACAGGGTGGCTTGAGTACAATCTGCAAACCATTTGACCTTGCCTTCTTGCAAATAGTCATAATTATGCTTTGCTGTGATCCACTTTATTCTATTGATGTCCGATGGTTCATCTATATATTTTGTATAAGCTAACCGAACTAGCTGGATTGCTTGTTCATATTTTCTCTGTATATCTCTTTTCTGCCCTATTGTAAAAGACATTATGCGCCCTCTCAACACTGCTTTGGCCGTTTCCCAAAAAAGTTCCGGATTCTGTCTATGGGATTCATTATCCTGGGAGTACTCCCACCACCATCCCCTTAGTCTGTCATTAAAATCCTCGTCCGCCAATAAGTGGCTAGGCATTCTCCAAACCCGATCCGACCCTCTGGGAAGAGACTCCGCAATCTCAACCCACACCGGAGCGTGATCCGATATCAGCAGATCAGCTATTTCAGTTTTATGCGTTCTCGGAACCATTTCCGGAGACACTAACAGATGATCTATCCTAGACCAGGACCTTTGGGAATGAGAGTAGTGAGAGTACTCCCTATCTATCGGGTGGTGATATCTCCAGATGTCAATCAGGCCTGTCGCCTCCAGCAGCGGGGTTAATGTATGGGCTCCTTCCGGGTTCTGCGGGGGCCGACTACGATTCTCCTGCTTCCTATCTTCTACAGTATTCCGCACTCTATTAAAATCGCCTCCCACTATCATTTGGGAGTTCTTATTTTGCAGGAGTAAGGTCTCCAGTGTTCGATAAAACCCACATTGGGCCATATTTGGGGAATATATATTATATAAGGTCAGACTACTCCCCTTCAGCTCTAACTCCACTCTCATGGTTCTACCCTCCTTGTCTGTTTCACATTTGGTCACAGTGTATTGTAAATGCTTGTGGAATAACATCATTGTACCAGCTTTCCTACCCACCGACGGAGATCCCAATACCTGACCAACCCATTGCTTACGCATCCTCCAGAAGTCAAGCTCCTCCAGGTGCGTCTCCTGCAACAGGGCCACATCCGCCTTTAGCTTCCTGAGATGCCTCAGTACCATACTACGTTTAGTCTGGGAACGTAAACCCTTAACATTCCATGTAACTATTCTCATGGAGGTGTTCTATTTAGAGCTCTTGTTAGAGACGCACCTGGAGGAGGAACAAACCTCCCCTCCATGACCAATGAGTTAACGTATATAACAGTGATGAGCAGCATCATGAGTGACAGTTCCCCATTCAGAACTCCCCCCTCCCTCCCCTCCCCCCCCCAACCCCGAACATAAAATACGATCAACAACGACATCATACACATAGCCTTGACTTCTCTTTTTTCGCGCCACCACCGGAGCTGTCGTTACTCCGTTTCTCTCTTCAAATCTATAGACTTCACTCCCACCCTCAGCCCTAAGCCATTCTTCAGTATGGGTTCACCTCCGTGAACCGCGTGATACCCCTTTTTACCACATTGACAAATCACATATGTGATAGAGTTTGCAAATCCCCCTTATTCCAAGCATACATTCAAATATACCTATACCTACTTCTTCCCCCTTTTTCTTTTTTTTTTTTTTTTTTTTTTTTTTTCCCCTTTTTCTTTTTTCCCCCCTTTTTATATATCCCCCCTCTAATTAACCAGCTGAATCCCTGCCCCTACCCTCTCCCCTCTATCAATCAACATACTGATTCATCTGATGGTCGCCTTTTCGGCAGACCAGAGAAATACATGTCCTCCAGGCCTCCCTCTTCTCAGTCCTGAGAGTCCATCAGCACCTCCTCGTTCCTTGACGATCCCTGCCGACTTTGTGGGTCTGATGTTTTCTCCCATCTACGATTTGGTATAGGAACCGATTGCTTCCTGCTCTTCATTGGACTCGGCCCCTCGTCCATATCAATGTCCATCGCTTCCCACGCTTCTCTTGGGGTAAGGTATGTATCAATACAGCCATCTTGGTGAAATATTCTTAGCGTGGCAGGGAATAGCAGCGCAAATTTTACTTTCCGCTTGACTAAAGCTGTGCAGATTTGCGAAAAAGCTCTCCTCCGTTTAGTTACTTCTATGGAATAGTCACTGAAGAGGAACACTTTCGCACCTCTTAACATTAGAGGGTTCTTGGCTCCCTTATATTTCTTTAGAATCTCTTCTTTGGCTGCATAATTCAGATATTTTGCTATGGCCGGTCTCGGCCTGGAACGGCCCCCTTCCTCCTCAGCTGGACGAGCCGGTCCCAATCTATGGGCCCTCTCCACTATGTATTTGCCCTGCAGTCCCAAAGCTTGAGGGAGTTCCGTGGCGAAAATCTGTGGCAGCTGTGATGGCGGGATATCTTCCGGCAGCCCCACTATCCGAAGATTACTTCTCCTCGATCTGTTCTCCAGGTCCTCCATCTTGTCTTTAAGTGCCCGATTACTAGACAGCACCTCACGGACCTGCACCTGTGTTTTCTCCATCTCCTCTTCCATCACAGACATTCTCTGTTCCAGCTCTGCTATCTGGGAGGCATGCTGGGAAACATCCTTTTGGATTTGGAGGAGCGCTGCCGATACCGTGGCTTCCAGGGTAGATTTAATGTCAGGCGCCAGTAATTTCGCCACTTCTATTGCCATACTGCGGCAGGAGATGGTGATATCCTGCTCAGGGGTTAAACTAACCTCTGCATCCTCAATCCCTGGCTCCGCATGCTTGGCTGGAGGCTGCGCTGCTGACCGGGTAAATCGCTGTGCTTTCTCCGCAGCCGCCATCTTGCCTCGCGGCTGTTTCTCGTCAGCTTGTAAAGGCTGCGCTGGCGTGCACGCTGTGCCGTCCTTTCTTAGGAATTTCTCCATCCACTTTTTATGGCCACTGTTCGGGGGGTCAGTGCGGGAGAGAATCGCTTTTCTGCGGGGTATCTAGCTCAGTTTGCGGGCATCAGGCACCGGAGCGCTCTTCTTCTTCAGCCTCTCATGCGCGCGCCGGAACCGGAAGTCCCATCCTAGTATTTTATTCAATTAACTAAACGTTAAGTTTTAGTAAGCCACTACCTCCTATGTTTTTCAGTCAGTGATTTGTTTTTGGCAGTTCACACAGGAAGTTTTCATTATACCTCCCTCTGGTGGCATCTTTTTGTTTGAACCCTACAGTTTCCAGTTTCTGGTGGTGGAGGGGCATGTTCCCAGGTCCTGGGTGCCTTAGGGGGAGCTAACAAGCTACATTGCCTGCAGTAAAATATTTGGGTGGAAGTGTCTAGATCCATACCTTATTTACCTATACAGGGTCGTAAATGGGTTTTCTTTCACTAAAGAAAATCGTATACCTTGGTGGGAGTTCAACTTCCAACACCCCATGCTGGTCAGCTATATGAATTGTGCTTAGGCCATGTGACTGATGTATGTGACATCATTGGCCCGAGGAAGAAGGCGCTGTGCTCACGGGAGTGCCGTGGCCACTTCAAGCAGCTGATTGTTGGGGGTGCCAGGAGTCGGACCACCACTGATCAGTAATTAATGACCTATCCTGAGGATAGGCTATCAATATCTTGGACCCCTTTAATGATCTTGTAAAGGAGGATAATACAGGTCCTTTTCAAAATATTAGCATATTGTGATAAAGTTCATTATTTTCTGTAATGTACTGATAAACATTAGACTTTCATATATTTTAGATTCATTACACATCAACTGAAGTAGTTCAAGCCTTTTATTGTTTTAATATTGATGATTTTGGCATACAGCTCATGAAAACCCAAAATTTATAAATATCTAAAAAAATTAGCATATTTCATCCAACCAATAAAAGAAAAGTGTTTTTAATACAAAAAAAGTCAACCTTCAAATAATTATGTTCAGTTATGCTCTCAATACTTGGTCGGGAATCCTTTTGCAGAAATGATAGCGGCCTTAAGCTCATCCAGAGTGTTGGGTCTTGCGTCTCTCAACTTTCTCTTCCCAATATCCCACAGATTCTCTATGGGGTTCAGGTCAGGAGAGTTGGCAGGCCAATTGAGCACAGTAATACCATGGTCAGTAAACCATTTACCAGTGGTTTTGGCACTGTGAGCAGGTGCCAGGTCGTGCTGAAAAATGAAATCTTCATCTCCATAAAGCTTTTCAGCAGATGGAAGCATGAAGTGCTCCAAAATATCCTGATAGCTAGCTGCACTGACCCTGCCCTTGATAAAACACAGTGGACCAACACCAGCAGCTGACATGGCACCCCAGACCATCACTGACTGTGGGTACTTGACACTGGACTTCAGGCATTTTGGCATTTCCCTCTCCCCAGTCTTCCTCCAGACTCTGGCACTTTGATTTCCGAATGACATGCAACAGTCCAGTGCTGCTTCTCTGTAGCCCAGGTCAGGCGCTTCTGCCGCTGTTTCTGGTTCAAAAGTGGCTTGACCTGGGGAATGCGGCAACTGTAGCCCATTTCCTGCACACACCTGTACACGGTGGCTCTGGATGTTTCTACTCCAGACTCAGTCCACTGCTTCCGCAGGTCCCCCAAGGTCTGGAATCGGTCCTTCTCCACAATCTTCCTCAGGGTCCGGTCACCTCTTCTCGTTGTGCAGCGTTTTCTGCCACACTTTTTCCTTCCCACAGACTTCCCACTGAAGTGCCTTGATACAGCACTCTGGGAACAGCCTATTCGTTCAGAAATTTCTTTCTGTGTCTTACCCTCTTGCTTGAGGGTGTCAATGATGGCCTTCTGGACAGCAGTCAGGTCGGCAGACTTACCCATGATTGCGGTTTTGAGTAATGAACCAGTCTGGGAGTTTTTAAAAGCCTCAGGAATCTTTTGCAGGTGTTTAGAGTTAATTAGTTGATTCAGATGATTTGTTTAATAGCTCGTTTAGAGAACCTCTTCATGATATGCTAATTTTTTGAGATAGGAAATTTGGGTTTTCATGAGCTGTATGCCAAAATCATCAATATTAAAACAATAAAAGGCTTGAACTACTTCAGTTGGTGTGTAATGAATCTAAAATATATGAAAGTCTAATGTTTATCAGTACATTACAGAAAATAATGAACTTTATCACAATATGCTAATTTTTTGAGAAGGACCTGTATAATACAGTATTGCTATGGAATTTGGGGAGGTTGGATGGAGGCTTTGGCAGAGAAATAGCAAATAAAGTTCAGTGAGAATAAATGTGAGATGATGGACTTGAGCTAAAGAAAAAATGTACAGTTATATGTTAAATTGTAAAACACTGGGTAAAACTTTCTCTGAAAAAGACATCAGGGTATTGGTGGACAATACAAACCAGAAAACAGATTAAAGCTCTGAAAGCAAGGTAAATCAGACTAGCAGGACCTTTGTTGATCAGGCAAGGGATCACTAAAGAAGTTGGTATACATAGGGGAGCTTGAATAGGTTGTTGGTTATTTACTCAGGGCCTCCTCCCAGTTTTCCCTTTTTACCCCCCACCAAAATACCTATCCAATAAGACACCACACACTGGTGTTAAACATTAACCCCTGACGAGGGAGATCGTAGAAGCCCCAAACTGTTACTAGCCACAAGAAGCCAACCTGGCAATTCGATCTTGCCTCCAGCCGTAAACACCAGCTCGGAGACACCGGAGAGTCATGAGAGTCCAGCCCCACCATTGAGGCCCTCCCATATCCAAATACCGTCATATACCACCAGCTTCTATGATCTCCCACCGCCACGACTGCCGCGACAGCAACCTTTTGCCCATAGACCACCCAACTCTGACATCCGTGGCCGCCACCAGCCACCACACAAAACACCCCCATATTTCCTTAGAAACATATACATATATTGCACCATACAAACCTTAGGGTGGGAGGGAGGGAGTTCTTTTTCCCACAAAATGGCGCTGGCTCTCTCCCGCTCACCACTATTTAAAACTTGAACCCCGCCCCCTTATCTCCCTAACCACTCCTCCCCACCACTGTTAACTAATTCCTTCCCAGGCCCTTCCTACCAAAACCTATCATGGCGGCCTCCCCTTACCTTGTGTTCTAGTCTGGCCTCTCTGATGAGCTAATTAGTCAGCAGCTGCATAGCAACACACAGAACAAGGGTGCACCACCTGCAGTGCTGAACCTGAGGTGAGATACACTGAACTAAGCTCCTGTTCACACATACATACAGCACAGACACATAACGATTGGAACAGTGGCCATAGGCCGCCAGTGTAAGCTTCTTATGCCCTCTTGTTACTGGTACTGCAGTAGAGGGAGGCACATTAGATTTTTGCTGAGTCTCTTGAGACATGGTCAGACTTAGTTTGGGCTTGAAACACATGCAGGGGATAGACTTGACTCAGAAATCGCGACAGGTCTCCAGCCCTCTTCTTGATGAAGGCATCTTTACAACATACATAGAAGGTAGATCTTGCAGGTGTTGAGGATACAGGTGGATTTCTGACAGGCTGCATAGTATTCAGACATCGTGAATGAATAGCAGAACCCAGAGTTCCAGTCGAGAACTGGATTGTTTAGATGGAGTCAAGACATTCCCAGCAGAATCTAGATGCAGGAAGAGCATACAGGGAAATTATCTCAGTATGGGACAAACTCACTTGAAGTTCCAGGGGCTCAGTTACGTACTGTATGGAAAGTCCATTGATACAAATCCCCACCAAGTGTTTCTTCAGGTGCTGGACAGGGTATACAGTACTGATTTACCAAGTCCTGATGCAAGAAGAAGCTTCCTACCGAGCCAGAGACTGTGAAGGCTGAAATGGTAAACCGTGTACCATCGTAGGACAGAGATTCTGCCAAGGTCAACTTTGGAGAGATCATGGTCTTCACCCAGGGTCATCTCCGCTATGGTCCCTAGGCTCGGAAGTCTCCCCTTGCAAGGACAAGTGCGGACATAATGTCCCTTGGTACCACAATACAGACAGAGGTCACTAGAGCACCTGGGTTGACTCTCTTTAGGCTATACAGTTGCCTGGGCTCCTGGTCTGGATTAGAAGATGGAGGAGTCAGGGGTCTCTGAACTGTTGGCGGAACTGAAGAGATTCTCTCTCATGAAATATTTCTTTGGCATGCTCCAAGAACCAGAGATCAATACAGGTATCAAGAACTCTTGAGGGTAGTTGGTATGTCACAGCCCACCAGTTCCTCCTAATATAAGCTGACAGGCCCTCAAAGGACACTGCCACAAGGGCCTCATTGCCCAGGCAAATTCTGAGGACAGAATGCGAAACTGTATGACATACTGGCCTACTGTGAAGATGACCTGGTGACGCTGTAGAAGAGAAGAAGAGAGAAGGAGGCAACTGAAGTACATTCTGTGTTATCAAAGACTCTTCAGAAGGTGGTTAGGAACTGTAGGTCACTTTACACAGCTAAGGATTGTCATCATAGTGTGGGCGCAGCGACAGACGAAGAGCAGAACTTCCAGAGGCAGCTGTGGCTACAGCAGTGGTTAAGGTCAAGGAGAGAAAGGGTGTAATCCCTGCAGTGCTGTACCTGAGGTGAAATACACCTGAACTAAGCTCCTGTTCACACATACACATACACATCGGACACACAGACACATAGCAAGTGAAGCAATTGGTATCTGCCTCATATGTTCTTACTTCCTCTGAATTTAACACTGAGGGATTACGGGTGGGGCCTGTGTCTTTTTTCAATCTTACCAACTATGTAACTATGTACGCTGATGCGCCTATAAGTGTAGTGGCATCTGTGACTACTGCCTCTGCGATGTATTCTCTGTGATTGGTGCTATATGGTCATTCCTAGGGTCACTGTTTTACACTGTCATTGCTTCATGGCATGAATTACGGAGGCCATTTACTCATTCAAAGTGGTCCATGATATTTCACCTTCAGCCTTGCTGACACCAGTTCTTACTTTAAATTCCATTTTTTGTGGTTTTAGTGTGGGTTCCATCTCACAGACCTCCACTGATGATGTCATGGGTGAGATGATGTCATCTTAAAAGGCCAGTATACCAGAGATGACCCCTGGATGGCCATTAACAGGCTATGGCATGTCCAGTTTGGTGCTGTGAGGTCCTCTTGAGATGTTAGTGCTGTGTCATAATGACGACGTCTCTGCTTTTAAGTATCACTTCTGGCATAGCAAATGTAAAATCCACCATCTGTGTAATTTATCTTTATGACCTATTCTGCTATTTTCTGTTAATTTTACTCTACGTGAGGATCTCTGTGTAACACAGAACGATCCTGTTGTAATGTGCAGGCTATTTACTATCAATGGATCTTAATTTGACTTAATACTAAATTATAGTTTGTGTGGACAGCCCAGTTACTGTTTTTAGGCAATACTAAAGATGCATCATTCAGATCTTATTGACTGTATAGCAAATTATAACGTTGGAGCTTTTCTTTAAATACATTTTAGGGTACTTTCACACTAGCGTTAGTGTGATCGGCAGGCAGTTCCGTCGTTGGATCTGCCTGCTGGATCCGCCGATCAGTGTGACAACTGACAGCATTTGTAGACGGATCTGTCTCTCCGCTTGTCATGCGGATGGACGGATCCGTCTTGCAGTCTTTTTCACAGTTTTCCGGATCCGTCCTTTAGTTGTTTTGCAATGCCGGATCCGGCACTAATGCATGTCAATGGGAATCAATGCCGGATCCGGCATTCCGGCGACTGATCAGGCATTTTGGACGGACATACTACCGCAGCATGCTGCGGTATTATGTCCGGCCAAAACGCCTGACAGTGACTGAACGGAAGGCATACTGATGCAAACTGAACGGATTTCTATCCATTCAGAATGCATAGGGATATGCCTGATCAGTTCTTTTCCGGCATAGAGCCCTTTTGATGGAACTCAGTGCCGGAAAAGAATAACGCTAGTGTGAAAGTACCCTTAGGTGGAAATATCTTGAGTTGATTCCTATGATATTTCTGAATTTAAAAAAATTGTTCAGAACGTCATTTTTATCACTTTTAATCTTTGCTTTGTCTTGCTAAATGGGCACAGCAGAAGTGAAGTTTTTGGCAGTCTACAATTCCGATAACATTATCATCTACAGCATCAGACCTTAAATGTATACGTAGCTGACAACCTTCTTGGTATCTCATTTCCTGGGGATATCAGTGTGGTTGTCACTTTCCTGTAAATATCTGAATGATGCATATTGCCTGTTGAGGACAATTCTTTAGAAAGACTTTAAAAAAAAAAAAAACAGACCACAAACAGACCTAACTCTCCCTTCTCTCCTTGAAATCCTCTAATTCATTATACAACATTTGAGACCTAATAGTTGGCCAAACCATCTCTTGGATTCTCCAGTAAAAAGCTCCTTCAACCAAATGGGTGGTGCTTAGTGTAGTCATCCCCATAGACATTAGATTGGCAGTGGACCCTTGTGGCATGATTCAACAACTTGAACCTAAAACCTTTGAGCAGCTCAGACAATCCATTGACCACTGAGGGTCCAGAAAAGATGGTGGAATGATCATTAATGCCACTACTGTAGGTCACAAAGAGAGAAGTAATCCTGTTGTTCCACTAGGGTAACACTGTAGAGAGAGGTACAGTACCTTATATAGAAGTAGCAGGGTCAGCTCCAGATATACAATTAAAGATGAAATATTCACTCAATATTGCAATAAAAATGGTCTTCTAATGGTGTGGACTAAAGATGAGCAAATCGAATCCCACGAACTGGAATTCGATACAAATTTCAGGATAAATTCGATTCGCCTAGAAACCGAATTTCCTTGTGCTTCATGTCAACGAATTGATTTAACCTGAAATTGTATAAAAAAAAAAAAAAAATAAAACTTACCTCCTCCATTTCCTTGCGATGGGCCGCCAGCCTCCATCTTGCTTGAAGATCTCGGCCGAAATCCCGTGCGGCGCGAGATCACATCATCACGGCAGCCGGCGGTAGGCGGTAGGTTTGATTTTGTAAGTTTGAATTATTGTTAATTTTACAATCAGATGCCGCAATCATGTATGGACGCGGCATCTGAGGAGTACAATGACGGGGGCGGCGCTATCACAGCTCCCTGTCATTGCACCCGCTACTTACAAAAAAATGCACTTCGTGACAAAGTAATTAGTCACAAAGCAAATTTTTGGGTAAAATTAAGCGAAGCAGCCGAATCAAATTTTCTATAAATTCGCTCATCTCTAGTGTGGACATTCAAAAAAATAGGTTAAATCGGTTTCTGGGACTTGCATATTGATAAGATATCCTCAGGATAGGTCATCAGTATCAGATGGGTGGAAGTCTATCATCTAACACCTCCATCAATCAGCTATTTGAAGGGGCCTCTTCATAGTATACCAAGCACAGCTACACCCATTGTATAGGCGCTGTACTTGGTATTGCACTCCATTCACTTTTATTTGACTAGGACTGAGCTGCGCAAAGGCCATTTGACCAGAGGTAGCAGTCTGGCGCTCTGTTACAGACGTTCCACAAGGGCCCAGGACTCAGGAGCAACAGGTCCCACCTGCGTATAGATAATATATATACAGTACACAACCTACACTGAGGTCAGGTGAACACAGAGAAGCACAAACTATGGTCTATACAAAACAAGCTAACACCATGTGGGCAGCATGGGAAGACGAATGTACACTTATAGAAAAAAATTAAAAAAATCACACACCCAGATAGAAATGTCGGATTGCTGCAAAACTCAGCATGCAATTATGTCTCAGACAGATATGTTAATGATTACAGGTGTAATCATGTCTGATTAGACACTGAGTGTTGCCACAAGAGGGTGTAAAAGTGCTTCCCTGCTGCCCTATTAAAAGGCTCTCAGAGGCTGCTTTTGAGCAGCGTACCTCTACAACGCAATTGAAGGTGCTTTGCCCAGTTGAAGCACTTTGAGAGGGGACACATCATTGGGTTGAGAGAAGCAGGTCGGTTGCTTTGACAAACTGCCTGTCTTGGGACCAGCCGGGACTGCCAGCTTCAGCAACCTATGAGGGACATCTGGGGGACAGATGTGTCTCAAGGTACCACACAGAATCTGTATGTCTCCATGCCCAACCATATCTCATCTTGTATCCAGGCTAGAGGTGACCCAACAGGGTCCTACAGACTCCTATCAGTTGTACAGTTTTCCCCAATAAATGTCTCCTTTCTCTCTAATATTGTAATCACTTCCATATATCATCATCACACTTCACACACAGAGAGTTCCATTTCATCAACTCCTTCTTGGTGCGTTTTTTTTTGTCAATGAGTGTATAATGTTCTTTTGTTCTGTATGTAGCATCTTGAATTTACATATCTAATGTATACGATGATCTAAAAAAAAGTTGAGAAGAGACAACATAGGGAACTTGCTTATAAAAGGATTCAGCAACTGAAACATTGATAAAAACAAGAAGTGGTTAATAGCGGGCGAAACTTCAAGTTTCTGCTCCCTGTCCAGATCACCGACTGATGTCCAGTACAGCCGGCCATACAAATGAGATAACTGTAGGCTGAACACTCGTTCAACAGCAATCTAGCAATCAGCAAATCCAACGAGCGCTATAGAAGCGAGCACATCAAGGTCCTCCTTCCCGATGGTAATCCTATAAGGAGTTCCCTCTAATAGTGAAGCACCGTCTCCAATGTATATAAAACAAGTATTTATTATACTCACAAATTCCATAAAAGTATAAACGGTTCAGAGATCAAACACAGCAGCCTTTTACACGCCCATATACTTTTATGGAATTTGTGAGTATAATAAATACTAGCTTTATATACATTGGAGACGGTGCTTCACTATTAGAGCGAACTCCTTATAGGATTACCATCGGGAAGGAGGACCTTGATGTGCTCGCTTCTATAGCGCTTGTTTGAAGTGCCTGCATACCACTGTGCGCCTGTGCGTATATCAGGTGTGCATACAACTGACAGTACTTCACTATCAGTGCGATTTTTAGCATCCCATAGGAATCATTGGAGGAGGAGGATTCCTGTGGAGACTAATATTTTACCCATACGTGTAGGAGTGGATACGCTAACCTGGAGTGGTTACCTTGAAAATCGCGCGGTCTATTTAAACGCATGGATATAATTGTGGCCACCCCTCAGCTGTCAGAAGCATTAGTACTGAACACTTTTCCTCCTTCTGGGTCCATTCACACGTCCGTAGTGTATCGCGGATCCGCAATACACCCGGCTGGCACCTCCACAGAACTGCTTATTCTTGTCCGCTATTGCGAACAAGAATAGGGCATGTTCTATTTTATTTCCGGAGCCGCGGACCGGAAGTTCGGGGCCACGCTCCGGAAATGCGGATGTGGACAGCACATTGTGTGCTGTCCGCATCCATTCCTGCCCCATAGAGAATGAATGGGTGCGCACCAGTTCTGGATAACTGCAGAATGGATGCGGACACATTCTACGGACGTCTGAATAGACCCTTAGGCCTCTTTAACACGGGCAAGTTTTCCGCGCGGGTGCAAAGCATGAGGTGAACGCATTGCGCCCGCACGGAATCCGGACCTATTAATTTTTATGGGGCTGTGCACAAGAGCAGTGATTTTCACACATCACTTGTGCCTTGCGTGAAAGTCGCAGCATGCTCTATATTGTGCGTTTTTCACGCAACGCAGGCCCCATAGAAGTGAATAGGGGTGCGTGAAAATCCCAAGCATCCGCAAGCAAGTGCGGATGTGATGAGATTTTCACGCATGGTTGCTAGGTGACGATCGGGATGGGGACCCGATCGTCATGGGGATGGACCATGTGATGAACGCAGTGACGTCACTAAAGGTCCTTTTCCTCCCAGGTCATCAAAGAAGAAGAAAGAAGACATGCTGGGCTGCGCGAACAAGTGGATGAGGTGAGTTTAATTATATTTTTTTTAACCCCTTCATCCCTATTTTACTAAGCATTCTGTATAAAGAATGCTATTATTTTCCCTTATAAGGCCTCATGCACACGACTATTATTGTGTTCCGTTCCGCAAAATGGTGTTCCGTTGTTCTGTGATCCGTTTCCGTTTTTGTTTCCGTGTGTCTTCCTTTATTTTTGGAGGACCACCAGACATAAAGGAAAGTTAAAAAAAGTCTAAGACAAGTTTGCCATGCAAATGATAGGAAAAAAATCTGACACGGACACGCGGACACGGATGACAATCTTGTGTGCCTCCGCGTTTTTGATGGGTCCGCAAACTGTTTTCCGCGAAAATAATAGGACAGGCTATATTTTTTTGACGGACTGGAACCACGGATTACAGGCGCGGATGGCAAACGGTGCATTAGCCGAGTTTTCAACGGACCCATTGAAAGTCAATGGGTCCGCAGAAAATCACGAAAAATTGGCACATCGGACACGGAATAAAACAACGGTCGTGTGCATGAGGCCTTACCATGTTATAAGGGAAAATAATAAAATCTACATAACACCTAACCCAAACCCGAACTTCTTTGAAGAATTTTGGGTTCGGGTCTGGGTACCAAACATGCCGGTTTTTCTCACGCGCGTGCAAAACGCTTTGCACTCACGCTGAAAAATCACGCATTTTCCAGTGACGCGCCAGCATCCTATCCGGCCCTCACACGCGACGCCCGTGTGAAAGAGGCCTTACTGATAGTAAGCAGAGATCTTGAAAATGGTCAGTACTGCAATGATCCATTCACTACATCTTGGCCCTGACAATCTTGCACCTGCTCTGAGTAGCTGTGAAAGTGCAGAGGTGCATTGTCATCACAGTTCCAGTAGCGGAAGCAGAGCCTCTACACTTGCGAGAGATTGTCAGGGACAGCCGAGATGTCTGGCCCTATCAATCAAGGGGCAGGGGGAGAGTCTTCACCTGCGGGGACAGCCCCTCACAGGTGCTGATTTTAAAATCTGCGGCATGTCAATTAATTCTAGCAGATTTTCATTAATGTTTTCACCCTTTGCAATGCATAAAGTGAAATCTGTATCAAATTTGACATTACATCCGAATTTCGCTGCCCATTAGTTGCGGAAATGCAGCAAGATCCACATGCAAATCTGCACAAAAAATGTGCATCGAATACATGTAGCCTGAAAATGAATAGGTAAGACAGTGTACTAGCCCTTCAGAGAGTATGCCCACCATTATACATCATTTGAAATGCTCCACAAAGTTGAGCCACTTACAATAAATTCATTACATTGCAGATCTTGTTTTTTATTCCCAGCCAGTATTATAATGCAGAGCTGCATTCACAACTCTGCTGGTAATTATTGGAAACAGTCAAAAAGCTTGTCATCAGTCACTCTATATCAGCTTTGCTGAGCTCCTGTAACGCTGGTGGAAAGTTGTGTTTTCAGAACAGAACTGAACAGTGCTTGGTGTAAAGACGTCACTTCCAAGAATGCAGAGCTCTGAACTAGAAGGGAGCACTGCAAAATTTCTGATCTTAGGCCACTAGAACTGTGAATATAGCTCTGGAGTATAATACAGGCTCTTGATGTTTTGGTAGAGATGATCAGTGAAGAGGAAGTCAGACTAGCGATGCAGGGCTTGCCCTCAAGAAGTCACCAGGTCCAGATGGCTTAACATCTGAGTTTTATAAGACCTTTAAGGATGCCTTGGTTCCCCTCTTGACTCCCCTCTTGGTATTTAATGAGTGTCTATCCTCTGTCCCTCTGCCAAAGTCAGTGAGGAGGTCAGCTCTGATCATCCTGTCAAAGGGTAAAGATCCATCTCGCATTAAGTACTGGCGTCCCATAGCACTTCTCAATGTGGACAAAAAGATTCTGGCAAAGGTGTTGTTTAACCAGCTGGTGAAATTTGCAGCCCGACTCCATTTCAGGTGCCCAGCATTGCTCTGTTCCAGGTCCGCAGTACGTTTAGTGCTGTGTTCAGTGTCTGAGAGGCCGTGGAGCTGGGTAGGGCTGGTCACTGGAAAAGGGACTTGCTGTCCTTGGGTTAGGCAAAAGCGTTTGATCGGGATAACCACGAGTATCTCCGGTCTGTCTTTCTGAGGTATGGCCTGCCGGGGCGGTTTGTAGATCGGCTTAGGACCTTGTACGCAGGGACTAGAGAGTTTCCCGTTTGTGAACGGTTGGGTTGGCCACTCTTTTGAGGTGGGGTCTGGTGTTTGCCAGGGTTGTGCATTGAGCCCACTGCTATATGGTTCACTGATTAACCCCTTCCTTAGATAGATAGATCGTGGACCGTTAGCGGGGGTCAGGATGGACTAGGCGGAGCTGGACTGAGTGTTGCACAAGAGGGTAGCATATGCTGATGATGTCACCAGTCTTTGTGACCTCGAGAGGGGAGGCAGAGTCGGTGATGTCTGAGGTGGATTGCTACTCGGAGGCCTCTGGGTCCAAGATCAACCGGGATAAGTGTGAGAGTCTCTGGCTGGGAGAGGGGGATTCTGGTTTTGATCTCCCGGACACCCTCCCACAGCCTCTAGAGTCCGCAAAAGTCCTCGGCATCAAATTCGTTCAAGGGGATTACCCCAAACAAAATTGGGACAGCAGGCTAAAGATCGCCGCTCAGAAGGTGGACCAGTGGACGGGTTGGTCTTTGACCCTCAGGGAAAGGGTTAACCTGATGAAAACATACCTGCTCCCTTTGCTGATATATCTGGGCAATGCATCTTGCCGGAGCCTCTCTGGACTCAGGTCTACAGTCTGTTCTTCCAACTGTTATGGGGGGCACAGACAGAAACTACTCAGGAGGGAGGTTACTTACCGCACGAGGAGGCTAGGGGGGTTGTGTATGGTCAACCCTGTGGTGTTCCTTGTGAACACTTTCAATAAGGTTAACATTGCTGACCTCTGGAAAGAGAGGGCTCCTCCGTGGGTTATCTCTGCTGTCGGGAATGGTTTCGGCCTTTCTTTCAGGAATGGGAGACAGGAGGGCAAGTGAAGGATCTTCGTACACCGCATGGGCATCTTCCGGCTTATGTTACCCCGGTTCTAAAGGTGATTGGCCGGTGTGGTCTAGGCATGTGGGAGATCAGGACTCTGTCAAGGTAACTCCTTGACCGAAGGGTTCTGTTAACCTATTTACAGAAACCGCTGGCCCTCAGGGATTGCCCAAGTCAAGATCTGGAGGTTGGGTTGCGACTTTTGAATTCCATCAGGATCCCCTTGAAGTTTTGGGACTTGACTTGGTGCTGCTTTCATGGGAAACTGTATGTGAGGGACAATTTGAAGTGTAGGAGCTCTGAGGAAAGGGGTTATCCCCGGGAGGAGTGCGGTGATGTGCTGGAAAGCATGGACCACTTCTTGCTTCATTGTCCCTTTAATACAGAGGTCTACAACAGGGTGGGTGCCTCCACTGGCTGGCCTTGGTTGGCCTGTCTCACCTATGCGGAATGGGCCTATGTCGCATTCAGAGACCTGGGAGGACGGCTGCACTTGATTCTTAGTTAGTGTAGCGGTGAGGTTTTACACGTGGAATGCACGCTGTCTAGTATCTACGCAACGTAAAATCTTTACTGGTGGATGAGGTGGTGAGGAACCTTCTGGGTGACCTGCCTAAGGTGTACTCTCTAGAATATGACAGACTGGGGGCAGGGAGGGCCTCTCGCCTCTGGAGGGGCTTTTTCTTTCGGGTGTGCTAGTTTTGTCATCCCCTTCCCTGGTGGTGGGCTGATCCTGACACGGTAGATTTTTATGTTGTTTTGGTCAGTATATAGGATTTAGGGATTGCAGGCACCGAACTTGGACTTTATTGTGTGTGGGTTTGTGTATTTTTTTATGTATTGTTTTGCCAAATGTTCTTGTATATATGGAGTTTTCTTGTATATATGGGGTTTGGGGTTAAGCGGGCTGGTGACACAAGGGGGGCGGAGTGTGTTCATGGGACTTTCTGGATTTTGGGATTGTGTGTATTTTGTGGACTTGAGGACACTGGGTTAATATAGTGTAAGGACTCTTGCACACGAACGATACGGATTAGGTCCGGATGCGTTCAGGGTGCATTCAGGAACTCGCACCATTTCACAAGCAAGTTTAGTCAGTTTTGTTTGTGATTGCGTTCAGTTGTTCAGTTTTTATCGCGCGGGAGAAATGCGCATTGATGCATTTTTCACGCGCGTGATAGAAATCTGAATGTTTGCAAACAACATTTCTTAGCAACCATCAGTGAAAAACACATCGCATCCGCACTTGCTTGCAGATGCAACGTGTTTTTCATGCAGCCCCATTCACTTCTATGGGGCCAGCATTGCATGAAAAACGCAGAATATAGAACATGCTGCAATCCTGAATCCTGAATCCTGACCCATTCATTTTAATGTGTCTGTGTACTTGTGCGTTGTGTGAAAATCTCACACAACGCACAAGTACACAGACACATTGAAATGAATGGGTCAGGATTCAGTGCGGGTGCTATGCGTTCACGTCACGCATTGCACCCGCACGGAAAACTCGCTCGTGTGAAAGTGCAGTTAAAAAAATTGTTATGGTTATATAGGTGGGTTTATTCGGCAACTGGACCAGTTCGTTTTCTGTGATTGATTGTATGTATAGGGTGGTAGTATGTATATAACTTTATGGGGTGGGTTTATGTATGTTATAAGATGGGGGGTATATGTATATAATATGATGGGGTGTGTGTATAATATGATGGGGTGGGTATTGTGTATGTACAGTTAGTATATAAAATTGGTGTAGGGTGGGTGTATTTATGTATCGTTAGTGTATGTATATACTACAGTATTATTATTGCAGTGAGTGGCTGGACAATTGATATTTTATGATTATGTTTGTTGTTCTTGTTTTATTGTTACATTGTGTTATTGTTATGTTTTATAATTTTATAATAAAAGAAACACAGGCTGTAACTCAGGATAAGTAATGTAATGTATGTACACAATGACTCCACCAGCAGAATAGTGAGTGCAGCTCTGGAGTTGGAGTATAATACAGGATGCAACTCAAGATCAGTACAAAATAAGGGCTCATGCCCATGAGCCTAAGCGCTATGTGCCCGTGCAGTGGACCGCAAATTGCGGTCCGCAATGCATGAGCATGACCACGGGGCCACCGCATGTGGATTGCGGACCAATTCACTTGAATGGGGTCCGCGATCGGCATCCGACAGTCCGCACAGCAAAAAAGTAGTGCATGCCCTACTTATTTGCGGAACGGAAGCACGGAACGGAACCTCACAGAAGCACTCCGTAGTGCTTCTGTTCCGTGGTTCCATTCCGTTCTGCACCGCATCTCCGGATTTGCGGACCCATTGAAGTGAATAGGTCCGCATCCGTGATGCGGAATGCACACGCCCGGTGCCCCGTGTATTGCGGACCCGCCATATGCGGGCCGCAATACGGTCACGGGGGACACATGGTCATGTGCAAGAGGCCTAAGTAATATATTCTATAGTATGTACACAGTGACTCCACCAGCAGAATAGTGAGTACTGTACAACTCTGAAGTATAAGGCCACCTGCACACTTGCATTTTTTCTGTGTGGATTCCTGTGCACAAAAACCACAGCGTATTACAGTACCAGCAAAGCGCATGAGACTGCACTAATCTCAAGTACTCATTTATGTGGGCAGAAATTGACCTGCCTTGCAGATTTCAAAATCTGCTGCATGTCAATTATGTTTGCGGTTTAAGCTGCGGATTTCACAATTTTAAATAAAGGGTGAGATCTGCGGCAAAACCACATCATATCCGCACCAAAAACCACTGTTAGACATTGCTGATTTTGGTGCGGATATGCTGCAGAAACGCACATAAGTCCGCACGGAAATTCGTGCAGAACTTATGTGGTTCAGGCTCCTTTCATATCACCGTTTCTCCTTTCCGTTCTCCGGCTCCGTTGAGGGGCAGGAGAACGGAATGGACGGATTCTGCAGATAACTGAGACCTAACTGAGCCTAAAGACCCCATAGACTATAATGGGGTCTGTTCTGTGTCCGCTCAGAATATGATATTTGGGCGGAGATGAAAATTCCGCATAGCAGGACTTTCGTTTCCGCTCAAAAATCATATTCTGAGCGGACACTGAACGGACCCCATTATAACCCCATTATAGTCTATGGGGTCTTTAGGCTCCGTTACGATCAGTTAGGTCTCAGTTATCTGCAGAATCCATCCTTTCCGTTCTCCTGCTCTTCAACTGAGCCAGAGAACGGAAAGGAGAAACGGTGATGTGAACGGAGCCTTACCTGCACACGTGTAACTTCACATGTGGATGTAACAAATCCATGAATGAAGGTACCCTAATGCAGGATGTAACTCAGGATCAGTAATGTATATACACAGTGACTCCACCAGCAGAACAGTGAGTGCAGCTCTGGAGTATAATATATGGTGTAACTGAGGATCAGTACATGATAAGTAATATAATGTATGTACACAGTGACCACCAGGAAAATAGTGAGTACAGCTCTGGAGTATAATATAGGATATACGGTAACTGCGAATGAAGGTATCCTAATGCAGGATGTAACTCAGGACAAGTAATGTAATGTACACAGTGACTCCAACAGCAGAACAGTGAATGCAGTTCTGGAGTATAAGATGTAACTCAGGATCAGTACAAGATAAGTAATATAATGTAGTATACGGTGACTCCACCAGCAGAATAGCGAGTGCAGCTCAAATTGTCCATGGGGCTCTTGTACCATGTTATTATATAACTCTTCAATTTTATATATCTATTCTCTAAGGCTACTTTCACACTAGCGTTCGATCGGATCCGTTCTGAACGGATCCAATCATAATAATGCAGACGGAGGCTCCGTTCAGAACGGATCCGTCTGCATTATTTTGGCATATAAAAGCTAAGTGTGAAAATAGCCTCGGACGGATCCGTCCAGACTTTCAATGTAAAGTCAATGGGGGACGGATCCGCTTGAAGATTGAGCCATATTGTGGCATCTTCAAACGGATCCGTCCCCATTGACTTACATTGCAAGTCTGGACGGATCCGCACGCCTCCGCACGGCCAGGCGGACACCCGAACGCTGCAAGCAGCGTTCAGCTGTCCGCCTGTCCGTGCGGAGGCGAGCGGAGCGGAGGCTGAACGCCGCCAGACTGATGCAGTCTGAGCGGATCCGCATCCATTCAGACTGCATCAGGGCTGGACGGAAGCGTTCGGGTCCGCTCGTGAGCCCCTTCAAACGGAGCTCACGAGCGGACAGCCGAACGCTAGTGTGAAAGTAGCCTTAGGAGCTTGGCATCCGTGCTATTGTAGACACTTTTACCAGAATCTGCATTGTGTGCTCTGTAACATGTGGTTTTCCGGTTATCTGTTCTACTTTCAAACGTGCGCCTTAGTCAGCTTTTCCTGTGGGTCTACTTCCCTGAACTCCATATGCAAAGCATACAACTGCGGGCCATCTCTGAGAAGAGACCTTACAGTGCAGTGGGTGTAGTAAATAATAAAACTCTCTGGAGATTCCATCAGAACGTGTTACAGTGTTGTTCGGAATAGACCAGATAAATTATGGGAAACCGAGCCGCGCGGGCATGTTTACGAGAGAGTCTTCCGAAATAGCTGATTGTGTCCTTATCCAATAGCTATGAGCACCATAAAGGAAATGTGCCATCAGAAAATGACCTATTGTTTATATCAAGTTTTTATGTTAAACGTTTTTATAGATTTTTTTTAAGGCCACTATCTATATTTAAAAAAAAGATCTAAAACCCTGCAGTTTCTGCAATGGCCACTTACAGGGGTTTTCAGTTAATAATAATGTTTTATCACATGCCCGCAGCGTGCCCCCTGAAACAGAAGATTCATACTTACCTGTTCCGTGCCGCTCCTACTCCGCACTGCCTCTGCTGTCTCCATCTTCCTGTCCCTGTCTGCTGTTTACATCCGGCTGCCCACTGGCATGGTCACATGCACCGCTGCAGCCAATGGCTGGCTTCAGCGGTGATGTGCGCCAATACATGCACCAGAATATAGAGACAGGGCAGTATGGAGTAGCACAAGCATGAAGCAAGGGGGTATGCTGTGGGCAATCCACCTTAAATAATATGTTGAGGCTTCCTGTTCTGTATAGATCATTTTTCAGCAGCCATCTTAGTATGATCCCAGGCAGGATTACAATGACAGATATCACCTCTACATAGACAACACATGCTCCACCATTCACAATAGGTTATGGTGTCCGGTGCAGTGGCCCCTGCACAGGTCACAGGGCATGTCTTGTAAACTCTCCCATAGAAGTCAATGATTCCTCTCCAGACTATTGTGGCAATGGCTCATATGGCTACTGGAAACCATATCTCTAAATGCTATTAACAGCTCTTGCAAGATGGCCGCCCCACCCACAATCCTGCATGGAAAATAGAATAAAAAATCTACAGTCATAAAATAAAAACAGATTAGAATTAGCGTGTTTGTCTTCTCAGTGAAGAGGAGGGAGAAAGCTGCTGCCAGACGTCTTCTTCAGAACAATGGATCAACCAAGTTTAACGTCAACATGCTTGACCCTACTTTCACCCCAACATCAGCCGTCAGAGAAGGGTCGCGACACCACCACACACTTTACATAGTTGACCATTTATCTAATATGTATGGCAACCTTAAGGCTCCATTCACACGTCCGCAAAATGGGTCCGCATCCTTTCCGCAATTTTGCGGAAAGGGTGCGGACCCATTCATTCTCTATGGGGACGGAATGTGCTGTCCGCATCCACATTTGCGGATCCGCACTTCCGCATCCGTGCTTCCGTTTCCGCAAAAAAATAGAACATGTCCTATTCTTGTCCGCAATTGCGGACAAGAACAGGCATATTCTATTATGTCGGCAATGTGCGGTCCGCAAAATGCGGAAAGCACATTGCCGCTTTCCGTGTTTTGCGGATCCGTGTCTCCGTGTATCCGCAAAACACATTGCGGACGTGTGAATACAGCCTTAGGCCTCTTTCACACGGGCGTCAGTTTTTTTTGCCCGGATAAGGGTCCATTCACACGTCCGTTGTTTGTTTCCTGATCTGTTCCGTTTTTGGCTGAACAGATCTGGACCAGATCTGGACCCATTCATTTTCAATGGGTCCTGAAAAAAAATCTGACATTGTGCTGTCCGTTTTTTTTCAGGACCCAATGAAAATGAATGGGTCCAGATCTGGTCCAGATCTGTTCAGCAAAAAACGGAACAGATCAGGAAACAAACAACGGACGTGTGAATGGACCCTAAGAGCCGGGTGCGTTGCGGGAAAATGCGTGATTTTCCCGCACGAGTGCAAAACATTGTCATGCGTTGCACTCGCGTGAGAAAATTCGCGCATGTTTGGTACCCAAACCCGAACTTCTTCATAGAAGTTCGGGCTTGGGATTGATGTTCTGAAGATTCTATTATTTTCCCTTATAACATGGTTATAAGGGAAAATAATAGCATTCTGAATACAGAATGCATAGTAAACCAGCGCTAGAGGGGTTAAAAAAATAAAATAAAAATGTAACTCACCTTAGTCCACTTGATCGCGAAGCCGGCATCTCCTTGTGTCTCCTCTGCGCTGAACAGGACCTGGGGTGAGCTGCTCCATTAAATACAGGTTAAGGACCTTCGATGACGTCACGTGGTCTCCATCCCGATCGTCTCCTAGCAACCGTGCGTGCAAATCGCACGGCATCCGTACTTGCTTGCGGATGCCATCCGATTTTCACACACCCCATTCACTTCTATGGGGCCCGCGTCACGTCAAAATCAGACAATATAGAGCATGCTGCGATTTCAACTGAACGCACAAGTGATGCGTTAAAAACAACGCTCATGTGCACAGCCCCATAGAAATGAATGGGTCAGGATTTAGTGCGGGTGCCATACGGTCGCCGCACGGATCGCACCCGCATGGAAAACTAAGAGGTTTCTCATAGAAATGATCAAGATTCAATGTATTGTTCTTCAAGATAAGGTCCAATATAGAAAACCTATTTTCATATACCCTGTTCTTCTGTGTTAATAGAGGGGGGTCCTCTATTTAAGGTAGTCATCCTTTGACAAGAGTAGGGAGTGGTTACAAAAGGCCGTTCTTGCTCTGAAAGACCAGTCCGGTCCTGCATTATACAGACAACCCACTGATTTGAGTGGGCACTGTGTAATGCTTAGTTTCACCTGAGGTGGTGCTGCAGGGGAATTCAACACTTACAGCCAACCTTCCTCAGAGACTGCAAAAATTACTGAGGATCCAAGCAGGGAGATAGTTTCTGATATGCTCATAGTGAATAACCCTTATAACAATATACACTGAACAAAAATATAAACTCAACACTTTCGGTTTTCTCTCATTTTGCATGATCTGAACTCAAATATCTGAAACATTTTCTACATACACAAAAGACTCATTACTCTCAAATATTGTTCACAAATGTCTAAATCTGTGTTGATGAGCACTTCTCCTTTGCTTATAATCCATCCCACCTGACAGGTGTGGCATATCAAGGTGCTGATTAGACAGCATGAATATTGCACAGGTGTGCCTTAAACTGCCCACAATAAAAGGCCACTCTGAAATGAGGGGGGGGGGGGGGGGTCAGCAAACCAGTCAGTATCTGGTGTGGCCACCATTTGTCTCACGCAGTGCAGAACATCTCCATCGCATAGAGTTGATCAGGTTGTTGATTGTGGCCTGTGGAATGTTGGTCCTCTCCTCTTCCATAGCTGTGTGAAGTTGCAGAATATTGGCAGGAACTGGAACACGCTGTCGTAGACGCCGATCCAGAGCATCCCAAACATGCTCAATGGGTGACATGTCCGGTGAGTATGCTGGCCATGCAAGAAGTGGGATGTTTTCAGCTTCCAGGAATTGTGTACAGATCCTTGCAATATGGGGCTGTGCATTATCATGCTGCAACATGAGTTGATGGTCGTGGATGGATGGCACAACAATGTGCCTCAGGATCTCGTCACGGTATCTCTATGCATTCAAAATGCCATCAATAAAATTCACCTGTGTTTGTTGTCCATAACATACGCCTGCCCATACCATAACCCCACCGCCACCATGGGCCACTCGATCCACAACGTTGACGTCCGCAAATCGCTCACCCACACGACGCCACACACGTTGTCTGCCATCTGCCCTGAACAGTGAAAACCGGGACTCATCAGTAAACAGAATGCCTCTCCAACATGCGAGACGCCATCGAATATGAGCATTTGCCCACTCGAGCCAGCTAGGACGACGAACTGCAGGCAGGTCCAGACCCCGATGAGGACGACGAGCATGCAGATTCCCTGAGACGGTTTTTTGACAGTTTGTGCAGAAATTCTTTGGTTATGCAAACCGATTGTTGCTGCAGCTGTCCGGGTGGCTGGTCTCAGACGATCATGGAGGGGAACATGCTGGATGTGGAGGTCCTGGGCTGGTGTGGTTTCACGTGGTCTGCGGTTGTGAGGCCGGTTGGATGTACTGCCAACTTCTCTGAAAAGCCTTTGGAGACGGCTTATGGTAGATAAATGAACATTCATTGCACAGGCAACAGCTCTGGTAGACATTCCTGCAGTCAGCATGCCAATTGCACGCTCCCTCAAACGTTGCAACATCTGTGGTATTGTGGTGTGTGATCAAACTGCACATTTCAGAGTGGTCTTTTATTGTGGGCAGTCTAAGGCATACCTGTGCAATATTCATGCTGTCTAATCAGCACCTTGATATTCCAAACCTGTGAGGTAGGATGGATTATCTCGGCAAAGGAGAAGTGCTCATTAACACAGATTTAGACAGATTTGTGAAAAATATTTGAGAGTAATAGGTGTTTTGTGTACGTAGAAAATGTTTCAGATCTTTGAGTTCAGCTCATTCAAAATGGGAGCAAAACCGAAAGCGTTTATATTTTTGCTCAATGTATATAGCTATACATTGAGTCACCATCCATATTCATGTCTTAACAAAAAAAATTATATAATGAAACCTATCAGACATTGCAGAAAGGTCTTTTTGGCCCATGACTCACTCTCCACTAAAGGATGGAGGAAGGAATAGGTGGACACAATTGTAACATTGAACAGGGGCTTTTGCTGATAACATGTGGGGCAACGGACTTTGTGGTTACAGACATTGGCCAAGTCTATAGTAACAGTCGCATCCTTTTCACCATTATATAACTAAGAGCATTGCCCCACCAAAGATTGCAAACAAATTCCAAACATACCTGTATGTACTTTGTGTCTTTATTCCATGTCCAGAAAGGTGCTTTTATTCTCCTAGAAAACAGCTCCCAAGAAAAGGGGAGGGCTGCTACCAATCTCAAGATATGAGCAGCTAAAGCAGCCCTCTCCTCTCCTAGTTTTATACTAGCATCAGACATCTCTGGCAGGCTGTTGTAGCAGGGAGCAGCCTGCTGGAGATATCTGGTTCCAGCACTGGCGGATGCTACGTGATACCCGCTGGCCCCATCAACTATAATGGAGACTGGCGGAAATCCAGCCGCAACCGGGCAAACATGCCAAGAATGGCACACAAGAGTAAGGCGGTAGCTTCCGGCTTACCTGTAATGTGCTTGTGTGAAACTAGCCTAAGTCTGGTTTGCTTTGGGCACAGGGAACAGCAAGCCTCTCCCAGCCGAGGACTTGGGAGCTGTTTTCCAGAAGAATAAAAGCACTTTTTCTGGACATGGAAGGACACAGAGTGCTCCAAGGTATGTCTGAAATGTGTTTCCATTATTCTGTGGGGCAATGCGGTTAGTTATTGGTGCTCATGATATGACAGGTTCCCTTTAACCTTGGAAAAAGAGCTACATAAAACAAAACTTTTAATAAATTACTGTATATTAAAAACTGTCTCTCACCAATCATGGTATTTCTCTCCACACAGATAGTGTATAGCTTATAGTGCAGCAGGCTGGCTGGTCTTTCTAGTTCTGACCAGGCTTTTCTACAGGTCCTCTTCTGCTCCAGGGTACAGGAACTATGAAAAGCAAGTCTGCTACCTCTTCTTCAGGCTACCCTTCTCCTGCTTCTGGTGTTGATTTGTCTCTGCCCTTATCCTGACTCTGAGGTGGTGTGCCAATTGACAAGAAGCACTAACCTCCACTTGCTAGCTAACTACCATGCAGTATTAAGATGGCCTTCTCTTACCAGCTGCATTGCTTTCCCAGCTTCCTGTCTATGCTGCCTAAACATGACTAGCCTGCGGCTCTATCTCCACCTCAAAATATGGACTCTCAGGAACATGCTCCCAGGCTGAAGACACTTGAGACAGGACCCCAACACTGACCTCTAAGGGCTCTTTCACATCTGCGTTATTGTCTTCCGGCATAGAGTTCCGTCGTTGGGGCTCTATGCCGGAAGAATACTGATCAGGATTATCCTAATGCATTCTGAATGGACAGCCCGTCCTTCAGGATGCATCAGGATGTCTTCCGTTCCGGAACGGAACGTTTTTTGGCCGCAGCAAATAGCGCAGCATGCTGCGCTTTTTGCTCCGGCCAAAAATCCGGAACACTTGCTGCAAGGCCGGATCTGGAATGAATGCCCATTGAAAGGCATTGATCCGGATCCGGCCTTAAGCTAAACATCGTTTCGGCGCATTGCCGGATGCGACGTTTAGCTTTTTCTCAATGGTTACCATGGCTGCCGGGACGCTAAAGTCCTCACAGCCATGGTAAAGTGTAGTGGGGAGCGGGGAGCAGCATACTTACCATCCGTGCGGCTCCCGGGGCGCTCCAGAGTGATGTCAGGGCGCCCCAAGCGCATGGATGACGTGATCGCATGGATCACATGATCCATGCGCATGGGGCGCTCTGACGTCACTCTGGAGCGCCCCGGGGGCCGCACGGACTGTAAGTATACTGCTCGCCCGCTCCCCACTACTACTATGGCAACCAGGACTTTAATAGCATCCTGGGTGCCATAGTAACACTGAAAGCATTTTGAAGATGGATCCGTCTTCAAATGCTTTCAGTACACTTGCGTTTTTCCGGATCCGGCGTGTAATTCCGGCAAGTGGAGTACACGCCGGATCCGGACAACGCAAGTGTGAAAGAGGCCTAACTCAGCTCAGCTGTTGTCGGCATTCTTGCAGTTCCTGCCACTGTTCACAGTGCTCGATCACAATACAGTAAATTACAATTAATAAACAATAAGGTTTACATCCTCTTCCCATGCGCTGCCTATCGGCCTACTTCCCTGGGTCTGTGCCTCCCAATAGGGATTAAATACCACCAGAGGTTTCCTTAATGTCAGCACATAGCAATACTCATTTCTATACCATGGCCACAGAATACATTATTTAATCCACAACTCAGCTTTTCTACTCTGGCATCTCATGGTGGATGAAACGCACATAGCACGACAAATCATATGACATATAATACATTTTACTCCAACCTCCATTAATGCTGGAGTACTGTCTGTGGAGCAGGAGGCACAGACTGACATAAGACAGGCGGGCTGCTTAATTTGGTTTCCCCACAGTTTCTCTGCTGTAGTTTCTACTCCTAGAGAAATTAGTTGTGGGTTGATGGTTTCTTCATGTGTTGGGCAATGCCTAACTGTGCAAAGGACGTGGTGGCTCTACTATAGAGGCTATGCATCAGATCGCTACAGAGACTGTGGTGAGTAGTGATGAGCGAACTTCTGTTTTTAGTTCGGCGTCTAAAGTTCGGCTTCCGGTTAGCGGAGAATCCCGATATGGATCCCGATATGGATTCCGACTTCCGTTGTGGTCTGTGGTAGCGGAATCAATAATGGCCGATTATTGATTCCGCTACCACGGACCACAACGGAAGTCGGAATCCATATCGGGATCCATATCGGGATTCTCCGCTAACCGGAAGCCGAACTTTAGACGCCGAACTTAAAACAGAAGTTCGCTCATCACTAGTGTTGAGGACTACTGTCACAGAGCTGCTTCAAATCCCATGCTTAGGGCTCATGCATATGTAGCGGTCAGAGGAGGGAGAGACCGCAAAGCAGGATTCAAGTACAGTACAGCAGACAAGGAGACTGAAGCAAAAGCCGGCTTTATTAAGGAGCAAAATGAAACTGCCAGAAAACCTGAGTAACAATACAGTACCACCGCACCAGCGGCACAATGGGTCAATGACAGAAATGGTATGAACAGGTGAACATAACACAACAACAGTGGTAATGAGATTTTGCATAGACACAGAATAATCTAAACAGCAAGCAGTCAGCTTGCAGGCTACTCTCACTACCAATTACCTATCTAGCCCTGCTACCCAGGGGACGCTTCTACAGCGCACTGACTAAGTCCCTGACTCTATAACCTATCCCAGATAAGCACCGGTGCCACTCACAGTTCTGCAGATTCTCTTGGATCCAATAAGATGCAGTCTGGCTCCAGGTCCGGTTGCTTGCTTGTCTGTCTTTCTCTCTCTGGTCACAACAGATGCAGCTCTCCACCTCTGGCAGGCAGGATCCGGCTGGTCTCTACACACGGTCCCACTCCTCTGTAACACACTGTGTAGTCTCTTTCTCTGGGTCACAGCTGCAGCACTTCAGTTCAGAGTCTATCTTGGCCTGTCTCCAGCACAGCCAGCTTCTCAGGACTCCATCAGTCAGGCTCCATGTCCCATCACTAACCTTTACTTGGCTCCTAACATGGCAGCCATCCTCTCACAGCTCCCAGGGCACTCCCACCTCTAGCCAGGACTCAAACCCCGGGAACCTCTGGCTCCGCCTACCTCTTGTGTATCTCAGAAACAGTTCAGCTTCCTCTTTGTCAGAGCCACAGTGGCCTCTAGTGGCTGAAATAAGTCATTACAGTCTATGTAACACCATATTGTAGATATCTGTGCAAAGAACAGTATTCTAGGGGCTGACCCTTACACATACGAATGTATTTTCTTTCCATGTCTGTTCCTTTTTTTGCAAAACGTATGTGGAAGCATTCATTTCAATGGGTCCGCAAAAAAAAACCACGGAAGTTACTCCGTGTGCATTCCGTTTCCGTATGTCCGTTCCACAAAAAATATAGAAATTGTCCTATTATTGTCTGCATTACGGACAAGGATAGGACTGTTCTATTAGGGGCCAGCTGTTCTGTTCCGCAAAATACGGAATGCGCATGGACGTCATCTGTATATTTTGCTGATACGTTTTTTGTGGACTGCAAAATACATACGGTCGTGTGCATGAGGCCTGAGGCCTTATGGTGACGCCAGTACCTGCAGTCGTGACTGGAGGGAACTCACTGCATAAAAAATGCAGCTCGCATTCCGCTCAGTACTGGCTGTATAAATCTGCAGTTAGCTACCCCTAGTGGTGGCTGCAGGCAGCCAGAAATCAGAAAAGGTTTAAAGGGTTTTCTGAGTGTTTTACACTGATGACATCCTCAAGATAGGTCATCAGTATGTGATTGGTGGGTGTCGATGCCCGGCACCACACCAAGCACAGAACCGTACATTGGATAGTGGCTGTGTGTAGTATTGAAGCTCAGCCCCAACTATTTGAATAGGGCAGAGCTGCACCCAGATCATGTGACTGATGAGATTGATGTCACTTGCCTAGGAAGAGGCTGTGGCACTCACAATAGTGCAGCGGTGCTTCAAACAGCTGATCGGCCAAGGTGTCAGTATAAGGTCATCATAAAACACTCCAAAAAAACCCTAGCACTTTACACCAGAAAACTAGCAACAAAAAGTCACAAAGTATGGCTCATGCCTTACTTGCACAAAATGTTTGGACTTTTGGGGGGTTTTGTGCCCTACTCACCACTTTTCCAAAAATTTAGCTGAGGAGGAGTAGATAGTGTTGGTCCAGGCACAGAGGCCTTGCCCATTTTTAGAATCTATGTCAAGAAACTGCAGTAGATTACACCTGAAATCTACACCAAATCACTTGAAGGTGTTATGTTTCAGTTATGGGGTAAGGACATGCACAGTTGCATCACTTTTTTATATTGATGACCTATCACCATAGAAGTGAATAGGACTGCTGAGATGTAATTACTCCTGCTCCCCACTGTGGTTGCGACAGCGAGCAGTTAAACAATGGAGAGAGCCGCTGCTTTCACTTAAAACGGCTGATCGGCAGGGGGTCTGTGCAGTTAGGTCATCAATATTTTAAAAAATCGGACAACCCCTTTAAAATGCATATGCTGCAGGGGAGGTAAGTAGGATGGGAGTAGTTGTACTCATAGTTCAGATGCTCCCTGGGTCATGCAGTATGTGAAAAGCGAACCTTTTGCTCCCTCCGGGGCACCCCCTGGTGTTCAGGATCTCCTGCCTGGTGGTGGCTCGAGTGCCCCTGGTGTTGGTGGTCGCTGTGATGCAAGGCAGTGTCCCTTGGCAGCTAGCGAGGAGGTGGCGGTGCAGTGTAGCGGTTCTTACACAATAGGCAATTTCCTCAGTTCTCACAGGTTACTCATCTGCAGTAACCGTTATCAGGCCAAGATCTTTCTCTAAAGCAATATTCCTCATGCTACACTTCTCCAAATTAATTTTGCAAAAGCATCCAGAAATAGGGGTGCAACACTTTTCTTTAACTATGCAACCACAGGGTGGCCCCCAATGTCAGAATAACTTACTTTTTTCACAGGTTGTTGTCATTAACAGGACATAGATCTTTAGCAACGTCCACAGTGTGCTTGTAAAGTGTGTCCAGGTACCTAAGGCTATGGACACCTTAGGAGCAATTTTTTTAATTAGCGCATTTTACTCATTTTGGGTTAAAAATAATATTTTCCAATTGGCCTTTATTAAACATTTTTATCAGTTTTTGTGATACATGTGCTTAAAAAATCCATCTATATGCAGACAGTCCCTCATGTGTTCCATCAGCTGACAGCTCATGTGAAGCCTTATGATCTCCTGGTACCACTGACGTAACACTGCACATGCGCCTATTAATAATTATGGTGCATCTGATGCCAATGATTAAGACCATCATGTAAAGCACCAATCTTAATCAATGTCCCCTTTTCACTTTTAGGTTTTTTTCACGGAATCAGTTCTTCATAAAAACACAAATACACTAAAGAAGAGCAGCAACAGATTTAACTTCAGTAATGATGAAATAAGCCGGCTATTCAACAGCCTCCAACGCTACAAGCGGTCGTCCTGTGGTAAAGAAATGTTTTTTGATGCAGAGGCCAAACGCTGCTGCAGGCTGTGCCCCATGGGTGAGCTCAGAATATGCAATGTGAATCAGAGACTCTGACTTTATAGGTTATATTCTTGTCCATATAGAACAGTAATATAGTAGTTATATTCATGTACATAGGAGGCAGTGTTATAGTAGTTACATTCTTGTACATAAGTATTAGGGTCCATTCACACGTCCGCATCCGTTCCGCAATTTTGCAGAACAGGTGCGGACGCATTCATTTTTAAGAGGGACGGAATGTGCTGTCTGCATCCGCATTTGCGGATCCGCACTTCCGGATCCACACTTCCGTTCGGCAAAAAAATAGAACATGTCCTATTTTTGTCCGCAATTGCGGACAAGAAAAGGCACTTTCTATGAGAGTGCTGGCAATGTGCGGTCCGCAAAATGCGGAATGGACACGGAATAAAAATATGTTCGTGCCCAAGAGACCTAATTTTGATAATCTTTCTGGGTACTGTAGTCCACCCATTCCAGTTATTACTTCAGTTGCCCTCCTCTGAACCCTCTATAGCTACTCTCTGTAGCTATATTCTTGTACATAGGGGGCAGTATTATAGTAGTTATATTATTGTACATAAGGGGCATTGTTCCTGTATTCTTGTATATAGCAGACTAGTATGCAAATGATATATGACTCCATTGTCATAATCTGTTATGATTTGAATTCTCAGTGCACACTATGCTATTTGACATAGAGATATCTTGGCAATAATCGTGTCCAGCAGGGGGACACCTTCAGCTATTTTTGCAGGGGAATCCAGCTGCTGGTGGTCATGAATCATTATATTGTGCCTATGTCAATTGTCAGATTGCCCTAATAGGGAATTTTAAATGTTGCTGTTTTTTGTGTCTTTCAGGACAATATGTGGAGAAACCGTGTGCCGCTCCTTTGCAGGATCCTGTATGTAAACCCTGTGATGAGGGAACTTACCTTGCATACAGTAACTACTTAACTAAATGCAAACTGTGTACCACCTGTGATTTAGGTAACGTACTCTCTACAGATGTATATAGAAGTATACATGTATAAACTGAGGCGTTACATTATGGCACGTCATATCATTGTTAGGATGGAAGGGCTATCCGAGTATTTGATATTGATGACCTGTCCACGTCATTAATATCAGATCAGCGGCTCACCGGAGCTCCTGTGAACGCTGCGTTCTCTTCACAGCTCACCATACATTGGGTGCGGAAAATATTTTGCGCTATATAAGTGTATAAAATACATAAAAGGTGTGCTGTCACTATGTATAGAAGCAGTGCAGTTTCCAGGTAAAATTTCTCTCAAAAAAACTCGTGTGAATGGAGCCTAACCTCTACACAGTGTAGAGGTATACTGTATATTGTGTGCACAGTGTAGAGGTATACTGTATATTGTGGGGCACAGTGTAGAGGTATACTGTATATTGTGGGGCACAGTGTAGAGGTATACTGTATATTGTGTGCACAGTGTAGAGGTATACTGTATATTGTGTGCACAGTGTAGAGGTATACTGTATATTGTGGGGCACAGTGTAGAGGTATACTGTATATTGTGGGGCACAGTGTAGAGGTATACTGTATATTGTGTGCACAGTGTAGAGGTATACTGTATATTGTGGGGCACAGTGTAGAGGTATACTGTATATTGTGGGGCATAGTGTAGAGGTATACTGTATATTGTGTGCACAGTGTAGAGGTATACTGTATATTGTGGGGCACAGTGTAGAGGTATACTGTATATTGTGTGCACAGTATAGAGGTATACTGTATATTGTGTGGCACAGTGTAGAGGTATACTGTACATTGTGTGGCACAGTGTAGCGGTATCCTGTATATTGTGTGGCACAGTGTAGATGTATACTGTATATTGTGTGGCACAGTGTAGAGGTATACTGTATATTGTGGGGCACAGTGTAGAGGTATACTGTATATTGTGTGCACAGTATAGAGGTATACTGTATATTGTGGGGCACAGTGTAGAGGTAAACTGTATACTGTGTGGCACAGTGTAGAGGTATACTGTATATTGTGGGGCACAGTGTAGCGGTATACTGTATATTGTGGGGCACAGTGTAGAGGTATACTGTATATTGTGTGCACAGTGTAGAGGTATACTGTATATTGTGGGGCACAGTGTAGAGGTATACTGTATATTGTGGGGCATAGTGTAGAGGTATACTGTATATTGTGTGCACAGTGTAGAGGTATACTGTATATTGTGGGGCACAGTGTAGAGGTATACTGTATATTGTGTGCACAGTATAGAGGTATACTGTATATTGTGTGGCACAGTGTAGAGGTATATTGTACATTGTGTGGCACAGTGTAGCGGTATCCTGTATATTGTGTGGCACAGTATAGAGGTATACTGTATATTGTGTGGCACAGTGTAGCGGTATACTGTATATTGTGTGGAACAGTGTAACGGTATACTGTATATTGTGTGGCACAGTGTAGAGGTATACTGTATATTGTGGGGCACAGTGTAGAGGTATACTGTATATTGTGTGCACAGTATAGAGGTATACTGTATATTGTGGGGCACAGTGTAGAGGTAAACTGTATACTGTGTGGCACAGTGTAGAGATATACTGTATATTGTGTGCACAGTGTAGCGGTATACTGTATATTGCGGGGCACAGTGTAGCGGTATACTGTATATTGTGTGGCACAGTGTAGAGATATACTGTATATTGTGTGGCACAGTGTAGAGGTATACTGTATATTGTGTGCACAGTGTAGAGGTATACTGTATATTGTGTGGCACAGTGTAGAGGTATACTGTATATTGTGGGGCACAGTGTAGAGGTATACTGTATATTGTGGGGCACAGTGTAGAGATATACTGTATATTGTGTGCACAGTGTAGCGGTATACTGTATATTGCGGGGCACAGTGTAGCGGTATACTGTATATTGTGTGGCACAGTGTAGAGATATACTGTATATTGTGTGGCACAGTGTAGAGGTATACTGTATATTGTGTGCACAGTGTAGAGGTATACTGTATATTGCGGGGCACAGTGTAGCGGTATACTGTATATTGTGTGGCACAGTGTAGAGATATACTGTATATTGTGTGGCACAGTGTAGAGGTATACTGTATATTGTGTGCACAGTGTAGAGGTATACTGTATATTGTGTGGCACAGTGTAGAGGTATACTGTATATTGTGTGGCACAGTGTAGAGGTATACTGTATATTGTGTGGCACAGTGTAGAGGTATACTGTATATTGTGGGGCACAGTGTAGCGGTATACTGTATATTGTGTGGCACAGTGTAGCGGTATACTGTATATTGTGGGGCACAGTGTAGCGGTATACTGTATATTGTGTGGCACAGTGTATGCTATATGTGTATAACATAAACATATTTCACATGAAAACTTACAATTACTTGGCCCTTGGGGATCTCGGATGCCACTTCAACACTTTGGCCGGGGGCTCGGTGGAGCTGATGTTGTGTTTTATCGTAATGAGAAAGATTTCATAATAAGGATTAAGGGGCAGAGGGATAGCAGAGCAGAGAGAGGCTGGTGCTGCTACTAGGGGGTCATACCATGGGGGGTAATAAAGCCCACCATAATGCCCCCCCAGTAGTAATAATTCTCCTTATAATGTGCAAAACATACCCCCTTGTGATGCCCCAGTTAAGCTAATGTCCCCATAATGTACCAATATAAAATACCCCTTCTCAGTGGCCCCATAGATGACCCCATAGTGCTCCTCTCCCCCCTTCCCCATAGTACCCACCATAATGTGTCCCAGTATAAAATGCCCCTATACAGAGCTCCCATATAAAATACCCCTTCTTTTTAGCCTCTGTAGATGTCCCTATAGTGCCACCCAATAATGTGCCAGTAATAAGTGCCCCAATAGATGCACCCCAATCATGTACCAGTAAGATGTGCCCCCATATCATGTGCCAGTAAGATGTGCCCCCACCATCATGTGCCAGTAGCCTGAGTGCCCCCCTATCATGTGCCAGTAGCCCCCCTATCATGTGCCAGTAGCCCCCATATGTGCCAGCAGCCCTCCTACTGTCTGTGCCAGAAGCCCCCATTATGTGCCAGTAGCCCCCCTTATGTGCCAGCAGCCCCCCTTATGTGCCAGTAGCCAGTATCCCCCCTTATGTGCCAGCAGCCCCCCTTATGTCTGTGCCAGCAGGCCCCCTTATGTCTGTGCCAGAAGCCCCCCTTATGTGCCAGCAGCCCCCCTTATTCGCCAGTAGCCAGTATCCCCCCTTATGTGCCAGCAGCCCCCCTTATGTCTGTGCCAGCAGGCCCCCTTATGTCTGTGCCAGAAGCCCCCCTTATGTGCCAGCAGCCCCCCTTATGCGCCAGTAGCCAGTATCCCCCCTTATGTGCCAGCAGCCCTCCTTATATCTGTGCCAGCCCAGCAGCCCCCTTATGTCTGTGCCAGCCCAGCAGCCCCCCTTATGTGCCAGGATTGTCATTTTACATATAAAAAAATAAAAATAAACGTATACTTACCTCCTCCAGGATGCGATGCAGCCTCTTCCGGCCTGTGTCCCTCGCTGGCTCAGGCGGCGCGATGGCGTCATCGCGCCGCCTGCACCGGCCTAGTGCTGGCAGCCTATCAGAGGAACAGGGAGGAGACACACCTCTCTCTGCCCTGCCGCATTACAGACATTTGTATTGCCGTCCCGAGGACGGCGATACAGATGAGATGACTTTGGAGATGAGTGAGCGCTTCCACAATGGAAGTGCAGCGCTCATCTCCTGCTGTGCCCTGCTGGCGCCCCCCTTCTGACAGCGCCCCGGGCGGCTGCCCGGCCCGCCCGCCCAAGAAACGGCCCTGTATAGAAGTCCAGTTATGGTAAAGTCATGAGAACAAGATTTGCAAAGAGATTCTAGCCTATCCCAACCTTTCTTTGACAGACACAGAAGTTGAAAAGGTGAGCTGCTCTGAAACAACCAATGCAGAATGTGTGTGTAAAGAAAGTTTTTACTGGTACGAGGAGCAAAGAATATGCAAAGCATGTACAAAGTGCAACAATCGAAGCACCATCCAGAATTGTGAGTATGGATTGTCTGGCTTAGACAATGTGCTTTCACTGCGTTAATACAATTCTGTATTAACGCGGGTTCCTCGATCCTCCTCTTTTAGCCACAGTGGAAAGCAGCTACAAAGAGCGCCCCTCTCTCTGGAGGACCCGTCATGTCCATGCATTACACTGATTTAATCTTAAAGGGAATCTGTCACCAGCCTTATGTCCCTATCTGAGGGCTGTAGAAACTGGTGAAAGAGACCCTCAGAAAACATCAGGTCACTTTCTGGAACTGCCCCAGTTGTTTTGCTAATATCAGTTTTGAGCAGCTCGACAATGAGAGGAAGCGCGGGAGTCCGCTCAGTACACTGCTCACGCGCGGCACTCCGCCCCCCCCTACTGCTGATTGACAGCTCTTCCTATAGCAATCAGCGGTTGGAGAGCCGTGAGCTCGTGAATGGGAGGGCTCCAGAGTTTGAGCACTATATTGAGTGGATTCCAGCACTCCAGGGGCTGCTCAATACAGATTTTAAACAAACTACAGGGTCAGTTCAAGAAAGTAACCAAACGTTTTGCTCAAGGTATCTGTCATCAGTTTATGCTGCCCTCAGGAAAAGACAGAAAACTCCTGACAGATTCCCTTTAATCGGGACGGATGTGTTCCCTTTGTTGGGGGAACTGAACCCTTGTTGAAAAGCTTTGGGAATCCCAACTGCAGAGCACCTTGTAATCATCTTAGTACCAGGGGACCTTTCTATTCCCGTGTGACCAAACCTGGTTCCATAGTGAGGAGCTGATCTTCTGATCTTTTCTATAGGACCCCTCTATTCTAAGTATGCCGCTGGGGAGAGTCAAAGGGGTTATCCGGGAAGGGATAGTGATGACCTATCCTGAGCATAGGTCATCATTGTCAGAGCAGCGGGGGTCCGAGTCCCAGCAATGGAGTACATCGTATCCGGCATAGCCAGATACCACCGGATCCCTATTGACTATAATGGGATCTGGCGGGGATCTAGCTATTTTCAGCATAAATGCAGCATAAACGCTGATATCTTCTGAACCGATATCGTTGTAATGGGGATCCAACAGTGCCTGGCTATACCAGATATGATGTACTGCGGTGGTCTGTTCCCTTGCCACAGCAGACTACCAGAGTACACATTGGATATGTGAATGTAGCCCTAGTATAACATCATTCGGATTCTTGTTCGGTATTTTTAATTATCTCGGAAAATCATCAGAAATTGACCCATTGTGTAAATGTTAAATGTTTTTATGTTAAATGTGTTTTTATAGATTTTTTGGTGATGTTATGCATTTTTCTGACTGATCAGGCATTTTTCTGACTGATCAGGATCCAGACAAGGGAACTGCCTGCCGGAATCAAACAACGCAAGTGTGACAGTACCTTTAGCTAAGCAAGTTTTAGGCAAAAAATAATATTTCCTCATTTCCCTGGTTCTCTTCTGGCCCTTTGTTTACCTTCAATAACAGCAATCTCTGAGGTTTTGCTCGTGAATATTTGTGCCCCTCCCCCTGCTCTGCAAAGGGAGTGAATAATAGTGCAGCCCTGATCTTTCCCCTACCTGCTCTTGTGCAGTGCTCTGCAGAAATCATCCAGTCTGTCAGCTCTGTGTCTGCAGGATGAGGATCCTTCAGTCTCTTCACTGCCTGCAGCTACTCAGGAAAGCCTCAAGCCCTGAGTTTGTGCTGCAGAAGGGGTTAAAGTTTCCGGAAGAATCCAGGGAGAGCGAGACACAGGGCAGACAGCAGCAAACTGCAGTGCAGGGGGCGTGGCCTCGTGTACAGACCCATATCTGCTCTCTTAGGCTTGTGCACCAAACACCATCAAAGCAGGGAGAGAAGCTGACATCATAGTCAGTTGAAGGATGAAACTGAGCATGTGCGGCCTTCTCGGTGAGCCAGAAAAGAAATAAGAAAAAGAACAAGCAGCGGGTGGCGCTATACAGATACATTTTATTACATTTTTTTACATGCAATTACAAATGTATTCAGATTCAGGTGCTGGTTTGGAAAATGTAGAGTATTTTTAATGGGACAACCCCTTCAACTGGCAGAAAACATTTTGGCTGACACATTTCCATTAAATGTTGATGTTGAGGGAGACAGTGACCGGACCACTCACCTGATTATTTTATTGGGGACAGGTATCCAAGTAACAATGTATTCTGTAAAATGTCCTGGGGAAAGGGTGAGATGTAGTCTTTAGGCCGAATTAGATGTTCAAAATGGTAACTTGCCTCCCTGCGCTCTGTAAAGAACCATTGTGCTGACTAGGTAAACCAGGGGCAGCAACCTTCGGCACTCCAGATGTGGTGAAACTGCAACTCCCAACAGCTGGAGTGCTGATGGTTGCTGATCTCTGCAGTAGGATGTTATCTGATGAGGTCAGCAAGTGTCATCAGATTCACTGTCTCACTTCTGCCACCTAATGGACAGATAACAGTTTTACATGCTCATCCCATTGTGCACATTTTTAAACTCTGGAACTTTATTTCAGTCAGAGGGAGACATATATCTATATTCTATATGTACTCACCACTCATATATATTTATCCAATTAGGCTCCACCAGAAGCAATACGCAATGTGGCGGCTGCCTGCCTGGTTTCTATGAAGAAAATAATGAGTGCTCGTCCTGTCTTCCGTAAGTGATATGTAGCATGGATTAACATATAAAATTTGGTTTTTAACCACAATCCTGACCAAATCTAATTGTTTTGTAGTAGTAGTGTGCATGCGCCGTCCTCCAGTCCTCCTGTTTGCTTCTGGTCCACACACTAGTCACTGGTTTCACGCCGGTGCTGGTGCATGCGCACTACATGTAGCAATGACATGCCCACAATTGGCATCACAGTGCGCATTCCCGCGCCGGCAGTGCACTGTGCATGTGCGGGATATCGGCCGGTGTACTGCCAGATTTCTATACCTTGCCAAAACGCTATACCAGAAGTGACGCAGCCGCACCGGAAGTGACGCGGCCGCACAGGAATCAGCTGGAGGAGGGTGTGTGCGGCGCTGCGCAAGTGCACATCCACTGGATTAGCAAAAAATTATTGCGGCACCACGGGAGAAGGACTTCATGCGCATGCGCAAAACCGTACACCGTGCGTGCGCGCTTAGGGGTAGTTAGATTTTCAAGGCGCAAAATGTTCCATCAGATCTCCCTACCCCTGAGTGCGCACGCACAAATCATCAGGAGCAGTTCATCCTTACCGCAGAGCTGAGTGCTGGATATTGGGGTCACCACATAAGCGGTGTCCCCCAATATCCAGCACTCAGCCCTGCTATGCGGAGACCTCGATATTCTGCACTCAGCTCTGCGGTAAGGATGAACTGCTCCTAATGATTTGTCCGTGTGTGCGTGCACACTCAGGGGTAGGGAGATCTGATGGAACATTTTGCGCTGGAAAATCTACCTACCCCTAAGCGCGCACGCGCGGTGTACGGTTTCGCGCATGCACATGAAGTCCTTCTCCCGCGGCGCTACAATGATTTTTTGCTAATCCAGTGAATATGAGCTAGCGCAGCACCGCACACACCCTCCTTAAGCTGATTCCTCTGCGGCCGCGTCACTTCCGGTGCGGCCGAGTCACTTCCGGTAGAGCGTTTTAGCAAGGTATAGAAATCTGGAAGAACACCGGTGTTCCATTAGATTTCCCTACCCCGTGAGATTTCCCTACCCTCGTCACTTCCAGCCGCACCGGACATGACGTGAGGAGGTGTGCCGGAGGTGTGGGGGAAAATTACGGGCCAGTCCACAGGCGCGGTGATCGAATGGATGTTCTCATGCGCTGAGAGCCTCACCAGCGGTTAGGGTAGGGAAAAAGCACAGGCACTGGCCCGTAATTTTTCCCCTAACTTAACCACTGGTGAGGCTCCCGGCGCATGCGCAGTGTCGGCCGGTGTCCAGCTAACTCTGCTGTGAAATTTTCCTCACCTCATGTCCGGTTAGGCCTGAAGTGACGAGGGTAGGGAAATCTCACTGGGCAGGGAAATCTAACGGAACACCGGTCCTGTGGATTACACAAGGGACCAAGGAAGAGGCTGGGGAGGAGTAATATAAAAAGACACTGGGCACCTACACACTGAACGCCGCCCCTGGGCACTTGCGAGCCCTCATTTGCATATGGATTAAACAGCGTTTTTCCTGCTGGTGAAAGTCAGAAGAGAATTACAGAGGTACCATTTGAATAATTGAATCATAGATAGGTGTGCTAGAGAGTCATGTAAGTGGTATATAACGTCATATTTTGGTAACAGACTCCCTTTAAAATGTATTTTGCCATCTTCCCAGTCCAAACTCTGTGACCCCCACCAATTAGTAAAATAAAGTGGCAGCAGTGCTAGGTAGCTGTGCCCCTTTTGGCTTCTAGTAACTCTGCTGAGCTTTAGGTGCTCATGCACACAAATGTATTTTTTGTCCGCATCCGATTCGCATTTTTTGCAGATCAGATGCAGACCTATTTACTTCAATGGGGCCGCAAAAAATGCAGACAGCACATCGTGTGCTGTCCACATCCGTATGTCTGTTTTTTGACATGTTCTATTCTTGTCTGCATTACGGACAAGGATAGGACTGCTCTATTATGGGCCAGACATTCCACTGCGCAAAATGCGCAATGCAAACGTCCGGTATCTGTGTTTTGCAGATCCGTTAAAGGGGTTATCCCACTTTGCGTTTTTATACTTACCTGCTGCCACCGTGTGTTCACTTCCTGGATTCTGGCTGGGGGCGGGCTTCATCTTGATTGAAGTCTTCTCCCGGCCGGGCCGCGCACTGGACTGAACGGCTCTGGCCAGTATAGTACAGAGCCGGCGTGCGCGTTCGCAGCTCTGTACTATTCTGGCCGGGAAGAAGTCACCGTCGCGCATGCGCGGCAGCGTGCGCGTTCAGAACAGCGAGTGGCCCGGCCAAAAGAAGGAGTCTTCTGGGCAAGCGCGACTATCGGATTTTAGAGAAGAGTGGTGGCCGTAACCAGGGGAGACCGAGTCACAACAATAAGATAAGTGGGGATGAATTTTATCCTAATCGGTGGGAATTTTTTAATAAAGTATATTTACAAAAATGATCACTGTCAAATAATTAACAGATTTAACAGTGATCATTATGATGGGATAACCCCTTTAATTTGCGGACTGCAAAATAGGCTACAGTCGTGTGCGTGAGCTCTTATTTGGAGGCTACATATTTGGTCACTGAATATACAGGGGCATAATAATTTCCTAGTACTGCTTCCAGTTTGTTTTACCCATAAAGAATTTCCAGCATGCAGACCCCACTGATGGGACACTGACAACATATGGCAAAATGCTATTCATGTCTTAGGCTGGGTTCACCACTTTGTTTTTATGTCAGAAGAACAGAAAACAATAAACGGATCGTTTATTTTAAGCATCCATTGTGCTCATTTTGCATTTGTTTTTGTCAGTTCCGTCAGAGATCCGTTATTTTACACAGGAGAAAAAATCCTCCATGTGATACCAATTATGTGTATTTAAATATATATATTTTAACCAGTTATAAATAAGTGGATATGGGAAAAAAGGGCAATTTTTATGTGAAAATTTTATTTATTCTTTTTAACTTTTTTTTAGCCCCTTAGTGTCCACCCATACGTGTTTTTATTGTGGTAAGTAAGGGGCCTTAGGCTGGGCAGCCGCTTTTTTACGGTGGCCCAGTCTAAGTGCTGCATAGGTCCCGTGTGGAGCGGGACACGGCTCTCACATGAGGAGAGGCAGGAGTGCCGATCCGGGCTGTTTAACACTTTAAATGCCATGGGCAATGGCGCCAGCCGCATGTAAAATGCTGACAGAGGGAGCGGACTCCCTCTGTCTCCCATCGGCACCCCGCAAATGCGATTGCGGGCTGCTGATGTGTGTGAAGGCTGCCTGGGGTCTGATGTAGGCCCCAGACAGCCTTCAGTAATTTCCAGCAGGCTGTGCCAGAGAGACGCAGCCTGCTGGTCAATGTTAGAATCGCATTGCCACTATAAGGATAGTGCATTGCATTTTAAAAGCAATCAAAAAGCTGTCTGTTATAGTCCCCTTGTGGGACTGTTAAGTGTTAAAAAAATACTCATTTATTCAATAAAAAAATCCCATAAAAAAAATGACACTTTTTTTTTCCATTGAAAATACGCTTTTCAATGAAAAAATGCAAAAAATAAATAAAATCTTCTCCATATGTTCGGTATTGACGCGTCCGTAACGACCCGGACTACATAAATGTCATGTAAATTATCCCCTACTGTGAACGCCATAAAAAAAATAAAAAATTGCTAATTTATTATTTTGTTGCCACCGAAAAAACGTAATAACAAGCGATCAAAAAGTGCCATTTACACCAAAATGATAAAAGTCGTCCCGCAAAAATCAAGCCTCACACAAGGAAGAAAAACGCAAATGTTCTCTATAGATGAAAGATCTGGACTGCAGACTGCATCATATAGAAGAAACCGCAGCACTCTCCTGTCTTCAATTCAGTGGAATTTATTTCACCAGCAAAAAAAAAAATGCGACGTTTCGACCGTAAAGGTTTTTCTCAAGCAACATTGCTTGAGAAAGACCTTTACGGTCGAAACGTCACATTTTTTTTTTTTGCTGGCGAAATAAATTCCACTAAATTGAAGACAGGAGAGTGCTGCGGTTTCTTCTATATGACGCATCCAAGGGGGAACTTCTGACTGGCTCCCAACCACAAGATAAGACTTGAATTTTTCGTTGTGCTGCTATACGCATTTTTTCCTATGGACTGCAGACTGGCCATTTCAGTACCCGGATCCTTCTCCTACGCAGCCATGATGTTGTGATTGATGCAGAATGTGGTCTGGCATTATCTTGTTGAAAAATGCAGGGTCTTCCCTGAAAGAGATGACGTCTGGATGGGAGCATATGTTGTTCTAGAACCTGAATATATTTTTCTGCATTGATGGTGCCTTTCCAGACATGCAAGCTGCCCATGCCACACGCACTCATGCAACCCCATACCATCAGAGATGCAGGCTTCTGAACTGAGCGTTGATAACAACTTGGGTTGTCCTTGTCCTCTTTGGTCCGGATGACATGGCGTCCCAGATTTCCAAAAAGAACTTTGAATCGTGACTCGTCTGACCACAGAACAGTCTTCCATTTTGCCACACTCCATTTTAAATCATCCCTGGCCCAGTGAAAACGCCTGAGCTTGTGGATCTTGCTTAGAAATGGCTTCTTCTTTGCACTGTAGAGTTTCAGCTGGCAACGGCGGATGGCACGGTGGATTGTGTTCACTGACAATGGTTTCTGGAAGTATTCCTGAGCCCATTTAGTGATTTCCTTTACAGTAGCATTCCTGTTTGTGGTGCAGTGTCGTTTAAGGGCCTGGAGATCACGGGCATCCAGTATGGTTTTACGGCCTTGACCCTTACGCACAGAGATTGTTCCAGATTCTCTGAATCTTCGGATGATGTTATGCACAGTTGATGATGATAGATGCAAAGTCTTTGCAATTTTTCGCTGGGTAACACCTTTCTGATATTGCTCCACTATCTTTCTGTGCAACATTGTGGGAATTGGTGATCCTCTACCCATCTTGGCTTCTGAGAGACACTGCCACTCTGAGAAGCTCTTTTTATACCCAATCATGTTGCCAATTGACCTAATTAGTGTTAATTGGTCTTCCAGCCTTTCGTTATGCTCAAATTTACTTTTTCCAGCCTCTTATTGCTACTTGTCCCAACTTTTTGGGGATTTGTTGACACCGTGAAAATTTGAATCAACGTATTTTTCCTTTAAAATGATACATTTACTCGGATTAAACGTTTGATCTGTCATCTACGTTCTATTACAAATAAAATATTGACATTTGCCATCTCCACATCATTGCATTCAGTTTTTATTCACAATTTGTTTAGTGTCCCAACTTTTTGGGAATCCGGTTTGTAATAGATACTAGTGCAATGAGCAGGACCGTGGTACGGGTAGGCGGACGCCAAAATATGCAGTGGGTCCGGATATGGGTATAATAGTCTATGTTTTTTGTTTGTGACGCCAATTGCAGCGTGCGCAGGGTACAATCTCAGGGCCCTTTAAGGTGTTGCAACTCACGTACCAGGTGAGGAATGCCAGAGTGGGGTAATGTCTCTGTGTAGTAGTGGGTATAGTGTCAACGGTGTCTCCTACCTGGGTACGGCTGGACTCCTGGATCCTGGCTCACTTGCAATAAAATGAGTGTGGTGCTAGTAGGAGTAATGGAGCAACTTGGTAGCAATAAATGAGATCCAGACTTAAAATATAATTCAACTTGTCTTTACTGGAGGCAGCATCAATCCACATGAGATACAGCAATAGTCTTGGGTCCTAGCAGGTATTGGCAATGTATGGCAGGGATCAATATCTCTTCTGCTTCTATACTATGTGCCTGGAGAATTTGGCAGGAATCTGTCTTCTGCTCTGTCTGTCCTCTGCTGTGTATGGGACTGACTAGCTGGGAAGGAATTTGGCTTCTCCTGGTCTCTGGATGGTACTCACAGTTATGCTCACAGGGAATGGCTCGTCCTGGAGTTCTGGAAATGGCTGCTTGCTTGTCACCAGTTGAGGCTGAAGGGCTCAGACTGGGAATGCTCTCTGGTCTCAACCGAGACAAGATCCTGGGTTGGGATCCCTATTTCTGGGAGCTCCTACTTGCACAGCATTCCCCTTGCAGGGAGAGCTGGAACACTCACTATAACTTCCTTCTCCTCCCCATGAAGCAGGATGTGGGAACATTCCACACCTCCTCAAAGAGGGGGAGCTAAACTGGAATGTACTATTCCAGTTTAGATACTAAACTGTCCTAAGACCTTGCTAACACATTTCTGCCACCTGCTGGTGTACCTGGAAATTACAGCAAATACATGTAACATGCTTAGAAAATGCACATTATTGAGGATGTGATATTAAATTACACAAATACACTTAACAGGCTGTAGCAGGGTAAAAGTGTTTAGTAACATAACTCCGGGATGTTACACTAGTATTCCCCATAAAATAGCACATGTGGAGCTTCTTTTCTAGAACGTGGCATTACATTGTTCCTCTATTATTCCTTCTGTAAATGAGTGAACAAATTGAGTTAAACTAGAGTTATTGATTGAAAAAAAAAAATGTTTTTTAACTTGTTTGCAGTTTTTCCTTAATAAAATTCTCAAAAAAATCTGTTAATAAAGAGCCCTAGGTATCACATAATAAACATTGCAAAACGTATTTTGTGAGCCAGAAAGTAAAAAATTTACACCACCATGTGCACTAAATTACAAAAAAAGTGCCTGGTCATTAAAGGGGTTGTCTGGTTTCAAGTGGAAACCAGACTATTCAGAGGATCGACCTGTAATAAAGATTAGATGATTGCTTACCTGACAGATCCCACGCTGCCATCCTGGTTCCCAATAGCCATGTTTGTCTAGCTGCAGCGGTGATGGCATATCGACAACATATGACTACCGCAGCCAATCACTGGCCTCGGTGGTGCACTGACAAGGCCAGTGATTGGCTGCAGTGGTCACATGCTGTCGATGTAATGTCACCACTGCAGGGGGGTAAAGAAAGCCCTGCTGAATCCTGTCAGGTAAGCAATTATCTATTCTTAATTACAGGTCAATCCCCTGAATGTCTGGCTTCCTCTTGAAACTGGACAACCCCTTTAAGGCCTTTCGAGGCTGGTCATGAAGGGGTTAATGGTGTATGCAGCATTGTACAGCTCCTTCCATTAAAATCCAGCTTTTATTAAATCTTCACATGAGAAAACATGTTTCTAAATCCTCCAGGGTTGTAAGCCATAGCTTATTCTCTGTTTTAGTTGTTGTCTCCATTGTACTTTGGTTATATCATTTTTTGTGTCCTCAGATCAGGTGAACAATGTGAAATGACTAAATCCAGCTGCCCGCCGGTGTGTGCACCAGTTGTATCAAGTAAGTCAAACTTAGATATCTGTAGCCACCACCACAGGGAGCTTAGGAGCTTACTTCCTGCTGTTTATTCATTGAATGCAATAATCACACAGTATGCAGAGCTCCCTCTAGTGGTGGCTGTAGGCAGGCAGAATTTTTCTTCTATCTCTCTGTCTTTAAAGAAGATTTTGTGCAATGTATAAGAATAGATTAAAAAACAATCAGTAAAGAATTGTATTATTAATAGCATCTCTCATTATTATTTATTTAGTTATGCCATATGTATTGACTGGGACCTTCCTGCTGCTTCTTCTATTATGTGGAGGTCTTCTTATTCACAAGCACAAGAGAAAGAAGAAACACAGCAAGGGTGAGTCTGTGATGGTTATATTTTCTTAGGCCGGGTTCTCACTTGCGTTAGGGTATTCCGTTATAGGTTTCGATATAACGGAATTCGTAGACGGAATGCAAAACGGAAGCCTTTAAGAGGCATTCTGTTTTAATCCATCATAATAGAAGTCTATGTGTATGCATAACGGATCCGTCTGGTTTCCGTTATGAAGGACAGAAAACAAAGTCCTGTCAACAGGGAAGCGGGGACAATGCTGCTGCCAGACACTTCCAGTGTGGCTCATCTCCCCAAGAACAAAAGGATCAGCAGGTGAAATCTAACCGACTGATCTTTATCTTCCCGGAAATGTGCCATCAGAGTAATAGTTAGAAGGCCCCATAGGCAATAGATGGTCAACTAGTTTTGCAAAAATTGGTGCGTTCATATGACATTTAGCTATTTCTTATTGCCAACTTTACCAAAATTATGTCTATGGGAGTCAAAAGTGATAAGGAGTGAAGCGGCCACCTCAAATCTGCTACATCCAACATACATGGTGGGACTGAGGTGCAACAGAGGGGCCAAACAGTAAAATTTATTCTGGGGGCCTACTGTACAGCTACAAGCAAATATTACTTGCTTACATAGAGGCAGGCAGCAAGATGGTACAAGATGATTATAGAGGCCCCTGTATTGACTTTTAGAGGGCAGGTCCCTGGGGGAAAAAAGGATACTGGCTGGCCTGCCTCTGTGCCCAGAAGTCATCAACCAAAATCTCTTTTCAAGTGATGCTTTAATACATAACGTGAGATTTACATAATTTTGTGATTAATTTACATAATTTTGTGATTAATTCCATCCGGAATGTATATCAACATAACAGGCCATGTAAACAGTCCCAACGTTTCGGTCAGATGACGACCTTTATCAAGGGATTTGGAAGAAATATAAAATAATATCTGTAGGAAGTTTGGTTTACAAAATGATAACTAAGGTAATATTAAAGATACAACATAAGACATATAAGTTAATAAGGTAATCCATACCCGATCATAGATAAGAGTCCAGAATGATGATATGCACTGTCCCTCACTGTCCTCTCTTGACTGCATATGATCATTCTGAAACAATCCTAGAGCAATATATGTATAGGTGGTCTCTGTGGATATATGTGTTTATATGGACTCTTATCTATGATCGGGTATGGATTACCTTATTAACTTATATGTCTTATGTTGTATCTTTATTATTACCTTAGTTATCATTTTGTAAACCAAACTTCCTACAGATATCATTTTATATTTCTTCCAAATCCCTTGATAAAGGTCGTCTTCTGACCGAAACGTTGGGACTGTTCATATGGCCAGTTATGTTGATATACATTCTGGATGGAATTAACCCCTTAAGGACCCTGCCACATTTCACCTTAAGGACCAAGCCATTTTCTGCAAATCTGACATCTGTCACTTTATGTGGTGATAACTTTAAAACGTTTTTACTTTTCCAGGCCATTCTGAGATTGTTTTCTCGTCACATATTGTACTTCATGACAGTGGTAAAATTGAGTCAAAATATTTATTTTTTTATTTATAAAAAAATACCAAATTTACCAAAAATTTTGAAAAATTAGCAAATTAGCAAATTTTAATTTCTCAACTTTTATAATAGATAGTAATACCTCCCAAAATAGTTATTACTTTATATTCCTCATATGTCTACTACATGTTTGGATCATTTTGTGAAATTTTGAAAAAGATTTCCAAAACCCACTTTTTAAGGACCAGTTCAGGTTTGAAGTTACTTTGTGAGGCTTACATAATAGAAACCACCCACAAATGACCCCATTTTAGAAACTAAACCCCTCAAGGTATTCAAAACTGATTTTACAAATGTTGTTAACCATTTAGGTGTTCCACAAGAATTTATGGAAAATGGAGATTAAATTTCAGAATTTCACTTTTTGGCAGAATTTCACTTTTAATCATTTTTTTCCACTAACAAAGCAAGAGTTAACAGCCAAAAAACTCAATATTTATTGCCCTGATTCTGTAGTTTATAGAAACACCCTATATGTGGTCGTACACTGCTGTATGGGCACACGGCATTGTGCAGAAGGAAAGGAACGCCATATGGTTTTTGGAAGGCAGATTTCACTGGGATAATTTTCAGCTGCCATGTCACAATTGAAGACCCCCTGATGCACCCCTAGAGTAGAAACTCCAAAAAAGTGACCCCAATTTAGAAACTAAACCCCTCAAGGTATAAAAAACTGATTTTACAAACTTTGTTAACCCTTTAGGTTTTCCACAAGAATTAATGGAAAATAGAGATGAAATTTCAGAATTTCACTTTTTTGTCAGATTTTCCATTTTAATCATTTTTCAGTTACAAAGCAAGGGTTAACAGCAAAACAAAACTACGTGCACACCGCATTGCGCAGAAGGAAAGAAACACCATATGGTTTTTGGAAGATAGATTTTGCTGGACAGTTTTTTGACACCATGTCCCATTTGAAGCCCCCTGGTGCACCCCTAGAGTAGAAACTCCAAAAAAGTGACCCCATTTTGGAAACTACGGGATAAGGGTACTTTTTGGTTGCTCTATATTATACTTTTTGTGAGGCAAGGTAACAAAAAATAGCACCGTTTTAATTTTTTGATTTTACAACATTCATCTGACAGCTTAGATCATGTGGTATTTTTATAGAGCAGGTTGTTGCAGATGCGACAATACCAAATATTAAAACTTTTTTTATTGGTTTGTTTCAGTTTTACATAACAAAGCATTTAAAAAAAAAAAAAAAGATTTTTAGTGTCTCTACATTCTGAAAGCCGTATTTTTTTTATTCTTTGGGAGACTGTCTTGTGTAGGAGCTCATTTTAATTTTTTGGGGAATGAGATGACGGTTTGATTGGTACTGTATTGGTACTATTATAGGGTGCATATGACTTTTTGATCGCTTGCTATTACACTTTTTGTAATGTAAGGTGACAAAAAAATGGCTTTATTGACGCAGTTTATTTATTTTATTTTTTACGCTGTTCACCTGAAGGGTTAGGTCATGTGATATTTTTATAGAGCAGGTTATTGCGGATGCGGTGATACCTAATATGTCAAAATGAGGTGACTGCTTTATTAGTACCATTTTGTGGGACATATGCCTTTTTGTTCACTTCGTGTTGCACTTTTTGTGATGTAGGGTGACAAAAATGGCTTTTTTTGACACAGTTTTTATTTTTTATTTTTTACGGTGTTCATCTGAGGGGTTAGGTCATGTGATATTTTTATAGAGCAGGTTAATGTGGACACGGCAATACCTATGTCAACTTTTTTTAAATTTATGTAAGTTTTACACAATGATATCATTTTTGAAACAAAAAAAAATCATGTTTTAGTGTCTTCATATTCTGAGAGCCATATTTTTTTTTTGGGCGCTTGTCTTAGGTAGGGTATCATTTTTGCGGGATGGGATGACGGTTTGATTGGCACTATTTTGGGGTGCATATCACTTTTTGATCGCTTGCTATTACACTTTATGTGATGTAAGGTGACCAAAAATTGTTTATTTAGCACATTTTTTATTTTGACGGTGTTCACCTGAGGGGTTAGGTCATGTGATATTTTTATAGAGCCGGTTAATACGGACGTGGGGATACCTAATATGTCTATTTTATTTATTTATGTAAGTTTTACACAATGATATCATTTTTTAAACAAAAAAATCATGTTTTTGTGTCTCCATAGTCTGAGAGCTATAGTTTTTTCAGTTTTGGATGATTGTCTTAGGTAGGATATAATTTTTGTGGGATGAGATGACGGTTTGATTGGCACTATTTTGGGGTGCAGATGACTTTTTGATCCCTTGCTTTTACACTTTTTGTGATGTAAGGTGACAAAAAAATGGCTTTATTGACACAGTTTATTTATTTTATTTTTTTTACGCTGTTCACCTGAAGGGTTAGGTCATGTGATATTTTTTATAGAGCAGGTTATTGCGGATGCGGCAGTACCTAATATGTCAAAATGAGGTGACTGCGGAATGAGTTGACTGCTTTATTAGTACCATTTTGTGAGACATATGCCTTTTTGTTCACTTCGTGTTGCACTTTTTGTGATGTAGGGTGACAAAAATAGCTTTTTTTGACACAGTTTTTATTTTTTATGGTGTTCACCTGAGGGGTTAGGTCATGTGATATTTTTATAGAGCAGGTTAATGTGGACACGGCAATACCTAATATGTCAACTTTTTTTTTATTTATGTAAGTTTTACACAATGATATAATTTTTGAAACAAAAAAAATCATGTTTTAGTGTCTCCATAGTCTGAGAGCCATATTTTTTTTTATTTTTTTTGGCGATAGTCTTAGGTAGGGTATCATTTTTGAGGGATGAGACTACGGTTTGATTGGCACTATTTTGGGGTGCATATGACTTTTTGATCGCTTACTATTATACTTTTTGTGATGTAAGGTGACAAAAAATTACTTTTTTGACACCGTTTTTTTTAATGGTATTCACCTGGGTGGTCAGGTCATGTGATATTTATATAGAGCAGGTTCTTACGGATGCGGCAACGCCTAATATTTATAATTTTTTATTTACTTAAGTTTTACACAATAACAGCATTTTTTTAAACCAAAAAAATTATATTTTAATGTCTTCATATTCTGAGAGCCATATTTTATTTTTATTTTTTGGGCGATTGTCTCTGGGACTTCAACTATTGGGGGTCTGATCCCCTTTACAGTGCATGACAATACTTCTGTATTGTCATGCATTGGCTGTAAGTGTATTACACACTGTAATACACTTACAGCTTTCCTGCCTGCACGGACATTGCACGTACCGCGGTTAGCGTTGACCGCGGCTGTGCAGGGGTTAATGCGCCGGCATCAGTGATTTTCCCGCAGCAGGTGTGCGGCTATCAGTGACTGCCGGACCCCTGCCGCTGATTGGGCGGGCGCAGCTCCTGCACCCGCCTGATCACCACGACGTACATGTACTTCTCTGGTCCTTAAAGGGTTTCTGTACCCTGAAAAATGGGTGATGTGCTAATGTCAGCTGAACATAACTATATGTAGTGCCCTCTCACTGCCTGCCGCCGTTATTTAGAAAAAAAAACTTTTTATTATGCTAAGGCCTCTTTCAGACGGGCGTTGCAGGAAAATGTGCGGGTGCGTTGCGGGAACACTCGCGATTTTTGTAATGCGTTTTGCACTCACGTGAGAAAAATCACGCATGTTTGGTACCCAAACCCGAGCTTCTTCACAGAAGTTTAGGTCTGGGATCGGTGTTCTGTAGATTGTATTATTTTCCCTTATAACATGGTTATAAGGGAAAATAATAGCATTCTGAATACAGAATGCATAGTAAAATAGCGCTGGAGGGGTTAAAAAAAAATTAAAAAAATTTAACTCACCTTAGTCCACTTGATCGCGTAGCTTGGCATCTCTTTTGTCTCCTTTGCTGAACAGGACCTGTGGTGAGCATTCATTTCAGGAACAGGACCTGTGGTGACGTCACTCTGGTCATCACATGATCCATCACATGATCCATCACCATGGTAAAAGATCATGTGATGGAACATGTGATGACCGGAGTGACGTCACCACAGGTCCTGTTCAGCAAAGGAGACAGACGAGATGCCGTGCAGCGCCATCAAGTGGACTAAGGTGAGTTAAATTTTTATTTATTTTTTTAACCCCCTCCAGAGCTATTTTACTATGCATTCTATATTCAGAATGCTATTATTTTCCCTTATAACCATGTTATAAGGGAAAATAATTATGATCGGGTCTCCATCCCGATCGTCTCCTAGCAACCGTGTGTGAAAATCGCACCGCATCCACACTTGCTTGCGGATGCTTGCGATTCTCACGCAACCCCATTCATTTCTATGGGGCCTGCGTTACGTGAAAAACGCACAAAATAGAGCATGCTGCGATTTTCACGCAACGCATAAGTGATGCGTGAAAATCACAGCTCATGTGAACAGCCCCATAGAAATGAATAGGTCGGTATTCAGTGCGGGTGTAATGCGTTCAACTCACGCATCGCATCGGCGTGGAATACTCACCCGTGTGAAACGGGCCTAATTAGCCTCTAGGAGCAGGGGGGGCGTTGCAGCTGCTCCTAGAGACTCCGTTTGCCCACCTCTTTTCACGCCCTTCTTCTCTTGATTCACAGGGCCAGGGCATCGCTGCTCTCCTCCCGCCGGCCGTGTCAGCAGTGTAAATCTTGCACCGATCAGAATTCGACGCAGGCGCAGTGAGGAAGCTAGCAGCCGCTGAGTATCCTTCTCTCACTGCGCCTGCGCCGAATACTGAACAGCACAAGATTTACACTGCAGACACGGCCGGCGGGAGGAGAGCAGCGATGCCCTGGCCCTGTGAATCAAGAGAAGAAGGGCGTAAAAAGAGGTGGGCAAACGGAGTCTCTAGGAGCAGCTGCAACGCCCATATTATAAAAGTTTGTTTTTCTCAATAAAGGCTTTAGGCAGTGAGATGGCACTAATACAGTTATGTTCAGCTGACATTAGCACATCGCTAGTGTCAGCCAGCTTAATACCCATTTTTCAGGTGACAGAAACCCTTTTACGTCATGGGTCCTTAAGGGGTTAATCACAAAATGATGTAAATCTACACGTTATGTATTAAAGCATCACTTGAAAAGAGATTTTGGTGTGCCATAGATTTCTCCATTGAATTAGACTGACGCTAGTACTCTATAAACACCCACCATTAAAGGGTGTGCAGGTCTCATCCTCCTTAAGCAGAAGTCATCAACAACCCGATGCATCTAGAACAATAAACTATAGGCGAGATTTATCAAACTGCTGTAAAGTAGAACTGGCTGAGTTACCCATAGCAACCAATCAGATTCCACCTTTCATTTTCCAAAGGAGCTGTCAAAAATTAAAGATGGAATCTGATTGGTTGCTATGGGTAACTAAGCGAGTTCTACTTAACACCAGTTTGTTACATCTCCCCCTATGTACTTTGCTAAATAATCTACCCAGTTTTTAATATGAACCTAGGCTGAGTGAGATGCTGTATGCAGTGCAGTCAGTGCAGAGGGTGGGGAACTAGGGGCCCACCTTGTTCTGGGGCCCACTGGGGGATTCACCCGTTCCCCGGTGGGCCAATCTGAAAAAGTAGTATTGGACAGAATGAAATTCTATTGGCTCCTGTTTACCCCAGGGCTAGTGGGTGGGGGCTGCTCTGAATTATGGCAGGCTTTCGTTCATACATTTGGGGTTGTCAGTCACTGACAAATACGAGTATAGATGAGTAATTTCAGATTTTGCCAGTGTGTGTAGCTTTGCTATAGTCTTGCCTTATGATACAAACCGTAGTAGAATATGGAATAATATGTTCTTTTTGTGACTTTCAGGAGAACACGTCATCAAAGTGGTAAGATCACATCATTGGATAGTATGGGGCAGCGCACAAGGGGATCTTCCAAATGATGAACAGGGTTTTACAGTTACATGTAACCAAAGTATTTAGTAACCAAAGTTGTTATGTAACTTTCTAATGTACTCTAACTTAAACTCTTCTCTAAGGTCTCTGCTTTATATCAGTGAATGGAAATCTCGTTTAGATGACAGATGGATTTGTGGATAGATACAAGATAGACAGATAGACAGACAGACTAGATAGAAATATAAGAAATATATGAGATTTGATCGGCTAGATATTAGCTTGATAGATGATAGATAGATACAGTGCCACACTTGTCCATTGGTGATAACACAAGGTGGTGCCCCTTTATTTTGGGTTCTGCCGCAGGGTGTATTATCAGGCAGGGTGACATTAATACTAAGTGACATCTCCTCTTGCTGGATTACAGGCTGACACTCTAGATAGATAGATAGATAGATAGATAGGAGATAGATGATAGATAGATAGATAGATAGATAGATAGATAGATGAAAAAGGAAATTCCACGGCACTTCCCAAAAATAGATACGTGTTTATTTTACCAGATGCAACGTTTCGGTTCCGCCACAGCCGCTGGCACCCCTTTTTCTACTTTGTTCTACTATTGTTTTTAGTGCTACCCAGCCGCTTTGACTTAGATAGATAGATATATATTAATAGAAATGAGATAGATATGAGAAGGATAGATAGAAAAATATGAAAAATGATTGTGTTCTTGCAAGGCACAACCTCCATATGATTTGCAGCATAAGGCTCAATGTCCCAATTTCCTTAACTCCAAAAACACAGACAGCTCTTAAAGGGGTTGCATAAGGACAGTGTAAGTGCCAGTCAGGAGCCAAAGAAAATTATTCCTGCTCTCCACCACCATAGAAGAAGGACAGGCATTGTACACATGCCCTAATCTAAAAGGGACCTTATGACAATGGCCGCTGCCTCCTCCTCCGACTGCCTAGGGCTAGATACAAAATGTTTTGTATTAGATTCTTATACAGAAGATTTTGTTCTCGTTAGCATACAGAAGACTTGTTTTCATCCCTGTTTCTTCCAGTCGTCTAGCAACAGAGGACACGATGAAACATTCAGAGCCATATGCATTAAATATGTGCCCCATCAATACTTGATGAAGTTTGCTTTGTCTGTGAGTCAGACAGAAACATCGGGCTCCTTATGCAAAGTTTACTGTCTGTGTGGAGATGACAATGGTACAAACAGTTGTGTCCAACACCAGTTACCAAAACACCGTGGACCAGTGGCGTAGCGTGGGTTGCCAGCACCCGGGGCAAGACAAGTATTGCTCCCCCCCAACCGCGGCCACGCCCCTTTTTACAGATAATGTAGTAGATATCACTTGCAGTCCTATGTAACACCACAGATAACACGGTGATAACTCTCTGAGTACAGATAATGTAGTAGATGTCACCTGCAGTCCTATGTAACACCACAGATAACACAGTGATACCTCTCTGAGTACAGATAATGTAGCAGATGTCACCTGCAGTCCTATGTAACACCACAGATAACACAGTGATACCTCTCTGAGTACAGATAATGTAGCAGATGTCACCTGCAGTCCTATGTAACACCACAGATAACACAGTGATACCTCTCTGAGTACAGATAATGTAGTAGATGTCACCTGCAGTCCTATGTAACACCACAGATAACTCAGTAATAACTCTCTGAGTACATATAATGTAGTAGATGGGTGTGAGGACCCAGAATTCAGAACATGCACAATGTGACCTGAAGTCTGGGGCCAGGCTGCTACAGTGTGGACAAATTCTATATCTCCCCTCCCATCACTACAGAACACACAGGGTAATACAGCGCACATACCTCTTACATCCGGTGACGTCTCTTTGATTTAGATGTTCCTTCCCTCTTTCCTCATCCTCTCCTTTCCGACCTTCAGACCAGACCACAATTTTTCAGCCATTTCTCGTCTCTGCAGTTTGACAAAAAAAATATATCTTTGTTTACTACTTTTCCATCATCCTCCAATCTTCTGTAGAAATCATCCTACCACCCCCAATACTGTGCCGCTGTGCTCCCCAATACTATACTGCAGAAACAGATAAACCCCCTGATAATAGTAGTACCATGCAGATAGTGCCCTTCAATAATTATTGGCACACAGTGCTCTAAAATAATTGCGCCCAGCAAATGGTGCCCCTGACACTAATAGTGTAAACATAACATCCCCCAAAAATAATAGTGGTAAGCTGATACTGTGCCAAGGTGCCCCCACAGTAATAGTGCTTCCAAAAGTCCCACCAATAGGAATAATTCTCTGCTAGAGCACACATGGTAGTAATAGTGCTCCTACAGTGCCCCCAACATGTCCCCACTGTGTCCCAGAAGTAATAATGCTCCCATAGTACCCATACTAGTAATCATGTTCCCCCTAGACCCCCAGTAGTAATAAAGCCCACCATAATGCCCCCCAGTAGTAATAATTCTCCTTATAATGTGACAGTACTAAAAATATCCCCTTTTAAGGCCTCATGCACACGACCGTTGTTGTGTTCCGTTCCGCAAAATGGGGTTTCGTTGTTCAGTGATCCGTTTCAGTTTTTGTTTCCGTGTGTCTTCCTTTATTTTTGGAGGATCAGTCAAGTTTGCCATGCAAATGATAGGAAAAAAACGGACGCGAAGGACAATCTTGTGTGCCTCCGCGTTTTTTCACGGACCCATTGACTTGAATGGGTCCGCGAACCGTTTTCCGTGAAAAAAAAAAGACAAGTTATATTTTTTTGATGGACTGAAACTACGGATCATGGACGCGGATGACAAACGGTGCAATAGCCGAGTTTTCAACGGACCCATTGAAAGTCAATGGGTTTGCAGAAAATCACGAAAAACAGAACAACGGACATGGAATAAAACAACGGTCGTGTGCATGAGGCCTATTGCTCACAGTTGAGCTAATGTCCCCATAATGTGCCAGTATAAAATACCCCTATATAGTGCCCCCGTAGATGACCCCATAGTACTCTTCTCTCCCCTTCGCCATAGTAGCCACCATTATGTGCCCCAGTATAAAATGCCCCTATACAGAGCACCCCATATAAAATACTCCTTCTTTGTGGCATCAGTAGATGCCCCCAATAATGTGCCAGTAAGAATTGCTCCCATAGTGCCACCCAATAATGTGCCAGTAAAAAGTGCCCATAATATTGTGCCAGTAAGAAGTTCCTCCATAGATGCCCCCACAGTGCCCCCCAATAATGTGCCAGTAAGATGTGCCCCTATAGATGCCCCCAATAATGTGCCAGTAAGAAGTGCCCCCCAATCATGTGCTAGTCAGAAGTGCCCCTCATAGATGGCCCCCCATTCATGTGCCAGTAACAAGTGCCCCCCATAGATGGCCCCCAATCATGTGCCAGTAGCCAGTATTGCACCATATAAAAAAAAATAAACACTTATACTTACCTCCATGGCAGCGATGTGATGCAGGCCTCTTCCGGCCTGTGTCCCGTGCTGTACGACTTAGGCCGCACCGGCCTCTGATAGGCTGCAGGCCCTAGGCCTGCAACGTATCAGAGGAACGGGGAAGGGAGACGCTTCTCTCTCCCCTGCTGCAACACAGCCATCTGTATCGCTGTCCTGATGACGGCGATACAGATGACTATGGGGATGAGCGCTTCCACAATGGAGGCGCTCATCTCCCTGTGCCCTGCCGCCGCCCCCCACTTGTGAGCAGGGCTGCGCTGCCTGGGGCGATAGCCTCACTTTGCCTAATTGGCGGTGCAGCCCTGCTGGCGCCCCCTAAAATGTTGCGCCCGGGACAACGGCCCCCCCGGCCAAACCAGCTGGGGAATGTGAAGGCTAAAGGGACGCTCCACCTTTGGTTAACATTAGCTATGGTTTCAGCATATGTACAATGTATCTTTTCCATAAATATTTGTTACAATGTTTGCTTATTTTTTTGTTCGTTTTCACTCTGCAGCTTTTAAGGGGTTTCTGTGACTTAGATAGAAAAGTAGTGGATGGAAGGCTGCTTAGTTTCCAGCGCCAGCATGCTGCAGCTCAACCTCTATTACCTTGAATGGGAGCTGATCTGCAGTACCCCGCCATGGCCACTGGCTGCCTGGACAGCTGATTGGTGGGGGTGCAGGGTGTTGGACTCCCACCAAACTGATATTGATGACTTATTCTGAGGACAGGTCATCAGTAACTAAGTCCTGCAAAATCTGTGGAAACCACCATCAATTCTAGCTTGTTTCAATACTCAGGGTATGTTGATTCATTAAGAGTCGCTTTATGTGGACAGGTTTCCTGCTGGTAATGAGAGCCAGTCGACAGTAGCAAGTTGATCAGTCCTCATTTTGCTTCATTTACATGGTTCATCGTGAAAGTTTATAACTGAACGATTGTTAATGAAATAGTTAATTTACATACAGTACCATTAGGCCTCTTTCACACGACCGTCTTTTTTCCCCGTTTACAGGCTGTTTTTTGCGTTCCGTATACGGTCCGTATATGGAACCAATAATTTCAATGGTTCCGCAAAAAAATTTTTTTTTATGTACTCCATATGCATTCCGTTTCCATATTTCCGTTTTTCCGTTCGGTTGAAAGATAGAACATGTCTTATTATTGTCCCCAAATCACGTGACTCCATTCAAGTCAATGGGTCCGCAAAAAAACGGAACACATACGGAAATGCATCCGTATGTCTTCTGTATCTGTTCCGTTTTTGTGGAACCATCTATTGAAAATTTTATACCCAGCCCAATTTTTTTCTATGGAATTACTGTATACTGTATATGCCATACGGAAAAACGGAACGGAAAAATGGAACAGAAACAGAAACACAATTTAAACAAAAAATCGGAACAACGGATCCATGAAAAACTGACCGCAAAACACTGAAAAAGCCATACGGTCGTGTGAAAGAGGCCTTATTGTCAGATGCACATCCCACACACCTGTCACCCAGGAGAAGTTGGGTGCTTAGCATTATACCTGCACATAGATAAGGCTACTATAGAGTGCCAGTCACATAGTTACATGTAGTGCACCGCAATGGTTTACATCCTATTGGTCATTATTAGATCAGACAGGCTGCCCAACACCTATTAAGTACAACTCCCACTATATTGCCAATTTTAATCAAAGGTAGAGCTCACTTTCAAAGTTATATCCAGGTTTGCAACCAAACTAAAATGATGCAAATATCCCACTGTTTGGCGCATGCAGCTCTATGCAGAACTTGCAGAGCTATAAGCCACAACCATCCACACTAAAAGAAATAAACACTGGAAATCGACCACTCTGTGTGTAAGGAATCTAGAAAATATACGAGTTTCACTTTTAGAATTTGATTTACAAAAATAATGTTCTAATTTATTGAGATGCACCTGTACATGCCCTGGGTAAAAAGTAAATCTAAGGAGGTTTACACCACTTTTAATTAAGACCTGTCACTCCTCTGACATGTCTGTTTTAATAAATAATTGTATTCCCCATGAAGCTGGGTCATCTTTTTTTTAGAACTCTGTGTTGTGCCGTTCCTCAGTTATTCCTCTTGGATTTAAAAAAAATTGACAACTGGGTTTTGCCATTCTCCTTCTTTAATGGTAGTATCTAAACTTCATGCGCCCCAAGGACCTTGTGATGTCACAGGGTCACATTGAAAGCTTCAATTTCAAAGTGTCCCATAAGCCTCACCCTAAACACCATGACAAAGAGATCTCAGCGGACCGAGGCTTCTACAATTCATATGCTTAGTGTTTTGTTCCATAAATCCTTACAATGATGGGACGCGTTTTGGCCCAGGAAGGCTGGACGGACCGAAACGCATCCAATCATTGTAAGGATTTATGGAATAAAACACTAAGCATATGAATGAAGAAGCCACGGTCCGCTGAGATTTCTTTGTCATTGGTTTGGAGTTCGCTCTTTTCTCATGCGGGTGCAACGTCTAGTCGAGTGCTGATCTTCCCTGTTTGCTTCACCCTAAACACCATTTATTATTATTTATATATTACATTACTAATCTTTATTACCACAGTGCATACACTGCTGCTACATCCCGTGGCTGCTTCAAACCCACATGACTGTAGCATGTCACGTGACCCTTGTGGCATCAAAAGGTCCTTACACCGCATGGAGTTCTAGACCCAACCCTTCTCTAATAGGTGTGTTTCTGCAAAGTCTGCCACTGACAGCACTGATTGGACAATGTCAGGCTAGGCTGGTAACACCAAGTTGTAAAATTCGTTCATAAAATTCTAATAGGAATAATTGAGGAACTTACAATAGAGTGATAAGAATAGATGTTCCAGAATCGAAAATAACTTAAGTTGTAATACACTGTCCCTACCACAAGAGGGAACTCTAAGCAAAAACCTTGGTCCAGGAGCCAAACTTACCCTAAAAGAACAATTATCATTAAAGAGTTGAACAAAGTTTATGAAACGTCACCTGTAGGTTTAGGAAAACTCACTATTTTCAATGTTTTTTTCTACTTTAGCATGGAGGAGGAGACGTGCCTGGCTTAACAGCCATAAATCAAGACACAGGAATTGTTACTCCAGATACTACAGGTAAAATCTAGAAGATGCCTAGGTCCTATACAGTATAAGGGGCAGCGGCAAAGGTTTTATGTATACCTCACATGCTGGCTTTAACGGTGGTCCATGAGCTGTATGTGGTATGAATGGAGCTGTGCTGCAATAGCACACACAACCTGTGGATAGATGTGGCGTTGTTTTTTGAAAAAAAAAAAGCAGCCATGTTCTACTAGTCTTGGACAATTCCCTTTAAAAACATTTCGTTTTCATAAATTATAAGTCCCTATGACTATTAAATTACTAAATGCACCCTTTTACTAACAAAACCACCAGCTCTGTACCTCATGAAATATTGAGTCTGATATCTCTCTGTATTGTCGGCTTTCCTTGTTGCCACAATAGAATCTAATTCAATGACGATATGAAATATTCAGCAGGATAAATAGCAACTGCACCAATGCAGGTAAACACTGATATAGTAATACGTTGAATCCTCAACAGGTCATGTTTTTTCAATTCTTCAAAGAAGCAGCACCTTGTATCATATCATCGACTGTGTTCCAGTCAGAAGATGGAAGGAGTTTATGAGGACCCTGGAACTTCCCGACAAAGTGATTGAGATAGTGGAAGTGGAGATCTCCAACTTTCGAGACCAGCAGTATGAGATGCTCAGGAGATGGTGCCAGTTAAAAATGGCCTCTGTAGATGCCGTGTATGAGACCTTGGAGAGGATGAACCTATCAGGATGCGCAGAAGAACTTAAAGAAAAGATAGAACATTACTCATAGTTCTAAAGAAGGGAAACTGGAACCAAGCACTACAGGAACATTGGCAACATCTTAGGCAGCATAGAGGTTATAATAAGGAATGTATTCAGTTGACCACTTTTTGAAAAGGTAATTTTATTACAAAACCACTATACAAAGCAACACATTTCAATAAATTATTTTGGTGCTAAGCCTACAGCTGGCACCCCAATGGTCAATGGGCCATTTACCAGATGGTATTCCAATGTTCTAGAACCCAGTAGGAGATAGTTTTTAAAGTAATACATTGTGTCTAACCCTAAGGAAATCCAAAAAGAGACTTTGAGGCTCCATTAGATGCCGACCTACAAAAGCACAACTCTGCTATATACACCATGGTCCTGAACAGTAGACAATTTTGATGTTTTTGCATTTCTTCACAGAAATGTTTAATATAGGAACCAAAACTGAACTGAGCTGTCAGCCAAAGGAACAGCCGGCGGCTATGGCACGTGTATGGGAACCTTAACCAGTTAACTAGGTTGCCTAGCATTTTGAGAAAATGAGCAGAAAATGGTATAATATAAAGTATTAACCATTATGCACAAATTAACTCAACCGCTGCTCTAGCACCACTGCTCTGGAGGTCCCTATCAGTCACATGACTGCTGAAGTTAATCACTGGTCTCAGTGGTGACTCTTGCATTTAGAGCAAGTGACTGCTCAGGGCAGTGAATGGCTGCAGGGGTCGCATGGATGATGTACATGATGTCATAGCTACAGGATCGGCAGTGACCACTGGTGGTGGAGCAGCAGGGTACTTAAAGGGGTTCCCCACTCCTTTACAAATGATAGCCTATTCTTAGGATAAGCAATCAATATCTGATCGGTCGTGGTTGAACACCCTGCACCACGGCTGATCAGGAGCTCTGGCACTAGAAGTCAGTGGTGGAACTACACAGTTCAGTTTGTCGTGCAGTGGATGGAGCTAGTTACTTCAGTCCTGCTATTATACCCTTCAACAGGAGCAGCACAGTAACCAGTTGTGTCCACCGCTCAACAGACAGAGCTGTGTAGTTCCATCTCCGATTTCCATCTCCGGAGCTACGCCAGAACAGCTGGGGTTGGTGGGTGTCATAAATTCCAAATCAACCATACAATGGTCATCTTTAGAGCAACCATCCCATAAAGAAACTGTGGACATAGATATAGACAACCAATGGATCTTCAATGGTGTAAAAATTAAATCGAAACCCTGTCTTGGGTTAAAAGAGTATCTTTCATAAAGTCGAAACTAGAAGTCAAAATCTTTTTTATTTATGTGTATTTGTTTTCAATGTCCTGTTCATAGTAGAGATAGAGCAGTGGGAACTTTCTAATGACAACCAATCGGCTGTTTTTTTTAAAACAAAAAGTTGGATGTAAGCTGACATCTGATTGGTTGGGCAACTTTTTTGCTCTAGGTTTTACATATAATCAATGTCTATTCGCACATACAAAAATATTTGTTTCTTCTTGGTTGGTTAAAAAAATAAAAATTTTAGACTTCATCATAGATGGATGGATTTTTTCCCCAATTCAGGCCCTCATCAACACGGCATATGAGAAAAAATGTTGATGTGATGGGAATGATTGTCCATATGGAAAATTGTTTTCGCTGCAAATATAGGGTGCGCGTTGCTGAACATGAACTATATTAGCACTTATCTGTAAAGGGGAGAGGAAAATTTGAAGGTGGGTCCTACAGTTGTCCCAAATAATTACTGTAGTTTTATTAATGCAGTATCAGGAAAGGATCATTAATGCTCTCCTTAAAGGGGTTGTACAGTATTAGAATAAGGCTACTTTTACACTAATGTTGTAAGATCCTGGGTTCCTCTGCATCTGGCATTGTGGTCCTTCACCATTTAACTGTGCGCAGCGGTTTTCGTCCGACCAATTCTCAGCATATTTGCCGGGTTGCGGCTGAATCTCCGCCAATCCTCATTATAGTCTAATGGGGCAAAGCAGTGGTGGATTCAGAGAGACCCGGCAGACTGTTCCCTGTTGGAAGAGCCTGCTGGATCTCACAACGCTAGTGTGAATCCTTAAAGGGTGTGCCATTTTCTTCAGAAACAGCGCCTCCCAAGGCCTTTTTGGGTATTGTGGCTTTGCCTCAATTATTTGAATATTGATGAGCTGCAATACCAGACTAGGCCATGGACAAGTGTTGGTACAATTTTTGAAAAAAATATAACCCTATGACTTTAAATATATAATTTGTAGGATTTTGGGAATGTTGTAAACTTGTTAACACTAGCATTGTGAGTCTGATGGGCTAAGAGGGAACTTTTTTTAGTGAAGGCTGCCATTTTGAAGACTAAATCAGCAAAGATGCAATCTGTGAAGTCTCAGATAATTTATCGACATATTTATTACTATAAATACATATCCCTGCAAAATATAAAGGAACTCATATTAAAGGGGTTGACAACAGACACTCATGTAATAAATGGTAGAGCAGACAGGAAGTCACACTTGAGCAGGGGAGGGCACCTCTATGGGTGCCTACACATGCTGCGGATTTTGATGCAGACTTAAAGGGAACCTGTCACCTGGATTTTGTGTATAGAGCTGAGTACATGGGCTACTAGACGGCCGCTAGCACATCCGCAATACCTAGTCCCCATAGCTCTGTGTGCTTTTATTGTGTAAAAAAAACCAAATTAACCTGAGATGAGTCCTGTCCCTGACTCATCTCACCTACAGGACTCATCTTAGGTTAATTTGCATATGTATCAAATCGGTTTTTTTACACAATAAAAGCACACAGAGCTATGTGCTAGCGGCCATCTAGCAGCCCATGTCCTCAGCTCTATACCCAAAATCCAGGTGACAGGTTCCCTATAAAATCAGTTCCAATCATCTGAATGTGCAATGCAGATATCCAAGAGTTTGCCGCCACATTTAAATGAATGGAACAGATTTTTCGTTTTGGAAACGTCTGCAATAAAACCTGCAGTATGAAGGCACCCTAATAAGATATATAGAGAGGGGTTAGGGTGTTGCCGCTTGGACAACCCCTTTAATATTGCTGAACCACTTCTTAATGTATGCAAGGTGCTAATGATTAATACACTGATTTTCAGACTACAAAAATGGTTGCCTCCCTCCCATGGTCTATGGCTGAAGGGGAAAAAATGCTTTTATAGGTTACTTCTAGGCATGAGCGAATCGACTTCGGATGAAACATCCGAAGTCGATTCGTATAAAACTTTGTTCTAATACTGTACGAAGCAGGAGCTCCGATGAGCCGAAGTTATTTCTTAGCGAAGTCTCGTGAGACTTCGAGCAATAACTTCATAAATTAATTTGTACTGTAAAAAAACATTTCCTGAACTTGGGTTCAGTTCCAAGTGGTTCCCTGGAACCGAACCCGAGTTTGGGAAATGTTTTTCTACAGTACAAATTAATTTATGAAGTTATTGGCGACAGAGCTTCTGCTCCTTACAATATTAGAACAAAGTTTTATGCAAATTGAATTTGGATGTTTCATCCGAAGTCGATTTCGCTCATCCCTAGTTACTTCTTTAGAAATATTGCTTTCCGTGTGATAGCCACAATTTGTTTCCTAAAAGCTTGCAGTTATGTTATTATATTGTTATATATGTATTATATTGTTGGTGTTATGTGATGACATCATGTAAGTTACAGTCACCAATATATACAATGTCAGATGCGATTTAATGGATGATTTTGAAGAGCTACACAGTAAAATATTGTCTTATAATACGCAAATCTAAAATAAAGCACATTTGTAATTCAAGTTTATGCCATTAGCACTTTTTTAACTCTTTTACCATTACTGAAAACTGCAAACAGCCCAAAATAATGAACAACATATGACAAACCCACCTCTCTTCTGGGACACTGCAAAGGCTGTGTTGTGTGGTGACATCATATCATACACAATGGCCCTTAAAAGAGAGCCGAGAATTAAGTTCCAACAAGCAACTGAAGCCTTGAGGCGATTATACATGTCATTTTTGCGATGGCCCACAGAAGAGAACAAAATACGATGGTTGACAGCGAAACACAATTTCGATCATTACTTAGAGAAATTGGAAAGTATTTATGCAGATGGCAGATCAGCGGAGTTCTTTAAGTATAGTAATAAAACAAGCAAATTATTAGCCAGGTTAGCGAATGGACAAAGACCCCACGGTAATATCCTAGAGGATCCTAGACAAACCTTGCTAGTCTTTAAGCAATATTTTTAGGGTCTTAACACTCAAGGGCAATATGATGCAAATTATGGGATATGATTTTCTGGACCAGCTAGACCTTCCGAGAGTATGAGAAGATTTAGCTAATTTAAATGCCCCAATCACTTATAAAGAGGTGAGCTCAGTCATTAAATCCTTAAATAATGGAAGGGCCCCAGGGCCTGATGGATATCCAGCTGAATTCTACAAAGGATTGGGTAGGGACATCATACCCACCTTAGTGTCACTATTTCTTTACTACAGGGTAAAGCTGTCATGCAGTCAGGAAATGAGGCCTATATTAAGGTTTTTCCTAAGCCCAATAAAGACCCCACACACCCGAGTTCTTACAGGCCAATTTCTTTGATTAATCAAGATCTAAAGATCCTGTCTAAAATGATGGCCAACCGCCTGGCAAACATTTTACCTAAATTGGTAGGACAACATCAGGTAGGGTTTGTAAAAGGAAGATCAGCGGTCACCAATATACGAACGGTCTTAGTAGTGCAGGATTGGGTGGCGCCATGGGGGGTTATGTCAGAGGTAGGGGCCGGCTTTGTTAGGCTTGGAGGTGGAAAAGGCCTTCAATAACGTTAATTGGGAGTGGCTGGGGATGGTTCTGGACCGGATGGGCATTCAGGGATGCTTCCAGACTTTTCTTCAAGCAATATATGCAAACCCACAAGCCAGGATTGGCCTCCCTGGGTTCTTGTCCACTCCGTCTCCAGAAAGGGACTAGGCAGGGGTGTCCATTGTCACCTCTCCTGTTCGATATAGCACTTGAGCTGTTAGCAATATATTTGTTGAAATCTAGTATATATCAGGGTATAAAGGTGGATTCCCGGGAAATAAAGTTGACATGCTTTGCAGATCATATACTGCTATTCCTGGCTACCCCAGCAGAACACTTAGATAGCATCTTGAGTGAATTGGAACATACAGGATCCTTCACGGGATATAAAATAAATGTCAGCTGCTACCTTTAATGGGCAGGACCTCAGAGCTGAAGGCTTCCAGCAAGGTGGAGGTAGTATGGGATTTCATCACTTATTTGGGGATTAAGATCAGTAGGCTTCCGACATCCCTTTATAAATTGAATTATACCCCTTTAATAAATAAAATAGTCCAAGAATTAGATAGGTGCCACTATCTCTTCTGGGAAGGGCTCATTTGATAAAAATGACCAGTTTTGCAAGGCTATTGTACCCACTACAAACCATACCACTCTTGTTGAAGCATACTGACATTTGTAAAATACAAAATGCATTCATAAACTTTTTGTGGAAGAAAAAACGTCCCCATATTGCATATAATAAACCATGCTTATTGAAATGGGAGGGGGTATTGCAAATGCCCAACATTAAGGTAATATAATCAGCATCACTATTCCGACATGTCAGAGATTGGATTTGGAATACCTCGCACTTCTCTAATGGGGAATTATAAAAAGCATTAGTGAAACCGTTTGACTTAAAGGCACTGCTACATACTAAACGGGCACTACTCCCTAACACTGGTAAACAAAGTATATTGATCACTGATACATTAGCAACGTGGAGACATATCTGCAAAATGTATAAATTACTGTTGTATGTTTGGGCATATGTAAGGGTCAGCCCCTAGAATGACCAAGTTACATTGAACTGCTAGTGATAATGTTTTAAACAGACTGTGATGACTTCTTTCAGCCACAAGAGGCCGCTGTGTCTTTGAGTAAGAAAGAAATGAAGTTGTTTGTTCCAGAGGATGTAGGTGGAGTTTTAAGTTCCCGCAATTTGTCTGGTGTGTGTCATCCTGGCTGGTGGTGAACTGAGAGTCTGGCTGCAGTTGGACAGAGCCACAGAGACTAAAAAGTGATTCTGAGAAGAGTGATATCGTCCATTGTAGCAATGTGCCCTGAGTAGAAGGGGGTCAGACAGGCAGGGCCGGTGCAAGGATTTTTGCCGCCCTAGGCAAGATAAAAATTGCCGCCCCCCCTTATCAGATGAACTGCCCATATCATGACATCACATCATGTTCCATCCCTTTCTCAGCATTTAAATTAAAAGAACTGCTATGTTTCCCTTAGGGTTAATCAAGCTTCTTGTAGCTGTCTCCCTGACAGCCGCTAGAGGTGCTTCCGCGATTCTCACTGTGAAAATTACCGTGGGAAGACGCGGAACATAGTTTTGAATGCGTGCGCATGCGCAGCTGAGAGGAGGATCGGGGAGAAGAGTTCCCAGTGCCAGCGCTGGAGAAAGGTAAGTGGCTGAAGGGGTTTTAACCAACAATAAGATGATCTGGTCTCTGGTTGCAGTCTGGCTCTTGGTCTGGCTCTGGGGACTGGAGACAAACACCAATGTCGCCCTGGGGAAGAAGAAAGCAGCTGCACTCCAATCCAGGAGCCCACTTCTGTCCCAGAAGGCACTGGGAGGCAGGAAATTGCTGGTGGCTAGCTGCTTGGCTGCTCAGTGGCCTTCCCTTCCTTCTTCGCTCCATCCCCTCTCTGCTCTGCGTGCTCAAAGGTGGAAGGGGTCAGGGGGGGTAAACGTAGAGATCAGGGCGCACAGGTTCGCACAGGTTCCTAGCTTGCATCCAGGAGAAGAGATTACCTCCTGAAGATATCTAGCACCTTGTAAAGTACAGAGCAGAGCCAATTTTATCCAGCCAAGTAGAAAGCTGAAGGGCATAAGGATATTTCCAGCAAGAGGATTTATACCAGAGGAAGGTTTCCCTACCCAAGGATAAAGCCAGCTATAGGGCATACGGGCCTTGGAGAAAGACAGACAGGATCTGAAGAAAGTACAGCCTGATCTGTGAGTGTTATTCCCTCTGAGTATCTTGTAAGGATTTTGCCTGCCATTTATGTGAAGCCTGCCTGTTACCAGAATCTTTGATATGGAACTAACTGAAGCCTGTATATAGTTGAACTGTTCAGTAAAAAGAAGTTCTGGTTCACTGCAACTGTGTGTACCTCAATTATTCCTACAATAAGTCGGTGTGCAACCGTTACCGGCACTGGCGTCACGAACTATAAGGGATCTTGCCACAGGCACTCTAAACCTGCAACACCCAGGGCACCTCACCTATCACCGGCCTTGTCCCTATATACAGAGAATGCCCCAGAGGATCCATGTGCCAGCCTCTCCATCACTGCTGTACGCCTGCCCAGGGTATCCTACAAATTGTGAGTACCAAAAGCGACCCTTGGTCTGTTAACTGACTTCCGTGACCTCATATTCGCTCCCCCCTGAAGGTGAGGCGTACTGCATCTCCACATATTAAATAGGAAAGAAGAAGCTGTGTCCATCAACTGTGCAACCTCCCCCATGGAAAACTAGTGTTTCCTAGGTGCCCCACGTGTTTTCACAGTGTAGATATCATCCTCTCTGTGGGACATCAGACAGCAAAAAACTATGCATTTCCACTTCCTTACCCACATATATACATTTGTGTTCAAAATAATAGTAGTGTGTTTAACAAAAAATGAACAAAGCTTAAAATCCTTCTAATAGCTTTTATTTCCATACACACAAATGCATTGAGAACACTACACATTCTATTCCAAATCAAATCATGAAGAAAAATATATCAAATTTGTGTTGTTCCTCTGACAAAATTGAAGAAAAGTGAATATCGCAGTGTCTGTATTCTTCTTTACAAACTCAAACATTCACTACAGGGAGTGCAGAATTATTAGGCAAATGAGTATTTTGACCACATCATCCTCTTTATGCATGTTGTCTTACTCCAAGCTGTATAGGCTCGAAAGCCTACTACCAATTAAGCATATTAGGTGATGTGCATCTCTGTAATGAGAAGGGGTGTGGTCTAATGACATCAACACCCTATATCAGGTGTGCATAATTATTAGGCAACTTCCTTTCCTTTGGCAAAATGGGTCAAAAGAAGGACTTGACAGGCTCAGAAAAGTCAAAAATAGTGAGATATCTTGCAGAGGGATGCAGCACTCTTAAAATTGCAAAGCTTCTGAAGCGTGATCATCGAACAATCAAGCGTTTCATTCAAAATAGTCAACAGGGTCGCAAGAAGCGTGTGGAAAAACCAAGGTGCAAAATAACTGCCCATGAACTGAGAAAAGTCAAGCGTGCAGCTGCCAAGATGCCACTTGCCACCAGTTTGGCCATATTTCAGAGCTGCAACATCACTGGAGTGCCCAAAAGCACAAGGTGTGCAATACTCAGAGACATGGCCAAGGTAAGAAAGGCTGAAAGACGACCACCACTTAACAAGACACACAAGCTGAAACGTCAAGACTGGGCCAAGAAATATCTCAAGACTGATTTTTCTAAGGTTTTATGGACTGATGAAATGAGAGTGAGTCTTGATGGGCCAGATGGATGGGCCCGTGGCTGGATTGGTAAAGGGCAGAGAGCTCCAGTCCGACTCAGACGCCAGCAAGGTGGAGGTGGAGTACTGGTTTGGGCTGGTATCATCAAAGATGAGCTTGTGGGGCCTTTTCGGGTTGAGGATGGAGTCAAGCTCAACTCCCAGTCCTACTGCCAGTTTCTGGAAGACACCTTCTTCAAGCAGTGGTACAGGAAGAAGTCTGCATCCTTCAAGAAAAACATGATTTTCATGCAGGACAATGCTCCATCACACGCGTCCAAGTACTCCACAGCGGGCTGGCAAGAAAGGGTATAAAAGAAGAAAATCTAATGACATGGCCTCCTTGTTCACCTGATCTGAACCCCATTGTGAACCTGTGGTCCATCATCAAATATGAGATTTACAAGGAGGGAAAACAGTACACCTCTCTGAACAGTGTCTGGGAGGCTGTGGTTGCTGCTGCACGCAATGTTGATGGTGAACAGATCAAAACACTGACAGAATCCATGGATGGCAGGCTTTTGAGTGTCCTTGCAAAGAAAGGTGGCTATATTGGTCACTGATTTGTTTTTTTGTTTTTGAATGTCAGAAATGTATATTTGTGAATGTTGAGATGTTATATGGGTTTCACTGGTAAAAATAAATAATTGAAATGGGTATATATTTGTTTTTTGTTAAGTTGCCTAATAATTATGCACAGTAATAGTCACCTGCACACACAGATATCCCCCTAAAATAGCTAAAACTAAAAACAAACTACTTCCAAAAATATTCAGCTTTGATATTAATGAGTTTTTTGGGTTCATTGAGAACATGGTTGTTGTTCAATAATAAAATTAATCCTCAAAAATACAACTTGCCTAATAATTCTGCACTCCCTGTATATAAACTGAAAAATGTTTGAAGATTTTGCTTTCCTTTGAATCACTTAACTAATATTTAGTTGTGTAACCACTTTTTCTGAGAACTGCTCTACATCTGTGTTGCATGGAGCCAACCAACTTCTGGCCCCTGTGACAGGTATTCCAGCCCAGGATGATTGGACTACATTCCATAGTTCTTCTCTATTTCTTAGTTTTGCCTCAGAAACTGCATTTTTTATGTCACCCCACAAGTTTTCAATTGGATTTAGATCCGGGGATTGGGCTGGCCACTCCATAAGGTCAATCTTGTTGGTCTGGAACCAAGATGTGGCACGTTTACTGGTGTGTTTGGGGTCGTCGTCTTGTTGGAACACCTATTTCAAGGGCATTTCCTCTTCAGCATAAGGCAGCATGACCTCTTCAAGTATTCTGATGTATTCAAACTGATCCATGATCCCTGGTATGCGATAAATAGGCCCAACACCGTAGTATGAGAAACATCCCCATATCATGATGCTTGCGCCACCATGCTTCACTGTCTTCACAGTGTACTGTGGCTTGAATTCAGTGTTTGGGGGTCGTCTGACAAACTGTCTCCGGTACTAGACCCAAAAAGAACCATCTTACTTTCATCAGTCCACAAAATGTCTCTTTAGGTCAGTCAATGTGCTCTTTGGCAAATTGTAACCTCTTCAGCACATGTCTTTTTTTCAACAGTGGGACTTTGTGGGGGCTTCTTGCAGATAGCTTGGCTTCACATAGGCGTCTTCCAATTGTAACAGTACTCACAGGTAACTTTAGACCTTCTTTGATCTTCCTGGAGCTGATTGTTGGCTGAGTCCTTGCCATTTTGGCTATTCTTCTATCCATTTGAATGGTAGTTTTTCGCTTGTTTCCACGTCTTTCAGGTTTTGGTTGCTATTTTAAAGCATTTGCAATCATTTTAGCTGAACAGACTATCATTTTCTGCACTTCTTTATATGTTTTTCCCTCTCCAATCAACTTTTTAATCAAGGTACACTGTTCTTCTGAACAATGTCTGGAACAACCCATTTTCCTGAGAATTTCAGAGAGAAATGCACTGTAACCAGCATGTACAATATTTGCTGCCTTCCTTCTTTAAATAGGGGCAATAATTGCCACCTGTTTTTCAAAGAATGAATGACCTCACTCATTGAACTCCACACTGCTATTATTTTGAACATGCCCCTTTCAATTATTAATTCAATTACACAGAATCAGCAGCATGCATGTCATGACTGTTGGGTCTGTTGGATTTCTATTACTCTACTACACCTGATAGTAAATTATTTGCCATGTAGAAATATCATTTCTACCAAAAACAGTGATGGATCAGGTTAGTGATGTCTGACTGCTATTATTTTGAACACAGCTGTACACCTATTGGCTATCTGTTCTACCCAGATAGGCTGCAGGGTTGTTCTCTGTGTTAGGGTTCCTTCACATGCAGCAGAAGTTTATGCGACTGGAAATCAGTTCCATTTATCTGAATGGGCGGTTTTGGCAGGAAGCAGATGGATTTCTGCAAACCTAATTCAGAAAAGTGGAACTCATTTTCCGTTTTAAAATCTGCCACATGTGAAGGCACCCTTATATGGCACTGATGCAATGCACTTCTTCTAAGCACCTACTCCACTATATGGAATTAAGACCTTGGGTGGGGGCGAAGAGTAGACCACCCCAACCCCTCTCAACTTCCTGGGCTGAAACTCTAGTAGAGGCGTCACTTAAAGAGACTGTCACCAGTTTCTGACCCCCACTTTTAAAAATATGGTTCTGTGCATGGAGCACTTGTGATTCCTATTGTGGTGTTATAAGCTAAATCTGCTGGCTCATTTAGTTAAAAAAATGTTTTATCTAACCTGTCAGTCATCTTGTTAAGGTGCCCAGGGCGTTGCTCATGGCTTGACGATGCCGCCCGCCGCCGTTCGTGCCCAGCTCCTCCTCTGCTCTCATCAGCGCCGCCTGAAAATACTTAGATACGCCTCCGGCTCTCCCTCACTCCCCCCTCCTTCTTTTCTAAGATCCCGCGCGTGCGCACTTTTCCGTTCAGCCTCATTGAGCGAAGTGCGCATGCGCGGGCACTTCGCTCAACCTCCCGATAACGCGAACACTGCCGCACGCGCGGGATCTTAGAAAAGAAGGAGGGGGGAGTGAGGGAGAGCCGGAGGCGTATCTAAGTATTTTCAGGCGGCGCTGATGAGAGCAGAGGAGGAGCTGGGCACGAACGGCGGCGGGCGGCATCGTCAAGCCATGAGCAACGCCCTGGGCACCTTAACAAGATGACTGACAGGTTAGAGAAAACTTTTTTTTAACTAAATGAGCCTGCAGATTTAGCTTATAACACCACAATAGGAATCACAAGGGCTCCATGCACAGAACCATATTTTTAAAAGTGGGGATCAGAAACTGGTGACAGAGTCCCTTTAAAAAGGAATATTATTATTATTATTAGTATCATGGGTCCACACTGCATGTATGATCATCAGAGTCCACAATGTATGTATGGACCTTGGGATTCACACTGTATGGATGGATCATGGGATTCAAACTACATGTGTACAGTTGGGGTCCAAAGTATATAAACCTTGAGTTCCACAATGTAGATATCCTATGGTTAAAAGTGTATCATCCTGTAAGGATCATGAGGGCCTATTCCTCAACAAGAAATGGACACTCTGAGGAGTAGAACCAGACCTGGACCCCAAGTAGGGTGTCTCTTAAAAAGTAAGATACAGTATGCTATTAGAAACACTTTACTGCAGTGACTCTCCATTTCATGAAAAACTACAACTCCCAGCATGCCTTAGCTTTGCTACAGTACAGTCTAGTGTATCTAAACAGACTGTTTTAACTTTTTTTAAAAATAAAAAATACCTTTACCAATCAGTCCTTTGATAAATATTTTATTTGCAAAAGAACAAAAGTACGATGACATCATCAATGTCGACAGCCATGTGACCACAACAACCACACATATGATGCTTTGTATGATTGATAACATACTATATATATTTTTATTTTCTTCAGCGTTTAGACAATATAGAGCTCTCATTTACATGTATATATATGTATATGACAGACATTGCTAGAAGGAAGCAGGAAAAACATGACAATGTGTAGAAAATATTGCTAACATGGCAATGGCAATGAGTATGGCATCTGTGCATTATATATATAATTTATAAACCAAATAATGTTAATATATTATTTACCATCTCTTCTCTTAAAATAGTTTTTTCTTAAAATAAAAAATATTGCACACCTAACACGTCTGACATCCTCTAACAACTAACATTCATTAAACATGTAAGGAACATATCCAGTATATACAATATGTAAAAATCCCTACCAACATGATGCTTCATGGTGAAAATTGGGCCAAGTTTTTACCTAGAGACGATGGTTGTCCACAACTCAAAATGATTGTATTCCCATCAATGTGGGGAGTGCTGAAATGCACAGTTCTTTCTGAGATTGTAGGGTTCTTAGGGTCTTGAGGTTCTTAATCAATGGGACTTTATACATTTTGGAAACCACAATGTATGGATTTTCAAAATTATGTTGATTTTAGGGTTAACACTGTATGCATCCAGACTGTATGGACCTGCCTGGATCTTAAAGTTCACACTTTATGGATGTTAGAGTCCATGTTCAATGGATCTTAGGGTTGATACCGCATGGACCCATATAGATCTTGATGTATAAACAGTATAGAACTTGTGGTCCACACCGTATGGATTTTGGAGTCCACAATGTATGGACAGCATTGGAGTATGATTCCGTGGGCCCATCAGAGGAAATTATTCTCAATGTCCAACCCCCATATAATCAATAAAGCCTGACAGGTTGTTTAGTCTAAGAAACAGACCCTAGTGGAAAGTGATCCACTCAAAAGACAGACAAATGCATTTTTTTTCTTCTGGACCTTTGGGACCCACTAAGGTATTAGAGCTTGGGCCAACCAAAGGATCTTCTAGTACTCTGGTGAGCCAGTCCAACCATGTGAATGGACCTGTATAGACCTTGAGGTCCATAATGTACGGATATTGGTGTGCAAGAATAGATCTTAAGCTGGCCATACATATTAGAAGTATATCAGGCAAACCCACCAATTTTAGAAGAACTGGTTGACCACATAATGTGTTTTGGTCCCTCCCTACTGTCTCCCAACAGCAGATGTTAGGGTAAAGAAGGATTGGTCAGTCGATCATTAATATCACTGATCATTTTATCTCAGGGAGATAAGAGTTGTTTGGCAGCAGTTAAAGGTCCCTTTACACTTGCTGACTGTTCAGGCAATTATTGGGAACTAACTGTTTGTTCCCGTTCACTGCCTGATGGTGAGCAAAGAGGAGAGCTGCATTAATGTGAAGCAATCATGACTACTGTATGAGCAAAGCAATCGCTACTATGGCCACAAATCTCCTTACAGATTCATTGTTTATGGGCAGCAGATCATTGTCAACATAGGACGATCTACTGCCCAGAAATGATTTTGGTATCCGCATGCACCTTGTTTATTGGGTAATCGCCGGCTCCTTAGGATCACTCCATCCTGATAAATGCATGTAAAGGGGCTTTATTCCCCCCCCCCCCCATTTTGAGAACCCACATACTTTTTGGACAAGTTGAGAATGTGTGTGTATGGGGTGAGTTAGGCCTCTTTCACACTTGCGTTGTCCGGATCCGGCGTGTACTCCACTTGCCGGAATTACACGCCGGATCCGGAAAAACGCAAGTTAACTGAAAGCATTTGAAGACGGATCTGTCTTCAAAATGCGTTCAGTGTTACTATGGCAGCCAGGACGCTATTAAAGTCCTGGTTGCCATAGTAGTAGTGGGGAGCGGGGGAGCAGTATACTTACAGTCCGTGCGGCTCCCGGGGCGCTCCGGAATGACGTCAGAGTGCCCTATGCGCATGGATGACGTGCCATGTGATCACGTCATCCATGCGCGTGGGGCGCCCTGACGTCACTCCAGGACTTTAGCGTCCCGGCAGCCATGGTAACCATTCAGAAAAAGCTAAACGTCGGATCCGGCAATGCGCCGAAACGACGTTTAGCTTAAGGCCGGATCCGGATTAATGCCTTTCAATGGGCATTAATTCCGGATCCGGCCTTGCGGCAAGTCTTCAGGATTTTTGGCCGGAGCAAAAAGCGCAGCATGCTGCAGTATTTTCTCCGGCCAAAAAACGTTCCGGTCAGGAACTGAAGACATCCTGATGCATCCTGAACGGATTTCTCTCCATTCAGAATGCATTAGGATAAAACTGATCAGGATTCTTCCGGCATAGAGCCCCGACGACGGAACTCGTCGACGACGGAACTCGTTTGGATTCTGTGGAATTTTTCTACTTCTGATACTGGTACATCTGGCTTATTTTTTTCTGCTTTGTGTGCTGTAGATCCCGAGATCATATTATTTAGAATCCTAGATCTATAAAGGTCCATAAAGTCTGTACCACATGGTCCATACATGGATCTTGGTATCCACATTGTATGAAACTTGAGGTCGACACTGTAAGGACCTGTATGGAACTTGAGGTCCACACTGTAAGGACCTGTATGGAACTTGAAGTCCACACTGCATGACTCTTGGTGTCACAGTTTTGAGTATAGACAGTATAGACAACCCCTTTAACAGGGGTGTAGCTAGAAGTGACAGGGCCCCACAGCAAATGTTTGTATGGGCCCTGCCCCACGCCCAGTTTTTTATATTGAGCTGTCCTCGTCCTTTCATTTTTGATAAAAATAATTTTTATTTATATGGAAATTACCTTCCTAACGTGTCCAAGGGGCTGTCCCTCCGGCTGTTTGTGCCTAGTCGCCCCCATTATCGCCAAGCCCAACGCTGTCCCGCTGTTAGTTATTCACTGCTGTCCTCGTCTTTTTTTTTCTAAGTGCACCATAGTCTCGCACATGCGCTAATGTTACTCACGTCAGGGCCCGCACGGTGTCCTGGCAGCAGCCTCAAGTAAAGTAATCCCGCATGTGCCAGCTTTCTCCGCATTCTGGCAGATGCGCAATAATAAAAAAAAAAAGACGAGGACAGTAGTGAATAAATAACAGCGGGACGGTGCTGGGCTTGGCGATAATGGGCGCGGCTGGGCACAAACGTCCGGAGGGCCAGCACCTTGGGCATGTTAGGAAGGTAATTTGCATATAAATTAAAACGATGAAACTTGACTGACACGCTGCCGGCCCCCTTGTCAGCCCGGGCCTCAAAGCAGCCGCTTCCCCGGTAGTTACGCCACTGCCATTAAATAGGTTTTATGGAACTATGTAAATAAAGCTTAACCATTGGATCACAATAAAAGACTGGATCAGAATGTTTCCACTCACTGACAAGCTGAGATTTAGAATGAGAGAAACTGAAGCACAAATGGATAAATGGGAATTGGGTAGATTTATCAAACTGGTGTAAAGGAAAACTGACTTAGTTGCCCATAGAAACTAATAACTAAACCAGTGTTTCTTGCACCAGTTTGATACATTTTTCCCAAAGTCTATTAGAAAACAACTTATCTTCATAGACATAAAAGTAGAAAAACCCTTAAGGCTATTTTCACACTAGCGGCAAGGACCTCTGGCAGGCTGTTCCGTCGGGTGAACAGGCTGTCGAATCCGTCCTGACGCTAGTGAATGTGTGCCCCCGGACTGCCTATCCGACCCCATTGACTATAATGGGGGCGGGGCGGTGTTCCGGCGGAGGCACGGCAGCTCGCGGAGAGAGGCTGCCGGAATAAATGTCGGATATGTCGTAGTTTTATTCCGCCATCCTCTCGCCGTGCGCTGCCATGCCTCCACCGGAACTCCGCCCCCGCCCCCATTATAGTTAATGGGGACGGAGCAGCAGTCCGTGGGCACACATTCACTAGCGGCAGGACGGATCCAACAGGCTGTTCACCTGACGGAACAGCCTGCTGGAGGTCCATGCCGCTAGTGTGAAAGTAGCCTAAGTGAGTGAAAAATATGTAATATTAAAATGGGAATTAACAGAAAACGCAGGTTCTCATACAAAACCAGCATAGATTTTATCTAGCTAACTATGAAATAAAATAAAACTAATATGAAAGATTACATGAGCTTCTCCAAAGCTCCAGGGCATGAGGCCATCCTAAATGGATAGGGCTTATGGGCTACCCCCCACTTCTGGACGGAGAATATGCGTTTATGGAGGGTTGGCTTTTATCAAAATAAAGGGGGTGTTCATGAACTACCAGAAAAACAGGATGACTAGCGGGTATGTATTACTAAACTAAAGGCCATTACACCCAAAAGAATCTGATTCTGGGAAAGCTGGATGACAACCAATTTTTTTCATATCTTACAAACCTGATGGAATTAGAGGACCTTATGGGGTCTAAATGGGGAAGCCACCTATTTTTGTAGCAATAACTTACAGTACTTAGATCTACCATTTACTGGGGTTATCCCACCATAATAACATCATCACCAGTCCACATAAGCGCTTATGGTGAGACAACCCCTTTAATAAATCTAGTTATGCAATGGTATGTTCAGGACAGTGTTGTTTTAGTGATTGGATTTGCAGTCAGGAACCTATAATCGGAGCTTCTGCAGCAACTTTATTGGCTTTATTTCTAGACTTGGAATATACATTGGGGAAAATTAACTAATTCTATACATGGCCTAACCTGAGACAGGCGGTCTAGACCTGCACCAGATTTATCATGGTGGCTGAGGCTGATGATAAATCTGATGCAGGGTGAGATGCATTTTGTCTGACTCTTTACCAACTATAGCTTGGCATAGTTTGAGACAGAAGTTTACACCAGAATTGTGCTGTTATCTTAGAACTAAGATGGAGATTTATCAAACTGGTGTAAAGTAGAACTGGCTTGGTTGCCCATAGCAACCTGTGAGAAATGAAAGGTGGAATCTAATTGGTTGCTATGGGCAACTAAGCCAGTTCTACTTTACACCAGTTTGATAAATCGCCGCCTAATGGCCTATTAGGCCATGCTATGCCCTTTGCCACGAAACCCTTCTCAAAAAATAGGTGTGGCAAATTGTGCCAATTTGTGCCAAACTTTTGCCCAGTTTATAGCAGGGTTTAGGTGCACTGACATAAGTACATGTCGGTCGTTAGTTTTATTTAAAGGGAACCTGTCACCAGTTTTTTGGTGTCCTAACTAAGGGCAACATAAATAAGTGGCTGATTCTCTTAGCAAAATGCTGGGTCACTTTCTTTAATTGACCCAGTCAATCTGCCAACATCTTGTATTGAAAAGCTCCAGCTGATAATGATGAGTCCTGAATATTCATGAGCTCCTGACTCTCCCCGCCCACCTGCTGCTGAATGACAGTTTGTTGCCATAGGAATCAGCAGCAGGTGGGCAGAGAAGTGGCTATAGCTCTGAAATAAATATACGCTGGACTCAATGACATCACGCTGGACTCAAATCAGCTCATTAGCATGCGGCATCTTTGTGTGTATGTTATGAGGTTACCATCTGTCACACCAGTAAGTGAATACATCTAAGGTACTTTTTAGTAGTTAATGATTGTATATAATTAGTTAGATTATAATCAAATATCCACATGACAGGTTCCCTTTAAGTGCAAGCTCTGCCATTAAGATGAAGGGAAATAATAGAGGAAGTGCATGTGGGCTCTTTTGTGCTGTCCGCATCTTCTGGATCCGCACTTCCGTTCCGCCAAAAAATAGAACAATTGCGGACAAGAAAAGGCATTTTCTATGAGAGTGCCGGCGATGGTGGTCTGCAAAATGCGGAACGCACATTGCCGGTGTCCGTGTTTTGTGGATGGTAGCTATACTGATTGACACTCAACTTTTTCAGTAATGGATCCGGACAGGAGAGGACAATTTAAGGATTGACACTAAATTTTGGGATTATCGTAATACATTCAAACAGGATATTGTCAGCTTCACCTATTAATTCATTTCTAAGAAGCAGTGGAGGCAGCCATTTGTAGAAGGAATGTGACTATTAAAGGAACTGTCTCATGAAGACAACACCTTTCTAAACAGAGCCCACCCAGCAATCATCTGATCAACATAGGTTTAGATTCTGTAACTGATTTCACAGGGGTAAGCAAGTTTTGTCCACCAAATGCAGCATTACATGTGACCATTTCAATGATGGTGTGTCCACATAATGTGACTGTAGCTCATAGAGGAGGTGGTGGTCCCAAGTGGAGGATCTCTCTGATATCCGTATGCTCCAATATGACATAAAGACAGGGGTTATTTTTACGAGACAATTCTTTTTAAATGAGTTTCCAATAGAAAAAGTCCACATTCAAAAAGTAATTATGGGGGGGAGGGGGTTTTACATGAACAAACGATTGATTTTAATGGTCAATGTGTAATACTTCATTTCCCCTGTGGTGGCACTGTTGCTTAACTAACTCATATCGCAGCCCAGCAAAGGGACAATTTGTGATCACCTTATCATCAGGGGGTCCTTCTAAGAAAAGGGATTTGTGGATAACCCCTTTAATGCTACAAAAAAAGATGAGACAAATCCTTGCCAACTTAAAGACTGTATTGCTTTATCTGGTCTTACTTGATTTTAGATTAGCCTCATGTTGGAGAAAAGAAGCAAAAAACTGTCTGAAATTTTGTGTTATTCAGTCCATATGAAATACATTTCCCCTCCCCCGATGGGCTGTGACATCACCGTCGTTTTATTGATAAGCCAAATGGTGGACAATATGAACTCTGACGTGACATTGAAAGATGAAGGACAGAAAATTTGTTACATCTAATGTTTTGCTATGTCCCCTTTCTTTAGAATAATTTGCCTTTGCCAGGGGGCTAACTTGGTTTCATCGTAACCCAGTGTTCTTAGCTTTTCAGACTGCTCTCTTTCTCGCTCTTCCTCTTCTTTCTTTAGTTTCTCTTTCTCTTTTCTGGAAAACAAGAAGGAAAGCGACCATGGTTACAAACCTAAAATCATAATGTCTCCCAATTTTTGTTCACAATTTTTAGGGGATTTTTATTTATTATTTAGACAGTTTTAGGTCTTTCCAAATTAAAATAACAATTTTCTTCCTGACTGCTTATTCCATTTTCATGAAAAGAGTCCTTAGTAGGAGAAGTTAGCCTCGAGATAGATTGTGGACCAACATGTGGACGTTCTTACCTTAATGTAGGAATGTCTCCTCCCTTGTGTGCTAGTCCACGTAGGCAAAGGGGCTGACTATGGGAGTAACATAAAAGAGATTGACGGACATGCAGACAGGAGAGGGATAGGAGAAAGAGAGGACAGGGACCTACTTGTTTGTAGGTGGGTGACTGAGTGACCAAAGCTAACGTTTTATAGAAGAATGTATGAGGAAACGTGGGAACAGGGAAATGTCTGAGTTTACTAGTAAGTAAGCAGGTGATAGGGTAACCAAAGATAACCCTTTATAGCCTTCAAGATGGCTCTTTAGCATGCTGGGGACCACAGTATAGTGGTCTGCATCATCTATGGTACAATGATAGGTTACCATTTGGGAACCAATAATGTAAAGAACATTTCCTCTAAAAATGTAAAAAGTACCTCCTACAGCCTACATCTGATGTTGGCCAAGGACATTGTAACACTCTAGAAGCTTCACCTTAAAGGCATTGCACAGGATGAGAAAAACCAGGCTGCTTTATTCCAGTAACAGTGCCACACTTGTCCAAAGGTTGTGTCTGGTATTGTTGCTCGGCTCCAGGGCTTAGCTGCACCTGTGGACAGATGTGGCACTATTTCTGGACGAAAGCAGCCATTGTTTTCCTAATTCTGTAACTCCTCTTGAATAGAAGCTTTGAAGGAAAGTCTCCAAGTGTTGTGGTGTTGCCTTGACAATAGCACCATCTGAGCAGTACTGCTCCAGTAAGCAAGGTCAATGAAAACAGTGGAGGTACCCTTTAATTCATCATCTTCTATGGATTTACACTTTATTAAATCCATTTCACAGTTACATCTGCTTCTTTTAAATCTGAGTTACAACCAATATGGCTGAAGTTGTTGCCCCAACTGAGGTTGTTACCCAGCTTTAGATTCACAGACTCCAAAGACATTAGATGGTAGTCAGACATTTCAACCCCCTAAAGATCCTTCCATAAACACATACTTGGATCACCCAAAGAATGTCTATGTAGGTGACAGCAGTCAGACACGATTGGCTTATGATAGAAAAAGAATCCTAAGCTGATTTCTTGAAGATTTAGATCTTATAAAATCAGGTTCAGATACAATCATGTACAATTTATGGGCACCATACATAGAAAGGGGTGTCATGTAGACACTAAGGTATAACTAGCCACATGCTCAGTGGAGTAAAGACACTTACCTTTTCTGATCTCTGTCACATAAAGATTTGCAATTGAAAATAAAAGAAGAAAATATTTAATTAATGAGAAATAAAAATAAACAAATTTTCAGTGAGCAGCAATTTAGTTTACACCCAGTCATACTTCTCCTCCTCCATCTTCTTCCTCAGGATCTCCCTCCGCCATGCTGGCATGCTAGATAATCTTGCAGCTTCTTCCAGCTCCTGTATGAAAAAAATGAGAAACCTTGAATTAATACACATATCTATCTTGACTATAGGTATCTCTTATAAAACAATACTGTAACACAATGTAGGTTTAACTTACTTATTATCCTACAGAAGTTCTCAAAGGGAAACGTCACCTAAAATAAATAATCATCTGATTTTGGTTGTATCCTGACCCAGTTTCCTTTTTTTAACCAGACTTTGAGAAGATCCACACCGTTATTCTGCAGTGACACTTATCATATTTTTGTATAATATTAAGGTGCAATATTTGTTCATTATTATTTCGATTCATTTTTTGTATACATTGCCTAAAAACAAGCACGTTCCCTAGTGCATTCAGAAGAATTCAATTTGCCTGATGTCACTGAAATACTTACTTGGGTCGTCTCTAGATGTCTTTCTAGGAAAACACCTCCAAAATGTTTGACATTTCCAGCTGCTGACCAAATATTCAGCACTTTCTACACTTTCTATAATTACATATCTTATCTGGCTAAAATATGTCAGCTATAAGGAACTCTACTGGTATAGAATTTTTGATGAATTAAGTGAGGACATTAAAGCAGTCGGATGTAGTAGCACAAACAGTGCTCAATCTTGACTTGACAACTCAGTCCACTGTTTTATCCAAAAAGTCATCTATGATGCCATGTAAAGAGACAGAAGAAAGGAAGGAGGAAAAGGAAGGGGTAAAGAATGAAAGGAAATGTGAATCAGAAAAAGAAGAAAAGAGGAAAGAATAGAAGCTGAGATCAGGACAGGAAAGGCAAGATGAGAGCAAATGGAGGGGAAAGGGTGGAGGAGAAAAAAGAAGAGAGGAGAAGATAACAGAACAAAACAGAAGAAAGGAGGAAAAAAGAGATGAGAAGTGGAGAGAAGGGCAGAGGAGAACACATGAGAAGAGAGAACCATGGAATGTAGGATAGAAGAGAGGAGAAGAACAGAGGAGAACAGTGGAGAAGAGAGAGAGGAGAAGATGAAAATAAGAATAGAGTAGATGAGAACAAAGGAGAAAAGATGAGAGGAGAACAGAGGAAAGCAGGATAGCAAATACAAGAAATGAGGAGATAAGAAAAGAGGATAGGAAAGGAGAAGAAAAAAGAGGAGCTGCAAAGAGAGAACAGCAAGTGAAAGAAGAGGAGAAGAAAGAAGAGATGGAGAGGACAGTAAATGAGAAGATGAGAAAGGAAAACAAAGGTTGAGAGAGGAGTGAAGAAAACAGATAAGAGAAAAGGGTAGAAGAGAAGAAAACAGCGAGAGAGAAGAGATTACCTACATGAAATGATAGGTGGAGAGAGAAATGGAAATATCAGAAATGAGAGAGGAGAGGAGGAGGATGACTAAAAAGAAAGAAGGGGGATAAGAATGGAAGTGAAACTTTTAACTTATTCTAGTGCAAACCAAATATTTTATCAACATGGTTATAAAAATAGCACAATTTTGAAACCAATTCATACTTTCAGCACAACGTGTAAACCATGATGACTAATACATTAATAACCAGATCTATTTGCATTACTTTCATCTATTTATATGTCTCTCTGGAGTGACAATAGTAGCATGCTTATCATGTTGACACATTACATATAAAACCATATACAGATTATGTATAATGTGCAGTCATCAGGTCCATTAGTCCGTGAACAGAGGGGCGTGGAACTGAAGTTATAAAGAATGGCAATAAGAATTATTTTGACCATCGGCACCACCTGACATCACTTTAGTGTTTCAGATCAGTGTGTTTTTTTTTCAATGTTTATGTCTTAATATCATTATTTTAAAGCATATGATGTAGAGTAATGTACAATCTGATGTAATTGCCATGAACTTATCTTCAATTACATCATATCTTACACTCGCTTACTAAGGCAAATCTACTGATCATCCAGTGTCTACATCCTATACTGGCATGTCGGGAAATGCACAGGGTATATAGAGATACAAAGACCATCCTAATTAGTTTATATTTGGTCATTTTGGTGTAAATACAATAATATGTGACTTATACCTGCAGTTTTTAACTTTTGTTAAAGGGTATGTATTGTTTAGCAGCCAAGTTGTAATACTCCAGAGCATTTCTAATAAAAAATATGCAACAATAGCCTACCATTTTGGGCATACAGCTCCGGTGAAAACCTGTGTTTCCATGGTTACAGACTACAAACCCTGTGTAGTCTGATCCTGCAGTCAAGCGCTACACTATTTCCTCTGCTCCTCATATCACTGCAAAGAGTTAGGCTACTTTCACACCTGCGGCGTTAAATCCGGCAGGCTGTTTCGGCAGAGAACAGCCTGACAGAATTCTCCGGATCCGGCACTGCTGGATGCAAACGGAATACCTGCTGGCCCCATTGAGTATAATGGGGTCCGGGGAAATTCGGCTGCATTCCAGCAAAAATGCTGCATGCTGCGGTTTGTGTCCGGCCGATTCCCAGCATTGTCAGCCGGATTGTAGTACCACCGTTGTGAAAGTAGTCTTACTCATAAATGCAAGATCAGATTCACACTGGGTTTATTTGTAATATGTAACCATGGAAATACATAGGTCCTCACAGGAGCTGTATACACATTAAAAAGCAATAAGAATACCTGATTGAAGCTAACATCCCCTATGGTTACACACTCACATCCGACCAGCCCGACATCAATTATACTCAGTGATTAACATGTTACCTGGGGTAGTGTGTAGAAAATATCTACCCACTAATAATATGACATACTGTACATGCAACAATTTACATGTCTCATTCAACCGCTTATATCAGCAACAGGCATGTGTGACCAAGTATATGCTCTGGGCAAACCAGTGTAGACAAAAAGTGAAGAAATCGCCAATAGTGACCAATCAGATTGCAGCTTCCATCTTTTCATTCTGAAAGAAGTGATCTTTTTGGTTGCAACAGGCATTTCGATCCCTTTTTCCCTGAAAGTGAGGCCCATTGTATCATCCTGACATATGTGGACATATTCTGACTTTCCTCCATTATTTTGTAAAAATTAATGTGATAATACTGCAAAATGACAATATTTCATAATAAAAATAGGAAATGATCAAACTAATACCATTCTTTGGAAACTTTATTAAGTTCTGAATAAAATGCTACTACACACAAATATATTTTACCTACACAGAATAAAACAGAAACTGAAGGCCAAAAACACACAAGGATATGTCTAAAACCTGTCGGCTCTCAACTGGAAAAAAGATTGCCTTAAATATAATGAGCCTCATGTCTCAGAACGGTCATTCTGTATGCATATCAGAACTCATGGTGGATAGACTGTGGTCATTACGGGCAACTAGGCCCCCTCCAGTTTTAAAAAATGAGGTCCACTATATGTGTAAAAAAAACATCTAATAATAAAACACATGCAAAATCTATCTATACAGTTACTGGTGCTAGAAAATATGTGAACCCTATTAACTGTGGAAAAAGTTCTGGTTGTTCACTGCAGAGAGTAAATTAAATCTCATTGCCACCACATCATCCACTACTGTTTTAGTCAAGCCAAACGTTATTAGTAATAAAATCTTAAAAAAGCCAATACCTCAACTGATCCCCCTCTTGGATGCTGCCCTCTACTTTAGGTCCCCTGTCGGCATGCAAGAAATGCCTTGCAATTCCCGCTCAGACAATCATTAGATCACTAGCCATAGCGGTGACCTTCCTCAACCACTGATTGTCTGCAAGGCATTTCCTGCATCTTGAGTAAGCGATGGGCACCCAGGCATTATCAGAATGGTGTGTGTAGGGGCTGTAGAGCAGCGCAAACATACCTGTACATGATCCTTTTATCATCAGCATTAGTGTGAATAGGAACTTTTATTCCGCGAGGCGCCGCTTCTGCGAGTGCCCTAAAGGAGGTCCCACATGCCCTCTGCAGTGAATTACTCCACCAACCTTTCCCTCTGCTCCGAATGATAACTGAAATGTCCAACCAGGAGACAGCTACAATCATCTCTCAGAGGAAACGGGGGGTGCTGTGAAGCAGATCAGACTTTAGGGCACTCGCGGGAGCTGCTCCCCCCTGGATTAAAAGTTCCTATTTGCCCTGCTGCTTATAATAAAAAGTAGGTCAGTTTGCCCTACTCTCCACAACCCCTACCTAGCACTGTCAGCAGTTTTGCATGGTCATAACTGCTGACAGCATTTATTGCACTAAAAACAAGTATTATGGTCATAAAAATACAGCTGTTTGTGAGTTAAAGGGGTTCTGCAGTTTTTCTAAACTGATGATCTATCCTCTGGATAGACTGGTACTGTGCATGGTAAACAAAAGTAATTCATTATATATAATTATATCAGTCTCAAATCTGTCATTGTACAACCCATGCTTAAAGGGGTTCTGCAGTTTTTTTAAAACTGATGATCTATCCTTTTGGTTAGATCCTCAGCATCTGATCGGCGGGGGTACGACACCCGGGACCCCTGCCGATCAGCTCTTTGTGAGAAGGCAGCGGCGCTGGCAGTAGCGCCGCGGCCTTCTCGCTTTTTACCGCAGGCCCAGTGACGTCACGACTAGTATCAATGGCTTGGGCGAGGCTTAGTTCTGTTCACTTGAACGGAGCTTAGCCCCGCCCAGACTAGTGACACTAGTCATGATGTCACTGGGCCTGCCGTAAACAGCGAGAAGGCCGCGCCACTACTGCCAGCGCCGCTGCCTTCTCAAACAGCTGATCGGCAGGGGTCCCGAGTGTCGGAACCCCGCAGATCAGATGCTGATGATCTATCCAGAGGATAGATCATCAGTTTAAAAAAACTGCAGAACCCCTTTAAGCATGGGTTGTACCATGACAGATTTGAGACTGATATAATTATATCTAATTAATTACTTTTGTTTACCATGCACAGTACCAGTCATAAGTTTGGACACACCTTTTCATTCCATGGTTTTTCTTTTCCCTACATTGTAGATTCGTATTAAAAACATAAAAACGATGAAGGAATACATATGGAATTAAGGAGTAATCAGAATATATTTCATATTTTAGATTCTTGAAAGTAGCACCTCTTTTGTTTTGATATCAGCTTTGTATTGAGCTCTTTGTATTCTCTCAATCAGCTTCATGATGTAATCGCCTGCAATGGTTTTTAATTAGCAGTTATAACTTGTCAAGATTGTTAAGGGTATATTAGACCTGCCAGATTTTGTGCCTGATAATTGCTAATGAGCGTTCCTATGAATGATCGTTAGCGATCATATGGCAGTCTAATACCATCTCTAAATGCCCAATGAACGAGTAAACTCTCATTTATTGGGCAGTCCAGATCTTTAAGCAAGCTGAAAAAGATCTGGATTTTCCGGTGGCAGATCGCTCTGCCTAATAGCGATCTGCCGCCGGCACACCGCTGTCCTGCATGGGTATGAGCGATGACATAGCGATCACTCCTCCCCATATTGCGGAGGACATAGCTTCATGTAATAGCAGCGGTGTCCTCTGCTAGCTATCTGCCGATTGCAGGGCAACGCTTCCCTCCTGACAATCGCAAGCAGCATCGGGGTGTCTAATAAACCTTTAAAGGGGTTATTGATTACCATAAACTGCCTCCCCATGTGCCGAGCCCCTCAAAGGGAATATACTTGCCATTGGCTGCTTCCCCAACACCGGATGTTTTCAGCAGCAGTACGGGGACCAGGAGCGGTGCAGGGAGCGAGGTAAGGTGCTGGGAACATGGGAAGGCAGTTTATGTTATTGGATAAACCCTTTAAAGGTTTATTAGACACCCCGATGCTGCTAGCAATTGTCAGGAGGGAAGTCATTTCAGTTTATTTTTAATATAGTGTAAACATGGAATTGAGTACCACTTCTACCTCTGCACAACACAACTGATGATCTCACACACATTATGAAGGCAAGAAATTCCACAAATTAAAGGGGTTGTATCATTAAAAATATTCTGCTGAATACTTTTGTAATTACATGTAATAAAAATGTTTAGCCTAGCTACTGAGTTATTCAATAAAATGTATCTCTAAAGAACCACATGCTGTTTGTTTTTTTCTTATTTCTTTGACCTGCTCACTGAGATGGCCGCACATGCTCAGTTTCATCATACAACTTCCTCCTGAGCTGCGATAGGGAGAGCTCAGACACACCCCCTTAGCTGCAGCAGAAAAGACACTCCCCTTGAGCTATCAGCTTGATATAAATCTAGCAGAGCAGTGAATGGGGAGATCTCTGGATCCATGTGAGGTACAGGGCTGGTTCTAGCTTTGTTAGAAAGAGATTGTCATATACTTTATGATGTCTGATTTTCATCTTTTACATTAGTCATGGGATAACCCCTTTAAAATGTGACCACTTTAATTTTATTTTCAGTTTATTTTTAATATAGTGAAGGGGAGAGTCTATCTTCAGTCTTCAGGTCTACTGAATGCTGAAGATGTCTGTCTGTAACAAGTCAGATGAGCAGTGCTAGTTCGGGCACATATAGGCTAAAAGCCTCTATATGTTACACATAGGCATCTTCAGTGCTCAGTAGCACTGAAGACTGATGACAGACTCTCCCCTACACTATATTAAAAATAAACTGAAATGATAGTTACACTTTAATTTGTGGAATTTCTTGCCTTCATAATGTGTGCAAGACCATCAACTGTGTTGTGCAGAGGTAGAAGTGGTACTAGTTCCATGTTTAGCCCTATTCTAATACTGTTCTAACACGTTGTGGCTAAGAACCACTGAAATAAATAAAGAGAAACACTAGTCCATCATTACTTTAAGACATGAAGGTCAGTCAGCCCAGAAGATTTCCGAGAACTTTTAAAGGTATCTGCAAGAACAGTCATGAAAACCATCAAATGCTATAATGATGTCCCTGTGCGGTTCACTGTGACAGTTGTGGCTGTGTAGGCTGACTGCATGCTCTCTCCATACTGGCTGCAGGCTTTTCCCCAGTGCAGGCTTGGGGCTGCATGCTGGCTGCAGTGTAGTGTGTGAACTATGATTGTGAATGTGTGTACTTCCCGTATCTGTATATCAGTGCAGGTCTTGTCACTGGTGCCGTGCAGGCTGGCTGCAGGTTCTCTTGCGTACTGGCTGCAGGCTTTCTCCTGTGTATGCTGGTTGCTTGGGAATGCGTGCTGGCTGCAGCCTTTATTGTGTAAACGGTGCCTGAGTAGGTGGATGCTCTTTTACATGTTGGTGTCGGGTGTGACTTATCAGATGCCCTCCTTATTGCAGCTCTTTCTTTCTGTGATCTGTGGGGCTTGGGGTCAGTTTTGTCTTGTTCCTTGCTAGGTGTAGCCCAGGGGGTTTTGCCATCTGCCCTTCTGTGTGGTGTCACCTGATAAAGTGTTGTTGTATCCTTTTTCTTTCTTGCCTGGTCTTCTGTACCTGTTTGGTGTCTTGATCCTATCTGTTTGGTGTCTTGATCCTATCTGTTCTATGTTTAGCCTGGCAGTACTCAACTGCTTCTGATCCAGTCTGTTCCATATCTTGCCTGGCAGTGCCTTACTGCTTCTGTTCCTGTCCTGTGTATGTCCTGCCTTCGTGTGAGGGCTCCAGGGTTCTCCAGAGGGAGGACATCTAGTGCAGCTCTGCCTGTGACCACCCTGCTTCCGTTCCGCATGGGGTCCAGGAATCTACTTGTGTGCTGGTTTCTGTTTGTCTTGTTTGATCCATGTCCTGAGTTTGTCTGGCTTTTAGTCCTTCTGTTGTCATCTGTCCGCTGGTGCTTGTACCAGCGTGGTTCTTTGCAGGGAGCGGCCAAGTGTACCGGGACCATCCTGGAGCTGCGACCAGTGAGCCCTCAGCCAAGTTCATCCCCACCACCAGGGGTTCTGTGAAGAACGGGGCTTGCTGGCTCTACGCCCTCTGGGTTTGGCCTCCTGACTTTGCCAGTGCACTTGGTTCAGTGGTAGTGCTACCACTATTGCCTAACCTACTTTGTCCTGCATTACTGTCATGTTCCTTGATTACATGTGTAATGAAGTATTCTGTTGGTTACTGGTCTTGTCCTGTTTTCGAGACGTTTCGGAGGTCTGACTGTCCTCCGGAACGTGACAGATGAAAACTGTCTCTCATGCAGATTGCCCCAAGAAAGGAAGATCAGGTGTTACATTTGTCTCAGAGCATAAGTTCATTGGAGTTATCAGCCTCAAAATGCTGTACAGAGATCAAGTACCAGACACATCTCAATATCAACTGTTTAGAGGAGACTGTGGGAATCAGGCATTTATGGTTGAATTGCTGCAAAGAAGCCACTACTAAGGAACAAAAAGAAAAAGAGAATTGCTTGGGCCAAGAAACATAAGGAATGGACATCATATGAGTGGAAATCTGTACCTTGTTTCATGAGTGAAAATGTTAGATTTTGGGTTCCAACCACCAAGACTTTGTGAGACGCAGAAAAGTTGAGCTAATGGTTTCTACTTGTGGAGGAGTAGTAATTGTGTAGGGTTCTTTGCAGGTGATACTGTTGGTGATTATTCACAATTCAACGCACACTTAACTAACATGGCTATTACAGCATTCTGCAGTAACATGCCATCGTCATCATTTTCAACAGGACAATGACCCCAAACACACCTCCAGGCTATGTAAGTGCTATTTGACCAAGATGTACAGTGATAGAGTGCTACATCAGATGACATGGCCTCCATAATCACCTGACTTTAACCCAACTGAGATGGGCTGGGATGAGTTGGACTGCATAGCGACAAAAAAGCACCTCTGGAACTCCTTCAGGACTCTTGGAAAACAGTTCCAGGCAATTACCACATAAAGCTGACTGAGAGAATGCCACAAGTGTGCAAAGCTGTTATCAAGGCAAAAGGGGGCTACCTCGAAGAATCTAAACTATAAAACATAGTCGGATTTGTTTGACATTTTTTGTTTACTACTTAATTCCCTTAGTTCCCTAATCATTTTCATGTCTTCAATATCAATCTACAATACAGAAAAAAAAAAAAACACATGGAATGTAGAGGTATGTCCAAAACATTTGAATAGAACTACATACAAGTAGCCTTCTAGAGGACTAAATATTAAAGTAATTATACAGTCAAACAAATAGAGAATGGTTATTAAGAACATCACACAGCCAGGACTTTATTCATACACAATTCTGTACTGGGTAATCCCATTGGGATAGCCTACCATACTTTAGACTTTACATAGTGTATACACTATATTTTAAAAGGTTGTCTCATGACATGCCTATACCTATAGACCTCATAGAGCGGCTCCTACTATAATGGATCCATTACATCCATGCATTACATAGGTAATCATCATCATCTAATGCTACATTTCTCCTGTAGCAGCCGTAATAGGTGAAATGTATGCTTAGACTATGGCTGGTTGAATCTTTTTTAGAATGGCCACCACTACTGATTGAAGACATACAGTGCATACTACCTATATATACCTAAATACCTATATATATGTTTCTTTATTTTATTACCCTCTTTACCCTCATGAAACATTTTTATGCCTTATGCTCAAGAAATAGCTCTGCTGATCCCTCATTTCCCCAACAAACAAATGTGCACCTGCTGCTTATGTCAAGTCAGTTGTTCCAAATGGATTTACTCATCCATTAAAGGAGGCACCCTTTTGTTGCCATGTTTATCTTGGTAAGGTTTACCATCAGCCTGTTACGTACTGGGACACATAGAATTGCCCTCATATATCAAACATCTCTGCTTCTTTTTCTTTCCAAAATGAAAAACTACGATCGATATAACGACAAATGTCATCATTGGTAAATTCCCCCAGTTCCGATACCAGCTGAATAGAGTCTTTTCTACATTTGGGGAGTGGAGTCAGTTCATCAGAGGCCACTACATTCTGCTTGGGTTTGAGGTCCATTGTAATCCTGGGTTCATCATCTGATGTATTTTGAATTACAGTCTCTTCTAGCTGCTCAGTTACTTTTACATCATCTACATCTCCCACGATACTGTCCCCAAAGAATTTCTGCTTGAGATCCTCAAATCCATCAATCCAATCCCTCTTCCCAGATTCAATCTCTTCTATGACAACCTTATGAAATTTCCGAATGAGTTCCCAGCTATGACTACCTAGACAGTCAAACATTTCATAGCATAGAAGGTGACGGAACTTTCTCTCTTCTCGTGACATAGTCATTTCTAATAACTGGAAGTAACCCAACATGAAGAGGTCCAAGGTTAGGCTTGAGTATTCAACTGGTGACCCATTTACATGTGGTAAAAAGTGTTCTGGCCAATAAAGCATGTTTGCTCTACTCAGACGCCGAATTTGCCTTGTGGGAACCTGACAAATGATACTTCTCCAATGACTGATCAACTTTCCAACAACCTGTCTCTGCTTCATAAAATATAAAAGGCGGTCATCATCACTTTGTCCTTTGGCCATTTTGCCATTCTCATCATTTTCTGTCTTCCTCTTCTCAATCTCAATCTCTACCTCGCTACTAGTGGAACTACTGGTTGACTTCATTTTTGGATTGCTATTTTTAACAGAATCTGTAAATGTCCATTTCTTCCAGTGTTCAAGGAAAAGATACACAATCCTTTCCTTTCTCATGTCTATGTAGTCTTGTACACAGCTAAGTTCTGTTTGTACAGGTAGACTTCTGGTCATGTGGTCTGCACTAAACAATGTCTCTCCTAATGCATCCATCATGTGGCTTTGGTTACTACAGTCTATATGTCTTGGGAAAACATCTTCATCATGAAATGTAACTGAGCATGGGACAGCATGATGGGTGGTTCATCATGTGGTCTTGACATTCCATCATTCAAGATGCTGAATTGCTCATTGCTTGTTATGTAGTCTTCTTCCAAGATGGGTTCCCTTCCATAACCATTAGCAGCCGTTCCTACTGGTAAAGATCGCTTCCTTTTATAGATCCTGTTGGAAGCATCATAATCACTTTGTGGTCGTGTGTACAATTCATAATTAGCTTTTAAGTTTTTGACAGACACACCAAACTGCTTGATTTCTTTCTCAACTTCTTCTCTGGTGGAACTGAAGGACTGAGATCTACCAATATTAGCACCACTATCTTTTGGTGTATTTTGAGGCAGTTCAGTGGTGTCCCTGGACACTAGGTCTTCAAGATCAACTTCTTTACCTCCAAGAGTTGCCAAGAGGATTGCCATACTTTTTAAAAGAGTTGAAATTTTGGAACACCAAGCTGGAAGGTCATCTGCTCTGCCTTGCATTTGTTTTGGATTAACAGTGAAGTGCTCTTGTGATAATGCTGCAGATACTGGTAGGAGTTGCTGTAGTTCATGTTCTAGCTGCTCCAGTTCAGTTTCCACTTTCTGGACTTTATGCATCACTTGAAGATTCTCAATCTGCTTCTCAATACGATTGATATCATCTTCCGTCATGAGTTCCCCAAATGGTCCCAAAATTGCATTATGTGTATGAGAATATCTCCATCCTTCTGGGTGGTAGAAACTACCGGCCTCACACTAGTGCAAAAATAAATAAATAATAGAAATGGAGGGAACGTGTCCCTCAGGATACAAAGCCAAATAGTCTGTTCGTTGCACTCTTTTAAAAACTACATGTTTTAGTGGTGTAATGGTATACCAGGATATCGCTAAACATGGGGTTCCCAATTAAGGACTGACTAAAACTCCAAGCAAATAGGAGCAAATAACATAACATCATTGATGGAACATACAGGTGGCAATCCCATTATTCAAGCATGCTCTTAAGTATTTTCATAATCAATAACATGATATTCATCACTGGAAAGATGGCTAGCCATGAAGATGGCACAGGACAGAGCACTCATTACACCACTAAATGTCCATGTAAAACATTTAAACGTGCAGTATACAGTATACATATATATTGTCTCTCAATGTCTACATATATACCTTTGGGTCAGGAGCTCTTTCCAAGTAAAGTGCTGTGTTAATTAAAGGGAATGTGTCACCAATATTTTTTTATTTACTAATTAAAACCAGATAGTGAAACATGTTCCTTTTTAATAATTTGTTATTGTAAATTTTTCATTTTATTTCCTGTAATTAAAGGGTTTCTGTCACTAGAATTTTCACTGGCCCTGTGAATCAATACCTGCTCCTAGAGGCTAATTTGCATATTATAAAAGTAAGAATTCTGCAGTAACGGGGCATGCATAATCACAAGAATAGCATAGTTACGTGCAGCCGACATTAGCACATCGCTAATGTCAGCCAGTTTAATAGTGAAAATTCTAGTGACAGAAACCCTTTAAGGGGCAGCCCTCTCGCCTGATCTGCAGTCAACAGCATTTAGAGATATGCTTAACCGCAGCAGCATAGACCATAGTCCACAATTGACAGGAACTGTTCATTGATTTCTATGGGGGAGTTTTCTACACATGCTTTGTGACCTGTGCACACTTCATTGTGCAGGGAGGAGGCGTACTGTGACCATCAATGGTGAATCCTCTGTTATCTAAACATGTGTGTTGTCTCATTGTAATCCTGCCTGTGGTGATAATGAGATCACAGTTGGAAAGAGATCTTTCCAGTATAGGAAGTCTTGACTTATTATTAGACTTATAGTGCCAGAGAGAAAACCGCAAGATTTTCGCCTTTTTTAAAATATAGATGTATAGTGAAATGGAAACTTAAAGGAATTGTGTCACTTCAGCAAGTTGCGTTTATTATATAGAGAAAGTTTTTATATATATATATATATATAAAAGTTTTTATTTATTTTAAAATAAATAAATAACTATATAGAGAAAGTTAATACAAGGCACTTACTAATGTATTGCTATTATCCATATTGCCTCCTTTGCTGGCTTGATTATTTTTCCATCCAATTATACACTGCTCGTTTCCATGATTATGACCACCCTATAATCCAGCAGCGGTGGCCGTGCTTGCACGCTATAGGAAAAAGTGCTGGTCTCTCTGGTGGCCAGGACCATGGGAGCGCACATAGACTGATGCTTTTTACTGGATTGCAGGGTGGTCATAACCATGGAAACAAGCAGTGTATAATGTGATGGAAAAATGAATCCAGACAGGCAAGAAAGCAATATGGACAATCACAATACATTAGGAAGTGCCTTTCTTTCTCTACATAATAAATTCTATTTGCTCAAGTGACACAATCCCTTTAAAACATCAGTAAAAATACATTTAACATAAAAAAAAACTTTATTTAAACAATAGGTCATTTTCTGATGACACATTCCCTTTAAGGATAGAACTTATATTTCTCTATACCAGATACTGCAGTTTAAATGTATCACAAGAAGAGCCAAACAAACTTCACACCAACACCATGCAAAGTTATTCTCATAGATGAGAGATCAGTCCTCTATTATCATTACTTAGGAGGAATTCTTCTTAAGGATACCCCAGTGGTCTATCTTCCTGCCACCTCACTAACGTTATAGAATATGCCACAGAGGCTCCTGGGTCCCAGTGCAAAATCTATAACAGGTTCATAACCTGCCATAGACCATGTATTATAGCATGGGGGCTTTGTATGGGCCTCTTGCTAATTGCTACACCTGCATCCCCAATAACTGCACCCCTGCCCTTCCTGGATAAACATGGAGAATGTGCACTTCTACAGCTTCACAACCAGTGATGTGGGGAGACAGAAACAGGATTAGGAATGCAGTTCTTCCCTATAGATCAGAGAACCGTATCTATTATCAGTTGTCAACAGTCCTGAATTTGCAGGAACTGTGCCTAATTTTCAGACACAGACCCTGCATATTCAGGTTGTCCCATGAAGAAAATGGATGGGGCCTTATGTAAGCCCTGTACGTAATAGGCATCCCACGCAGTTTGGGGGAACTGCAGAAGCCTTTTGTCACTATGTATATCCTGGTCATGTTATTTGTAATCTGCAAGATACATAAAAAATAAATTACGTGTTAATGAATGAGATGCTACATAGAACCCTTTTAAAGGGGTTTTCCAAATTTTATCCACAGGATTACACCATAATTGCTTTATATACCATGAATGACATAAAGTGGCATACATCATCCATAGCTTTCAATGTTAAAAAAAAATGTATACCGCATGGTATCATTTTTAATTTTTTTTGCGGTTATGGTATACTGTATACTGTGGGAATGCCCCTTCAACCTGTTAGTGAACACCAATACGCCTAATGGCTATGTTAGCCTAGTTTAAGAGATGCATGGATCTCCCTGTGCAGCGGGAAGCAGGGCTTGGCTTTCACGTGAGAGCCAGGTAACTGCTTTAACCGCCCATATAAGCATAAGGCCTCATGCACACAAACGTATTTTCATTCCGTGTCCGTTCCGTTTTGTTTGCCACCGTATATGGAACCATTCATTTCAATGGGTCCGCAAAAAAAATGGAAGGTACTCTGTATGGATTCCGTTTCTGTATGTCCATATTTCCGATCCGCAAAAAAATAGAACATGTCCTATTTTTGTTCGCATTATGGACAAGGATAGTACTGTTCTATTAGGGGCCAGCTGTTCCGTTCCGCAAAAATACGGAATGCACGCGGATGTCATCCGTATTTATTGCAGACTGCAAAATTCATATGGTCGTGTGCATGAGGCCTTACAGTGTATTATACAAGCAATGAGAAGATAGCATGTTAAAGTGGGACTAGTAAATGGTTAAAAAAAAGTGCGAAATAACGTTTTGTTAACAAATTTCCAAGAAAAAAAAATAACTTTTTCATTGAAAAACTGCTTTTCAATGGAAAAAAATAGCAAAAATAAAATCCCCTTCACATATTTGGTATCGCCGAATCTGCAACCTTCCACACTAAAAAATTATCATGTAAGTTATCCATATGGTGAATGCCATCATGTTTTATGCATATTTGTCAACAAAAAAAAAGAATAAAAAGCAATCAAAAATGTGCAACCCAAAATAATAACAATAAAAACTACAAGTCGCCACGCACAAATCAAGCCCTCACACAGCTCTATAGAACGAAAAATCAAAAAAGTCATGCGTCTTGCAGCGAAGCAAAAAAAAAATGTATTATAATTATTATAATAAAAAGGGCTTTTATTGTGCAAAAGTAGTAAAACATATTTGGTATCGCTGTAATCATGCTGATCCAGAGAATACAGTTATAATGTTATTTATGCCCAAAAATGTATGCTGCTCAATTTATGACATAAAATATTAACTGCCAGTATTGATGTTTTTTTCCATCCCCCAAAATAAATGTTAATAAAGGTTAAAGGGAATCTGTTACCTAATCTGAGCCTTTTAGACCGCTCAGATCAGGTTATAGACTCCTTTGCCCTCATTACAATGGTGCCTTTATTTGTGCTGTCCCTCGCCGAAATTGTCCAAAAAAGACTTGTAAAACTTATGCTAATGAGGTTCGGCAAGTGCCCAGGGGCGGCGTTACTGCAGCAAGTGTCCAGGCCCCTCGGCAATGTGCCCAGAAAACCACACCTATTTCACCCCTCTGGCCCGCCCTCCTTTCCTATTAATACCTCCTTCTCTCCCTCACAAATCTCGCTCCTGTGCCGCTCCACACTTGTCCTGCACCTGCGCACTGCTGCGCCCATTATGGGCAGAGGAACAGGGAGTTGGACTGCGCATGCGCCGGTCCGTAGCTCGAAATCCAGCGGGCGGAAGTAACCAGCCACTGCAGAGGACTGCAGTTAAGCCCAAAGAAGGGGCGGGTCGGCGCAACAGCGTCTTTCCTCTAGCAGGCGCGAGATTTGTGTGGGAGAGGAGGAGGTAACAATAGGAAAGGAGGGCGGGCCAGAGGGGTGAAATAGGTGTGGTTTTCTGGGCACATTGCCGAGGGGCCTGGGCACTTACTGCAGTAACGCCGCCCCTGGGCACTTGCCGAACCTCATTAGCATACGTTTTAAAAGTCTTTTTTGGAAGATCTCGGCGAGGGACAGCACAAATAAAGGCACCATTGTAATGAGGGCACAGGAGTCTATAACCTGATCTGGGCGGTCTAAAAGGCTCAGTAAGTTGTGTGTACTTCAAAATGTACTTCAAACCTGTATACAGCTACATCGATGGAAAAATAAAAACGTTACAGCTCTTAGAATGTGATAATGAAAAAACATAAGTCACTAGAATGCTGGAAATCGGCTGGACAAAAACCGCTGGTGCAGCAGTATTAGCAGTCCGGCCGATTCTCTGCATATTTACCAGATGGCATTCTGGTTGCGTCTGGCAATGCTGGATCCGGCAGGCTGCTGGAACAGCCTGCCGGATCGGCAAACACTAATGTAAAACAAGCCTAAGGCTGGTTTCACACGGGCGTTGCGGATTTGGGCCGGATGCGTTCAGAGTGCGTTCAGTGAAACTCGCACTATTTTGCAAGCAAGTTCAGTCAGTTTTGTCTTAGCAACCATCAGTGAAAAACGCATCGCACCCGCACTTGCTTGCGGATGCAATGCGTTTTTCACGCAGCCCCATTCACTTCTATGGGGCCAGGGCTGCGTGAAAAACGCAGAATATAGAACATGCTGCGATTTTCACGCAACGCAGAACTGATGCGTGAAAAACAAGGCTCATGTGCACAGACCCATTGAAATGAATGGGTCAGGATTCAGTGCGGGTGCTATGTGTTCACGTCACGCATTGCACCCGCGCGGAAAACTCGCTCGTGTGAAAGGGACCTAAGGCATCTTGCACACGGCCGTTGAGGGTCCGTTCTGTGCATTGGGGTCCGCAATTTGCATGCAGCGTGTTGCAATTTGCAACGTCCGTGTGGCTGCCGGAACGGATCGAGACCCATTCAAGTTGTATTTTTTTGTGCTGCGGAGGCACGGACAGAAACACCACAGGAAGCACCAGTAGTGGTTCCATGGGGTTCCGATCTGTGCTTCAGTTCCGCATCTCCGTGATTGCGGAACCATTCAAGTGATTGGGTCTGCATCCGAGATGCGAAGTGCACACGGGCCGGCGCCCGTGTATTGCAGACCAGCTGTATGCGGGCCGCAATATGGCCACGAGCACACAACGGCCTCTGTGCAAGAGGTTAACCACAGCATGGCACGTCTGTTTATTAAACTCTATTTATCCCTCATACCCTTTTATCAACCGTATCAGGAAACCTCTATGCTAAAACTGTGGTTTCACTTTTTCTAAGGGTCCATTGACACGACATTTTCGGTCCACATCCAATTTGCATTTTATGCAGATCATATGCGGATCCATTCATTTCAATGGGGCAGCAAAAGATGCGGACAGCACACCGTGAGGCTGTATTAAACATGGAGACCCCATTATATCAGGAGGTAAATTAGAGGGTCTTGTCCCAAACTTTTACAGAGCCAGTTCCATAGAAACATCAACTTACAGGGAGCAATCCCCCTCCTTAATCTTCTCTCCTGTATGACAAGGGACACTAAATGTTGGCCACTTCTGTGAGCAGAGTCATATGTAGGACATATGGGGTACAGTAAGTATGCAGGAACTACATTGCAGAACTGCAGTATATACAGTATATTTTACTATCTAAAATTATTTATAATCAGTACTTCAGCTCTAGGTCTTCCAAAGAAAAACCTGCAAGCATGAATATGAATATATCAGCAAAACTTCTGAGAAAGACTTTATCCAGACGATTCTTATCTCAACTATCTCCAGTTCTTGTAAGGGTACTTTCCGCTTGCGTTACACTTTTTCGGTATTGGAACTAGGTAGAACATTATATTAGATATTAATGGATGCAACTTACTAATGGACTATTATTAAAGGGGTTCCCCCATGAGTGATGTACAAAATGAAAATCAGATATCATGTGATACATGAAAGTGTCCTTTTAACTTCGAACCAGCCCTTAACTTCACATGGATCCAAGGATCTGCCCATTCACTACTGCAATTGCTCTGCTGGATTTATTTCAGGCTGGCGGCCAAGGGGGTGTGCACTCTCTCAGGGGTTGTGTCCTGTCTGCTGCAGCTGAAGGATTGAGCTGAGCATATACTGTATGTCAATCTCATTGAGCTGGACAGAGAATTTAGAAAAAGGGCAAACAACAGCTTATGATATACAGATAGATTTCAGTGAAAAACTCAATGGCTATACTAAACTTTTACAAAAGTATTCAGATCCAGGTGATGGGTTTGAAAACATAGACTATTTTTTGTGCGACAACCCCTTTAAGAAAGGTGTCCTGATATTGAGGCATCAGCACAGTCCGAGGTCCCAACACTTCTACTTTGAATATTATTTGAATAGCTAAGCCAGCTCCCCTTCACAGTGCCCCAGAGGGTTACTGCAAATTGTTAATTTGCCACTTACTGGGTAATGTCTATTGTTAATGTTATTTGTGATGTTATGTTTGTAATCCAAGACCTGAAATAGGAACACCATTATGTTATGCTGCCCTTCTCAGTGGGAGGAGGAGGGCCCCTGAGTACTTGAGTTTAGTGTTGAGCGAAGCGAGCTTCGGATGCTTTATCTGAAGTCGCTTCGTTCAAAACTTCAGAAAAATACTGTATGGCGATCCATCTCCATACAGTATTAGAATGTATGGGCTCTGATGAGCCTAAGTAACTTCTTCCCGAAGTCGAGCGTGACTTCGTTGAATAACTTCGGTAGTTGATTTTTAAAGTGGAAAACCACTTTCAAACTTGAAACCGAACTCGGCTTCGGTTCAGACTAATACCTCTGAACCGAAGCAGAGTTCGGCTTCAAGTTTTAAAGTTGTTTTCTACTTTAAAAATCAACTAGCGAAGTTATTCAACGAAGTCATGCTCGGAAAGGGAACTCCGTAAAAAAATAATAAAAACAATGCCTTGCAAAAAACATAATATCAAGTGATAAAAAAATCTTATGAACCCCAAAATTATACCAATGAAAATGTCAAGTCAACCCACAAAAAAGAGGCCTCACACAAGACCATTGCCAGAAAAACAAAAGGGCAACACAAAAACCTGATAAAAAAATAAATAAAATTGAATTGTGTAAAAATAGCAAAACTTTACATTAGAAATTGTGTGAGGCGCCACCTATCATGTCTAGAGGGGGCTAGAAGCCATATGAACCGTAAGGAAGTCAGATCCAAAAAAAGTGAGAATATAGTAAATAATAAAATCAGTACAGATCCGTAAATAAAAATGGATCAAATATTGCCAAGTTATTGTTGTAAAATATGGACATAAAGAAAGGCCAATATGGGAAGAATTACTTACTTCACCAGGGAGGTGGGTGAAGTAAGCGCTGGCTCTGCGATTTCCGTCTGCCCCATAGAAATGAATGGGAGCATGGGCCGCGCGTGCGTGATGCGCTCCCATTCACTTGTATGGGAGTAGCTGGGAGCAGCGCTTGGTGGTGAACAGACCCCAGGAAACCCGGGGTCCTCCAGCCATAGCTCTCCCCGCTCCGTTCTCATTGTATGCCCCCATTGTATGTGATGGGAATACCCCTTTATGACACTTGCCACCCTAACCTTCCTCACCGAGGTCAACTATCCTTTGTACACACCACGTCCGAATACAGGATGAACCATCGGACGTCAGTATTAAAGGTGCTGTATTTTGAAGAAGTTCGATGCTTTTCGGGGAACCAGTATCTTCCCCTTCCTCAGGAGCATATACAATCCATTGTACAGTCGTGGCCAAAGGTTTTGAGAATGACACAAATATTAGTTTTCACAAAGTTTGCTGCTAAACTGCTTTTAGATCTTTGTTTCAGTTGTTTCTGTGATGTAGTGAAATATAATTACACGCACTTCATACGCTTCAAAGGCTTTTATCGACAATCACATGACATTTATGCATAAGTCAGTATTTGCAGTGTTGGCCCTTCTTTTTCAGGACCTCTGCAATTCGACTGGGCATGCTCTCAATCAACTTCTTGGCCAATTCCTGACTGATAGCAACCCATTCTTTCATACTCACTTCTTGGAGTTTGTCAGAATTAGTGGGTTTTTGTTTGTCCACCCGCCTCTTGAGGATTGACCACAAGTTCTCAATGGGATTAAGATCTGGGGAGTTTCCAGGCCATGGACCCAAAATGTCAATGTTTTGGTCCCCGAGCCACTTAGTTATCACTTTTGCCTTATGGCACGGTGCTCCATCGTGCTGGAAAATGCATTGTTCTTCACCAAACTGTTGTTGGATTGTTGGAAGAAGTTGCTGTTGGAGGGTGTTTTGGTACCATTCTTTATTCATGGCTGTGTTTTTGGGCAAAATTGTGAGTGAGCCCACTCCCTTGGATGAGAAGCAACCCCACACATGAATGGTCTCAGGATGCTTTACTGTTGGCATGACACAGGACTGATGGTAGCGCTCACCTTTTCTTCTCCGGACAAGCCTTTTTCCTGATGCCCCAAACAATCGGAAAGAGGCTTCATCGGAGAATATGACTTTGCCCCAGTCCTCAGCAGTCCATTCACCATATTTTCTGCAGAAGATCAATCTGTCCCTGATGGTTTTTTTTGAGAGAAGTGGCTTCTTTGCTGCCCTTCTTGACACCAGGCCATCTTCCAAAAGTCTTCGCCTCACTGTGCGTGCAGATGTGCTCACACCTGCCTGCTGCCATTCCTGAGCAAGCTCTGCACTGGTGGCACTACGATCCCACAGCTGAATCCTCTTTAGGAGACGATCCTGGCGCTTGCTGGACTTTCTTGGACGCCCTGAAGCCTTCTTAACGAGAATTGAACCTCTTTCCTTGAAGTTCTTGATGATCCTATAAATTGTTGATTGAGGTGCAATCCTAGTAGCCACAATATCCTTGCCTGTGAAGCCATTTTTTTGCAACGCAATGATGGCTGCACGCATTTCTTTGCAGGTCACCATGGTTAACAATGGAAGAACAATGATTTCAAGCATCACCCTCCTTTTAACAGGTCAAGTCTGCCATTTTAACCCAATCAGCCTGACATAATGATCTCCAGCCTTGTGCTCGTCAACATTCTCACCTGAGTTAACAAGACGATTACTGAAATGATCTCAGCAGGTCCTTTAATGACAGCAATGAAGTGCAGTGGAAAGGTTTTTTTGGGATTAAGTTAATCTTCATGACAAAGAAGGACTATGCAATTCATCTGATCACTCTTCATAACATTCTGAAGTATATGCAAATTGCTATTATAAAAACTTAAGCAGCAACTTTTAAAATTTCCAATATTTATGTAATTCTCAAAACTTTTGGCCACGACTGTATATACTCCTGAGAAAGGGGAAAATACTGGTTCCCCGAAACGCGTCGAACTTCTGTGGAATCTGCCAGCACTGTACTGCTGTGACTTAATTTCCCTTACTTCCCACTATGTTTGTTTTCAGCTCCTGAGCTCACAGAGCAGATAAGGAGGGGGCAATCACACCTAGAGAATGGTAGGAGGCTCCTGTGAATTCAGAAGCTGTGTGGAACCAGTTCTTTTATCAGGGTTAGGATCTCAGCATGCTCTGACATGCCCCAACTTTCTCTCTGCCGTCTTCTGAACCTCTGTTACATGGGACGGATCTTGCCTGACAACAGGTAGTGAACTGCAAATTAGGTGGAAGTGAGACCCCTAGGCCATGACTTTACAACTTTTTTTCAGGTGAATGCGGGCAAATTTTTCAAATGAAGTGATTTCGAAGTTTTCTATTTACACCATTCTCTATTAAATTAAATTGCGTGAAGGTACAGTGACTCATTAAGGTGAGTGGTGTGTCTCAGGCACAAGCTGGGCACAACATATTGGGCACTGAAATACCATATCTGTGGAAAAATAGCAATTTTCAATTTGCACCATCTGCTGTGCATTAATTCTTGAAAAACACCCAGGGAGCCACAATGCTGACAACACCCCTTGGTAAATTCTGTGATGGATGTGGTTTCCAAAATTGGATAACTACTTTGGGTTTTCTTTTTTTATTTCACCTCAGAGCCTCTGTTATTGTTGGCCAGTGCTGTATAAATCACCAAACTAGGCCGCAAATGCACATGGTGCTCTTCTCTTCTGAACCCTGCAGTGTGCCCAAACAGCAGTTTACAACCACATAGGAGATATTGTCGTACTCGAGACAAAAGTACGAAAAAAAAATTCCCCTAAAGTGGGGAAAATTGGCTTCTACCTCACATTTTTTTTTTCTTTTTGCCTTTCTCTGGATCAACTTACAGGATAACAGGCTGAACTGGATGGACAGATGTCTTTTTTCACCCTTATAAACTATGTTACTATGTAAATCAAAATTTTTGGTGCCTTTTTTTCCTATTGCCACTTGTGAAAATGAAACCTTGAGGCTAAAACTACATATAATTGAATTCTAACAAAATGTCCTAAAAAATAACATGACATATGCAAACTGATGCCAACAAAAAGTAGAAATTAGGGTGGGTTCACATCTGTGTTCTGGATTCCGTTATGGCTTTCCGTTATAACATGGTTATAATGGAAGATAACAGAATCCATCAGATTGAAGTCAAAACGGAAGCCTTTAAGAGGCATTCTGTTTTGATCCGTCTTCATAAAAGTCTATGGGAATCATAACGGATCTGTCTGGTTCCCGTTATGCAAGACGGAAAACAAAGTCCTGTTGACAGGTCTTTTATCTCCGTTCTGCATAACGGAAACGGGACGGATCTGTTAGGATTCCCATAGACTTCTATTAAGACAGAATGCCTTTTAAAAGCTTCAGTTTTGCATTCCATCATAATACAAGTCTACGGGTAGAAGAACGGATCCGTCCTTTCGTCTTATGGATTCCGTTATTTTATGTTATAACCATGTTATCACGGAAAGCCATAACGGAATCCAGAACGTAGATATGAACCCACCCTTAGGTAAATGTTAATTTATAACTATTTTGTGAGGTATCACTATGTCTTAAAAGGAGAGAAATTCAAATTTAGAAAATTGTGAATTTTTCCAAATTTTCTGTTAATTTTTTGGTGTGACAAAAAAAGTAAGAAATATCTACCCAGATTTACCACTAACATGAAGTACAATGGGGGAGATTTATCAAAATTGGTGTAAAGGAAAACTGGCCTGGTTGCTCATAGAAACCAATCAGCTTCCACATTTCATTTTCCAAAGGAGCTCTGAAATATGAAAGGTGGAATCTGGTTGGTTGCTATGGGCAACTAAGCCAGTTTTCCTTTAGGCCAGTTTTATAAATCTCCTGAGGATAGGTCATCAATAAAAATGACTTGGACAACCCCTTTAATTACAAGTACTCCCTCCATTCAAGTGAACGAAGCGAATACTTGTCATAACACTACACCGCTGTAACGTTCGAGACGATGGGCAGTGTAATGAACAGGAGGCATTGCTCACATGGAGAGCGGCCTCCTCTTCAAACAACTGATCGGTGGGGGTGCCGGGTGTCGGACCCCTCCGATCAGATATTGATGACCTTTCCTGACAATAGGTCATCAATATAAATGGTAGGACATTTATTTTATTTAACCACCTCCCGTCCGCATGTTGACTATAAACATCCGGGAGCTGGTTCTCTATTTCTGAATGGACGTTCCAGAATGTCTGTTCAGAAACTGCAGCTGCACGCTAATCGTGCAGCTGCTGATCAGGTTGCCCGCTGTCAGTGACAGCAGGGCAACCCAGAGAGAAGGCAGGGACAGTGCCCAGGTGTCCCTGCCTTCTGGATCGCTGCATACACAGCGCTCACTGAGCGCTGTGTATGCAGAGCAGGAAGCGCTATGCGCTTCCTGTTCCGCCCCGGCGGTCATGTGACCGCCGGGACCGGAGAGTGCAGGAGCTGTGTGAGGTCTTTCAGAGACCTCAATCAGCCCTGCACTGAGGCTGTACAGTGCTGTATTGCGCTGTACAGCCTCTCTGGGGGGTGTATTTTTCCTGTAACTGGGGCTACTATTTCAGCCCCAGTTACAGGAGAAATCAACAGTGAAAAAAAAGAAGAAAAAGTGAAGTAAATGTCCCCTAGAAGTCTTGTATGACCTTACGGGGGACGAAAAGTGTAAAATAAAAAAATAAAAATAAAGTGTTAAAAAAAAAAGGTTTCACATTAAAAATAAAAAAATCCCCAAGTAAGGAATAAAAAAAATGTTAAAAATTGAATTTTTTTTATAAAATAACTATAGCTCTTAGAACATAGAGACACTAAAACATCATTTTTTTGGTTTCAAAAATGCTATTATTGTGTTAAAGTGAAATCAATAAAAAAAAAATATTAGGTATTTCCGCATCCGCAATCTGCTCTATAAAAATATCACATGACCGAACCCCTCAGGTGAACACTGTAAAAAAAAAACTGTGCTAAAACAACCAATTTTTTGGTCACCTTGCCCCATAAAGTGTTAAATGAATGATCAAAAAATCATATGTACCCAAAAATAGTACCAATAAAACTGGCACCTTATCCCCTATTTTCCAAAATGGGATCACTTCTTGGGAGTTTCTACTGTAAAGGTGCATCAGGGGGGCTTCAAATGGGACATGGCATCCAAAAACCATGTGGAGTTTCTTCTGCGCCCTGCCGTGTGCCCATACAGCAGTTTATGACCACATGTGGGGTGTTTCTGTAAACCGAAGAATCTGGGTAATAAATATTGAGTTTTGTTTGGCTGTTAACCATCGATGTGTTAAAGAAAAAATTGGATTAAAATGGAAAATCTGCCAAAAAAGTGAAATTAAAAAATTTGATCTCCATGTTCCTTTAATTCTTGTGAAATGCCTAAAGGGTTAACAAAGTTTGTAAAATCTGTTTTAAGTAACTTGAAGGGTGTAGTTTCTACAATGGGGTCATTTATGGGGGTATCCACTATGTAGGCCCCACAAAGTGACTTCAGACCTGAACTGGTCCTTAAAAAGTGGGTTTTGGCAATTTTCTTAAAAATTTTAAGAATTGCTTCTAAACTTCTAACCTTCTAATGTCCTAAAAAATAAAATGACATTTCCAAAATGATGCCAACATAGACATATGGGGAATGTTAAGTAATAGATATTTTATGTGGTATCACTTTCTGTTTTAAAAGCAGAGAAATTGAAATTTAGAAAATTGCAAATTTTTCAAATTTTTTGGTAAATTTGGGATTTTTTCATAAATAAAGGTGAAATTTATTGGACTCAAATTTAGGACTATCATGAAGTACAATGTGTCACGAGAAAACAATCTTTCTCTGAATGACTTGGATAAGTAAAGGCGTTCCAAAGTTATTACCACATAAAGTGAGATATGTCAGTTTTGCAAAATTAGGCCTGGTCAGGAAGGGGGCAATTGGCTCAGATGGGAAGTGGTTAAAGCAGATTAAATAATTTTTATTTCCTAGCTGGACAACACCTTTAATCCAACGCTGCTATGTATGAATATTCTATAATGGACAAGTATATAGACATGTAAAACATCAATGGAATTCATAATCTTACGTCCTTCTACAGAATATCCAGAACACCCGGTTCTAAGGATGGATACCTGCTGCGTGTAATGTAGAGATTCAGCAGTAATGTCATGCAAATTGCCTTCATTTGTCTACTTGGGTGTGATTTGCATTCACCTCCATAGGGTGTCACTCGACAAACTTAGTTATAAAACAAAACAACGTATTTGCAGTGATGAAAGGTCAAGGTGAGTCTCTAGAACAAAGGGGTGTCTCATGATGACAACCCCTGTCCATATTGTCTACTGGGACATATGAACGTCAGGTGTCTGTGAGGCAGAACAGAGATCCGGTATAACCTCCTACTTTATAGCTGACGTCTACTAAGGTCATCTAAAGGATTTGTCCAGTTTAGAAAATACTATATTAAGGAATTCAGAGAATACCGGTGGACAAAGGGTTGTTCATAACCTTCATCTATTGTCCAAATCAATAGGTGGTTACAAAGAGCGTGTCTTGCTCTGGTGGACCTCCTCTGCCCTGCATTAAACCACACAACCTATTAATTTGAATGGACACAGTGTCATTCAGCTGTGGTGGTGCTGCAGGGCTTCTGTCATCCGGAACATGGTTATTAAACTGGCTGACTTTAGACACGTGCTAACGTCAGACAAAGCTAAGGCCCCTTTCACACGGGCGAGTCTTCCGTGTGGGTGCGATGCGTGCGGTGAACGTATTGCACCCGCACTGAATCCTGACCCATTAATTTCTATGGGGCTGTGCACATGAGCGGTGATTTTCACGCATCACTTGTGCGTTGAGTGAAAATCGCAGCATGCTCTATATTGTGCGATTTTCACGCGATGCAGGCTCCATAGAAGTGAATGGGGTGCGTGAAAATCGCATAGCATCCGCAAGCAAGTGCGGATGTGGTGCGATTTTCACGCACGGTTGCTAGGAGACGATCGGGATGGAGATCCGATCATTATTATTTTCCCTTATAACATGGTTATAAGGGAAAATAATAGTATTCTGAATACAGAATGCACAGTAAAACAGCGCTGGAGGGGTTAAAATAAATAAATAAATAATTTAACTCACCTTAGTCCACTTGATCGCGAAGCCCGGCATCTCCTTGGGTCTCCTTTGTTGAATAGGACCTGTGTTGAGCATTAAATACAGGTAAAGGACCTTTGATGACATCACTCCGGTCATCACATGGTACGTCACATGATCTTTTACCATGGTGATTCACCATGGTAAAAGACCATGTGATGACCGGAGTGACGTCATCAAAGGTCCTTTACCTGAATTTTATTTTGGGTACCAAACATGTGCGATTTTTCTCACGCGAGTGCAAAACGCGCATTTTCCCGCAACGCACCCGCCTCTTATCCGGGCCAAAAATAAGATGCCCGTGTGAAAGAGGCCTAACAGTCTTTGCCCCTTCTTCATATGTGCTTCTGATTTTGTAAACTTGTATTTTATGCAAATGAGCCTCTAGGAGCAATGGGGGTGTTGCCCCTTCTCCTAGAGGCTCAGTTCTCCCTCCTCTGGCCACGCCCTTGTCATGTTGATTGACAGGGCCAGGTAGGACGATGTAAGTAAGCATCTGCAAAAAGGGGGTTGTGTTATGATGACAACAACTGTCCATATTGTTTCACTGAATGTGAATGTTGTGTGAACATAGACCCAGTAAAGCATATATAACCTGCTGCTTTATTCTGGTTTATAGTTAAATGGGCACATTTATTAAGACTGGCGTTTTAGACGTCGGTCTTATTAAACCAATGCACTGGCGATGGATCCACTGGAGTTATGTAGAGGTGCTGGCCTCTACATAACTTTGGTGGATCCACCGCCGCTTCTAAATGTTAGATAGCTTCCTTGCTGTCTTAGATTTAGACTTACCGTATTTTCCGGCGTATAAGACGACTGGGCGTATAAGACGACCCCCAACTTTTCCAGTTGAAATATAGGGTTTGGGCTATACTCGCCGTATAAGACTACCCCTCCAACAACATTTACTTTGGCATCAAGATCTGCAGGTAATTGTTGTGCAATTTTCGTCTTTTGCCTCAGTACCATACTATGCCTTTCCAAGAATCCAGTACACCAGGATGCAGTGGCCTTAAATCTGTTGCTGTGATCTGGGTTAGATTTCGCTCACTGAAGTGCAAACAAATGTATTTTATTTCGTGTCACTACATAACCGTTTTGGCGATGCTCATTCACCATGTCTGCTACATGTTTTTGAGTTCTGGCCAATGTGGGGTGCCTCTTCTTAATGCACACTTACCCCTTGGCATACTCTTTAATGCTTTTAATTTGCTTTCCAGTCCTGAACCATCTTTTCTGTTACTCCATATTGTCTTGCAGCAGCGCAGTTATTATGTTCCATGGCAAAGTTTACAACTTTAAGTTTGAAACTGGCTTCATATTTCTTTCTTCTTGCTGGTAGAGCCATGATGGGGTCTTGACTGTTAGCCATTTGTATACTGTACTGTATGTACTGGGGCTATACTGTATGAACCGATGCAGATACTGGTGCTGTACTGTATGTACAGGTACAGATACTGGTGTTGTACTGTATTCACCACCACATGTATCTGCTCCCCAGATAGACTCTGTTTTTTCACCACAGATAAGATGCACACCAAACTTCATTAGAGATCCGCCAACATTAGAATTGGCTGAAGTGCAGATGCTCCTGCTCCCCCCCTGCCTTCCCTCAGAATCGCCAATCCAACCCAGTATATAACAACCAGCCAATCACAGCAAGCGATGTACCGGTATTTTCTGTGCACACTGCATACAAAGCCTGCTTGGATTGGGTGGGTCAGCTCTCCCTGCCTGCCCAGCCCTCCCTGTCTTCAAGACGATCTGGGCAGTAGTACGTAATGTGATACTGCCGGCATGAGAAAACCACTGAGGGCAGGAGGAGGGGGCTGCTTCAGGAGCGGCTGGCCGGGATGCAGCACACGGTGGCTCAGCTAGAGGGCGCCTGTCCCTGAAGCTGGAGAAGGACAGCTTCTCCAGTCTTGCTAGGAAGTAAGTTTCAGCACGCTGTATACCGGCATATGAGACGACACCCGGCGTATAAGACGACCCCCGACTTTTGAGAAGATTTTCATGTGTTAAAAAGTAGTCTTATACGCAGGAATATACAGTAGATTTTCTACCCCTAAAACAGACGTAGAAAATGGTAAATGAGACGGACCTGCCAGCCCGTCTCCACCCGAGCCACACCTACTTTTTGAGACCTGGCATGAGGGGGAAAAAGTCACAGATTGCGGTGCAAAGGACCTTTGCACGGCAATCTCCACCAGAAATATGCCTATTATAGGTGTATTTTTGTTTAATAAATGACCCCCAAAGTCTATATACAATGACTTGAAAAAGTATTCATACCTCTTTTTCAAGTTTTTTCACCCACAAGCTTGGTATGTGTAATGTATTTTACTAGGATTTTATGTGATAGATCAACACAAGGTAGCAAGTATGTGTGAAGTGAAAAAAAAATGATACATGGTTTTTCAGTACTTTGTAGAACCACCTCTCGCTGCAATAACAGCTGCAAGTCTTTTGAGGTATGTCTCTACCAGCTTTGCACATCAAGAAATTTTTGCCCATTCTTCTTTGCAAAATTGCTCAAGCTCAGTCAGATTGGATGGAGAGCGTCTGTGAAAGGCAATTTTCAAGTCGTTCCACGGATCCTCAATGGGAATTAGGTCTGGATTGTGACCGAGCCATTCTGACACATTATGCTTTGATCTAAACCATTCCATTGTAGGCTCTGGCTGTATGTTTAGGGTCGTTGTCCTCCAGGAAGGTGAATCTCCGCCCCAGTCTCAAGTCTTTTGCAGCCTCTACCAGGTTTCCCTCCAGGATTTTACAGTATTTAGCTCCATCCATCTTCCTATTAACTTTGACCAACTTCCCTGTCCCTGCTGAAGAAAAGCATCCCCATAGAATGATGCTGTTACCATGTTTCACGGTGGGAATGGTGTGTTCAGGGTGATGTTCAGTGTTAGTTTTCCTTCACACATAACGTTTTGCATTTAGCCCTTTCTTCCACATGTTTGCTCTGTCCCATACATGGCTTGTGGCAAACTGCAAACGGGACTTCGTATGGCTTGCTTTCAAAAATAGCTTTCTTCTTGCCACTCTTCCATAAAGGCCAGATCTTTGTGGAGTGCATGACTAATAGTTGTCCTGAGGATAGATTCTCTCACCTGAGCTGTGGATATCTGCAGCTCCTCCAGAGTGACCATGGGCCTCTTGGTTGCTTCTCCTTACCTGGGCTGTCAGTTTGGGTAGATGGCCATGTCTTGGCAGGTTTGCAGTTATGTCCTTCCATTTTTAGATGATAGATTAAATGGTACTCCATGAGATGTTCAGAGTTTTTTTTTTTATAACCTAACCCTGCTTTACACTTCTCCACAACTTTTATCACTGACCTGTCTGGTATGTTCTTTGTTTTTCATGATGCTGTTTGATCCCAAACCTCTGAGGCCTTCATAGAACAGCTGTAGTTATACTGAGAAGAAATTACACACAGGTTGAATCTGTTTACTAATTAGGTGATGTTTGAAGGCAATCGGTCACACTGGATTTTATTTAGGGATATCAGAGTACAGGACGCTGAATACAAATGCACGCCCCACTTTTCAGATTTTAATTTATGAAAAATGTTGAAAACTATGTATCATTTTTTTTTCACTTCACACATACTTTCTACTTTATGTTGGCCCATGACATAAAATCCCAATAAAATACATTTAAGTTTGAGGGTGTAACGTGAAAAAATGTGGAAAAGTTCAAGGCACTGTATGTCTTCTTAAAAGGTTCTCATCTATTATCCAATGCAGAAAGTGGTTACAAAGAGCGTCTCTTAGCCTGGAGGACCTGCCCTGCCCTGCATGACAACAATGGACACTGTAATTCCCCTGTGGTACCGTTGCAGGGAAATTGAACTCCTAGGGACCATTCATACAAAGGCTTTTACAGCTGAATTTTAGCGCATGTCCCTCAGTGCTGCCTTCCATTGAGATGCGTGGGAGGGAGAAAGGACGCATCCGCCAGCATGTTTTCGGTGTAATTTCTGTATTGCTGTCTGCTCCAAGAGTCTGCTGTAAAAGCTGTTGTGTGAATGGTCCCTCTACTCTCAGGTTCCCAGCAGGGGGACATTTTCTGATCAGCTTATTGTAAAGGCACCCTTCTAAGGGTGGCCATACACATTTAATAGCTGTTGAATGACTTTTGGGCTGACAGCTCTCTCCTGGCTCACCCATACACATGCATGTTCAGTCCAGCCAAATGTGTATGCGTATTCAGTGGCGAGAGGTGAGAAAGCTCTCCGGTGGCAGCTTAAAGTTGGATTTTGACTCATAGGGAGCAACTTCCAGAAGGTGATGCTAGCCAGACTGTTCTTTTTCACTGGGAGATACTTCTTTGCATATTATTTTCCCATGGAGCACTGCCTATAAGTGTCCATTCATAGCTGGTTTCTGCCTAAGCTGCTCCTCGGAGAAAAAAAAAGGAGAGGGCAAAAATATTCACTTTGCCCATTCCTTCTCTCCCCTGACAGCTGGGAACTCTCCACACACATTAGACAACACATTAATGTACAGGTATATGGGGACTTTGAAAGGGGTTGTCCGCTTTTATTTATATTGATGACCTATCCTCAGGAAAGGTCATCAATAGAGATGAGTGAATCGAAGTTGATGAAGTGGAATTCGATCTGAATTTCATGAAAAATTCAATTTGCACCGAATCTGAATTTCCTCACGCTTCGTGGTAACAAATCGCATTTTTTCCTAAAATGGCTGCTGCACGTGTGAGAACATGGAGCAAGGAACTCTGGAAAGGCGGGATCACCCATAATGCCATGCATGCAGCCAATCAGAAGCCAGCCAGCCCTGTGATGTCACAGCCCTATAAATAGCCTCAGCCATCTTGGATTCTGCTATTTCCCAGTGTACTTAGTGCAGGGCGAGACATCAGCAGGTGCTAGGGACAGTGTTAGGAAAGACTTCATTGTGCTAAAAAAAAAAAAACGATTTGCAAGTGGAGGGCAAGATTATTCAAGGTGTAGGGAAAGGATAGGGAGAAATCATTCCACAGCATTTATGTTGAACAGCGTTTAGTTGGGGAGGTTACAGCCTGGTTAATAGGAACAATCCTATTACACCTTGCTGCACTGACTGCGGATCCAAATTGCCATTATACAGCTCTGTAATTCCAGCAAACCGTTCTTGTTATTGGGGTGCAAGTTCTGTGTGATACAGCCATAAATAGGGTTTATTACAAGGAAATATTTCTACATCTTATTTGCCACTGCCTGTCCAAAAAAAAAAATCGCCACCTGGATTTAACAAAGCAAATAGTTATGAGCCTCCTATTGGATAATTACTGCATGGGCGATTATCTTTCAGCTGGCAACACGTTATTTAACCCCAACTGGTGCAATGAGTTGCTTCTCATTTCTTAAACCAAAGAAAGACACATCTCGTGGTCGTGGAAAAGATGTTACTCTGTTTGAGAAGGGTCAAATCATTGGCATTCATCAAGCAGAGAAAACCTCTAAGGAGATTGCAGAAACTACTAAAATTGGGTTAAGAACTGTCCAGCGCATTATTAAAAACTGGAAAGATAGTGGGGACCCACGAATGATCGTGATTGGCGGTCACTGTGAAATCAAATCTAAGAAAAACAACAGCAGAACTCAGGGCTATGTTTAATAGTGAAAGTAAGAGAATTTCCACACGCACAATGCGAAGGGAACGGGACCGAACAGCTGTGTAGCTGTAAGAAAACAAGTAATCAGTGAGGCAAACCAGAAAAAAAGGCTTCAATTTGCTAGGGAGCATAAAGATTGGACTCTGGAGCAATGGAAGAAGGTCATGTGGTCTGATGAGTCCAGATTTACCCTGTTCCAGAGTGATGGGCGCATCAGGGTAAGAAGAGAGGCAGATGAAGTGATGCACCCATCATACCTAGTGCCTACTGTACCAGCCTGTGGGGGCAGTGCTATGATCTGGGGTTGCTGCAGTTGGTCAAGTCTAGGTTCAGCAGCAGTATGTGCTCCAAGAATGAGGTCAGCTGACTACCTGAACATACTGAATGACCAGGTTATTCTATCAATGGATTTTTTCTTCCCTGATGGCACGGGCATATTCCAAGATGACAATACCAGGATTCATCGGGCTCAAATTGTGAAAGAGTAGTTCAGAGTGCATGAGACATCATTTTCACACATGGATTGGCCACCACAGAGTCCATTGAGAATCTTTGGGATGTGCTGGAGAAGGCTTTACGCAGCAGTCAGACTCTACCATCATCAATGCAAGATCTTGGTGAAAAATGAATGCAACACTGGATGGAAATAAATCTTGTGACACTGCAGAAGCTTATGGAAACAATGCCACAGCGAATGTGTGCCGTAATCAAAGCTAAAGGCGGTGTGTGACCTTTTTTTTTTGGTGCCGACTTTATTTTTGGACACGCAGTGTATGTTGTAAAGCATTTTTTGGCTTTTATTAGTGGGAAAAAATGGCTTATTAGCCGTTGTGTGGTGAAGAGCGAAAATTACATCCCTTTTTGTCGTGTATTAGTGGCAAAATAAAAAAATATTTGCCGTTCAGTGGTGCAGTCATATGTTCTAAAGCCAGGGACAATACATGTCCTTTACGGCCCACTGGGTGAATGTGGTTCCTGCACAGCCACACCAGCAACTTGGCCAGGTTGAACCACTGAGTTAGGGACTACTTAGAGTCCCGAAATGCATTTGGTTTGGATCCTCCTTTTCAACATAAAGACAATCACAATCTACAGCAACTATTTCAAAATTCGTGTTACAAAGTTCGCAATTATACCCAAGTTCGTGACAACCCATGAACCGGAACTACGTATGAAATCACTGGCGCCAGGTAGGAAAACACACTCATAAGGTATACGCTAGCAAAGAATACTCGAACCGAGATATCCTTGGAATTTTCGACATCACAGCAAAAAACCAACATTTTCGACATATCATGTGCCTCTGGTGAAATATTCGACACTCACGTAAGTTAGCAGGAGCGGTGGGCCTGGTGCAGCTACCATGCGGGACGCCGGGGCCTACACACCAGGTCCACCCGTGATCGTACCTGGCTTATGAGTAAAACATACCGTATAGAGGATAAACGATTTGTTGGTTGTGGTGTTCGATTTTGCATTTCGATTTCTTAATTCTATTCAAGTTGATCCGAATATTATAATCGAACAATTACGGTGTTAAGACTATGCTAATGGAAATACTTGAACATTGATTGTGGAAACGCATAGACTTTATGCGAACATTACCTATATTGTGATTACTATATCGAGGGATATGCTGCAGTGAGATCAGTTTTAGGACAGATCCCCCCAATAATTCCTCATCTATCTCTATTGAGTTCTATTAGAGTGGACTGGTACATTTTAAGTCTGGCCAGACTGTATATTATTTATTTATAATTATTTACTATTGTGATTTATTATTGTTAATTTATTGAGTTCACTATTTACTGTTATTGATTTTATTCCAATACCTTTATAATAAAGTACCACCTACTCCAGATATCAGCGAGTGACCAGCCTTTCCTTGTTATATACTATTTTTTATAGATTGGGTGAATCTGTTGGCTGAGAGCACCCATCCGGGGGACCTGACACAGTAGTGCTACTTTTACTCCTCCACACTATGTCACCTTGTCACACTGTGGTCTCCTGATGCTTCTGCCACCTCCACACTATGTCACCTTGCCACTTTGTGGTCTCGTCCTGTTGCTGCCACCTCCACACTATGTCACCTTGCCACTCTGTGGTCTCCTGATGCTTCTGCTACCTCCACACTATGTCACCTTGCCACTCTGTGGTCTCCTCATGCTGCTGCCACCTCCACACTGTCATTGTGCCACTCTGTGGTCTCCTCATGCTGCTGCCATCTTTACACTACGTCACCTTGCCACTCTGTGGCCTCCTGATGCTGCCGCCACCTCCACACTGTAATTTTGCCACACTTTGGCCTCCTCCTGATGCTGCCGCCACCTCCAGACTCTGTCATTGGGCCACTCTGTGATCTCCTCATGCTGCTTCCACCTCAACACTATGTCATAGGGCCACTCTATGGACTTCTCATGCTGTTCCCACCCTCCCCTCTTCATAACTGGGCCACTATTTTGACTTTCGGCCTCGCTAACATCATCATTTATTTAACCCTTCTCCTGATCTGTCAGAAGGATGGAAAAATGAGATGCACAACGGATCCTGTCTGTGTAGCAGCTGTAAGGCCTGTATGGTCCCATCAGAATTGGCTTGTCATTTGGTTGCCAAAAGCAGGAGTGGGTACAAAACACAGAAGACATGCAAAATTCCATTCATGTGTCATCTCTGTTTTGGTTCCACTCTTTTTTTTTACATTAGCAATACTGATGGATTACTGACCAAATGCTGACTGAGTGAAGGCGGATGCTCAACAGACAGGATCCGTTTTTTGGGGGTTATTGTTCTGACGGATCAGAGGAAGGGAAAATTAATCAGTGACGTCAACACAAACTTAATGCTGACACCCTCTCCACTCTGTCAGGGGAGGGCTCTTTAATAGAACAGGTTCTGTAGACATCTATGTGGAATCAGCTGACAACGGTGTAAAAAAAGTGCGCTTCTTCTTGACGCTAACGTCGACCTGTAAGGCTGAGTTCATACTTGAGTTATTTGGTCAGTTTTGGCCCCGTGACTGCCCAAATAAGTGAAGTGTGCAGTGATTCTAAGAGCGACGCCTGTCATCTGCATGTCATACGGACTCACAGTATTATTTCACTACCACAGCAGACTCCCTATGGTGTTACTGCAAGGCACAGTGTTCTACACCACTGTAAAGGCTCTCTGCAGCCAGGAAATAGACGTTTTTTAACACGATTTGCCGCGAATAAATTCGAATTGAGCCAAATTTTCCAAGCAGAATCGAATATTTTGGATAATTCGTTCATCTCTAGTCATCAATATCAGATCGCCGAGGAGCGACTTCCGACACCATCAGCTTTTTGCAGAGAAAGCAGCTCTCATGCGATCGCTGCCTTCTCTTCACTGTTTACCTGCACGTCGTCACAACTGCAGCGGTGAGCAGTGTAATTACAACTAAGCCAAACCATTTCCTTCAATAGGACTGGTCCTTGCTTTTCAAGTGAATACTACAGAGCAGTTCCATTGGAGTGAATGGGACGGCTAAGATGTAATTATACCTGCTCACCGCTGGTTCTGACAGCAAGCAGGTCTGATATTGATGACCTATTCTGAGTATAGGTCAATGATATATAAAAAAAAAAAGGGGATAACCTCCTTAAAAAGTAGGTGTTGTCCAAAGTGGAGAACCCCTTTAATATCAAAAAGACTAAATAGTACCCCTTTACTAAATATACTGGATAAATAGGTAAACAGAAATTCCTTGGTATGGTATTTGTTTTTTTATTCCTCCCAGTTTTTAAGCTCTCTGCTTGCTGTTAGTGAATGAGAAAACCGCACCAACAATTCTTCTTGTTTACATGCAGAGGCTGAATACAGAACTGATTCTTGTCAAGGCTAGACATTTGCTACAATTTGTATCCAGTCTGGACAATCCAGTCTGGACAATCCTCTACTTTTTACACTAGCGTTTTTCTTTTCCGGCATAGAGTTCCGTCCTAGGGGCTCAATACCAGAAAAGAACTGATCAGGTATATCCCCATGCATTCTGAATGGAAAGTAATCCGTTCAGGATGCATCAGGATGTCTTCAGTTCAGTCTTTTGACTGATCAGGACAAAGATAAAACAGCAGCATTCTACGGTTTTATCTACGGCCAAAAAAACGGAAGACTTGCCTGAATGCCGGAATTTTTTTCCATAGGAATGTATTAGTGCTGCATGCGCAGACTGAAAAAAAGGTGAAAAAAATAAATGCCGGATCTGTTTTTCCAGATGACACTGGAAAGACGGATCCGTCATTTCAATGCATTTTTTTGACTGATCAGGCATTTTTCAGACTGATCAGGATCCTGATCAGTCTTACAAATGCCATCAGTTGGCATGCGTTTTGCCGGATCCGGCAGGCAGTTCCGGCGACGGAACTGCCTGCTGGATTCCTCTGCCGCAAGTGTGAAAGTAGCCCAAATACATCAGCATCCAAAATCTTTCTCTCCTCTGCTGATAGCGTCCTACAAGGGGGATCAGTAACCTCTGGCACACCAGCTGTTCCGAAACTAAAACTCCTAGAAACCTCCTTTTATTTCTATGGGAGTTACAATAACAGCAAAGAAAGTGTCCATTCTGGGAGTTGTAGCTTCACAGCAGCGGGCGCGCCGGAGGTTGTTGATCCCTGGCCTACAATGTATCAGTGCAAATAAAATCTACTGGGCTGGGTTTCCATGAGATGGCTGTGATCCGACATGCAGCGTACAGAAACTGCACGAATTTGTAAGCTAACTGTGGTGTCATGAGTAGAGTTGAGCGAACACCTGGATGTTCGGGTTCGAGAAGTTCGGCCGAACTTCCCGAAAATGTTCGGGTTCGGGATCCGAACCCGATCCGAACTTCGTCCCGAACCCGAACCCCATTGAAGTCAATGGGGACCCGAACTTTTCGGCACTAAAAAGGCTGTAAAACAGCCCAGGAAAGGGCTAGAGGGCTGCAAAAGGCAGCAACATGTAGGTAAATCCCCTGCAAACAAATGTGGATAGGGAAATGAATTAAAATTAAAATTAAATAAATAAAAATTAACCAAAATCAATTGGAGAGAGGTCCCATAGCAGAGAATCTGGCTTCCCGTCACCCACCACTGGAACAGTCCATTCTCAGATATTTAGGCCCCGGAACCCAGGCAGAGGAGAGAGGTCCCGTAACAGAGAATCTGTCTTCATGTCAGCAGAGAATTAGTCTGCATGTCATAGCAGAGAATGAGGCTTCACGTCAGCCACCACTGCAACAGTCCATTGGCATATATTTAGGCCCAGCACCCAGGCAGAGGAGAGAGGTCCCGTAACAGACAATCTGGCTTCATGTCAGCAGAGAATCAGTCTTCATGTCATAGCAGAGAATCAGGCTTCACGTCACCCACCACTGTAAGAGTCCATTTTCATAAATTTAGGCCCAGCACCCAGGCAGAGGAGAGAGGTCCCGTAACAGAGGATCTGGCTTCATGTCAGCAGAGAATTAGTCTGCATGTCATAGCAGAGAATGAGGCTTCACGTCAGCCACCACTGCAACAGTCCATTGGCATATATTTAGGCCCACCACACAGGCAGAGGAGAGAGGTCCCGTAACAGACAATCTGGCTTCATGTCAGCAGAGAATCAGTCTGCATGTCATAGCAGAGAATCAGGCTTCACGTCACCCACCACTGCAACAGTCCATTGTCATAAATTTAGGCCCAGCACCCAGGCAGAGGAGAGAGGTCCCGTAACAGACAATCTGGCTTCATGTCAGCAGAGAATTAGTCTGCATGTCATAGCAGAGAATGAGGCTTCACGTCACCCACCACTGTAAGAGTCCATTTTCATAAGTTTAGGCCCAGCACCCAGGCAGAGGAGAGAGGTCCCGTAACAGAGGATCTGACTTCATGTCAGCAGAGAATTAGTCTGCATGTCATAGCAGAGAATGAGGCTTCACGTCAGCCACCACTGCAACAGTCCATTGGCATATATTTAGGCCCAGCACCCAGGCAGAGGAGAGAGGTCCCGTAACAGACAATCTGGCTTCATGTCAGCAGAGAATCAGTCTTCATATCATAGCAGAGAATCAGGCTTCACGTCACCCACCACTTTAAGAGTCCATTTTCATAAATTTAGGCCCAGCACCCAGGCAGAGGAGAGAGGTCCCGTAACAGAGGATCTGGCTTCATGTCAGCAGAGAATCATTCTGCATGTCATAGCAGAGAATCAGGCTTCACGTCACCCAACATTGGAACAGTCCATTGGCATATATTTAGGCCCCGGCACCCAGACAGAGGAGAGGTTCATTCAACTTTGGGTTGAATGAACTAAATAACTTTCCCAGCCACAACAGGACAGCGGTAACGAGAGATTTAGCGGGATATAAATTTGAGGCCTAGTATTTAGGCGCTGGGTGACCGGTATGGATTTACTAACAGAATTGGACTTGGAAATGCACAGTAGCGTGTGTGTGAAGTTATTCTGAATGACCCTATGTGCACCTTGAATATTATATACCCTTTTAGGGATAGATTTCAAATAGCTCTGATATAGCAGGAACCACTAAATTATGAAATTGCTAAATTGGGAATTGTATTTCAACCCAGAACAAAAAATGTGCTTTGACAGACACTAAATAACTTTCCCAGCCACAACAGGACAGCGGTAACGAGAGATTTAGCGGGATATAAATTTGAGGCCTAGTATTTAGGCGCTGGGTGACCGGTATGGATTTACTAACAGAATTGGACTTGGAAATGCACAGTAGCGTGTGTGTGAAGTTATTCTGAATGACCCTATGTGCACCTTGAATATTATATACCCTTTTAGGGATAGATTTCAAATAGCTCTGATATAGCAGAAACCACTAAATTATGAAATTGCTAAATTGGGAATTGTATTTCAACCCAGAACAAAAAATGTGCTTTGACAGACACTAAATAACTTTCCCAGCCACAACAGGACAGCGGTAACGAGAGATTTAGCGGGATATAAATTTGAGGCCTAGTATTTAGGCGCTGGGTGACCGGTATGGATTTACTAACAGAATTGGACTTGGAAATGCACAGTAGCGTGTGTGTGAAGTTATTCTGAATGACCCTATGTGCACCTTGAATATTATATACCCTTTTAGGGATAGATTTCAAATAGCTCTGATATAGCAGAAACCACTAAATTATGAAATTGCTAAATTGGGAATTGTATTTCAACCCAGAACAAAAAATGTGCTTTGACAGACACTAAATAACTTTCCCAGCCACAACAGGACAGCGGTAACGAGAGATTTAGCGGGATATAAATTTGAGGCCTAGTATTTAGGCGCTGGGTGACCGGTATGGATTTACTAACAGAATTGGACTTGGAAATGCACAGTAGCGTGTGTGTGAAGTTATTCTGAATGACCCTATGTGCACCTTGAATATTATATACCCTTTTAGGGATAGATTTCAAATAGCTCTGATATAGCAGAAACCACTAAATTATGAAATTGCTAAATTGGGAATTGTATTTCAACCCAGAACAAAAAATGTGCTTTGACGGACACTAAATAACTTTCCCAGCCACAACAGGACAGCGGTAACGAGAGATTTAGCGGGATATAAATTTGAGGCCTAGTATTTAGGCGCTGGGTGACCGGTATGGATTTAGTGACAGAATTAGACTTGGAAATGCACAGTAGCGTGTGTGTGAAGTTATTCTGAATGACCCTATGTGCACCTTGAATATTATATACCCTTTTAGGGATAGATTTCAAATAGCTCTGATATAGCAGAAACCACTAAATTATGAAATTGCTAAATTGGGAATTGTATTTCAACCCTGAACAAAAAATGTGCTTTGACGGACACTAAATAACTTGCCCAGCCACAACAGTACAGCGGTAACGACAGATTTAGCGGGATATAAATTTGAGGCCTAGTATTTAGGCGCTGGGTGACCGGTATGGATTTAGTGACAGAATTAGACTGGGATATGGCCAAAAAATAACCACACTATTGCTGGTTAAATGCACTTGGTGACGGGCGCAGCTTGCCCCTGATGTAGTATATGGCCAAAAAATGAACAGACTATTGCTGGTTAAATGCACTTGGTGTCACAGCTTGACCAACCACACTACTGAGGGTTAAATGCACTTGGTGACGGGCGCAGCTTGCCCCTGATGTAGTATATGGCCAAAAAATGAACAGACTATTGCTGGTTAAATGCACTTGGTGTGATAGCTTGACCAACCACACTACTGAGGGTTAAATGCACTTGGTGACGGGCGCAGCTTGCCCCTGATGTAGTATATGGCCAAAAAATGAACAGACTATTGCTGGTTAAATGCACTTGGTGACGGGCGCAGCTTGCCCCTGATTTAGTATATGGCCAAAAAATGAACAGACTATTGCTGGTTAAATGCACTTGGTGTGATAGCTTGACCAACCACACTACTGAGGGTTAAATGCACTTGGTGACGGGTGCAGCTTGCCCCTGATGTAGTATATGGCCAAAAAATGAACAGACTATTGCTGGTTAAATGCACTTGGTGACGGGCGCAGCTTGCCCCTGATTTAGTATATGGCCAAAAAATGAACAGACTATTGCTGGTTAAATGCACTTGGTGTGATAGCTTGACCAACCACACTACTGAGGGTTAAATGCACTTGGTGACGGGCGCAGCTTGCCCCTGATTTAGTATATGGCCAAAAAATGAACAGACTATTGCTGGTTAAATGCACTTGGTGTGACAGCTTCACCCTGATGTAGGCTTTAGCCAAAAAACAACCACACCATTGAGGGTTAAATGCACTTGGTGACAGGCGCAGCTTGCCCCTGATGTAGTATATGGCCAAAAAATGAACAGACTATTGCTGGTTAAATGCACTTGGTGTGACAGCTTGACCAACCACACTACTGAGGGTTAAATGCACTTGGTGACGGGCGCAGCTTGCCCTTGATGTAGTATATGGCCAAAAAATGAACAGACTATTGCTGGTTAAATGCACTTGGTGTCACAGCTTGACCAACCACACTACTGAGGGTTAAATGCACTTGGTGACGGGCGCAGCTTGCCCCTGATGTAGTATATGGCCAAAAAATGAACAGACTATTGCTGGTTAAATGCACTTGGTGACAGGCGCAGCTTGCCCCTGATTTAGTATATGGCCAAAAAATGAACAGACTATTGCTGGTTAAATGCACTTGGTGTGATAGCTTGACCAACCACACTACTGAGGGTTAAATGCACTTGGTGACGGGCGCAGCTTGCCCCTGATGTAGTATATGGCCAAAAAATGAACAGACTATTGCTGGTTAAATGCACTTGGTGTGACAGCTTCACCCTGATGTAGGCTTTAGCCAAAAAACAACCACACCATTGAGGGTTAAATGCACTTGGTGACAGGCGCAGCTTGCCCCTGATGTAGTATATGGCCAAAAAATAAACAGACTATTGCTGGTTAAATGCACTTGGTGTGACAGCTTCACCCTGATGTAGGCTTTAGCCAAAAAACAACCACACCATTGAGGGTTAAATGCACTTGGTCGCAGCTTGTGCTGGCGCACCACAAGACACAAAATGGCCGCCGATCACCCCAGAAAAATGTGACTGACAAACGGTCTGGGCAGCCTAAAAACAGTGAGCAATTGAGTATCAGCAGCTCAATGATCCACAGCTGCAGATCGATCAATAATCAAGTACTTTGGAGGAGTTAATCTGCCTAATCTCGCCCTACTGTCGCAGCCGCAACCTCTCCCTACGCTAATCAGAGCAGAGTGACGGGCGGCGCTATGTGACTCCAGCTTAAATAGAGGCTGGGTCACATGGTGCTCTGGCCAATCATAGCCATGCCAATAGTAGGCATGGCTGTGATGGCCTCTTGGGGCAAGTAGTATGACGCTTGTTGATTGGCTGCTTTGCAGCCTTTCAAAAAGCGCCAAGAAAGCGTCACAAAAGCGCCAAGAAAGCGACGAACACCGAACCCGAACCCGGACTTTTACGAAAATGTCCGGGTTCGGGTCCGTGTCACGGACACCCCAAAATTCGGTACGAACCCGAACTATACAGTTCGAGTTCGCTCATCCCTAGTCATGAGGACACTGGCTGCCATGGGTGGATGGGGTGGCAGCTGCTGCATTGCAGGCACTTTTTGAAGAAACAGACTTAGGCTACATGCACACGACCGTGCCGTTTTTTGCAGTCCGCAAAAAACAGAAGCCGTCCGTGTGCCTTCCGCAATTTGCGGAACGGAACGGGCGGCCATTGATATAACTGCCTATTCTTGTCCGTTTTGCGGACAAGAATAGGACATGTTATATTTTTTTTGCAGGGCCGCAGAACGGAGCAACGGATGCGGACAGCACACGGAGTGCTGTCCGCATCTTTTGCGGCCCCATTTAAGTGAATGGGTCCGCGGCTCGGATGCGGACCCAAACAAAGGCCGTGTGCATGAGGCCTTGAAGGGGTTTTACAGGATTTGGTTCTTTTTAATTAAGCCCCCTATCATGTGTTACCTGATGAAAGAACGATACTCACCTGCTCCCCGTCTCTGCAGTCTGACGCCCTGACTCCGTTCTGTGCTGCTGCCGCCAATTTCTTGGCTGTGATGTGTCCCCAAGCGACACGTGACCCAGCAGTGACATGCTCCTGGGGACACGCAACAGTTGAGGGCAGTCACTGGCTGCAACTTTGAATGTGACCCTGTCTGTACTGGGACCTAGCTGGGACTAAACAAGCCATGGACTGGAAGATCACCAAAGGAAGCCAGGGCGCTGGACAGAGCGCTGGGGGGCTAGGCGAGTATGATTTTTTTCATTACGTAGCACATGCTAGGAGCCTAATTAAAAATTGACCAAATCCTGGAAAACCCTTTAATCAGAATTTTAGACTGTTTAGCCCACTGAGGATTGTCTACACTGGATACAACTGTAACAAGCTCTGTCCAGAAATGCAAGAAAGAATGTTCCAATTTACTCAGAGCAAGCAGAGATCTTGAAAATGGCGAGACATTGATGCACAGAATATTTCAGAAAATTGCAGGACTTTACATTATATACTGTAGTGATAAAGTTTAATTTACAAAAACTGGAAAGCCCGTTTATGGATAGTAAATCTCCTTCATATCTCATCAAATTGTAAAATCAGCTAAACCAAGGGTAAACTGATATAGTAATGAAGCATGTCTGCTGGAGTAATAGCAGGAGATAAAAGAAATACAGAAAAAGAGGCAAATTCACACAGAGATGGGTCAAAATAAAAAAGTCACAACAAGCAAAACGGAAACTCACAGTCAACACAACCCAAAGTGTACGAGGAGCATCATCTTACCGTGCGTTTTCTATCTTCCTCCTCCTGTATTTTCAGCTGAAGTTTTCGCACCATGACCTGTCGCTTCCATTCTGGGATAGGTCTTCCCTGTTCATCATGTGTAGGGATCAAAGACTCAATATCCAGCTGGGTGCTCTGTGCCATGGCCGGAGGAGTAGAATTTCCATTCATCAGAGGCTCAGAAGACTTCACTGCTCCCTTTTTGGGGAGAAGCATTGTGTTCACTGGTGATGTAGCAGGCGAAGCTGGAGGAGGAGTAGACGGAGAAGGAACCTCTGACTGAACAGAAAGAGAAGAGCAATAAATATAACAATGAACAGAGAGGTGTCTTCTTGGTTATCTGGAGGCACAGGTGTATGGAAATTCACCTCAATGGCTAATTTGCTTTTAATATGTTATTTGATAACATATAGAGAAGTGAGATGTCAGGATAAACAGTCACACCATGGTGGCGGATAACCCTGCAAACCAAGATCTTCCATTCTTCAGCACTGAAAATAACAAAGCAAGGGCTGTCTACGGGCAACTAAGCAAAAACCAAAACAAATAAACCTAAAAAAATAAATAATATTAGGGCTCATTTCCACGACCGTAGTTTGGTTCCGCATCCGAGCTGCATTTTTTGCAGACGCATTCGCTTTAATGGGGCCGCAAAAGATGCAGACAGTACTCCGTGTGCTATCCGCATCTGTTGCTCTGTTCCGTGGCCCCGCAAAAATTATAAGTCATGTCCTATTATATTGTCCGTTTTGCGGATAAGAATGCGCATTTCTTTTGCGGAAGGCACACGGGCGGCATCCGTGATTTGCGGATCCGCAATGTGAACAAGCCCTTACCCAGCCCGCTCTAACTGAACAACAACCTACACAAAAACCCTACAACAGGGAAGTAAGCAGGACTCGGGACCTTATATATAAAAAGTATTCTATTCTTTATTGCAGCATATATAAATAAATGTGTAGACATAAATCATGTAAAATGGGGAAAAAACATCTAGATATGGATCAGTTCCACAAAACGCCGTACTGAGCATGGAGTCCTGAGAAAAAAAGATCAGCACTTTGTGCAAAGACTGCTGGTCTCTTTAAGAAAAGCTAAGCTGCTTCCAAGGCATCACACTGAGCCAGCCAGAATCCAAGGGACCTTCTCTGTAAAGAGGTGCTGTATCAGCATTGACAGGGTAGTAAGCTGACAACCTTCTCTTGATCATAGAAAGAAACATGTTGGTATACATCTAAGGAACTGAGTTGTCATATAATCTATGTAAAAGGTTTAGTCACTTGATATTACATCCCTGTACACAGTCTACATTTTACAGAGCTGCATTCACAATTTTGAAGGCCTCAGCACTGAAATCTCCCAGTATTTATTGCTTGATTAGTAACTTCCCAGAATTTTGTCAATTTGTATTCTGGGAAGTATAGTCTTTACACTAGGTACTGAACAGTCGTCTGACTGACATAGCGAAAACTAACTGCCCCCCTCCCTATATTATTGGAGCCCAGCTGTTAGAGGTGTGCCTGACAACAAACTTGATGACTGTTTCCCTTGTGAATGCTGATCTGGAGTTTGCAAACCTAAAATAAAAATGAAATTAATATCACCCGCACATTTGATCCTTGCTGTCCGCTGCCTGAGAAGATGGTGGTTAAACCTTTGCTCTGTGGAGTTGGTTTCAGACTTTTTCCAGCTTTAATTTCGGCCAGCAGCTCAGAGTTGTCTCCGGTTGGGGCCATCATGTTGAATGACTTGGTACCTATGGAAAATAACATTTTATTGTAAATTATAGACAAGGTTTGGCCATCACTCAGGCTGTTAAGAATTTGGTAGCCGAGATGTATGCAGAAATTATAGGGACCTTTGGTAAATTAGGAGACCCACGTCCCACTGCCAAACGTACTACATCTTTATTAAAATGCCCCCCATGACATTATTCGGTCCAAACTCTTTGCTGTTTATTTTATAATACATCTGTTTCTTTTTCTGCTTTGATAGATGAAATAATTCTGGTTGCATGCAGCCACCAACAGGGGGAGCTAACTGCACATGGATGTAGAGAGCTATAACTGAACTCAACAGGAATGTTATAAGTCTACATGCAATGAGCTCCACTAGTGGCAGCTGCTGGTGGCCCCTATAATACTGTTAATGGTTAGCAGGGAAAGAAATTCAGTGTGAGGCCCCTTTCCACCGCTGGCCTTATATCACTTGCATACTTTGCCTCTATTAAAGCTATGCTGCTGTTTGGTAGTATTCTCATAGATGATGTATTCAGTGATATTGAAGCGGTAAAAAAAGCTGTTAAAATAAAGGGGATCTCAAAGGCGGTTCCTAGAATCACGCCCTTCACTTTCTATAAATATAAATGCAGAAGCCCTAATTCGTGGTCTCTGTCCTCTCACTAATGGGTCCACTAAGCATATGGTAGGTAATAATAGGCATATTACAGTGGTCACTCAAGATACAATATTAGATGGTTCCAGGACGGCCATTGTAAGTTGAATCCATTGTAGCTTGAGACCATAATTATGGGAAAAACTGATAATTGGTTCCAAAGCCCCAAAATGTCATCCTAAAATAAGATACAATCAAGGTTAAAGGAAATTTAGCAGATGACTACTACAGATAAGGTAAGTTCTTACATATAACAGTCAGAAAGAGCAGATGGAAACTGTAAATCACTTTCTGTGTAGAGGACAGGATCTTCTTCAGGGCCTGTACCAGAAAAATAAAATGAAGTCGCCCTCAGCTGATGGGTGTAGTTCATCCTCGCACAGACAGAGGGCTGTACAGGACATGTAATACCGCACTGTACTGTAGAGAGGCGCTACTAGACAGGCAATGCAGGTGGCCATATTGATTGGTTCAATCCACTAGTCAGTCACATGGACCACCGGTCAGTGGTGTCTGAGGCATTGCATGTTGGGACTGGTTTATAATATTATAAAGTTATAATGACCCAGGAAAGACCATTGTATGTTGAAAATACTGTATACTGGGACCATTGTAACTCGAAGAACCAGTGTATTCCCTTTCATTTCACCATCCTCAGGTGCCAACCAAAATCTAATAACGGGTACAAGATATGCCAATATTGGGCATAGATCATTCTGATGGTGGGGCCTGTACTGAAGAACTGTGTCTATATTGGTTTTCATCTTCTGGATATAAAAAGAATGGGGGAGATTTATCAAATTGGTGTACAGTAGAACTGGCTTAGTTGCCCATTGCAACCAATCAGATTCCACCTTTCATTTTCCAAAGGAGCTGTGAAAAATGAAAGGTGGAATCCTATTGGTTGCTATGGGCAACTAAGCCAGTTCTACTTTATGGTTCAATTTGTGTTTATTGAAACCAGAAACATAAAGAAAATACAGTAAATCATAAGAGGTTTGTGTTTCTCATTTACATTATTTTCCACATAGGTAAAGATCAATCAACATCAATCTAATAAAAGGAGATCAAAGTAAATAAAAGTAGCTAGTTCTATTTTACACCAGTTTTGATACATTTCCCCCATGTTCCCATTCACTGACAGCATACAGATATTTTAAAAATGGTGAGGAATTGAAATGCTGATTATATAAGATAGGTGCAGAACTTTTCATCATAGTATAATGCAGCTGTATTGACATAAGTGTGGACGATCACTTTAAATGATGCCCGTGACGCCCACTGGCTGCTGTGACATGACATAAGCAGTCCTTGCTGTCAGGGTACAGAGGCACTAAATGCAAAATTTCCATTGTCAGGGACACATACAGCAGGTGTTGGCATCCAACCGCCATTTTGTTGCTTTCATTGTCCGTGCAACAGGTGTTCCTAAATGTTAACACACCCAGGGGCTATCCAAAATTATACAGCACAGACACCCACCGGCCATTTCAGAGATAGGATATTACTCGGGTGACAGGTGGATGCCTTCTCTAATCAATAATTAAATGGATCCACAAAGCCCTACCGCCATAACAAATAATAAGAATGCAACGTGTGAATAATTCATCTGCAGCCCAACAAATCCACCGCGATAAGAGGAGATATTGTTATGTGCATGCGCCGTGCTGCCAGCGGCTGCGTAATAGGCTGTTTATCAATTCACTTCCATCAGGAAGGGGTATTTAATTCAATATTTTACATAGTTAATACGGTTGAAAAAAGACAAACGTCCATCAAGTTCAACCAAGGGATAGGTGGGGACGCGAATCCCAAAAGGAAGTGAGATATTCATAGAAAACCTTTTTTATTTTTTATTTTTTTGGGCCATTTTCAGCTCTTAAGTCTTTCCTTTGTCATTTCGGCAATGTGATAACGTTGAATGCAAAATAACGTCCTTCTGTAGCAGTCAACACAAATGATAAGACCTTCTATATACAGTAGATAGTTAACCCATTGTCAATTTACCACTGCTGTAAGGGGAATATGTTATCTGCCAGGTAATCCTCATTTTGATAGTAGGTGTAGTATTAGGATAACAGTATGATAGGTCTATTTTTCTCTTGATAGGCCTATATAAAGATGTCCACAGAAAAGCACTGCACAGGTGTAACGTGTGATGCTCTAACTGAGTCACTCATCCCCTTCCATCTCTGGCTGCCATGATTGATCTAACTGAGAAAGTTAGGCGAGGCTGTTTGCTGTGATAAAAGTACAAAGAAATAGAAAGTTGAAGGGCCAGGACAGGAAGAAGAATATTTGGAGTGACTTCAAATAATGATATCCATCAGTTTTTTATTAAATATAGCCGGTTACCATGTCATAGAAATTGATGGAAGTGTCCCTTTAAAGAGATTCTTCTAGACTATAATACTGTTTTGCCGATCAATATTTGAGCATTGGGTTGGCCTTCGATCAGCTAAATGAATGATTTCCCCAGGCATAGCATAGTAAATTCACCTACCGCACTGCCATTCACCGTAGGCCCTATAGTCGGCTGATCCGCAGGGGCGCCATTAGTCGGACACTGATATCCTAAGGGACGTCAATATTACATAGTGTTTCTACGTACACAATCCTGCTGAGGACACATGGTGTCCTATGGTTCTAAGTCCATATGGGCTCCCTGGATTCTACTGTATTGGGAAGGGAGAAAAAAATGGTATGTGCCCATATCCAGCCATGAGAGCGGTATTGAGTTCTGTACCACACAGGTATGGGCATGACAATTTTGCACCCTAATGCTGACTGTAAACTGAGCTGCCCCTTTTTGTTATACTGCTCCAGTGCCCCATTATGTAATTACAGGTGAAACTCGAAAAATTTGAATATCGTGCAAAGTTCATTTATTTCAGTAATGCAACTTAAAAGGTGAAACTAACATATGTGACAGACTCATTACATGGAAAGCGAGATATTTCAAGCCTTTATTTGGTATAGTTTGGATGATTATGGCTTACAGCTTATGAAATCCCAAAGTCACAATCTCAGGTACCCTTTGCTCAGGGGGTATGGATTAATTAGCTAGTGTGACACTTTGAGACTAGAATATTGAACCTTTTCACAAAATTCTAATTTCAAGTTGCATTACTGAAATAAATGAACTTTTGGACGATATTCTAATTTTTCGAGTTTCACCTGTAATTAAGGTCCACGTAAAAGTGATATGGCAGGTCCTTCTCTTCAGTACTGAGGAGGCCAAGTCTCATTACACCTTTAATCACCACTCTCACCTTATACATGTAGGACATTCACGGAAACAACCACTGAAAAATGCTATATAAATACACATAAAAAAACAACCAGCTCAATAGCGGAAAACAACAACGCCACAACAAAGTGTGAAACAGGCCTTAATCAAGGTGCTGTCATACAGTGTATGTCCACTTTTAACTACAATTTACCATGAACATGTGGCATTAATCAACAGTTCAGTAACTCTGTCAGTACATTACTCATCTTGTACTCCATATATATTATACTCCAGAGCTGCATTCATCATTCCGCTGTTTGCTATAGGAAACCTTCAGCAAGTTTGTTGACATCAGTTTGGCTTAGCTCAACAGATGGCTGGTGTAAATACCACACTAACAGAAATCTGAGTGAACAAGCAGGGACTGCTGCAGGATTTCAGCTCTGAAGTCGGTAGAATAGTGAATGAAGCTGAGGATTACAACACAGGCTGTAACTTTCTGTAGAAGATAGTTAATATAATATATTTGCAAAGCTTATTTGTTACATTATAATGCTCCAAGTATTATTTAAGGTATTGCGGAATCGCTGTTAATGGTAACTGGAAAAAAAAATCAAAATAAAATCTATATTTTTTTTTTTATAGCAACATATTATACAGTGCAGGCAGGGGCATATTGAGAGTGATCTGGGGCCCTGGGCATTAAAGGTTTTGGACCCCTTACCAACCACTATAGTCTTGATGCACTTAATTTGGGTTGTTAAAATGCATTTCAAGTGCATTTATCATTTTCAAGATTCTGGGCCCCATCAGGAGGGCCCGAACTGACCAAGGACCTGTTACATCATTCCTCCTCCTACAAGCCATGGGTCCTCAATACTGTTAATCTACCTGGTGTCAGATTTTGTATCATTTGCTTGAACTGATCCAAGAGCCTTGTAGATTTTTTTTTTTAAACAGACCCTTCCCAAATCTTAGGGGGTCAGAAAGCTTCAAGCCCAATTTGATTCACGATATTCATATCTAATAAACTCTACTCCACCAGCACACAGCTAGCTATGGGACTACATCTATGTGCTACACTATTGAGCAGAAGAGTAAAGAGGGCATATGAAGTCCAGTACTTACTCTTTCTTTGTCTGAGCGCTTTCACTTCTAAAATGCAGAGAGGGGCACAGTGGATGCACACAGGGAAAACCGTAGTGAACAGGATTGGCATGCAAGTCAGTAATGAGCACAGACGCATAAGAGGAAGGGAAGCATGATTGAGTCGATTTGAAAAGAAACAAATGAAAGGACAAAAGAAAAAGGGGGGGGGGGCGGTCGCAAGCAACAGCATTGGGAAACGAGAAGAAAAAGAGTGAAAAATACCAGTTAGAGAGTAAGAAGACTGAAGACTTAAGAGTGAAACATAGTTAAAGTAAATGCTTACCTTTAATAGGACCAAGAATATGTGCTGGATAATTCCTTAATATATCATTATAGCGGTCAGATCTCTCTGATACAGCTCCATAGTGTTACATGATAACATTCTGGCTGCCTGCAGTCTCCACTAGAGGGAGCAGTTTAATATATATTTTATTTTTTGCATTGTACTCAATAACACTGTATGGAGTAAGCTCCTGGGCTCCCTCTAGAGGTAACTGCAGGCAGTCAGAGTCTTATCTTTCAACATGTGAATAGGGTGCTCTGTATTAAAAAAAAGAAGGTATGATACACAGATATATAAGAAATGAATCAGCACAGAATTCTGGACCTAAGAGCTGGAGAGAAATTAGATTGTTCTAGTATTATAGAGTCATCCATTCTGCAGACTGGTGCAGTCATACATTTTACCGATACTGAGGGTGGCAATCTGGTCAACAAGGTTGAATTATTTGGGCTGGGACTTGGCCTTTGAGTTCAGCAAGGTGACCCTCTATACCAGCTGTTTCGAAACCACAACTCTCAGCATGTCCCAAAAACCGAAGGGCAGGAGCATGCTGCAAGTACTAGTTATTAGCCTGGACCTTTTGTGTTTTAGCATTAGGGTGCAGTACCATCCTACAGCCTGGAGATGTCACTATTGCAAGGGTTCTCCAATATTACACAAGATCTTTGGTACAAAGCAAACCCTTTAATTAAAATATGACTACACCCAAACTGTACAGCGTTGCTTTATATTTTAATCAAACACTTTATACTGCAGCAATGGCTACAATTTCATATCATCTTCCTTTCCTTGAAATTATGAGGAAGCTACAGCCCTGCCCCTATGACAGGCCTCATTTAATGTCAATAGCCAGTCTTAAACTGTAGCTATCATATGATTAAAAGAGTTACCGCCTTAAGATTGACACCCCTAAAATGCACAATTAGAGCCATGTACAATGTGTTGATTTTAATAGGCGTCCTGTAAAATGAGGGCTTAGACTGAGATTCCAACATCAACAAATAGCTCCTTGTAGGAGCAGTTCCCCAGGAAAAGATTGTCCAAAATAAAACTAAACATTTTTAACTTTTTCTTTAAAAGGGTCTAATGACTTTATATACAGTCATGTGAAAAAATTAGGACACCCTTTGAAAGCATGTGGTTTTTTGTAACATTTTTAATAAAAGGTTATTTCATCTCCGTTTCAACAATACAGAGAGATTAAAGTAATCCAAAGTCTTTTCAAGATCTTCTGTAAATGTCATTCTACAAAAATGCCTATTCTAACTGAGGAAAAAGATAGGACACCCTCACATGTATTCCCTCTTAAATTGGCTCAGATCTCACACAGGTATATCACACCAGGTGCACATAATTAGTAGATCGTTACTCTGCATGTTGAATGAGGCTTGCCCTATTTAAACCTCAGACATTTAGTTTGGTGTGCTCCTGACTGTTGAAGTGAGAGTGAGCACCATGGTGAGAGCAAAAGAGCTGTCAGAGGACTTCAGAAAAAAGATTGTAGCAGCCTATGAGTCTGGGAAGGGATTTAAAAAGATTTCAAAAGATTTTGAAATCAGCCATTCCACTGTCCGGAAGATAGTCTACAAGTGGAGGGCTTTCAAAACAACTGCCAACATGCCCAGGACTGGTCGCCCCAGCAAGTTCACCCCAAGAGCAGACCGCAAGATGCTAAAAGAGGTCTCCAAAAACCCTAAAGTGTCATCTCGAGAACTACAGCAGGCTCTGGCTACTGTTGATGTAGAAGTACATGCCTCTACAATCAGAAAGAGACTGTACAAGTTTAACTTGCATGGGAGGTGTGCAAGGAGGAAACCTTTGCTTTCCAAGAGAAACATCGAGGCCAGACTGACATTTGCCAGAGATAAAGTTGACAAAGACCAGGACTTCTGGAATAATGTTCTTTGGACAGAGGAGTCCAAAATTGAATTATTTGGACACAACAGCAGAGGACATGTTTGGCGTAAACCAAACACAGCATTCCAAGAAAAGAACCTCATACCAACTGTGAAGCATGGAGGTGGAAGTGTCATGGTTTGGGGCTGCTTTGCTGCATCAGGACCTGGTCAGCTCACCATCATAGAATCCACGATGAATTCTACTGTGTATCAGAAGGTGCTTGAAGAACATGTGAGACCATCAGTTAGAAAATTAAAGCTGAAGCGGAACTGGACCATGCAACATGACAATGACCCAAAACATACTAGTAAATCAACCAAAGATTGGCTGAAAAAGAAGAAATGGAGAGTCCTGGAATGGCCAAGTCAAAGTCCAGATTTGAATCCCATTGAGATGCTGTGGGGTGACTTGAAAAGGGCTGTACGTGCAAGAAACCCCTCAAACATCTCACAGCTGAAAAAGTTCTGCATTGAGGAGTGGGGTAAAATTTCCTCAGACCGATGTCGAAGACTGGTAGATGGCTACAAGAACCGTCTCACTGCAGTTATTTCAGCCAAAGGAGGTAACACTCGCTATTAGGGGCAAGGGTGTCCTATCTTTTTCCTCAGTTAGAATAGGCATTTTTGTAGAATGACATTTACAGAAGATCTTGAAAAGACTTTTCTTCAGTTTTCTTTGTTTAGTCGGATTACTTTAATCTCTCTGTATTGTTGAAACGGAGATGAAATAACCTTTTATTAAAAATGTTACAAAAAACCACATGCTTTCAAAGGGTGTCCTAATTTTTTCACATGACTGTAAATGATGTTTCAAGGGGTTGACCATTCAGGCCATTCCGTTCTATAAATGACCCCTGTGGTGGCGATCAGGTGCATCTAGCAGCTGAAACCCAAGTGAGCAGCTAGTACTGGCAGGGAATGCTGCAGGTGGCAGCACGCTATAACTACAGTGGCCACTGCAGGAGAAATGTGGTATTACATGCGCCCATTTAATTAAATGTAAGGACAAATGCACACAACCGGGCTGTGTTTTGCGGTCTGCAAACTGCAGATACGCAAAACACGGATGAGGCCGTGTGCGCTCCGCAATTTGCGGAACGGGTAGCCCATGATACAAATACCTATTCTTGTCCACAAAACAGACAAGAATAGGACATGTTTTATTTCTTTTTTGTGGGGCCACACGGAGTGCTGTTTGCATCTTTTGCGGCTTCATTGAAGTGAATGGGTTTGCATCCCAGCCACAAATCATGCGGCTCAAATGCAGACCGAAACAAAGGTTGTGGGCATGAACCCTAACACACGGTTGTGTTGAGCTCTCCAGAGTGAGAGCTGCTCCTTGATGCGGCTCTCTCCTCTTACGCTTAAAGTGGGCAGAGACCCCCTGCATGACACAGTAGGAAGGGAACATCCCCTTTAAATTTTCACAAGTTTCAAAATCTTTGTTTGCTGTTAGCGAATGTTAAAGCCTTTCTTACATCGGCTACAATTCCTACAGACTCAGTACCGCTAACAGCTCACAGCAATAGCACAAATCTGCAATCTTGTACTTCGCTGTACAGTACAATATCCCTCTGGCGTCCAGACTGTTCAGTACATTATTTAGACTGGATACTATTGTAACAAACCCTCAGCTGTGGAAAGTCTTAGGTCAGTAAGGGTTATCAGTCTTTGGGGTGTATACAAGAATGCCACCATCTTTATTCCTATTGACGTGGGCAGTGCAGTGTCCAGTGTACGGGTAAGCATTTTTTGACATATAGCAAATTTAATCAAACTGGCAAACCCCTTTAAGCTTTATTTTAAAAAAAAGCAGAGACCCCCTTTAACTGTTCATTTTTGTACACTTTGCTTGAAGATATCTCTTACATAGGACTGCATTCTAGAATTGCTGCTGACCTGGCACTGTGTGCACTAATGTACTCTAGATTCACTGTGTACTTAACGTGTTTGCTCCCCATCAGCCTCCTCCATTACTCCTAATACCGAGCGATTAGTAAAACCAAATAGATAAGGAACAAAATCAGAACAAGATAACCTAACATATAGGAATATGCAGTCCAACGTTTAAAAGTGTTGCTCCCATAATAATCTGAAGGGAATATCTGAGCGAGCTCATAGAAAGTACAATACTCAACAGGGGGCAACAATGGAAAAAGCGCTTCCCTAAAAGACCACCGCTCTGGTGATCAACTGATCGACACAGATCTGCCTCCAGGTTCTTCCCCCTATCTGCTGCTGCTTCAAGGGAAACCTTGTAGTACTTTGTAAGCCATTCAGATGAGTAAAGGACAGCTGGAGCTGCTCTTACTTAGTGACTCTCTGACCCGGGTTACAACGCTCATAGATGGGGGGCACGTTGTATGGGGACCCCTTTTATGACATTCAGATTCTTTCATAGAGCACTGTATGAAATTACAAAAAAAGGTCAATTTTTTTCCAAAAACAATACCAGACACCACCAGTGAGCTAGAGAGGTGCTCTTTCCAGAGACTAGAAATAAAGCAGGCTCTGAATGTGATATATAACAAAAAGCCACCTTCTTCCATTTATTTAAGGGGTTGTCTGGGTAAAAAAATGTCTGTAAAACAGGCCATACAAAATAATCATTACACACCCCAATCAGCGATCGCGTCAGGTAGCACCAAGAGGGGGGAAGCAGAAGCGCCATGAGCAATGAGTTATTTCATTGTGGATACACTCATCTCTGCATAATCAACTGCATCTCTGTACTCAGGACAGCAATACAGTTAAATGCTGCGATGGGGCATGGGTGTGATGTGGCCCACCGTAGTCCTAGTTCCTGTAGCCTATCAGAGGCCAGTGTCATCATTATCGTGCTGCCTGAGCCGGGGGCGTTTCAGTTTTTGCCTCAGGCAGCAGAAAGGCTAGGTTCACCCCTGACGTCATGGTTAACAATCCTGACTTTGACTCTGTAGGAAGCTGGGAGATGGACTAAGGTCTGCCAGTTGCTCAGTCTAGAGTTAGCTAAGGAAGTAAGTAGAGCTACATATGTTCACTCCTCAAAGGACTAGGCATAGGCTCCAGAAAGTATAAGACTTGTTCTATCAAGTGTACCATCTACAATCAGGCAGTAGCCCCAACTTCAGGGTGTGCCCCTAGGAAATAAAGGGTGTGTCCTCCTGTCACTGCCTAGCCCTAGGAAACATCTGTTTGAGTATTGCCACTGTGAATAACTGTTGCAGCCAGAGCCACTACTACTCCCATCCTCCGCTCCACTCCTCCAGGGCTTGCAGCACAAATGTCAATGACTGGAAGTAGCAGTGACTCACTGCAGCCAGCAATTGGCCATTTCCAGCCATTTCCTGTGTGTCGAGCTGGTACTACGAAGTGGAGAGCAGAAGGGACCGGAGCAGTGTTGGAATTGCAGTAGGGGATTGATGAGGTAAGTGATTATTACTATCTCGTTTACCACTTCTAGAACTGTCCGGAAATGTTAGAAAAAGCAACACGATAAATCCAAGACGCACAACGTCACAACTCAAACAGTTTTTCATATAGCTGAAACTAAGTGAAATTTTATTTTTATTTTTTCCAAAAAATTGTCTATTGGTCATCCTTCAATTTAATTCACTACAAGGGTAAAAGTCTACATGGTGAGAATGACTTGATCACCACGGACCCCCAAAGGGAAACATTGAGAGATAGTGCTTACAGGGATATAAATGCTTTTTTTATTTGTTAGCTCAAGAACATCCATTTAAAGGAGTTTTCCTGACAGCGCCACTCTTGTAAATGTGGCTGTACCTGGTACTGCAGCTTAGCTTAATTCAACTGATTCTGGCTAAGTTGCAGTAGTAGAGGTTCCTAGGTAGGGGTAAGACATTCTTTGATCACACATTCATGGCCCATTTTAAAAACATTTTAAATAGAAAGGCAGACTCCTTCCTGGAGGGCGCAGTACTAGTACGATAAAGTAGTACTCCTACATTCAGACCTTGTTTCCATTTTAGACCTTATTCACACAAACGTAATTTACATCTGTGTGTACAAGGGGCTACACACGGACAGTGCATGGACCATAGAGGTAAATGGTGCATGGACCATGCAGAGAGGTTTAGAGCATGCGCCATTCTGGTCTTTATCTCAGGCAATATGGACCTAGAAGACCACTGGTGACAACTGACTCCTGCAGTCTCCAGGTCTGTGTCCTAGATGGACATGTCACTCTGTATCATCATCTGTGTGTTGCAGCCGCAACATAGAAAATTTTCAATATAAGCGTCTGAACAAGGTCCAAGGGTTCACGTCACGTTTTATGCCTCTGTTTGACGTATACGTAAAAAAAAAAAAAAGATACAAAAGCGCAGTACACCATGTTTTTGTATCCTGCACAGTCCGGTAAAACAAAAGTATATGTTTTTTTGTTTTTTTTGGCATCAGTCTGAGGCATCCGTTTAACATATAAGTTCTTTGTATACGTTAACCAGATAGGGGAAAAAACGTGATGTGAACCCACCCTAACTAAATTATATATTATACTACTCTTTGCTAAACTTTTACCTTCTTATTTCTTGTGGAATTTATCTTTCTATTACAATACCATAAGAAACTCACAACCAACTTCAATCTCAGTTCTGACTATGTTAAACTGCTGACAGCACTGGGTAGTGATTGGGGAAAGCAGGAAAAACATACATGTGGAGCTTTTCATCAGTGGTGAGGAGGATACATATGAGGTTTTATGCTGCCAGATTATGCTCTCGCAAGTGCCCCAGAGAAGGGTTTTACTGTAAAGTGCATCCCTGCATTTTCTGCTTCACACACTCTCTTCCCTGTGAGTGACAACTGAAGCATCCAACCAGGAGACCACAGCAGCTGTCACTCAGAACAGAGAGGAGGGGCTGTGAAGCAGCTCAATGCACAGAGCACTTCACAGTGAAGCCCTTCCCAGCGGGCACTTGCCATAGCAGAACAAAGCTTCATATTCTCACTACTCGTGATGAGAAAAGCCCCACAAAATGAATGATTGTACTGCTTTTACCAACCCTACCTAGTGCTGTCAGCAGTTTGGCATGGTCAAAACTATTGACAAACTTTAACAAAGTACAGAATTTGAAGTCCATACAATCATGCATACTACAACAGAATTGAAATACATCACACAACATGAGTTAAACACTATCGAAATGTCTACTCTGTGAGATGAAACAGCTCGAAAACTAAATGTTGTAAAACTGGAAAATTACAACTGTAAAACTTACTTCCTGTAGAGTTGGAAGACCGTCGTTGCATGGACCTGGAGACAGAAGCCTCTGTTGGCAGGGGCGGAGGAGGCGGCGGGTAACAGAAGTTTTCTGGAAGAGGGGGGGGAATTGGAGGTGGTGGTATATTTCCCAAGGGCTTCTTATCAGAAGAGTTACCATTGTGCACACTTTCATTTGCGAGAAGAGAACCCTTTAACAAAAAGAGTGTCAAGTTAAGACATTTTTTGTTATGTCCAAATAAAAACTGAAAATATATTTTTGATTGGCCAAAAAGGTACATTGCAGATGTACAACTTGAAGCTTCTGGTGGGCTCCGATGCAAAATGTGGAAGAGTCCTCCACACCACCTAGCATATGTCATTTATAATACTGGTACCTTCTTATGTGACTGAAAGGGCCCTTGTAGGCACCTGAGCATGGGTGCAGCTGCTATTTTTGAAACTTCTTTTAGGGCTCTTTCACACCTGCGTTCTTTTCTTCCGGCATAGAGTTCCGTCGTCGGGGCTCTATGCCGGAAGAATCCTGATCAGTTTTATCCCAATGCATTCTGAATGGAGTGAAATCCGGTCAGGATGCATCAGGATGTCTTCAGTTCCGGAACGGAACGTTTTTTGGCCGGAAAAAATACCGCAGCATGCTGCGCTTTTTGCTCCGGCCAAAAATCCTGAAGACTTGCCGCAAGGCCGGATCCGGAATTAATGCCCATTGAAACGCTAAAGTCCTGGCAGCCATGGTAAAGTGTAGTGGGGAGCGGGGGAGCAGCATACTTACCGTCCGTGCGGCTCCCGGGGCGCTCCAGAGTGACGTCAGGGCGCCCCACGCGCATGGATGGATGACGTGATCGCATGGCACGTCATCCATGCGCATGGGGCGCTCTGACGTCATTCTGGAGCGCCCCGGGAGCCGCACGGACTGTAAGTATACCGCTTCCCCGCTCCCCGCTCCTACTATGGCAACCAGGACTTTAATAGCGTCCTGGCTGCCATAGTAACACTGAACGCATTTTGAAGACAGATCCGTCTTCAAATGCTTTCAGTACACTTGCGTTTTTCCGGATCCGGCGTGTAATTCCGGCAAGTGGAGCACACGCCGGATCCGGACAACGCAAGTGTGAAAGAGGCCTTAGCTATGCCGTTACTGTATTGCTCTGCCCTTAATACATATGTGAGGTCATTAACAGAATGAAGGGGGTAAGCAGATAACTTCATATGTATTCACTAGAGATGAACGAATCAAAGATGACAAAGTGGAATTTGATCTGAATTTCAGCAAAAATTTGATTCGCACTGAAGCTTCATGGTAACGAATCATATTTTTTCCTAAAATGGCTGCTGCACGTGTGAGGACATGGAGCAAGGAACTCTGGGAAGGCAGGATCACCCATAATGCCATGCATGCAGCCAATCAGCAGCCAGCCAGTCCTGTGATGTCACAGCCCTATAAATAACTGCAGCCATCTTAGATTCTGCCATTTTCCAGTGTACTTAGTGCAGGGAGAGATGTCAGCAGGCGCTAGGGACAGTGCTAGGAAAGACGTCATTGTGCTAAAAATAAACTATTTACAAGTGCAGGGAAAGATTATTCAAGGTGTAGGGGAAGAATAGGGAGGAATCATTCCACAGCATTTATGTAGAACAGTAGTTCTGGAGTGTGTTATCCAACACATTCCAGAACTGTAAGGGTTATCGTATTTTTCGCCCTATAAGACGCACCGGCCCATAAGACGCACCTAGGTTTTTGAGGAGGAAAATAAGAAAAAAAATATTTTGAACCAAAAGGTGTGCTTTTGGTGGGTTTTGAACTAATTGTGGTCTGTGGGTGGCACTGTTATGGGGGATCTGTGGATGGCACTGTTATGGGGGATCTGTGGGTGACGCACTGTTATGAGGGACCTGTGGGTGACACACTGTTATGGGGGATCTGTGGATGACACACTGTTATGGGGGGATCTGTGGATGACACACTGTTATGGGGGGATCTGTGGATGACACACTGTTATGGGGGGATCTGTGGATGACACACTGTTATGAGGGACCTGTGGGTGACACACTGTTATGGGGGATCTGTGGGTGACAGTTATGGGGGGGATCTGTGGATGACACATATATAGCATCTTATGCTATGTGTCATCCACAGATCCCCTCCATAAGTGTCCCTGTAGTAGTGAATGACCCGGCATCTGCTTTTATAATGACAGCGGGGCCCGTGCAGTGACTATTCTACTACACGGGCCCCGCTCACTGTATAATTGTACTAACAACTACAAGCGCTCGCCGAGATAAGGGAGGAGGCAGGAGGCAGGCCGGGAGGACAGGCGCTGGAAGCGTGAGTCATACATCATGCGCCCACGCCGCCTGCTTCATTCATAAAGCGGGCGGCGCAGGCGCGTGACGTATGACTCACACTGCCAGCGCCCGTCCTCCCAGCCTGCCTCCTCCCTCCTCTCGGCGAGCGCTTGTAGTAGTGATAATAAAAGGTGAAGGCTGGCGGCTGGCGGCTGGCGGCCGGCGGCGGCTACGCGGGCCACATGACGAGGTCTGGCGGGCCGGATTCGGCCCGCGGGCCTTGTGTTTGACACCCGTGCCCTAGGAACAATCCTATTACACCTTGCTGCACTGACTGCGGATCCAAATTGCCATTATACAGCTCTGTAATTTCAGCAAACCGTTCTTGTTAGAGTTCAAGTGCTGTTTGAAACAGCCATAAATAGGGTTTATTACAAGGAAATATTTCTACGTCTTATTTGCCCTTGTGCGGTGCAGTTATATGTTCTAAAGCATTTTTGGGCTTGTATTAGTGGGAAAAAAGGGCTTATTAGCCGTTGTGTGATGAAGTGAGAAAATTACAGCCCTTTTTGTCGTGTATTAGTGGCAAAAGTAAAATATATTTGCCGTTCAGCGGTGCAGTTACAGTTGCAAGAAAAAGTATGTGAACCCTTTGGAATGATATGGATTTCTGCACAAATTGGTCATAAATTGTGATCTGATCTTCATCTAAGTCACAACAATAGACAATCACAGTCTGCTTAAACTAATAACACACAAAGAATTTAATGTTACCATGTTTTTAATGAACACACCATGTAAACATTCACAGTGCAGGTGGAAAAAGTATGTGAACCCCTAGACCAGGGGTGTCAAACTCAAATTCATTGGGGGCCGCATCAGCAGTTTGGTCACCCTCAAAGGGCCGGTTGTATCTGTAGGACTATGTGTCCACTCTTTATTATCATAAATTATTGTCACTGCATTCAATTATTACTGTTTTTTGTAATAATGTAAGTAATAACTAGCTCTGAAAGCTTGACCTGCAAGCGCTGACTGGGGTCACATAGCATTATACTGATTTATGATGCTATGTAACCCTTACAGTTCTGGAATGTGTTGGATAACACTGACATAATGCTGTCAGTGTTATCCAACACATTCCAGAACTGTAAGGGTTATCGTATTTTTCGCCCTATAAGACGCACCGGCCCATAAGACGCACCTAGGTTTTTGAGGAGGAAAATAAGAAAAAAAATATTTTGAACCAAAAGGTGTGCTTTTGGTGAGTTTTGAACTAATTGTGGTCTGTGGGTGGCACTGTTATGGGGGATCTGTGGATGGCACTGTTATGGGGGATCTGTGGGTGACGCACTGTTATGAGGGACCTGTGGGTGACACACTGTTATGGGGGATCTGTGGATGACACACTGTTATGGGGGGATCTGTGGATGACACACTGTTATGGGGGGATCTGTGGATGACACACTGTTATGGGGGGATCTGTGGATGACACACTGTTATGAGGGACCTGTGGGTGACACACTGTTATGGGGGATCTGTGGGTGACGCACTGTTATGGGGGATCTGTGGGTGACGCACTGTTATGGAGGATCTGTGGGTGACGCACATGAGGGATCTGTGGGTGACACTTATGGGGGATCTGTGGGTGACACTTATGGGGGATCTGTGGGTGACACTTATGGGGGATCTGTGGGTGACACTTATGGGGGATCTGTGGGTGACACTTATGGGGGATCTGTGGGTGACACTTATGGGGGATCTGTGGGTGACACTTATGGGGGATCTGTGGGTGGCTCTTATGGGGGATCTGTGTATGACAGTTATGGGGGGGATCTGTGGATGACACATATATAGCATCTTATGCTATGTGTCATCCACAGATCCCCTCCATAAGTGTCCCTGTAGTAGTGAATGACCCGGCATCTGCTTTTATAATGACAGCGGGGCCCGTGCAGTGACTATTCTACTACACGGGCCCCGCTCACTGTATAATTGTACTTACAACTACAAGCGCTCGCCGAGATAAGGGAGGAGGCAGGAGGCAGGCCGGGAGGACAGGCGCTGGAAGCGTGAGTCATACATCATGCGCCCACGCCGCCTGCTTCATTCATAAAGTGGGCGGCGCAGGCGCGTGACGTATGACTCACACTGCCAGCGCCCGTCCTCCCAGCCTGCCTCCTCCCTCCTCTCGGCGAGCGCTTGTAGTAGTGATAATAAAAGGTGAAGGCCGGCGGCGGCTATGCGGGCCACATGACGAGGTCTGGCGGGCCGGATTCGGCCCGCGGGCCTTGTGTTTGACACCCGTGCCCTAGACTAATGACATCTCCAAGAGCTAATTGGAGTGAGGTGTCAGCCAACTGGAGTCTAATCAATGAGATGACATTGAAGGTGTTGGTTACAGCTGCTCTGCCTTATAAAAAACACACACCAGTTCTGGGTTTGCTTTTCACAAGAAGCATTGCCTGATGTGAATGATGCCTCACACAAAAGAGCTCTCAGAAGACCTACGATTAAGAATTGTTGACTTGCATAAAGTTGGAAAGGGTTATAAAAGTATCTCCAAAAGCCTTGCTGTTCATCAGTCCACGGTAAGACAAATTGTCTATAAATGGAGAAAGTCCAGCACTGCTGCTACTCTCCCTAGGAGTGGCCGTCATGTAAAGATGACTGCAAAATTGTGGAGAAAAAGAGGCACAGCACACCAACATCAAAACCTCATCCCAACTGTGAAGTATGGTGGTGGGGGCATCATAGTTTTCGGGCTGCTTTGCTGCGTCAGAGCCTGGACGGATTGCTATCATCAAAGGAAAAATGAATTCCGAAGTTTATCAAGACATTTTGCAGAAGAACTTAAGGCCATCTGTCCACCAGCTGAAGCTCAACAGAAGATGAGTGTTGCAACAGGACAACGACCGAAAGCATAGAAGTAAATCAACAGCAGAATGTCTAAAACAGAAGAAAATACGCCTTCTGGAGTGGCCCAGTCAGAGTCCTGACCTCAACCCGATTGAGATGCTGTGGCATGACCTCAAGAAAGCGATTCACTGCAGACATCCCAAGAATATTGCTGAACTGAATCAGTTCTGTAAAGAGGAATGGTCAAGAATTACTCCTGACCGTTGTGCACGTCTGATCTGCAACTACAGGAAACGTTTGGTTGAAGTTATTGCTGCCAAAGGAGGTTCAACCAGTTATTAAATCAGAGGGTTCACATACTTTTTCCACCTGCACTGTGAATGTTTACATGGTGTGTTCAATAAACACATGGTAACATTTAATTCTTTGTGTGTTATTAGTTTAAGCAGACTGTGATTGTCTATTGTTGTGACTTAGATGAAGATCAGATCACATTTTATGACCAATTTATGCAGAAATCCATATCATTCCAAAGGGTTCACATACTTTTTCTTGCAACTGTATATGTTCTAAAGCCCTTTTTGTCGTGTATTAGTTGAAAAAGAAAAAATATATTTGCTGGTCAGCGGTGCAGATATATGTTCTAAAGCCTTTTGTGGTGTGTATTAGTGGCACAAAAATGTATTTGCCCTTGTGTGGTGAAGTGAGAAAATTACAGCCCTTTTTGGCGTGTATTAGTGTTTAAAAAAAAAAAGGGCTTATTAGCTGTTGTGTGGTGAAGTGAGAAAATTAAAGAGTTTTTTTGGGTGTTTTAATTTCCTTTTTATTTATTTATTTGATCTAACAGTATGTCAGACAGAGAAGTGCCAGGCAATGCACAGGGGAGTGGCAGAGGCCTAAATGTTTCTGGCGCAGGCAGAGGTCGCAGCAGAGTAAGTGGGCGTGGCAGCAGGGGTTGCAGCGAGAGGCCTGAGCTCCCGGTGTCATCTAGTTGTTGTGTCTTGACAAGCAACCCAGCGGTTCTTGAATGATTGACTTGGTCATCCACTTCGTCCCACGTGACATCAGACACCCCTAGCCAAAAGTGGGTGGGTTCCTCTGACACGACGCTTAGTTGGCATGGCCCGGGAGCAGGCCCTGTGCCCTCACCTGTCCTTAATCTGCCTCTGTCCTTCTCTGTTCCCTCAGCCAGAGAACTATTGTATGCTGTGGGCTCAGCTCCACTATACAGTGAGGGCGAGCTACTAGAAGACAGTCAGCAACTACTGGCAAGCCAAGATGTGGAGGAGACATCTGCTGCTTCCTCCACTAGGCGGGCAAGTAGTGATGAGGAGAGTGGCGTGGGAGCTGGTGTAGCGAGCGGTCAGTCTCCTGACTCAGAGACGGTTGAGGAGGACATCAATGACGTGCAGACAGTACTCGATGATAATGATGTAGCTGATCGCACTTGGGAGCTGGGTGACGAAGGGGCTTCATCATCATCGGGAGAAGAGGGTAGCAGCTTGCCTGTGAGGCAGCAGTGGAGCCAGCAAGTTGCTAGCGTGGCCGGGAGTCAGCAGGGTGACAGCAGTGGGAGGACGAGGCGCCCGACCACCCAGGCAGCCTGCCTGCCCGGGAAGTAGCGGTGAAGGGGCTCAAGAAGGCAGCGGCGGTAGCAGTCAGTCAGTGCCTAGTGTTGGGGGTAAAATCACCTACTCAGTGGTGTGGCAGTTTTTTTTCAAGCCGCCGAAGGAGGTGTATGTGGCTGTATGTAGAATCTGTGGGCAGAGGGTGAAGCGTGGCCAGGGTGCTGATGTTGGCACTACGACCCTGTGTGAACATATGCAGCATTGCCATAAAGTGGCCTGGGAGAACTGTGGCTCCGATGTGGTGGTCCATCCTGCCGCAGCAACCGCTGCATCACCCACTGGCACGCACCCGGTTTCTGGCAGTCAAGGCTCCACCAACTCAGCAGAAGGAAGCTGTCTGTCCTTCCCATCATCTGCCGGTCCTGATGCTCCTGATCCTTCTCCTCCTACTCCTCATCACGCATTCCATCTGCAATCGATCACTGAAGCGATTGCCAAGAGACAACAGTATGCGTGCACTCATCCAATGGCGCAGAAGCTGAACGTGCTCCTGTCCAAGTTGCTGGTGCTGCAGTCCCTCCCTTTCCAAGTGGTGGACTCTGCACCTTTCGGAGAACTCATGGCCTGTGCTGAGCCGAGGTGGAGAGTCCCAAGCCGGCATTTCTTTGCCAAAAAGGCAGTACCAGCCCTGCACACACATGTAGAACAGAAGGTGGGCCAGTCCTTGAGCCTGTTGGTGTCTGCCAAAGTGCACGGCAGCGCAGACGTGTGGAGCTGTAACTACGGTCAGGGACAATACATGTCCTTTACGGCCCACTGGGTGAATGTGGTTCCTGCACAGCCACACCAGCAATTTGGCCAGGTGACGCTGCTTCCGCCTCCACGTTCTCACGCCGTTGGTCCTGCGACAATGTCCGCCTCTGCCTCCTCATCCTCCACCGTGTCCTCAGCTTCCACTGCCGGGAAAATTCACAGTGCCCCTCCAGCATACCACATGTGCAGGGCACGGCAGTGTCACGCTGTTCTGCACCTCATTTGCCTGGGCGAACGGAGTCACAAAGGGGAGGAACTGCTTTGTGTCCTTCATCAAGAAATCAAATCCTGGCTTTCTCCTCGACAACTTAAAGTTGAAAACATGGTGACCGACAACGGAAAGAACATGGTGTCATCGCTGCATCAAGGAGGGCTGATCCATGCGCCCTGCATGGCACACGTGTTCAGTCTGGTTGTCAAGCGGTTCCTGAAGTCTTTCACCCATCTGCAAGACATCCTAAAAATGCCTAGGAAACTTTGAATGCACTTCAGTCACTCGTACACAGCAAAGCACACCCTCCTTGAGCTTCAGTGACAGAACGGCATCCCCCAATATAGGTTGATATGCAAAGTTTCCACCCGTTGGAATTCCACCCTCTATATGTTGGACCGACTGTATGAACAGAGAAAGGCCATAAACTATTTCTTGATGATCCAAGCGGACAGGAGTACTCCCCTGTGTAACTTCGATGTCAGCCCGTGGCAGCTCATGTGTGACACCTGCCATTTGCTCAGACCCTTTGAGGAGGCCACATTATTTGTCAGTCGCCAGGACTACGGGATGAACAATGTCATTCCACAGCTTCATGTCCTGGAACAGATGCTGGTAAATCTGTCTGGTCAGGGGACTGGACACGTGGCGCCTAGATCTCACGGCCACATGAGTCCTGTGGGGGCTGAACTGGAGGAGGAGGAGGACATTGGAGCACAAACAATGTGTAGCGAAATGGGTGGTTTTGCTACACAGGTGACAAGAGAGGAGGAGCAGGAGCAGCCAGAGGAGCTACAGTGTGATGAGAAAGAGGAGGCAGAGGACCCAGACACACCGTGGCAGTGGAGATGGAGGCAGGGAGTCCCTCCGAGTCACTTGCACAAATGGCCCGATGTATGCTCACTTGCTTGCGTAGTGACAGCCAAATTGTCACCATTCGGCAGAGGGATGACTTCTGGCTCTCCACCTTGTTGGACCCTCGCTACCGGTCCAAAATGGACACATCTGATGCCAAGTGCTCCTTCTTACACCCACTATCATCAGTGAGTACTGTTATTGCCACCCACCTCCACACTCTGTCACTGGGTCACTTTGTGGTCTCCTGATGCTGCTGCTACCTCCACAATATGTCACCTTGCCACTCTGTGATCTCCTGATGCTGCTGCTACCTCCACAATATGTCACCTTGCAACTCTGTGGCCTCCTCATGCTGCTGCTTCTACCTCCACACTGTCACCTTGCCACTCTGTGGTCTCCTGATGCTGCTGTTACCTCCACAATATGTGACCTTGCCATTCTGTGGCCTTCTGATGCTGCCGCCATGTCCACACTATGTCACCTTGCCACTCTGTGGTCTCCTCATGCTGCTGCCACCTCCAGACTCTGTCATTGGGCCACTCTGTGGTCTCCTCATGCTGCTTCCACCTCACCACTATGTCATAGGGCCACTCTGTGGACTTCTCATACTGTTCCCACCCTCCCCACTTCATGACTGAGCCACTATTTAGCCTTTTTGGCTTGGCTGACATCATCACTTATATGACCCTTCTTCTGATATGTCAGAAGGAAGGAAAAATAAGACGCCTGTATGGTCCCATCAGAATTGGCTTATGATTTGGTAGCCAAAAGCAGGAGTGGGTACAAAACACAGAAGACATGCAAATAATCAGTTCACGTGTCATCTCTGTTCTGGATCCACTCCTGTTTTTTTGGGCATTAGCGATACTGATGGATTACTGACCAAATAATGACTGAGTGAAGCCGGATGCTCAACAGACAGGATCCGTTTTTTGGGGGTTATTGTTCTGACAGATCAGAGGAAGGGATAAATAATCAGTGACGTCAACACAAACTTACTGCTGACACCCTCTCCACTCTGTCGGGGGCTCTACTTGTATAAGCGTTTTATAGAACAGGTTCTGTAGACATCTATGTGGAATCAGCTGACAACGGTGTAAAAGGAGTGCGCTTATTCTTGGCGCTAACATCGACCTGTAAGGCTGAGTTCATACTTAAGTTATTTGGTCAGTTTTGGCCCAGTGACTGCCCAAATAAGTGAAGTGTGCAGTGATTCTAAGAGCGACGCCTGTCATCTGCATGTCATATGGACTCACAGTATTATTTCACTACCACAGCAGACTCCCTATGGTGTTACTGCAAGGCACAGTGTTCTACACCACTATAAAGGCTCTCTGCAGCCAGGGAATAGCGGATTTTAATGAAATTTGCGACAAATATATTCGGATCGAACCAAATTTTAAAAAATAATAAATTGGCGAACTGGCGAATCAAAATTTTTTAATCCACTCATCTCTAGTATTCACCCAAACACTTACATTGCTTTCCATTAATCAAGAACATTTAATGGTGCTAATCAAAAAATACTTATTCAGACATCCTTTCAATGGATATCTACAACATACCTCCTCACTATGTGCCATCTTTTTCTGCTCTGGTGGTGCTTCTGAAGTGTTCTGCCCTAGGTACTTATAGTAATCCCCTGTGCTGGGCTTTTTATTGAAGTTTCTTGACTTTCTACAGGAGTCGGCCCTTCGAAGCCCTTCTGGACTGCCTTCACGTGACGTCAACTATGAAAACAAAAGACACAGTTAACAAGCTTGTACGGCTGGAAATACTTAAGACAAAGTAATATGTTCAGCAGTATAATTCATGCCACATAGTAAACCTACTAGGAATGCAAAAGCACTATAGGTGTGTGTCTGTTATTAAAATTCCACCTAGAGTAAATAACCACGATTGATCATTGATCGTCACAGGATTTTCACATCTTATCCAGCTCGCATGAAACATCAAGGGTCTACCTTTGACACATTGTTTTGGTAGAAGCTTTCCTTAGGCTACTTTCATACTTGCGGTAGTGTGATCCGGCGGGCAGTTCCGTCGTCCGAACTGCCCGCCGGATCCGCCGATTTTGATGTGACTGAAAGCATTTGTGAGACGGATCCGGATGCGGATCCATCTCACAAATGCATTGCAAGAACAGATCAGTCTCTCCGCTTGTCATGCGGACAGACAGATCCATCTTGTATCTTTTTTCACATTTTTACCGGTCTGCGCATGCGCAGGCCGGATCCGGCATTCCGGTATTTTGAATGCCGGATCTGGCACTAATACATTTCTATAGGAAAAAATGCCGGATCCGGCATTCAGGCAAGTCTTTAGTTTTTTTCGCTGGAGATAAAACCGTAGCATGCTACTGTTTTATCTTTTGCCTGATCAGTCAAAACGACTGAACTGAAGACATCCTGATGCATCCTGAACGGGTTACTCTCCATTCAGAATGCATGGGGATATGCCTGATCAGCTCTTTGCCCCTGTGACGGAACTCTATGCCGGAAAAGAAAAACGCTAGTGTGAAAGTACCTGCTGTAATCTGTGTGGAAATCTGGAAGCAAATATTTAATTTCTCTGCAGTGCCCCCACAGGAGCAATAAAGCATTACACAGTTTCCAATGGGCTGTCACTATAATGCGGGGTCCATTATTTTCTGGGTCATCCAGGGACAAAGATGCTCTCTGCTTTGGCTAATTGATAAGGATGCTATAGAGGAACCCAGAATGCTCCAGAAATGTACTGTATATTAGACTGGGTTTTCAAACCAGACAAATTACTTTAATGGGAAGATATTAAGTTGCTTGTATGCTTTTGGGAAACCAGCAACCACCAAGGTAAACCAGTATCCATTCAGTTAATTCATGGAACCACATGGAGAGCACAAAAACTCAGAATAGACTGGACCCTGGAAGCAATTACCAACACCTATCAACATAATCATCATCATACAGAATTACTTTCAACTCTGGATCTAATAATAATAATAATTATAAAAATGCATTAACAAAAAAATTTTATAGACCCATTTTGGACCAAAAACTTAAATCTCTTTCATTTTGCCATTAGTCTATTTAAAGAGGTTTTCTGGGATTTAAATAATGATGACCTATGTTCAGTACAGGTAATCAATGTTTGACTACTGGGGGTCCAACTCTCCCCCACCAATCAGCTGTTTAAAGACACCATGGCACTCAAGTGAGAGCCGTCGCCTCTTCCTAGGCCAGTGATGTCATGTCATGTAACATGTCCTATATGCAGCTCAAACCAACTCAACTGAACAGCAACTATACAATGTATGATACTGTGCTTGTATAGTGTAAAGAGGCTGCAGCCTTCGCACCAGTGCCCCTTCAAACAGGGGATTGACCTGCAGAACTGCTACAAAGTAGATGGAATGCAGGTAGGTGGACCAAAATAAACAATAAAGAGGCCACACTTAGCAAGAGTTCTGCAGCCCCTTGGTGGGGGGTGCTGAAAGTCTATCCTGACTCCTGAGGACAGGCCATCAATATCTTGAACCCAGAAAATCCCATTAACATGAGGCAGATAGTTCTAAGCCTCTACAATATTGGTTTTCTCTAGCAGTTACACTGATCAGAGAGCTCCCTGGTGCAATCAATAATTCCTGATAAGATTGCCTCTAACACAGGAGTTGATGAGATCCAGTCACGCATGTCATCTTCTACTGAAAATAATTTCTTCATAGTTCTGATGAGACCATATATCAGACTGAGGAGCAAAAGTTACGTACAGAATCAAAGGACAACTTCTGAATATTGGATATGAGAAGAGGGTTCTTGAGTTCAAGAACAATGCTGCGCCACACTTGGCATGAAAAATACCTGAACTCCTGATTAAAAAGGTTAACATAAATGTAAACAGGGATCATTAGGAATCGGGGCTTAATTTTTTATTAGATTTATTAGACTTAATATCACCACGTCATGCTGCCTGAGCCAGGAAAGCAACTGTGCAGGGCCTCAGTTGCAGCACTTATCAGGGAATAGTGGTGAGTGCAGTTTTTATTATTTTGGGGGCATCTCTGGCTGACATATGAAGTAATTATAGTTATGACACTATTTGTGAAGTGAAATATTTTGGGCCATACCGTAAGTAATGGAGCAGCTAGAGACACAGAATGAGGAGTTACAGTAGAAAAGAATGTTTGTAGGTTGGGGAAAAGGGAGAGTGGATGCTGGAAAAGTGAAGAGCAAAGATGTCACTGTTGCAGACTCTGTAGACACAAGTTGTGGCTGGAAAAAGTTGTCATGGTGGTCTGGGCCAGATGGAAAAGACAAGAAATGTGAACAACTACAACCAGAGAACACACATGTTAACTGTAAGTCATTGTATCTTTACTGCATTATAATGACTTGTATGGCCTGCAGAGCACCTGTACAGAACTGGTATTCACCACTCTGGAGTGAATGCATGAGGGTAATAGTGGTCATTGTGCAGCATCCCGCTACTAATTTAGCAGTACTGTGAAAAACGGTGAAAAATTAGTTTGTATGTGGTATGTGCACTTACTGTACTTACGGCAGGTAGAAAATTAAAGATTACTGTAGAGAGTGGATATCTGTGCACTGTAGTGTTTCCTGACATAGCAGAACACAGCCCTAAGAAAACTAGCTCACAAGAAAGAGAGAAAAGAATGTATATATTTGAAAAGCATACCAGTGTGAGGAATAGGTGCAAGTAGAAGCCCTGTGGAGATAAATTGCTTAACTAGATGCTTATAGACTCCATAGCAGACATTTTCCAGCCATGTACAAACCTAAAAAGCAGTATATGGATATGCCCACCATACTACATCTTGTAGTGGAAACCTGTAGTAACATGAATTGTGAGTATGGCAACCTGTAAAAAAAGGTGAAGAACGTAGTCTGATGTTAGGGTCTGCCCCATGGTTGCATACAGTAGTAAGAATATGGGTTGCTTATGCAAAAGTCAGCTAGAGAAGTGCAGTGTGTAGAAAATTGCTTTAAAGAGAAATCTTGGCCTATTAATTGTTACTGCAGTCATGCAACCTGTAAGAACTGTGGAGATTGCACTTGTATAAGAACTGCCATCTTTGTTATTGTCGCTCCTATCCTCTCCTCTGTTCTCCCATCCTGGCTCACTGCAATTGTATAATAGTCTGTTCAGTAACAGTATAGGAATATCAATCAGTCACTATTTAATAGTATTGGTACTAGTCAAAGTTCTGCGTTACCAGGCCTTATATGCAGTTTGCCTCTCCCTGTGCTGAACCCCTAGCTACACCTTTGAATCCTATCCATGCTTACTTATGGTCGAACGTCTGAGATCTGTAAATGCATCCACAGTGCAATAAATTCTCATGGTGAATCTAGTAGTGTTCTTCTTTAAAAAAAATATATATATTTATTCAACCCTACAGGTTTCCCCTGTTTCATGGTTCTGTAGCAGTGACTTTACACCCCTGTAGCCAATACTCAGAATTGCACAGTAATCTGAGCCTCAATTCTGCCATGACGAAGATCCCAGGAAGAAACGCATTCACGTTTCTTCCAGTAACTGTTCTGTGAGCTTAGGAGCTCTGCAGCTGGGCTGCTGTTGCACTGACTTTTCTAATTCACAATAACTTATAATTCACCAAGAAAGGTCTAGTACAGCTGAAATGTGGTGAACGGACTTGTCAGAGAGTCTTCATCCTATGATAATGCCAAGAGATGTTGGCATGAGACAACAGATCATTTTTCTCTCTTGTACCCAAGGCAAGGTGGCTTTTGGAATCCCCCTCTCCAACACATCACTAGGAGTCCATACCTGTCCAGCAGGAGATGTAACTTCTAGCTCCTGGAGCCCCAATGGAAAATCTGTAACAGGGCACCAGTGCCCAGGTGCTACTGCTGCCTCTGGATCCCATATAACTATGCCCCTGTCTCCAACTACAAACCTTCAATGCCACAATGAAAGCCACAACCTCTTCAAGATGATCCACTTTACTGTTACTGTCTATGAAGCCTATTCACAGTGGGTTGGCTGACAAGTCTGAACCGAGTCCAGATGCTTATGACTATGCAGTGTACAATCAATTATTGGTAATTTTGAGATGGAAATGTACTTTAGAGACCAAGGTCCATGCCATATCTCTATGTCTATGGACAATGTACGGTAGATCTTTGTAGCTTTCTACTGAGCTGAGGAATAACTCTAGCAGGTTAAGTGCTGAGACAGTTAACAACTTAGGAAGGTGTGTGAACTACACAATAATTAGGTTCTTCTAAGTAAATACCAAGCTGAACGCGTTTGTTGAGTTAAGTAAATTAGACTTTCTGGTAAGCATGTAAAATCCACTTTTTGCATATTTTGCTGGCTTATCGGCAAAGCTAAATCAAGAAGAACAGGATACGGCTTTTTACTGATTACTGATTATTGTACAAAGAGGTTTATCATCAAGTTCGTGTACGTGTTAGATTTGTGCCTAACACTGGGTAATTAGCCAGTAATACGTTAGTAGGGCGTAGGAAAATGCCGAAAATAATATACATACTGAAAAGAGCCAATGAAATCAGGCAGCGTGGATGTTATCTGTGGGATTTGTACCTAAAGCCTATACACTAACCTAAAAAGACAGGATTTGGATTAAGCTCCACCCATCACCTACACACAGATGAGCCTGCCATTTTGAGCCCATATCAGAAGATGGTATTGGTTGTAGTGAATGTGTTGATTTCATCTGCCATGAAACTTCCATCACACCCTTTTAAAATCCATATTAGGTCTCCATCTTAATGGCTCTATTTTTTATTTATGCCTGTTACTCGGAAAGCTTGATAGCAACCAATATAGCCACCATTACAGGTTTTCTTAAAGGGCGTTAAGGGCCTGGTCTGCAGTAGCTCCTGTACCAGAAGTTGCTGCTCCTTTCATGGTGTAGTGGACAGATCGGGTAACTGCAGTACTGCACCCACTGAAGTGAATGTGAACCCATTGAACTGACTTTCATCGAACCCCCGCTGATCAGATAGTGATGACCTATCCTGAGGATAAGTCATCACTGGTAAAATCCTGGACAACCCCTTTAATACAGTAGATGCAAATCGGTTTTCCAAATCAGCTTAGTAAAGCAGCAATGGGAACATGGATGCTTCATACAAGGATGTGTTTATGATGGTAAATTTGCCCTTAAGGAGTCTGGGGAACCTTGATATGTCAGTCATTACAATCAGAGGACTTGTAATGGCTATATATATTGGCTGTCATCCAGTTCCCAAAAAGCAAAGAGGTTAACTTAAATGAGTTGTTGGAGATTAGAAAAACATGGCTACTTTCTTAGAGAAACAGCGCCACTCTTGTCCATGGGTTGTATATGATATTGTAGCTCTGGCCCATTGAAATGTGCAAAGATTCTTTCAAACTACTCAAAAAGATGGGAATTCATAAACTAAAAAACCAATGCAAACCAATGCAAACCACACTTTTATAAATTATGATAATGTACAGCAAAGCCAGTAGGACTGGGCACTCAATCGTCTGGCAAACTTTGGCAGCACTGGTGCAGAGGTCAAATCTCTCTCCTATTCCCCCTAAAGCACAAACATTTGTAATGCACTTTTTTCATATAGTGAACTTAAAAGACAGGGAGGGTTATGTAGGATGGGAAGAAACCAGAGTACTCGCATGGAGGAAACTCACACAAAAACAGGGAGACTATGCAAACTTCATGTAGATGTTGTCCTTGCAGAGGTTTGAACAGAGGACCCCAGGGCTACAAGGTATCAGCGCTAAGCACTGAGTTACCATGCTGCCATAATCAGGTGATTATGTAAAGATCGTTCAGGCCAAAATCTTTTTGAGGACATATGCTGTATAACGGTCTATGGGCAGCTTTCTGCTACATTCATGAATAGTGGGTCTATCCTGAATAGTGCTGACAACCCTGTTGTATTGTCATGGTGATCTTATAGAAGTACTTGAGACCATTTCCTAGAGATGCACTCATTCATCACCCAATCATCACTAGGCCATCTAATCAGGTCCGATCCATTGAGCCATAATATGTCCAATTCATAATGCTAATCAGTAAAGATTATGTCATATATCTATAGAATAGTAGCTAGCATGTAAATGTATAAACTACATGTATGTTAACCTTTATCTGAGCACTGTTATCTGGAAACATCAAAAAGTTAAAAAGTAATCCCCTACTGTATTTCCTGATGTTGGTAAATTAGGCTTCGTTCAGGCTGAAGATGTGGCATATATTAAACACTGTAGAAGTTTATAAAGGCATAAAAAATAAAAGCTGGAAAAAGGGGCAAAAATGTGTCTAGTAACATAGTGTATGAGTATAAGACTCCAATTTACAGGGAGCCCTTTATACAGACATTTGTATGACCTAAGATCTTTTATTGAACAATTAATACCCACAAAGATTCTAAATAAAAATAATAATAATAATCTTTTTTGCTGCACAGTAATCCCATAAAATATCCACATTTTCAAAAATAAGAGCTTAGTTTTATTCAATGTATATCTAACTACATGACAGGTCACAATAAAAAGATTAGAAATTAAAATACCATTTAGAATGAAAACATAATTTGGTTCACTAGAGAGGAACTCTGCAAACACCTGAAAACGTACTTTGAACTGAATGAGGGATCGGTAGGGGATGTCCGTCCTTTGTGGGAAGCTCATAAAGCGGTCATGAGGGGACATTGTATTGCAATAAGCTCAAAATTAAAGAAGGACTTGACTGCTTTGGTCAAGACCCTTACGTCTCGCTTGCGAACACTAGAAGACAAGATGGCCTCTCACCCCTTACGCTGCATACTGAGATGAATTGTTGATACTAGGGCCCAATTGAAGAGTCTAGCTTTAGGTCGTGTCAACAAGTTACTACTTTACACACGACAATGTTACTATGTTTGGGGGAACAAACCCCCTACTTTACTGGCCAGAAAACTCAGGAACCGCAATCTCCAAACGGATCCGAGTGCTATTAGGGGGAATGACGGAACAATCCACTATGAACCCAGAGTGATAGCGGAAAGGTTCTCGACCTACTACTCTTTCCTGTACAATCTACCCTCCGACCTCCCCTCAAATGAGAGACTTAGAGATAGTACACTCCAGTCTTATTTGGCCTCCTGTCACCTCCCTACTCTATCGACTTCAGATCTTGCCGCCCTTAATAGTCCGATAACACCGGAAGAGATAGGGGAAGTGGTGGACCATCTACCTGAGGGCAAATCCCTAGGGCCTGATGGCTTCTCATATAAATATTATAAGACTTTCAAGGCCGAACTAATCCCTCACTTAGTAACCCTTTTTAATCATTTTCTAGCTGGCAATGCAGTACCTGCCCCAATGTCTCACTCTTTTCTCACGATGATTCCGAACCTGGGAAAGATCCCCACGAGTGCCAAAATTACAGGCCCATTGCCCTGCTTAACTCAGACCTTAAGATTTATACCAAGGCCCTAGCCTCCCGACTGAACAGTTTTTCTCCCCTCCCTGATCCACAAGGATTTGTCCCAGGCCGTCAGGGGGCCGATAACACACGAAGAAGCATTGACTTGATAGATGTCATATCTCGCTCAGGCGTTCGACCATTTAGGTTGGCCTTTTCTTTTTGCTACCTTGCAGGCATATGGCCTTTCTGGTCCCTTCGTTAGGGCCATTCGTAGCCTATACTCCTCCCCCACAGCGACAATCAAGCTACCTTATGCTCAATTTCGACCCATACGCATTGCTAATGGAACGAGACAAGGGTGCCCCCTATCTCCCCTATTTTTTGCCATGGTTATCGAGCCCCTGGTGGACAAAATTAGGGCATGTCTAGACATCAGAGGTGCTATGGTCAGGGACAGGAAGTTTAAGGTATCGCTATATGCAGACGACATCCTTCTTACCCTTACCAAACTTCATATTTCCCTACCAAACCTCCACTCCATCCGCCAGGAATTTGGTCGACTCTCGGGGTATAGGGTCAAAACCCATAAAACTGAGGCCCTCCCTCTTAATGTTTTTCAGGTGGCCCTGGGCTCTCTCAGGATTAACTCCCCTTTCCACTGGAAGACGGACTCCCTGCGATATTTGGGTGTTGACCTTACGCCCCGATATGGGGACCTTTATAAAGCTAACTTCCCACCCATATAAGCGGAAATCAGGGGTCTCCTGGACAAATGACACGCTCTTCCACTCTCTCTCATGGGACGTATTGCTGCGACTAAAATGACGATCTTGCTCAAGCTTCTGTATCTTTTTGAGACCTTAGAAACCCAAGGTCAATCCTTCTATCTAGTAAGCACCAGGGTGGACTAGGGGTACCGGATTTGTCCAAATATTACTGGGCGGCCCAACTACGTTCTGTCACGGCCTGGGCTTCCCTGCACCCATACTCTGTCTGGATGCAGGTAGAAAGACTCTGGCTAGCTCCTATGCATCCTAACTCTATGTTATGGTCTGGATCTTACAAGATCCTACCAGTTAAGGATCTCTTAGTACCCATGGCTTGCACTAGACTCATATGGCAACTGTGCAGTGGTAGGTTCCCTCTGATTTCTAACCACTCTGCCATGACCTCCTTTTTGTATCACCCTATGCTCCCTACTAGTCTTACCATGTCCACCACGAGACCATGGTTTCAGCGAGGAGTGTTTGGGTTTGCAGATATCGTGGACCCTTCACTAGGGACCTTTTACCGTTTCCTACCCATCCAGACCAAATATAATCTCCCCTCCTCCTCCAATTACTTTTATAATCAGATCAGTCACTTTGCATAGTCCATTTTTTCGGCGGTCACAGTCTCCCTCCCGACTCCCTTTGAACGCCTTTGCAGGGAAGGGGTACACGCAAAGGGTCTAATTTCTGAGATCTTCTCCATATTGCTGACTCCCTTCCCTGATCGGGTTCAAAGGCATTCCTACATGGTACGGTGGGAGGAATACTTAGGGAGGGCCTTACCGGATGCACTCTGGCACCTTATATGGAGGGGGGCAGCGAAATCCTCTATGTCGGTACTTCACCAGGAGAACCAATATAAAATTTAAATGTACTGGTACCACACTCCTGACCTCCTCCATAGCATGAACGCAGTAGTCCCGGGAGATTGCTGGAGATGCGGGCTGCATAGGGGTACATTGACGCATATTTTCTGGGACTGCCCCAAGATATGCCCCTACTGGACCGGAGTAGGCATCCTCCTGAGTGATATTTTTGCAGTGGAAATCCGACCTGACCCTATGTCCTTCCTGCTTAATGTGGTCCCCATTCAAGTTAAAAAACACTCACTTAAGTTATTACTAACAGCAGCTCGTTGTCTAATCTCCCGATCATGGAAAAGCCCTGAACCACCACGGGTTTCTGATTTGTACGCTAGAGTGACAGAGGTCCGAACAATGGAATCCATGGCCATGTTTCAAGACAAAATTGTACTCTTCAACGCCATATGGGACCTGTGATATAATTACTGGGCCACGAGGCAACCTTAATGACCTTGTGAGAAAGAGGTGTCCCACCCCCCCTTGTGTCATTATCTTTGTTATTTGTCTTGTCTTTTGGTTATTAGTTTGATGAAGCATTACTTATTGAGAAGCTCTGGGCTTTCGGGTCTCTAAGACACCTTTACTACTACTTGATGTCTTTTTGCTCTAGGATATGCTGCTCAGTAGTCCTACTTTGGACTGATTAAAGATAGACACAGTTTCTCTTAGTACACTTTATTGATATATCACTGCTCGGTTTCTCTTCCTCTATCATTGAATATTATCGAGTGTTATAAGTGCTCAATCAATATGAATGTGATGCTTTACATGTTTCATCCTTTACCTTTTATTAATGTGCATGAATCTATTGTAGATGTGCTTTGTCATTTCTATATGATTTAATAAATATACAATTATAAAAAAAGCAAAAAACATAATTTGGTTCAACAATAAGATCCATAAGATACAACTACCACAAAAGTCTACAAATACAAAGAAAGACAATATCTGAAATTCATAATATAAATACATTTCAGGTAACATATTTTACCAAGCTAAATCATTAATAAAAACGAAATTATACATTAAAATAAAAGAAGTCTTACATTACTGTATATTGCCAGTAATATATCTATTAAAAAAAGTTAATTATTTTAAGGATGTATTAAGTGAAGTAGTATAACAATGTAATATGCTAAGTTTTCATCTAGACAGAATCCATTCATTTGAAAAATATTTTTTTTTCTTTTATACCAAATAAAAAAAAGAATAGGTTTTTTGAACAGATGAATCTAAATGAAATACTTTGTCAGTAATGCTTAAGGGTTACTTAGCATTCCATAATCTAATCTTCAAAATTCATACAAGTACTGCAAAGAATTATCATGTCATCTATAGTAATATAGTAAATGCACCATTTATAACATATACGTCTCTTCACCAAACCAGCCGTATATAATGCATAGACACATCACCCACTGGTAAAAAAAAATTAAGTTAATATTTAACTGGGAAATTGTTCCTTAAGGTTAATGCCAATGCGACCTTCGACTATAATAATGAGAAATAAAAAATAATAAAAAAATAAAGAAAATGATCTTACCTTTGTGTCTTCTTTGGCTTGCAGTCACGAAAATACCTGTCCGTCTGTGACAAGAGTTACATGACACCTCTGCACAGCACACCTGTTTCACTCAATCCAGCCTCTCAAATTACATTAACTCTTTAATGAATTACATAAACCTGAACCTATCAGATCTCGCTGACGTGACCTCACTTGCAGAAATCCAGCCAATCAGAGGGAGTGGGATTTTACTTCGCCATGCAAAAACAGGACTGAATCACCTACCTGCAATAGGACTAAGCTACTAGACCAGAGAGCAGACACACTGTACACACTATAGGCAGGTGTAGCAGTGCTGAAGGTGTTGTTTAACTCTTCCCTGAGAACTACTTGCGGGCTGTGCATCTGACAAACTCAGTTTTGCTTCATCTGAAGATGCTCAGTGTATGAGATGAACTGTGGTTTTGCAGTCCATGTAGAACAGGTCACGCTCTTCCTCCTCCCCAATATATAGGCAAAGTAGGCAGAGTGAACGCATAACGAGGGAGCTGCCTGGTGCCACATAGCTGCTAAGGGGTTAACATGAAAGGCAAATATCCGATTAATGAAATATGCAGTGCAAGGAAAAGGAAGCCTTTGTTTCTGGGAAAGTAAAGATCAAGGAGGGATACTGAACTGTTTTATAAGGGTCTATGGCAGGCATGGCCAACCTGAGGCTCTCCAGCTGTTGCAAAACTACAACTCCCAGCATGCTCAGACTGCCTACAGCTATCAGCCTGCAGCAGGGCATGGTGGGAGTTGTAGTTTTACAACAGCTGGAGAGCCACAGGTTGGCCATGCCTGGTCTATGGCAAGGTCCATCATGGAAAAGTGAAGAAAAGTAAGTGCAATGTGAATGTTAGAAAAGCAGAGACATAGTGCAACTACAGATGTAGCAGAGCTAGAATGTCAGTATGAGCTGCTAGCAGTGGAGTACATAGAGAAATAAGGGCCCCATAGCAATTATCAATCCCCCCCCACAAACACACAGGAGGGAAGGGTTTCCGTCCAAACCCCTTTCAATGACCCTTGGGCCATTTTTTTTCCACTGCCTCATTTGCTAAAAGTTGTTCCTTTAGAGGGTAGAGTCCTGACCTAACCCTCCAGTAGAAGGGGGGATGATCCCCATAGCAGTGGCATGGTCTGCCGCTATGGTAGTTACGCCCCTGGCTGCTAGCATTCATCAGCCTGTCCTCGGAAAGAAAAAGGAAGTTAACAGGGGACAATAGATTGCATAGTTTATAGACTAGAATGTAGCTTTAGTGTCTCTCTGAGGCTCCGTTCACATTTTGAACTCCGGTGAGGATCAGGGTACTCACCATATCCAGCATTGCTGGGTACGACCATGTACCACCGGATGCCCATTGATTATAATGTGATCCGACGGTGATCCGCACAGTTTTCCGGCATAAATGCCGGTTTGAGCCAGACAAATACCGCTGCATCACATGTAGTTTCCATGTCAAAGAGCAGATGAGTTGCACATGGCTCAGGGACAGGGAAGTACTAATACTTTAGCCATGTATGGGACCCTCATCTATAGAGAGAATGGGGTCCACTGACCCCCTGTTTGGCACTCCAGAAAGGAGTATATGAATTCAAGGTGGAAATCTATGCATGGGGCTCTCCATCATTGTAGTTTATGGTATTGTAAAATGCTATGATGGATAGAGCTACATACTGTACATGCCCGGTTTCCTGCTCTCTAGGGTGCTAATTGGAGGAGGAGACCCCCATCATCCCAATAAATGTCTCAGTTGGTAATAGCCCTTTAAGTTTCAGACTTTGGCTACACAGCCGATCTCTGTCACGTTGATTGTGATGTTGCATTGCAATGTGACGTGGATTATTGGCCCCAAATCTCAAGCAACTTTTCCATCATAGACCAAAACAGACCACAGTGCAAGTTGCTTGAACCTGTGATTTGCCTGTGACCTTTCTGTTTTATATTGTACAGCTTAGGCCTCATGGATAAGACCATATGTATTTTGCAGTCCGCAAACTACGGATACCGTCCATGTGCCATCCATATTTTTTTGCTGATTCACTGACTTCAATGGGTCCGTGGACCACATTTTGCAGACCAGATTTGCGAATGTACATATAGATGCAGACAGCAAACAGATGATCGTGTTAGGCTAGTTTCACACTTGCGGCAGGACGGATCCGACAGGCTGTTCACCATGTCGGATCCATCCTGCGGCTATTTCGCCGTGCCCGCGGACCGCTGCTCCGTCCCCATTGACTATAATGGGGACGGGGGCGGAGCTCCGGCGCAGCACGGCTGTGCACGGAGAAAACCACTGGACTAAAAAGCCTGACATGCAGTAATTTTAGTCTGGCGGCCTTTCTCCGTGCAGCGCCGTGCTGCGCCGGAGCTCCGCCCCCGTCCCCATTATAGTCAATGGGGACGGAGCGGCGGTCCGGCGAAATAGCCGCAGGACGGATCCGACATGGTGAACAGCCTGTCGGATCCGTCCTGCTGCAAGTGTGAAAGTAGCCTTAGTCAATGGATCTTTAAATAGGACTCTAGGTTTTCCTGCGTATGAACTCACCTACCTTTGGGGTCTGTTCATACTGGTAGTCAGTCAGGATTTTGGTTAGGGTTTTCACTAGGAGGTGTCCATTTTCCTTCCCTAGTTCTCAGGCCTGATTCCCTGTTCCCCCCTTCCCTCCTATGCTCGATGTGGTGTTTCCCTCCCACACCAAAGTGTAATAATGTCTCTCTGACAGAGGGCACAGCCTTTTCTTGTCCAGAGCCACATTATCATATTGAATAACTTCTATGGGCAGCAGCAAGTCTGGGGATACACAGGACATAATCTTTAGGGCTCTGCACACGACTGTAAGAGCTCCATGCAGACCGCAAACGGCGTGTTTCCAATATATACAGGCACCGGACATGTGCATTCTGTGCTGAGGATGCGGACCCATTGACTTGAATGGGTCTGCCATCTGCAAGATATGGCCAAAGATAGGACATCTCCTATCTTTTTCCGAGTGGGGGCATGGGTCAGAAGCTCCCGGAAACACCACAAAGTGCTTCCGTGGGCTTTCAGGTCTGTGCTTTTTGTGGACTGTAGCACGGACACGGAGCACTTATGTTTGTGTGTATGAGCCGTAAGTCTCAGAAAAGTCACCAAAACATTTGTGGAAATGATCTGCAACTTAATGTTGTGTGACTATTTTAGAGCTGCAATTTAGGCCTTATGCACACAACCGTATGTATTTTGTGGTCCGCAAACCGCGGATCCACAAAATAGGTATACTGTCCGCGTGCCTATCTGCATTTTTTTTAACAAAAGAGAACCCGGCTGCCACTGGAGATTTGGAAGGTCTTATGTGTCCTTTAGCCAAACTCTCGGCAACATACTCTCTCATGGCCAGTCTTTCAGGTCCAGAAAGGTTATACAATCTAGATTTTGGCAACTTACCTCCGGGAATAAGGTTGATAGGACAATCATATTCCCGATGCGGAGGTATATCCTGGCATCCACTTCAGAAAATACATAGGCGAAAATCAGATATAAAAGAGGGTAATGTCTTAGTAGTTAAAACAGAAAAAGATGTATTCAGACAATTGTCAATGCAATAATCACCCCAATCCAAAATCTGTCTAGCTTGCCAATCGATGGTTGGATTGTGCTTGCTTAACCACGGTAAACCCAGAACCACCGGAGCAGGGAGACCATCCAACACAAAACACGAGATAAATTCTTGATGAAAGTCACCCCTCTTAATCTGATATCATGCACCACTTGCGATAAACACTTCTGAGTTAAAGGTGCAGAATCAATAGCAAAAAGGGAAAAAAATTTTTCTAAGGCACTCGGTGACAATCCGTGCATCAATCAGGTTCACCCCAGCCCCGCTGTCGATAAACACCTCAATCTCCACAGTTTTTGACTCTAGCGCCACCTCAGCAGTCAGGAGAAATTAGATACTACCAGTCAAAGGCAAATGCACATTTTCTGACTCTTCTCCCACCCCTCCAAGAGTCAGATGGGAATTAAATGTCCCTCTTTTTTCTTTTTGATGTTGAATGTATGGACATACTCTGATAAAATGTCCCTTCTGTCTGTAGAAAAAACACACTCTCTTCCTATTACCAGTATGCTTAAAAGCGGATCCAGGAGTAGCTCCCCCTAATTGCATGGGTTTGTCCCCAGACATAAACCCAGGAGTAGCCTCACCCAAAGTGTCAGAGGAGGACGATACAACGTGATAGTACATCCTGAGAGTGGGGGCCCCTAGATCTCTCTCTCAGGCGTCTATTAATGCATATAGCAAGAGACATAGCAGCCTCTAGAGACACTGGGGTTTCATGAAAGGCCAAAGCGTCCTTCAGCCTCTCTGATAACCCTTTACAAAACTGGCTACGGAGGGCACGATCGATCCACTCCGTATATGTAGTCCACCTCCTAAACTCAGAGCAATAAATCTCAGTGGAACGATCACCCTGACGAAGGCCGCGCAGCTTGGTTTCGGCTACAGAGGTCCGATCAGGATCATAATAGATAAGACCCAAAGCTTCGAAAAATTCATCTACTGACCAGAGAGACTGCGATCCGGTTGGCAGAGAAAAAGCCCATGACTGCGCATCCCCCTTAAGCAACGAAATAACCACGCCGCTGACTCGCTGTTTCTCATCCCCAGATGTGTGTGGACGTAGCCTAAAATACAGTTTGCACGCCTCCCTAAACAAAATGAAATTATTACATCCCCCTGAAAATATGTCTAGGAGGGCAAGTTTAGGCTCCAGATAGGCCTGGTCTCCACGACTACCAACAGCCTGTGATCTCTGCTTCTGCAAGACGGTCGTGAGGAGGTCAACTACCTCCAAAGAAACCCCTTTGCAGCTGACCTGCCAGTGCAGGAATAGGATCCATGGCTGCACACAAACAAACAAAAAATTATGGCTTTGGGGGTTTATAATGTCATGATTTGGTGTGGGAGAGAAACACCACACCGAGCATAGGAGGGAAAGGGGGAACAGGGAATCAGGCCTGAGAACTAGGGAAGGAAAATGGACACCTCCAAGTGAAAACCCTAACCAAAATCCTGACTGACTACCAGTATGAACAGACCCCAAAGGTAGGTGAGTTAATACGCAGGAATACCTAGAGTCCTATCTAGCCCTATAGGACCCTAGTACTAATGGCAGGGACAAGACTACCTGGTCCTCCAAAAGGAAGGACGAACAGGAGTCTCCTTCAGGCCTAATACAAACAATAGGGAAATGCAACACACAGAACCCAAACAAAATACAAAAGGGAAAGGAAAGACTTAACTTCAAAGGAGCAATAGAAGCACCAGGAACTCCAGCCGAGATCCAACCACAATCTATCCAAAGGTCCAAATAGAAGATATAAACCGCAGAAGCAACTATAAATAGAGAACATTAAATGACCCAAATAGCCACACCTGGGGAAAGAAGGTGTGGCAAGCACCAGAAACAACACAGACGTCATTTGATCCAAACGGAAAACATGTCAGATCAAACCATGTGTTGCCAGTCTCACTGATCTCCTGACACCTGTCATGGGAATATCTGTGACAGACATCCTAAAGCGTCATGACAAAAGGGACTTTGAGCCGCTCACATTCACCTTTCTTACTCTATTTGCCTGACAATTAAAAGATCTTGTTCCATTTAGGACCAGGACGTAAAATTCCAGGAAAATGAGCCTAGTAATAACTGTCATAGGGAGAAACATGAACATCCCCCTCATTCTTTTGTAATCATATCTAAGAGGATAGGTGCACGTATGCAGCTATTTTTAATGGTACATTAAAAAATGAAGCAACATTGCAATTTTTCTATCCTACCATGTTGAGTATACAGATCCTGAGCACAGCAATGTGTTTCCATGGTTACAAACTAAACAAACCTGTCTGATCCTGGCTCATGTTTAATCTCTTCTCTCTGCCTCCTTTTCTACTGTTTGTGGATTATCAAGAAAAGGAGGCAGAGGGAGGCCATACATTTTAGATTGTCTGTTTATTTGACAGCCAGCTATCCTGATCACTGCCATACACATGCACAGTTTGGTCAAATGTGTTGACTGGGGAGAGAGAATAAAAGTGTACCTGAGTTTTTAAATTTTTTTTTTAGCATAATGGCTGTGCATTTATGTACAATCATACCTGTGAAAGAACAGTTATGTTTGGGCTTCCTTAAAATTGTTTTCAACCATATTATTCCCTGTTTCAGTTGCACAGCTAGATGCATTTCACTCAGAAGCAGGGGTGTCTCCCTTATGCCAGCACTGTACTGCTGTGACATCCTCCTCCAGCTCTGGAGGTCACGGGACAGGTAAGCAGGGAGATATCACATGCTCCTGTTATGTTTAGAGCTATGTAGAAGTAGTTGTTTTATCAGGCTCAGAATCTCAGCTAGCTGTGGAACGCCCCCACTCAGCTGTCTTCTGAGTCTCTATTACCGGGGACGGATCTTGCCTGACATCAAACCCTAGAGGCCATGCCTTTACACGTTTTTTTCAGGTGGAGGCAGTGATTTGCTGGTCACACCATTATCTATTAAATGAAATGAAATTGTGTGAAAGTACAGTGACTCTTTAACCACCTCCGGACCGCCTAACGCACATGTGCGTTCCGGAGGTGGCAGGCTGGCGCACAGTCACGCATATATGCGTCATCTCGCGAGACGCGAGATTTCCTGTGAACGCGCGCACACAGGCGCGCGCGCTCACAGGAACGGAAGGTAAGCGAGTGGATCTCCAGCCTGCCAGCGGCGATCGTTCGCTGGCAGGCTGGAGATCCGAATTTTTTAACCCCTAACAGGTATATTAGACGCTGTTTTCATAACAGCGTCTAATATACCTCCTACCTGGTCCTCTGGTGGTCCCTTTTGTTAGGATCGACCACCAGAGGACTCAGGTAGGTCAGTACAGTTGCACCAAACACCACACTACACTACACCCCCCCCCCGTCACTTATTAACCCCTTATAAACCCCTGATCACCCATGATCACCCCATATAAACTCCCTGTTCACCCCCCTGTCATTGATCACCGCCCTGTCATTGATCACCCCCCTGTCAGGCTCCGTTCAGACGTCCGTATGATTTTTACGGATCCACGGATACATGGATCGGATCCGCAAAAAGCATACGGACGTCTGAATGGAGCCTTACAGGGGGGTGATCAATGACAGGCGGGTGATCACCCATATACACTCCCTGATCACCCCCTGTCATTGATCACCCCCCTGTCATTGATCACTCCCCTGTAAGGCTCCATTCAGACGTCCGCATGATTTTTACGGATCCATGGATACATGGATCGGATCCGCAAAACCCATGCGGACGTCTGAATGGAGCCTTACAGGGGGTGATCAATGACAGGGGTTGATCAGGGTAATCAGGGTGATCACCCCCCTGTCACTGATCAGCCCCCCTGTAAGGCTCCATTCAGACGTCCGCATGCGTTTTGTGGATCCGATCCATGTATCCATGGATCCGTAAAAAATCATGCGGATGTCTGAATGGAGCCTTACAGGGGGGGTGATCAGTGACAGGGGGGTGATTACCCTGATCACCCCCTGTCATTGATAACCCCCCTGTAAGGCTCCATTCAGACATCCGCATGCGTTCTGTGGATCCGATACATGTATCCATGGATCCGTAAAAAATCATGCGGATGTCTGAATGGAGCCTTACGGGGGGGGGGTGATCAGTGACAGGGGGGTGATCACCCTGATTACCCTGATCACCCCCTGTCATTGATAACCCCCCTGTAAGGCTCCATTCAGACGTCCGCATGCGTTTTGTGGATCCGATCCATGTATCCATGGATCCGTAAAAAATCATGCGGATGTCTGAATGGAGCCTTACGGGGGGGGGGTGATCAGTGACAGGGGGGTGATCACCCTGATTACCCTGATCACCCCCTGTCATTGATAACCCCCCTGTAAGGCTCCATTCAGACGTCCGCATGCGTTCTGTGGATCCGATACATGTATCCATGGATCCGTAAAAAATCATGCGGATGTCTGAATGGAGCCTTACAGGGGGGGTGATCAGTGACAGGGGGGTGATCACCCTGATTACCCTGATCACCCCCTGTCATTGATAACCCCCCTGTAAGGCTCCATTCAGACGTCCGCATGCGTTCTGTGGATCCGATACATGTATCCATGGATCCGTAAAAAATCATGCGGATGTCTGAATGGAGCCTTACAGGGGGGGTGATCAGTGACAGGGGGGTGATCACCCTGATTACCCTGATCACCCCCTGTCATTGATAACCCCCCTGTAAGGCTCCATTCAGACGTCCGCATGCGTTCTGTGGATCCGATACATGTATCCATGGATCCGTAAAAAATCATGCGGATGTCTGAATGGAGCCTTACTGGGGGGGTGATCAGTGACAGGGGGGTGATCACCCTGATTACCCTGATCACCCCCTGTCATTGATAACCCCCCTGTAAGACTCCTTTCAGACGTCCGCATGCGTTCTGTGGATCCGATACATGTATCCATGGATCCGTAAAAAATCATGCGGATGTCTGAATGGAGCCTTACAGGGGGGGTGATCAGTGACAGGGGGGTGATCACCCTGATTACCCTGATCACCCCCTGTCATTGATAACCCCCCTGTAAGGCTCCATTCAGACGTCCGCATGCGTTCTGTGGATCCGATACATGTATCCATGGATCCGTAAAAAATCATGCGGATGTCTGAATGGAGCCTTACAGGGGGGGTGATCAGTGACAGGGGGGTGATCACCCTGATTACCCTGATCACCCCCTGTCATTGATAACCCCCCTGTAAGGCTCCATTCAGACGTCCGCATGCGTTCTGTGGATCCGATACATGTATCCATGGATCCGTAAAAAATCATGCGGATGTCTGAATGGAGCCTTACAGGGGGGGTGATCAGTGACAGGGGGGTGATCACCCCGATTACCCTGATCACCCCCTGTCATTGATAACCCCCCTGTAAGGCTCCATTCAGACGTCCGCATGTGTTTTGTGGATCCGATCCATGTATCCATGGATCCGTAAAAAATCATGCGGATGTCTGAATGGAGCCTTACAGGGGGGGTGATCAATGACAGGGGGGTGATCAGGGAGTCTATATGGGTGATCACCCCCCTGTCATTGATCACCCCCCTGTCATTGATCACCCCCCTGTCATTGATCAGCCCCCCCCCCCCGGTAAGGCTCCATTCAGACATTTTTTTTGGCACAAGTTAGCGGAAATTTTTTGTTTGTTTTTGTTTTTGTTTTTTCTTACTAAGTCTCATATTCTACTAACTTGTGTCAAAAAATAAAATCTCACATGGACGCACCATACCCCTCACGGAATCCAAATGCGTAAACATTTTTAGACATTTATATTCCAGACTTCTTCTCACGCTTTAGGGCCCCTAAAAAGCCAGGGCAGTATAAATACCCCACATGTGACCCCATTTCGGAAAGAAGACACCCCAAGGTATTCCGTGAGGGGCATATTGAGTCCATGAAAGATTGAAATTTTTGTCCTAAGTTAGCGGAAAGTGAGACTTTGTGAGAAAAAAACAAAAAAAAATCAATATCCGCTAACTTATGCAAAAAAAAAAAAATTCTAGGAACTCGCCATGCCCCTCATTGAATACCTTGGGGTGTCTTCTTTCCAAAGTGGGGTCACATGTGGGGTATTTATACTGCCCTGGCTTTTTAGGGGCCCGAAAGTGTGAGAAGAAGTCTGGGATCCAAATGTCTAAAAATGCCCTCCTAAAAGGAATTTGGGCCCCTTTGCGCATCTAGGCTGCAAAAAAGTGTCACACATGTGGTATCGCCGTACTCAGGAGAAGTTGGGGAATGTGTTTTGGGGTGTCATTTTACATATACCCATGCTGGGTGAGAAAAATATCTTGGTCAAATGCCAACTTTGTATAAAATAATGGGAAAAGTTGTCTTTTGCCAAGATATTTCTCTCACCCAGCATGGGTATATGTAAAATGACACCCCAAAACACATTGCCCAACTTCTCCTGAGTACGGCGATACCAGATGTGTGACACTTTTTTGCAGCCAAGGTGGGCAAAGGGGCACATATTCCAAAGTGCACCTTTCGGATTTCGCAGGCCATTTTTTACACATTTTGATTGCAAGGTACTTCTTACACATTTGGGCCCCTAAATTGCCAGGGCAGTATAACTACGCCACAAGTGACCCCATTTTGGAAAGAAGACACCCCAAGGTATTCCGTGAGGGGCACGGCGAGTTCCTAGAATTTTTTATTTTTTGTCACAAGTTAGCGGAAAATGATGATTTTTCTTTTTTTTTCTTTTTTCCTTACAAAGTCTCATATTCCACTAACTTGCGACAAAAAATAAAAAATTCTAGGAACTCGCCATGCCCCTCACGGAATACCTTGGGGTGTCTTCTTTCCAAAATGGGGTCACTTGTGGCGTAGTTATACTGCCCTGGCAATTTAGGGGCCCAAATGTGTGAGAAGAACTTTGCAATCAAAATGTGTAAAAAATGCCCTGCAAAATCCGAAAGGTGCACTTTGGAATATGTGCCCCTTTGCCCACCTTGGCAGCAAAAAAGTGTGACACATCTGGTATCGCCGTACTCAGGAGAAGTTGGGGAATGTGTTTTGGGGTGTCATTTTACATATACCCATGCTGGGTGAGAAAAATATCTTGGTCAAATGCCAACTTTGTATAAAAAAATGGGAAAAGTTGTCTTTTGCCAAGATATTTCTCTCACCCAGCATGGGTATATGTAAAATGACACCCCAAAACACATTCCCCAACTTCTCCTGAGTACGGCGATACCAGATGTGTGACACTTTTTTGATGCCAAGGTGGGCAAAGGGGCACATATTCCAAAGTGCACCTTTCGGATTTCACCGGTCATTTTTTTTACAGATTTTGATTGCAAAGTACTTCTCACACATTTGGGCCCCTAAATTGCCAGGGCAGTATAACTACGCCACAAGTGACCCCATTTTGGAAAGAAGACACCCCAAGGTATTCCGTGAGGGGCATGGCGAGTTCCTAGAATTTTTTATTTTTTGTCGCAAGTTAGTGGAATATGAGACTTTGTAAGGAAAAAAGAGAAAAAAAAAAAATCATCATTTTCCGCTAACTTGTGACAAAAAATAAAAAATTCTAGGAACTCGCCATGCCCCTCACGGAATACCTTGGGGTGTCTTCTTTCCAAAATGGGGTCACTTGTGGCGTAGTTATACTGCCCTGGCAATTTAGGGGCCCAAATGTGTGAGAAGTACCTTGCAATCAAAATGTGTAAAAAATGGCCTGCAAAATCTGAAAGGTGCACTTTGGAATATGTGCCCCTTTGCCCACCTTGGCAGCAAAAAAGTGTGACACATCTGGTATCGCCGTACTCAGGAGAAGTTGGGGAATGTGTTTTGGGGTGCCATTTTACATATAACCATGCTGGATGAGAGAAATATCTTGGCAAAAGACAACTTTTCCCATTTTTTTATACAAAGTTGGCATTTGACCAAGATATTTTTCTCACCCAACATGGGTATATGTAAAATGACACCCCAAAACACATTCCCCAACTTCTCCTGAGTACGGCGATACCAGATGTGTGACACTTTTTTGCTGCCAAGGTGGGCAAAGGGGCACATATTCCAAAGTGCACCTTTTGGATTTCACCGGTCATTTTTTACACATTTTGATTGCAAAGTTCTTCTCACACATTTGGGCCCCTAAATTGCCAGGGCAGTATAACTACGCCACAAGTGACCCCATTTTGGAAAGAAGACACCCCAAGGTATTCCGTGAGGGGCATGGCGAGTTCCTAGAATTTTTTATTTTTTGTCGCAAGTTAGTGGAATATGAGACTTTGTAAGAAAAAATAAAAATAAAAAATCATCATCATTTTCCGCTAACTTGTGACAAAAAATAAAAAGTTCTATGAACTCACTATGCCCATCAGCGAATACCTTAGGGTGTCTACTTTCCGAAATGGGGTCATTTGTGGGGTTTTTCTACTGTCTGGGCATTGTAGAACCTCAGGAAACATGACAGGTGCTCAGAAAGTCAGAGCTGTTTCAAAAAGCGGAAATTCACATTTTTGTACCATAGTTTGTAAATGCTATAACTTTTACCCAAACCATTTTTTTTTGCCCAAACATTTTTTTTTATCAAAGACATGTAGAACAATAAATTTGGCGAAAAATTTATATATGGATGTCGTTTTTTTTGCAAAATTTTACAGCTGAAAGTGAAAAATGACATTTTTTTGCAAAAAAATCGTTACATTTTGATTAATAACAAAAAAAGTAAAAATGTCAGCAGCAATAAAATACCACCAAATGAAAGCTCCATTAGTGAGAAGAAAAGGAGGTAAAATTCATTTGGGTGGTAAGTTGCATGACCGAGCGATAAACGGTGAAAGGAGTGTAGTGCCGAAGTGTAAAAAGTGCTCTGGTCATGAAGGGGGTTTCACCTAGCGGGGCTGAAGTGGTTAAGACTCTATCAGACTCCTTTGACAGCTGCTTATCTCCCTGAATAGAAAAGGATGGAGCATGCTGAAATAAAGCTGCTCTTTCTCCTCCAACACCGCGACTGAAGGAAAGTCAGGAGGTCCCCATACACAGATATTTGTCCATATAATCTAATGTGTATGCCCAGCTTAACACATGGCGGGATGGATCACACTACACAGGGTTTGCTATCTGTAACCAAGAAGACACATAGCTCTGCACAGGAACTGTAAACACAAAATGATAGGACATTTTTTTAAGCATCAACATATGCAAAATTGTTTAATTTTGAACGATGCTTTAGGAGAGTAGACAGGCTGCAATAGTGGACATCCCCTTTAAATATGCCTTTAGTTACACCATTTTTCCCTTCACCCTTTCTATATATAGACAGGCCTTGGGTTGTGTCATGGTTTTATTTCCAAAGAGAAGGGACAAAGTAAATTGCTGTGTTAAAATAATAATGCTGACAGACGTTATGCTATAGAAATGCTGTATATAATGGGTGGATTGTGTTACGCTAGGCAGGGCACAATACAGCCAGGATTCCCATTCATTGTGAACTGCTCTTATGTGCAAATGTGTTTTATAATTTCCATCATGTATGTATACACTGGAGAGTGCTCCAGACTGCTTTTACATGGGACTGCCCAGTCATGTTAGGCCCATTATATACATTAAATGGTGTCTATATATGGCGGTGACACTGCACGTGTATGATGGAGATGATGTATCGGTATTAGACCTCCTGCACACGACCGTAGGTGTCCCGTTGCCGTATTGTGGACCACATTTGCGGATCTGCAATACACGGGCACCGTTCAGTGTGCATTCCGCATCACGGATGCGGACCCATTCACTTCAATGTGTCCGCAAATCCGGAGTGCTTCCGTGGGGTTTCGTCCCGTACTTCCGTTTAGCAAAAAGATAGAACATGTCCTTTCTTTTTGAGGAACGGCCAGATTGCGGACTTATTAAAGTGAATGGGTCCGCGATCCGCTGCGGCTGCCCCACGGTCGGTGTTCGCGCAAAATGGCCATGGGGCGCACACGTTCGTGTGCAGGAGGCCTTATGCTGTGCACAGCAGGTTTTTTGGAACAGTGACAGGAACAGAACAGGTGCAGACCTAATCATTTCAATGGGCCCTGCAAAAAGGGCAATATGCAGAACGCACATGGCCAGTACCCGGGTTTTTCAGACTCCAAAATACTTACGGTCGTGTGAATGGACCCTTAATGCCATTACAGTTGACTGGCATACCTGCATTAAAATATAACATTTGTTGCATATCTGTAATAGCTACCAATACTTTTGTGTCAAATGCTACATTCAAAAAGTCCATGTCCAGCTTCATTAAAATATTCCTGCTCACACAGCTGAAGGTTTGTTACAATGTATTGGTGTATGTAACCAGTCTAGATTTGTGTTGTGGCTATGTCTTTTTTTTTTACGAAGGATTGCACTGATACAATGTAACACACTACAGTTAAAAGTAGGACAAGATCGGCCTCTGATCAGCTTCTCTTCACTGACAGCAAGCAGAGGTATTGAAGCGTAGACATAGAGTGAATAAGTAATAGAGTGACTAAGTAATACCACCATACTGTTCTCAAATAATACCAATATACAATGACCAAGGATCAGCTCCCTAAAGTCACCTGATCACAGTGTTATATAATGTCTAAATAACACTGTTTAAAATAAAGAATCCTGGAGGTCACGTGGCCAATTGCTGATGACCCCTCCCCTGAGGGACCGCACACACCCAAAGTTTAGTTCACTGGATAAAAACAAGAATCTTGAAAATGGTGAGAAATTGATGCTCAAAAGTGGCAGAACACTTCATTCTCACATTATTTTATTGCTGTGTGAGCGATGGAAAGTACTTTGCCCAGTCGTCTATAGCTGCGGCTTTACTTAAGTAGATGAGCGCTGTCAACACTCATTCTTCAGGGCTCTTTTCACTAAGTTCTGTAGCCGTCTCTATTGATGAACACATTCGCTTGCCCATTAGTTTTTCATGCCTCTTTTGATCATGCCAGCAATGGTGTCATCTTCCTGATCGCTCCTGCCTGAAAGGAACTGTATTTAATAGTTAATGAACAGCGGGCAATGAGGATCATTATCTGGGCCGATGCTGGCTTTTACTTTAGCGGCTGCGGAAGTCTTCCTCCATTAAGTGTCTAAGCCAGGTATGAGTTTTAAAACATGATACACTGAACTTACGAGGACCGACACAAGGAAAATAAGAACCTAACATACGTATCGCACCAGTACGACGGCGGTAACTCTGCACACAGCACCATCACACCCAAAAGGAAAGTCCCACCTTCTTATCACATCCTTCCCTTGAATATGATACCTTGTTTTAATACCTTCCAGTGGTATAATGTCTGTACTTCCAGGCAGATACACAAAATCAATGCAGAAGAAGTACAACACAATATTAATAAAGTTAGGAGACATATTCAAAATTTCCATCTATGGAAGGAAGGCCAATAATAATCTAAATACTGTAAAATACTACTGTGGTTGAAGGGTCACTAACTCTAGAATTAAAGGGTGTGTTCACCATTTTACATTTTATATATACAGGTCCTTCTAAAAAAATTAGCATATTGTGATAAAGTTCATTATTTCCTGTAATGTACTGATAAACATTAGACTTTCATATATTTTAGATTCATTACACACAACTGAAGTAGTTCAAGCCTTTTATTGTTTTAATATTGATGATTTTGGCATACAGCTCATGAAAACCCAAAATTCCTATCTAAAAAAATTAGCATATCATGAAAAGGTTCTCTAAACGAGCTATTAACCTAATCATCTGAATCAACTAATTAACTCTAAACACCTGCAAAAGATTCCGGAGGCTTTTAAAAACTCCCAGCCTGGTTCATTACTCAAAACCGCAATCATGGGTAAGACTGCCGACCTGACTGCTGTCCAGAAGGCCATCATTGACACCCTCCAGCAAGAGGGTAAGACACAGAAAGAAATTTCTGAACGAATAGGCTGTTCCCAGAGTGCTGTATCAAGGCACCTCAGTGGGAAGTCTGTGGGAAGGAAAAAGTGTGGCAGAAAACGCTGCACAACGAGAAGAGGTGACCGGACCCTGAGGAAGATTGTGGAGAAGGACCGATTCCAGACCTTGGGGGACCTGCGGAAGCAGTGGACTGAGTCTGGAGTAGAAACATCCAGAGCCACCGTGTACAGGCGTGTGCAGGAAATGGGCTACAGGTGCCGCATTCCCCAGGTCAAGCCACTTTTGAACCAGAAACAGCGGCAGAAGCGCCTGACCTGGGCTAGAGAGAAGCAGCACTGGACTGTTGCTCACTGGTCCAAAGTACTTTTTTTGGATGAAAGCAAATTTTGCATGTCATTCGGAAATCAAGGTGCCAGAGTCTGGAGGAAGACTGGGGAGAGGGAAATGCCAAAATGCCTGAAGTCCAGTGTCAAGTACCCACAGTCAGTGATGGTCTGGGGTGCCATGTCAGCTGCTGGTGTTGGTCCACTGTGTTTTATCAAGGGCAGGGTCAGTGCAGCTAGCTATCAGGAGATTTTGGAGCACTTCATGCTTCTATCTGCTGAAAGGCTTTATGGAGATGAAGAATTCATTTTTCAGCACGACCTGGCACCTGCTCACAGTGCCAAAACCACTGGTAAATGGTTTACTGACCATGGTATTACTGTGCTCAATTGGCCTGCCAACTCTCCTGACCTGAACCCCATAGAGAATCTGTGGGATATTGGGAAGAGAAAGTTGAGAGACGCAAGACCCAACACTCTGGATGAGCTTAAGGCCGCTATGGAAGCATCCTGGGCCTCCATAACACCTCAGCAGTGCCACAGGCTGATTGCCTCCATGCCACGCCGCATTGAAGCAGTCATTTGTGCAAAAGGATTCCCGACCAAGTATTGAGTGCATAACTGAACATAATTATTTGAAGGTTGACTTTTTTTGTATTAAAAACACTTTTCTTTTATTGGTCGGATGAAATATGCTAATTTTTTGAGATAGGAAATTTGGGTTTTCATGAGCTGTATGCCAAAATCATCAATATTAAAACAATAAAAGGCTTGAACTACTTCAGTTGTGTGTAATGAATCTAAAATATATGAAAGTCTAATGTTTATCAGTACATTACAGAAAATAATGAACTTTATCACAATATGCTAATTTTTTTAGAAGGACCTGTACAGTACAGACCAAAAGTTTGGACACACCTTCTTATTCAAAGAGTTTTCTTTATTTTCATGACTATGAAAATTGTAGATTCACACAGAAGGCATCAAAACTATGAATTAACACGTGTGGAATTATATACATAACAAAAAAGTGTGAAACAACTGAAAATATGTCATATTCTAGGTTCTTCAAAGTAGCCACCTTTTGCTTTGATTACTGCTTTGCACACTCTTGGCATTCTCTTGATGAGCTTCAAGAGGTAGTCACCTGAAATGGTTTTCACTTCACAGGTGTGCCCTGTCAGGTTTAATAAGTGGGATTTCTTGCCTTATAAATGGGGTTGGGACCATCAGTTGCGTTGTGGAGAAGTCAGGTGGATACACAGCTGATAGTCCTACTGAATAGACTGTTAGAATTTGTATTATGGCAAGAAAAAAGCAGCTAAGTAAAGAAAAACGAGTGGCCATTATTACTTTAAGAAATTAAGGTCAGTCAGTCAGCCGAAAAATTGGGAAAACTTTGAAAGTAAGGGCTATTTGACCATGAAGAAGAGTGATGGGGTGCTGCGCCAGATGACCTGGCCTCCACAGTCACCGGACCTGAACCCAATCGAGATGGTTTGGGGTGAGCTGGACCGCAGAGTGAAGGCAAAAGGGCCAACAAGTGCTAAGCATCTCTGGGAACTCCTTCAAGACTGTTGGAAGACCATTTCAGGTGACTACCTCTTGAAGCTCATCAAGAGAATGCCAAGAGTGTGCAAAGCAGTAGTCAAAGCAAAAGGTGGCTACTTTAAAGAACCTAGAATATGACATATTTTCAGTTGTTTCACACATGTTTGTTCTGTATATAATTCCACATGTGTTAAACTTTTGGTGTGTCCAAACTTTTGGTCTGTACTGTATATATATAATCTACATGAACATTGAAGTCACATGATAAATATATTACATTATTTATCTTGTACTGATCCTGAGTTACATCCTGTATTATACTTCAGAGCCCGTGCAGTTTGATATACGTGGGGGAGACCACGATGGAATTGAGAGAGAGAATGAATAAACACAAAAGTACAATAAGAAAGGGTGCACTAGATAAACCGGTCGCAAAACACTTTATTGAACATAATCACTCCATAAATCAATTAAGATTTCGTGCTATTGACAGTGTAGGATATTTGAGACGGGGTGGGGACAGAAATAGAATCCTGAGGAGAAAGGAGTTAAAATGGATCCATACTCTTAGGTCCCTTCAACCATTTGGCCTGAATATAGAAATTAACGTCACTTCCATTGACTAGGGTGGGAAACTAGTCTGTCCTCTAGGTATTGGGACATTTAGTTTTTATATTGGTATATGTAAAATTATCCTTGATGATTCATCCCCTACCCAGTGGGGTAGCCAGTTATCCATGAATTCACTGATATGCTGTAATCCTATGAATGTGTTTTTTTTAATATAATATATCCACAATGTATGACAGTGATATATATCGTCAAGTTTTGTACTTTTTTCTACTACAATCGGGGTTACTTTGTATGATGTATTGAGATATGCCTTACAGACTATGCGGCTATGCTGAGTATTCGATTATTTATCGATCGGAATTGTCCCATGTTATTACTGGATAAATGGATCTGAGATGTTCTGTCTTGTTTATAGGGTGCGTCCTCGTTGCCATGGCACTGATGTTGTAGCGCTGGATTGACGCCGTACGTGAGTGTCCGCGTGATGCGATCATCTGACACGCAAGGGCGCGTCTTGATGACATCCGCGGACATGACACGTGACCGCGTGCGTCATGAGGATTTGGAGATGGCGGATTGGCTGCACCAATGAGCGCCGTCAGTCGCCATGGGTGCGATTGATGCACCCGATTAAGCAAGTGCAGCTGTGCGCGGCTGCGCACTCCACATGGGACAACGCCGATACGATCAGCATCGCCGGATGGAGTCTCTAACCAGGTGCAAGGTAATAAATGCATGGCTATGAACAGTGATTAACGATGATGTTTGGAAGGGGTGTGTTTTTATGTGGGGTATATATATGTGTATTGATGTTGATGTCATTAGGCTTGAGAAAGGCTGTGTTTCAGCCGAAACGTTGCTGCTGTATTTTGTCTTGAGGTCGCAATAAAATATTGGATGATGTGAGATGCTGCCGGTGCCATTCTTGTTTTTTGTTCATCATATGGCCTGTTGGATCAAGGGTCAACGGTGAGGCTGTTGCATCGTATTACCACATCGACCAAAGACCGCTTGGTGCTGCTTCTACCTACAATTTATCACTATCCTCCAGACTGGTCATCCGTATCTGATCATGTGGGTCCGACACCAGGGACCCCTGCTGATCAGCTGTTTGATAAAGCACTGGCACTAGCAGTAGCACCGCAGTCTTCTCTAAGCTCACCAGTGCCGTACATTGTACCAAGTGTCGCAGCACAGCCTCAGTCACCTCAATGGGGCTGAGCTGCAACTAGGCCATGTGACCGATAAACGTGACGTCACATGACCCATGCCTCCCAAGTGCCCCTCTTTTGGAGGGACAGTCCCTCTTTTTGACCCAAGTCCCTCTTTGATCCTTAAATGTCCCTCTTTTTGACCTGGGGAATTAATGCATAAATGTGCATTAATAAATTTACTAAATTGCTCTTTTCTAAAGTGTCTGTATGGTTTCTACCTGTATATTAGACCAAAACTTCATTATTTTGTGAAAATTTGACCTTAAAATATCCATAATCTTATGATTTATGTGTTAATATTTATATGGATATTAAAGTGCATGAAAAAAAAATTGTCCCCGAGGCTCCACATGCTGTAAAAAAATAAAGGGACTTACACCCTCCTAACCGATCCCCAGCTGCTGCAGTTCTGACGGTCAGTAATTATGCTTCTGGCAGAGTTAAAAGCGTGGCCTAGTATAAAAAAACTTGCTGCGATGCAGGCCACACATATTGTGCCTCTTTATGATTTTCAAACGTTGGGAGGTATGCATGACCTAGCCAAAGCTGCGAGCACCGTTGCCTTCTCAATCAGCTGATTGGCGGGGGTCCTGGGTGTCGGACCCGCACCGATCCTGAATATAGGTCATCAGTTTTAAAATATCGGAAAACTCTTTTAAGTTTTTTATCATGCAGTTAAATATGATCTGTTATTCTTAAAGGGGTTCTGTCACCTATTTTTACCCTATAGAGATACGGACATGCACGGCTAGATCGCCGCTAACATGTCCGCAATATACCTGTCCCATATCTCTGAGTGGTTTTATTTAGGAGAAAAAATGATTTTATATATATGTAAATTAGCCTGGTAAGGAGTCCAAGGGGCTGTACTAACCATTCTAGAGCCCAGCCACGCCCCCCTGTGAAGGAGTCCAGCACCGCCTGTATCCAGGAATCTCCTCCTTGCTCACAAAGTCAGATCGCCGTACTTTCTGGTGCGCGAGCTCACGCATGCGCAGTTCCTTCCCTGAGGCTGATGCCAGCACAGGGAAGGAACACCATGCGAGCTCGCGCATCACGAGATTACGGCGATCTGACTTCGTGAGCAAGGAGGAGATTCGTGGCTACAGGCGGTGCTGGGCTCCTTCACAGGGGCCGTGGCTGTGCTCCAGAACGGTTAGTACAGCCCCTTGGGTGCCTTACCAGGCTGATTTACAAATATATAAAATCTTTTTTTATACTCAATAAAACCACTCAGAGATATGGGACAGGTATATTGCGGACATGCGGTAAAAAGAGATGACAGAATCCCTTTAAGAGCTTCTGATTGTGGTGTTCTTCCATGAGATAACAGAATGTCCAGAATAATTCCTGCCCTTAGAATGACTACTTTATGTCACATATTTCAACAGCTGAGAACCTGTAGAAACATCCACATATACATAACGGTGACTGATACTAGCAGCATGTCTAATGATGCTGCACTTCTGAAAGCCACTGTGTTTTATGGGATTAGAAAAAAGTGTCTTTCCCAGAAACGCCACTCTTGTCCATTGGCTGTGTCTGGTATTGCAGCTTGGCACTATTTATTGCAATACCAGAGACAGCCTATGGACCAGTGTGGCGCTGTTTCTGGAAATTAAACCAGAGCCTATGTCTAGTCCAGTACAAGCCTTTTACTTAGCATTGAATTACATTTACAGAGCGCTGTGTATTTCCTAACTTGCACTAAAAAAAGAGAAGTAAGTTTTGATTTGCTGCAATGGGCGATGCCAATTCAGATTGGCACAAGTCCTTGTTCAGGATTCCCGCTGAGTTCATACACCCAGGAAAAAAAAAATGACAGTGCTAATCATCATCACCGCAGTAATATATTACACATCATAACTAGCAGAGCTCATAAACCGAACATATCTGAAGGGGAAATATAGTGTAATTGAGGTTATTGCCTTCATACTCCTGGCTGCTGGCATACATCACCATGATTGACCTGCTCTCCTGTCACTAATTCGGGAAGTTGCATAGAAGTTGAGCAAAGTTCAGTTTCCACCCGCTCATTGTGAGGAGACAGTGAACATACTTAAAAGTAAAAGGCATAAAAATAGAACTCTATAATAACTATTAATGACCTTCATGTCTGTGATTCCTATATGTTGTCTTCAGATTCCTGAACTGTAGATACGGCAATATGTGCGCTGGGGATATAACACGACATAACCAGCCAGAATTTTTAACAGCTTTACAGAAGAGGACAACACAAGGGTATATATTTGGGTCTTCATGAAATGTATAAAATTTGTAGTAATTATGCTTAAAGTGCATCTGTCGGAAGAATCAACCCCATTAAAACAGACACCCTGCCTGGTAGGGTTGATAATGCTGATTAAAACGATACCTGTTCGGTGAAAATCGGTAACAGCATTGCCAAGAATAAAATACTTTTATTCTTTAAGGAAATGAAGGCTTCAGTGCTCTGAGGGGCGTGGCCTGCACTGAAAAGCTGAGGTACACTGAGTGGTCTGGGCCCGCCTCTCGGTGCACTAAAACCCTCATCTGCATAAAGAATTAAAGCCTTTTTTTCAGGAATGCCACAACAGATTTTTACAAGTCAGGTATCATTTTAATCAGTGGGATTAACCCTACCAGGTAGTATGCCTGGTTTAATAGAGTTATAGCTTACTGAAGGATGATCTTTAAATAAAAAAATAAGCAATAAGGACCTGTTAAATCCCCTGAAGCAAATGACAGTGTCTGTTTCCCTATAATGTCCTACAGAGAGTGGTGGAAACAGTACATGATAAAAGATCAAGGTCCAACTAACGTCCACATTGAGACCACTTCTATCATTTGAGAAACAGGTCACTGAGGAATGTCATTCTCCTCTGCCAAATGATGTCTGATCCAAGGGGGTAGATGTGAGGACCCCTGGGTGCTAGGTGCCAGATTGCATCCTGAAAAATCCACTCTACTACTGGTGAAGCAGAGCCTCGTTATGACTGATTGATCCAGCCCTTTTTTAAACAAAAGGAATCAACTGATCGATATCAAGTGAATAGGAGCTGAGCAGCAGTATCCTGGTACGGCCACTACACAATGGACGGAGAGCAGCTGATCTGTGGGGATTCTGGTCATCAGTATTTGGACAGTGGGAAAGCCCTTTAAGGCTCCATTCAGACGTCCGCAAATGGGTCCGCATCCGTTCCATAATATCGGGAACGGGTGTGGACCCATTCATTCTCAATGGGGCAGAACGGGATGGGGAGAGCACACTATGTGCTCTCCGCATCCGCATTTCCGGACACGGACCTGAACTTTCATGCTTCGGCCCCGAACTGCCGGGATGCAGCTCCGCAAAAAAATAGAACAGGTCCTATTCTTGTCCGCAATGTTCTCTTATGCTCCCTTATAACAGTCTGCACATGTTGATAGTTGTAGTTCTGTACTCATATTCCTCTCCATGTAATGTCCACAGATGCCCCATAATAACAGTCTGGAAATGCTGGGAGTTGTAGTTCTGCCTCTGTTTTTAAAAAAGACCACACTTCCAGACTCTTCATCTCCAGCAGAGCCCGACAACAGTCCATTTTTCTAGCATCTTCAGCAGATGTGTATATGTTTGATTGGGAAGGGGTATTTACCTTGAGAGATTTAAGATTCTGTAGTCTTTTACAGCTCCACACAATGGGAAACCCATCTTTCAAATGAACATGAACGCCAAGTCTGCTTTGTTATCCACTATTAAGGAATAGAGAGTTGGATTTATCTTGGTAGATTTAGTATACTGCCATCTATTACACATGGTGGTAACCCAGCTTTCCAAGGATCCTGAAAGGCAAATCTGCCTTCCTATGGCACTATTTACGAATGGGGAGTGGGATTTATCTTGGTAGATTTAGTATTCTGCTGTAGCTCTCAGGGGGGTGCCAGAAGCAATGAGCGCTTCCATCAATACAGATGGAAGCACTCATTGCTTTTCCCTTTATAAGATGCAGTGCATCCTATAAAGGTAATACTTGTAGTGAGCGCTTCCATAATGGAAGCGCTCACTAGTCTGCAGGAGAAGGGGCAGAGAAGTGCTGTGAGCTCTGTACAGTACTTACCCCTCCTCCTGCTCGCTCTTCTCAGGGCCCGCGCTGCTGTGTCCTGGCTGCCTGCAGCATCAGGACGTACAGAGCGCTCTCTGGCCTGACGCTGTAAGCGGTCAGGTGACTGCAGCGGCGGCACTGAGAAGAGAAGACAGCCAGGACAGGGAGAGTGGCAGCAGGAGAGGTAAGTATTATTTTACATTCTGATCTTAGGTCTGATATATGGAGCTCTAATGGGGGTCTGGAGAGGTCTATGGGGGGGGTCTGGAGTGGTCTATTGGGGGGTCTGGAGGTCTGACTTGGGGGGATCAGGAGGTCTGACTGGGGGGGTCAGGAGGTCTGACTGGGGAGTCTGGAGTGGTCTAATGGGGGGCAGATATGGGGGTCAGGAGGTCTAATGGGGGTCTGGAGGTTTAATGGGGGTCAGATATGGGGGTCAGGAGGTCTAATGGGGGTCTGATATGGGAATTTGGAGGTCTAATGGGGGTCTTATATGGGGGTCTGGAGGTCTCATGGGGGACTGATATGGGGGTATGGAGGTCTAATGGGGGTCTTATCAGAGGTCTGATATTGGATCGAGGTCTTACATGGAGGTATAATGGGGGTCTGATCTGAGGTCTTATAAGGGGTCTGACATAGAGGTCCAAAGGGGGGTTTGGTCTGAGATGGGGGAATCTCATTAAGGGTTTTATATGGGGGTATTATCTGAAGGGAAGGGGGGATTTTTTGGTGCCAGCGCACAAAATAAAGGGTTGTTTTTGTAATGACGCACTATCTGGGTGGTACCAGTATTTTCAGGGGGACTGTTTCTGCAGGAAAGTATTGGGGAGCATAGTGGACACAGTATTGGGGGTGGCAGGATGCGGTGTTGAGAAGGTGGGAGGATGATGGAAAAGTAAGAAAATAAGATGTCTGTTTGTTAAACTCTGCAGAGACAAAGTGTGGCTAAAAGAAGTCTCCATGGTTGTCTGGTCTAACAGGAGAAGAAGAGGAAAAAGAATATCTACATCAGAGAAGAGAAGTCACTGGATGTAAGAGTTACATACAGTATGTGGCGCTGTATTACCCTGTATGTTCTGTAGCGCTGTATGTAATGTTTTCAAGTATGTCTTTAATGGGGTTGTCCGCTTTTTTTTGTATGAGTGCTGCCTTCTCTGCTCTGTTTACCTGCTCATCACTGCAATTTCTACAGCGAGCAGGTGAACAGAACAGAGAAAGCAGCTCTCATATGAGCGCTGCCCTCTCTTCAAGCAGCTGGGGGCACCGAGGGCATTACTACTATGGAAGGGGCACAGAGGGCATTACTAATTTGAAGGGGGCACAGTGAGCATTTCTACTATGGAGGGGGCACAAAGCCAGAGGGCATTATTAATGTGAAGGGGGCACAGTGGGCATTATTACTGTTAAGTGGGCACTGTGGGCATTATTACTGTGAAGGGGGCACAGTGGGCATTATTACTGTGAAGGAGACACAATGGGGATTATTACTGTGAAGGGGGCGCAATGAGGATTATTACTGTGAAGGGGGCACAAAGAGGGCATTACAACTGTGAAAGGGGACACACATCTGTACAAAACTACTGTAAAGGTTGTACAATGAGGGCAATACTACTGTGAGGGGGTACAATTTTTTTTAAGTATTGGGGGGAGGGGTGCCAGAGAAAGAACCCGCCCCGGGTGCCAAACGCCCTAGGCACGCCACTGTCTATAAAACATGGCGGTAACCCAGCTTTCCAAGGATCCTGAAAGGCAAATCTGCCTTGCTATGGCACTATTTAGGAATGGGAAGTGTGATTTATCTTGGTAGATTTAGTATTCTGTAGTCTATTACAGCTTCACATGATTGTATCCAAATCTATTTTGTACTATTAATAACTAACAGATTCTATCCAACAAAATGGCCACATTCATTGTGTAGACAAAAGTTATCCACACTAAAGCCAGCCCCCTCTTCCTATACTTCCTGCCTTGTATTACATGCACCAACATGAAGGGGGGGGGGGGGGGGGGGGGTAGTAGACATGGTGCAGCTTGAGAAAACAATACACTGCTTTTCTAGTTTATTTTTCATGGTCTGCAATTGTGATATCTGATGAAATAAGAGCAAATAACAAAGACACATAAGGAGATTATGTTACGTTTTGTTGGTTGTTCTTTTTTTTGTGTTTGGACTCTGGCTTTAGTTCCCCTTTAAAGGGAAACTAAACATGGAAATGTATAAAGAGAAAAACAATACAGAAAATATATAAAATTTGAAATGCATACTCCTGAAACAAACAATCTTGTAGAAATTTTCTAGTGCAGGGATGCTCAACCTGCAGCCCTCCAGCTGTTGTAAAACTACAACTCACACAATGCCCTTCTGTAGGATGATAACTGTAGGATGTCAGGGAATGATGGGAGTTGTAGTTTTGCAATAGCTGGAGGGCCGCAGGTTGAACATGCCTATTCTAGTGGAATCAAATATCCATCTTTCCTTGGTGCTCTCCATCTTTTACCCTAAGTTCACACTTGAGCGTTTTACAGCGCGTTCCTACGCGCTGTAAAACGCGCAACACATGAAAACCAATGCTTCCCTATGGGGCTGGTTCACATTTTCGCGTTTTACAGCGCGTTTGAACGCGCTGTAAAACGCCCGACGCTCAAACAAGTACAGGAGCTTTTTTTGGCGCGTTTGACGAGCGTTTGGGCCATAGACTCTTTGGACAACACTGCTGTCAATCACCCAAACGCGCGTTACTATTACAAAAAACGCGCATAAAAACGCGCGACAAAATCGCGCATAAAAACGTGCGTTTGCGAAACGCTTACCCTGCTTACACCTAAGCGTTTTGCAAACGCGCGTTTTTATGCGCAATTTTGTCGCGCGTTTTTATGCGCGTTTTTTGTAATAGTAAACGCGCGTTTGACGCGCGTTTGGGTGATTGACAGCAGTGTTGTCCAAAGAGTCTATGGCCCAAACGCGCGTCAAACGCGCCAAAAAAAGCTCCTGTACTTGTTTGAGCGTCGGGCGTTTTACAGCGCGTTCAAACGCGCTGTAAAACGCGAAAATGTGGACCAGCCCCATAGGGAAGCATTGGTTTTCATGTGTTGCGCGTTTTACAGCGCGTAGGAACGCGCTGTAAAATGCTCAAGTGTGAACTTAGGGTTAGGTGTGAAACCAGGGTAACCCTAAGTTCACACTTGAGCGTTTTACAGCGCGTTCCTACGCGCTGTAAAACGCGCAACACATGAAAACCAATGCTTCCCTATGGGGCTGGTTCACATTTTCGCGTTTTACAGCGCGTTTGAACGCGCTGTAAAACGCCCGACGCTCAAACAAGTACAGGAGCTTTTTTTGGCGCGTTTGACGCGCGTTTGGGCCATAGACTCTTTGGACAACACTGCTGTCAATCACCCAAACGCGCGTCAAACGCGCGTTTACTATTACAAAAAACGCGCATAAAAAAGCGCGACTAAATCGCGCATAAAAACGTGCGTTTGCGAAACGCTTAGGTGTGAAACCAGGGTATGGGAACAAACAAGGGGGTGGTGCTTGACATGCCTAGTCTCCATTATAATGAGAGCAGTAGAAGACATCAATTCTTCCCCTTTTGGCAATGATGCCGGCTAGTGTGCCAATCAGGGATGATAAAGTAAAGTTGGGCTCTCTTTTCCTGGGGCAGAGAGTTAGTTTGCTGACCAATGTTTTCAATCTAATTACTCTGGCTTAGGGCTCATGCACACGAAGTATTTTCTTTCCGCTTCCATTCCGGGTTTTTTTGCGGACCGTATGCGGAACCATTTCCGTATTTCCATTCCGCAAAAAAGTAGTGCATGTCCTATTATTCTCCACAAATCACGGTCCGAGGCCCCATTCAAGTCAATGGGTCTGTAAAAAATACAGAACGCACACGGAACACATCCGTATGTTATCCATATTTAATCCGTATTTTGTGGATCCCTACTGTAAAAATGCTATGCCCAGCCCATATTGCTCATGTGTTTGGTGATTAATAAGTTACGGTTTCCGTTTCCGATCCGCAAAAAATGGATCGCATACGGAAACCATACGGGTATGTTTTGTGGAATAACGGAACGGAAGAGGACTTAAAACAGAGAAAAAAAAAACGTAGATACCGAACAACGGATCTGTGAAAAACGGTCCACAAAACAACAACGGTTGTGTGCATGAGCCCTTAGGAAGAGTGGTTTGTAGGCAGCCCCATCCCTGGCACCCAGCATCCACACAAACGTCCTGTCAGTGCTCAAACTATGTCCCTGGTAATAACCGTTCACATTACAGGATCAGGGACAAAGCTATAGAATAAGTATCTGCTATTAAAGTAACAGATCAAAGACCACAATATAAAGGATTTTTCTCACGCCTATACTTAATTTGACTTTTGAACTGGGAATTAATCTTCGGCCATCACTCCCTCGGGTTAAATAGCTATGGCTTCACGTTACAGAGACACCAGACACTTGTCTATTTATTTTCGACAGCGTTATCTATTGCCTCCAATGCAATGGTGAATAACACAGCCAGCTAGGGGCTGCAGGCAAAAAAAAAAACATAGGCAAACATAGGACATCCATAGGCAAATGGTGCCCTAAAGCAAAACATGGACCTTCCATAGTACTGTATGCAAATAGGACCAGACCGCTATTAGCTCTTGGAAGACAAAACTATTATTCTATCCAAGACCCAGGGCCGTCTTTCATTATTCCTACATACAATGAAGTGCTTTGCTAAGCAAGAGACTGCTCTCAATAATTTATCTCAGCTTCCAGGGCTCATGTTTCCTACACACAGGTTCATCTAATAAAACTAAAGCATTGCCGATACTGTCGTCAGCCTGTGACTCATTGTAAATTTCAATTTTTCGGCATTGCTTTTATAATTTTCAAATGTAAAGATTAAAAAAAAAAATTGGGGGGAAATATCAGCCAATTCCCTGGGCTAACCCAATTAAGCAGATGATATAGTCAGCCATCATGTTTTTCAGCCCACAGAGTTTCTCTGAGGTCCCTCTGCCAAGAAAACATAAAAGGTCCATTGTCTGCATTGTTGGGCTGTTTACTCACTAGCTTTCAGAATAAAAGAACATGTTGGGTACCATTTATCTCGGCAAGAAAGGCTTTGTTTGATGGAGACAAAACACGGGTAAAATAATTAAAGGACTGGGCTGAATTTTAAAACCTTCCCTTACAATACAGACGTATTTTATATACATTTAAAATAGATTTCCTGGGGTGTCCTCCTGAAGCAGGTGCGACACAGGTAGCACTTAACCATATGTAGCCAGCAGATGGAATAAGAGTTTACGCCTACAGGATAGAAGTTTCTGCATTATCAACTTGTGCTTAGCAGCATACCTATCAGGACTGGGATAGGCCGAGTAGGCAGCTGCCTATGGTACAATAGTGGGGGAAATTGTAAGGAATTTTAAAAACGCATAGAACATTCTGCAGCCTATTAGTTGTGTCAAAGAAATATGGAGTTAAACCTGCGGACAAAAGCACAAGTCAATGGGTTAATCAGGGCTGATTGGAGGTGAACGATGAAGAGAGGTCTGCTGCAGTGGCTGTTGCAGCAGGAGAAAATGAGCAGGCAGAAACTGTGACCCCTGCAGTGTGCCCCTGAACAAGTGGCACTGTAGAGCCAGGATCCATGTGCATCTCTCTGCTGGGTGTGGACCAAAAAAGATTGGCCCCCATCCAGCATCAGAAGAATAGGCTACAGACCAGGTTTAACGAAAATCCCTGGCTAGGGACTAAGACCAAAGGTCAACCTGGTTGTGGTGGCCCCAAATGGACACATGTACTGTAAGTGATGACCTACAGTGAAGGAAAAACTAAAAACTTCCACCATTTGACTCACTAGTGGTCTTCAACTGTTGATCAAGTGTTATGTCTGATCAAGGAATTTCTCCCTGGCGACTCTTTCCACCATCCAAGTACATCAGGGGATAACAGTTTCCTTAGACCATGTCCTGTCACTCTGTTTCTACAAAAGAGCAAGCTCTAGAAGGTTGTACAGATTGCAGGAGTCTCCAGTGGTAACTGTTGTTTAAAAGGGTTGGTCACTTTCTGGTTACAGTTAATTAATGTGTAGGTAAGATGATGCTGATATTCTGTGCCATTTTCTACATTTCATTAGCTATGCCTCCATGTTGGCCAAGTCCTTTTTGCTGTCCACACAGAGGTCCTGTCCACAAAATGGCTGCTGATTTGGCAAAAATTACTCCAGACACATCACTTACCCCCTACCATTCATTAGTGAAGGTGCAGTGTGTTTGTACAGAGGAGGCTGAGTGATTTGTCTGGTCACATGACCCTCCATCAGCAGCCATGTTATGGAGAGGACCTCTATGCGGACAACAAGGAAGATCTGCCCAAGGGGACATGGCTTATGAAATCTATCAAATGGCACAGAATATGAACAAAGGCTATATTAGTAAGTGCAATATATTTATCTCAAATACACATTGGCCAACAGTAACCAGAAAGTGGCCAATCCCTTTAACAGATGTTTTCTGGAATCAGCCTGAGGCAGGATGTCAACTGTAACGGATCTCCTAGCACCCCGACCGGGTACCTCAGTCGATAGAGGCTCCTAGTGCTTTCAGAGGACTCCAAGCACTCCACTTGACACCGTATGCACTGCAGACCCCACGAACCGCTGAAGCTTGGTTGAGGTCTCACCGTCTCCTACCCGCCCTGGACCTACGACAAGGCTCCAGGCTCCAGTGGGTGAACCTCTCCTAAATCCCGAGAGCAGGAACAGCTCTTACAAGAGCTAGTAGTTATGCCAGGGGAGTATAGCAAATCTTCAGCGTATAGCAATCCCCCAGTTTTGATCAGTTATCCAAACACCAGCCTCAACATGATGAAGGATAAAACAGGAACACTTTATTGAGGGCTACTCGCCCGTATTTATGCAGGTCCCCATCTGGTGGACACGACCCCAGGGGACCAGAAGGGAGACTGTGACACAGGACAGGTATGCAGCAATTCAGGATACACAGACACAACACATCCCCACAATGCATCGTGGTTTCCTCCTCTCTGCCCTGGAGACACCCGAGGAGCAATTCAATTATCTCTCAGGAGAAAGGGAAATCGCCAATACACATGTGGAGACAAGAGGACAGAAATCACAGTTTAAACACACAATGGGACAATGGCACAATGGGACAATAGAAACACACCCAGCATATTCCTCCCCTCTGTCTAGGAGATAATGGAGTCAATTTCTATATCTGCTCAACTATCTCCTACGCTGAAAAGTTACACTTCTTATAAATTGTAACAACTTTGTGAGTTTACATTGTACATACATATAACGTATATCAATTTAACCAGTATAACTTGGGGACAAACATATTCAAAATTCACTTGAATAGGTTAAGGGGTTTAAAAGTTAGTAAAAGTATCTTAAAGGGCCGTAATCCTGGGGCAGGAGGCTGGCAAACAACCCCCTCCAAACCACCGTGGCGAGGTTGGTTTCGCCACACATCTCCCCCTCCCAGGGAAGACTAATCAGATACCTGACCTCACGGTCAGTACCTGAGTTAGTCTGGCAGTCCAACCACAACCCAATACTGGACCTGTTTAATCTTGGGGCCTGGCTCTGTTCTGTATGTCCCCAGCTGTTAAGTGGGCATCTGCTACTCCTTGCTTCCTTGTGGTTCTCCAGCTTGGAGCTGTAGGTACTTAGTGGGCAGAGGCCGACTGCGCTCTGCCCAGATGCCAGCTCTTCCGCTGGGGTAGCCCGTGTGAAGTCAGGCTCTGAAGAAGAGGATAGGGGAGGGCAGAGGCCTACGGCACTCTGCCCCGTTGCCAGCTCTTCCGCTGGAGCAACCGGGGTATAGTCCTGCCCGGTGACAAAGGGAAAGTTAGGGCAGAGGCCAACTGTGTTCTGCCCAGATGCCAGCTCTTCCGCTGGGGAAGCCTGTGTGGAGTCAGCCTCTGGAGAAGAGCATAGGGGAGGGCAGAGGCCAACTGCGCTCTGCCCAGATGCCAGCTCTTCCACTGGGATGGGGTCATGGAATGCCTACCCCCAGGACCTTGTTGCGGATCAGCTGTGGAGAGGAGGGATCGCTTACCTCCTCCTCCTGGCATTCCTGCGTGGTTGGTGGAATCTCTGTACCGGCCGTCCAGCATCCCGGTAGGCCTGGTGCAGAGACTGCGGTCCCATCTGTATAATTGGAGTTAGGGGTGCTGTCCCCCTGTGGTTGGGGAGAGAGACCGGTTGTCTCCTCTCCCTTCAAAGTACACTGCCGCTGGGGAGCAGGACCAACTGTCCCTACTCCCTGAAACTCTGGCTGCCGTTGGGGATCTGGGCCGACTGCCCAGCATCTCTGTAGGGCCGGTGGAGAGACCTCGGTCCCATCTCCACCTGCCATATGGGGTTCCCCCCAGGACCAGTCTATGAGGTCCCCTTCCTGTGTAGCTGGTACTGAAGCAGGGGATACTTCAGTCGGGTCTTCCCAGTAAACCTCCACAATATCCTCCCAGCTGAAGGGCTCTGGACCTGGGTCTGACACTCTGCTCTCTCGCTGAGCCCTCTCAATGGAGTGGAAGAGATCTCTGTAGTCCTGCTCCAGTTCCCACTCCAGGGTTGCTAGGTGAGCCAGGTCTTTCTCTACCTCGTGGGGGTCATCCCAATCCTGCCTAGCCTCCCTCTCGTAGAAGATGTTCTGAAGTCTGGACTGTGCAGGGCTCCCGAAGTCAGGCTCTGCAAAGGACTCCCATAACAAGCCAGGACCATAAAACTCCTCTCCCTCTGGCTTGTCATGCTCAGCTGTCCAGGGTATATACTGTGCCATATACCACCAGAGCGCCAGGTAGGCCTCCTCCAAACATAGCTCCTGCCATACCCGGTGCTCTAGTTCCTTCACCCATTCCTCCAGGGGCTGCTCTCCCAGGAAGGGCATCCGCAGGGCCACTTGCTTCTGCAATCGCTGCTCTACACTGGGGAGACTCTCACCTCGCTGGTATTGTACATTACCCAGGGCCTGGCACCAGATGTCTTTCCTTAATGCATCCCGGCCATCCAGGTCTTCCTCATCGTAGTGGACCGCTGTTTGAAGACTAGCCGATTCCATCCTGCTGTAGCCAGGGGCGCTGTACGGATACTAGCGTTGCCCTCAATATACTCCACGAATGGTGTCTCCGAGCTGCTTCTCCTCACACTAGGACGCCATCCCACTGCTTGCCACCAAATGTAACGGATCTCCTAGCACCCCGACCGGGTACCTCCGTCGATAGATGCTCCTAGTGCTTTCCGAGGACTCCAAGCACTCCACTTGACACCGTACGCACTGCAGACCCCACGAACCGCCGAAGCTTGGTTGAGGTCTCACCGTCTCCTACCCACCCTGGACCTGCGACAAGGCTCCAGGCTCCAGTGGGTGAACCTCTCCTAAATCCCGAGAGCAGGAACAGCTCTTACAAGAGCTAGTAGTTATGCCAGGGGAGTATAGCAAATCTTCAGCATATAGCAATCCCCCAGTTTTGATCAGATATCCAAACACCAGCCTCAACATGATGAAGGATAAAACAGGCACTCTTTATTGAGGGCTACTCGCCCGTATTTATGCAGGTTCCCATCTGGTGGACACGCCCCCAGGGGACCAGAAGGGAGACTGTGACACAGGACAGATATGCAGCAATTCAGGATACACAGACACAACACATCCCACAATGCATCGTGGTTTCCTCCTCTCTGCCCTGGAGACACCCGAGGAGCAATTCAATTATCTCTCAGGACAAAGGGAAATCGCCAATACACATGTGGAGACAACAGGACAGAAATCACCATTTAAACACACAATGGGACAATGGCACAATGGGACAATAGAAACACACCCAGCATATTCCTCCCCTCTGTCTAGGAGATAATGGAGTCAATTTCTGTGTCTGCTCAACTATCTCCTACGCTGAAAAGTTACACTTCTCATAAATTGTAACAACTTTGTGAGTTTACATTGTACATACATATAACTTATATCAATTTAACCAGTATAACTTGGGGACAAACATATCCAAAATTCACTTGAATAGGTTAAGGGGTTTAAAAGTTAGTAAAAGTATCTTAAAGGGCCGTAATCCTGGGGCAGGAGGCTGGCAAACAGCCCCCTCCAAACCACCGTGGCGAGGTTGGTTTCGCCACATCAACATTCAGGGTCAGGAACAAAATTAGGCGTGCCCCAGTAGTGTAATCACATGTAAGGGGTTCCCCTGCAGTAAATGATTTTGAATTACTGTCTTAAACAGCATAAGGACCCAAGTCCAATAGTACATAGAAAATTAACTAGGGCCATCTTAATGATATCAGTCATACGATAATCATAATGTTTCATAGGTCACAAATAAAAGACAGAACTACAACCAGCAGAATATTCTTCTGCTATACCTCAGATACATATGAGAATATCTTACTCGTGAAATCTATGATTTAGGACAACCATTGATTTCGAGCATAAAAGGTTCTATAGAACTGAAACCTGTTTGGCACCGCACTGAAATTTCTGTTACTGGAAATATGACACAAAATTCTAAATAGTAGGAAGTGCTGAGAATGCTGTGTCAATTTACCACAAGTCTTTGGTCCTGAATTCACAGACTACACCAAAATGATCTTCTCCTAGGTGCCTGTAACATATCAGAAGTTCATTTGAAGTGGACCTCCCCTTTTAGTTGTCTCTAAAAGAGTTTAGTATGGTACTTGATATTGTTGGCCTGTTGTTAAAGGGGTTTTCTGAGATTTTTGAACTAGTAGGTCATGACTATCTCATCAGTTTGATAGCGGTTGTGCTTGGTATCGCAGCTTAGCCTCATTTACTTCTATGGGGCTGAGCTGTGCCTAGGCCACGTGACCAATGAACGTGATGTCACAAGGACTAGGCTAAGCTGGGAGAAGACCGCGGCACTACTGCGAGTGCAGGTGCCTTCTCAAACAGCTGATCGACGGGGGTTCCGGGTGTTGGACCCCAACTTATCAGATACTGATGACCTATCTGGAGGATAGGTCATGGGTTCAAAAATCTCAGAAAACCCCTTTTAAGATAGGGCATCAATATCAGATTGATACCGGTCCGACTCTCTGCCCTCCCACCGTTCAGCTGAGTGTACTTCATCACCTCTATTGTTTTTTAGGCAGAGCTCCATGTATTTTATGGTAGCTATTCCTAGTATTTCAGGTCTCTCCAATTGACTTAAAAGGGTTATCCCATCAGAAGTATTACTATGCAATGAATAGACTGTATATATGAAGCATCAATGTAATTTCCATGCAATAAAATAGTGTTAGGTTGTTTAATGTGCATTCAATTTTCCCTGCTCCCTTCTTCCTTTTAGTGTTGGTGTAGTAATCTTAAAGGGAAGCAGGTGCAGCAGTCCAGACAGCTTCGTTCCCTAATTCTTAATTCATAGAATACATAGCTATCTCTCTCTCTAGACACAGACAAAGGAAAGTGAGGGAGCGCATTGCATACCACAGTGCTATTTATTAGTGAAATCACTGGAGCTGTGTGTGCAAAACTATTTTCTATGCAGTGGAGGAAGAGGTTAACAAGAGCTGACTGCAGTGCACTCCTGGGAGATGCGGGTGCTTAATTGCAAAATAGTAGGAGCTGCTGTCCACCCATAGAAAGTGAAGAGACCAGAGCTACAAACAAATAAGTAAAAAAATAGGAAAATAGTATAAATTACATTGGAGAGCAGCATTTTTTGCATTGATCTGGGTAAAGGAATGCAGTGTATTACTCCAGATATTTTTTAGTTTCTGAGATAACCCTTTATAAGAGACTGAGTTGTAGTACCAGGTACAGTTGTGTTCAAAATACTAGCAGTCAGATATCACTAACCTGGTCAATCACAGATTTTGGTAGAAATGCTATTTCTACATGGCAAATAATTTAGTAGCAGGTGTAGTAGAGTAATAGAAACCCAACAGACCCAACAGTCATGACATGCATGCTGCTGATTCTGTGTAATTCAATCACTTATTAAAAGGGACATGTTCAAAATAATAGAAGTGTGGAGTTCAATGAGTGAGGTCATTCATTCTTTGAAAAACAGGTGGCAATTATTAACCTTATTTAAGGAAGGAAGGCATCAAATGCTGTACATGTTGGTTACAGTGCATTTCTCTCTGAAATTCTGAGGAAAATGGGTTGTTCCAGACATTGTTCAGAAGAACAGCGTACCTTGATTAAAAATTTGATTGGCGAGGGGAAAACATATAAAGAAGTGCAGAAAATGATAGGCTGCTCAGCTAAAATGATCGCAAATGCTTAAAAATGGCAACCAAAACCTGAAAGACGTGGAAGAAAGCGAAAAACTACCATTCAAATGGATAGAAGAATAGCCAAAATGGCAAGGACTCAGCCAACAATCAGCTCCAGGAAGATCAAAGAAGGTCTAAAGTTACCTGTGAGTACTGTTACAATTAGAAGACACCTATGTGAAGCCAAACTATCTGCAAGAAGCCCCCACAAAGTCCCACTGTTGAAAAAAAGACATGTGCTGAAGAGGTTACAATTTGCCACAGAGCACATTGACTGACCTATAGAGACATTTTGTGGACTGATGAAAGTAAGATTGTTCTTTTTGGGTCTAGTGGCCGGAGACTGTTTGTCAGGTGACCCCCAAACACTGAATTCAAGCCACAGTACACTGTGAAGACAGTGAAGCATAGTGGCACAAGCATCATGATATGGGGATGTTTCTCATACTACGGTGTTGGGCCTATTGTCACGGACGGTGTACAGGAAACAAGGCAAAGCAACATGCATAAATGACTCGCTGGATCCAAAAGCTAAGGAACAAAAGGGAGACCCCTGCAGAAGACCTGGCACTTTCCCTGGCTGCTCAGCCTATGCAAAGATCCGAATGGTGGAAGTTTGCATATCCACGTACCTTGACTATATAACCCCTGAGCACCCTACAATAGTGAGGGGACACGACCACCGGCTCCCTACACAAGATACGGAGGGAGTCAGGGTCACCTGGGATCCAGCAAACAGAAAATAACAGATAAATGTTCAACACTTAACTTTGTAGCAGAGAGGAGAACAAGACCAGCATGCACACACACTCCAGGAAGAAGTATAAGCCGCCCAGAAAAGCATTCTGGGGAGGAATTTAAAGGGAAGCAATTAGTCCAACACATGACAGCTGAGAGAGGCTAACGAGACGAGGAACTGAATACCACAACAAAGAAAGTCAAGGAGGAGGTTCTGAAAGGCCTCTGTCAGAGCTTCTCAGCTGTCTGGTTGTGACAGTACCCCTCCCTCTACGAGTGGACTCCGGACACTCAGAACCCACCTTCTCAGGATGGGACCTATGGAAAGCCCTGATGAGACGAGAGGCCTTAATGTCCGTCACTGGGACCCACATCCTCTCCTCAGGACCATACCCCTCCCAATGAACAAGGTACTGAAGAGAACCGTGGACAAGACGAGAATCCACAATCCTAGAGACCTGAAATTCAAGATTCCCATCAACCATAATCGGAGGAGGAGGCAAAGGCGAGGGTACAATGGGTTGAACATAAGGTTTCAATAAGGACTTATGAAAAACATTATGGATCTTCCAAGTCTGAGGAAGATCAAGACGGTATGCAACAGGATTGATGACAAACAGGATTTTGTAAGGCCCAATAAACCTAGGACCCAACTTCCAGGAGGGAACCTTCAATTTGATATTCTTGGTGGACAACCACACCAGATCACCAACATTCAGGTCCGGACCAAGCACACGTCTCTTATCTGTCACACGCTTATATCTCTCACTCATGCTCTTTAGATTATCCTGAATCTTTTGCCAAATAGATGACAAAGACGAGGAGAATCTGTCCTCATCAGGTAAACCAGTAGACCCCTCTCCCGAGAAAGTCCCAAACTGCGGATGAAACCCATATGCACCAAAAAATGGTGACTTATCAGAGGACTCCTGACGACGGTTATTTAAAGCAAACTCAGCAAGGGACAAAAAAGAACACCAATCCTCTTGATTCTCCGCCACAAAACAGCGCAGATATGTCTTCCAGAATCTGGAAACAAACTGCGTGCCCCTATCAGAGACTATGTCTGAAGGAATACCGTGCAATTTGACAATGTGATCAATAAATGCCTGCGCCAGCGTCTTAGCATTGGGCAAACCAGGAAAAGGGATGAAATGCACCATTTTGCTAAAACGGTCCACCACCACCAGAATCACAGTCTTCCCCGAGGAACGAGGCAGGTCCGTTATGAAGTCCATGGACAGATGTGTCCAAGGACGGGAAGGAATGGGTAAGGGAAGGAGAGGACCTGATGGCCGTGAATGAGGGACTTTGGCACGAGCGCAAGTCTTGCAGGCTGCCACAAAACCCTCAACCGACTTACGAAGCGCAGGCCACCAGAATCTCCGAGCGATGAGATCCAGTGTGGCTCTTACCCCCGGGTGCCCAGCAAGGACCGTATCGTGGTGTTCTTTAAAAATCTTGTGTCTTAAAGCGAGAGGCACAAACAACCTCCCAGGAGGACAAAGATCAAGAGCCTCTGACTGGGCTGCCTGCACCTCTGCCTCCAATTCAGGAAAAAGAGCCGAGACCACCACACCTTCAGCCAAAATGGGACCCGGGTCTTCAAAATTCCCGCCTCCCGGAAAACAACGTGACAGGGCATCTGCCTTCACATTCTTAACTCCAGGGCGGAACGTGACAACAAAATTAAACCTAGAAAAGAACAAAGACCATCTGGCCTGTCTTGGGTTCAGACGCTTGGCTGACTCCAAGTAGGCCAGATTTTTATGGTCAGTAAATACGGTAATAGGGTGTCTGGCTCCCTCTAGCCAATGGCGCCATTCCTCAAAAGCCAACTTGATGGCCAACAATTCCCTATCTCCCACATCGTAATTCTCTCTGCGGAGGAGAGTTTTTCTTGAGAAAAAGGCACACGGTCGCCAATTGGCAGGAGAGGAACCCTGAGACAAGACCGCCCCCACACCCACCTCAGAAGCATCAACCTCAACTATGAAGGGTAAAGAAACATCAGGTTTCACCAAGATGGGAGCGGAAGCAAAACTCTCCTTGATATCAGAAAAAGCCTTACGCGCCTCTACTGACCAAGAAGAAAAATCTACCCCCTTTCTGGTCATATCAGTGAGTGGTTTAACAATAGAAGAATAATTCAAAATGAACTCCCTGTAATAATTGGCAAAGCCCAAAAAACGCATCAGCGCCTTCTGATTCTCAGGAAGCTCCCACTCAAGCACAGCGCGGACCTTCTCGGGGTCCTTGCGAAAACCAGAAGCGGAGAGAAGAAACCCCAGAAATTGAATTTCTGGAACCGCAAACACACATTTTTCCAGTTTTGCATATAATTTATTCTCCCGCAGGATGAGCAAGACCTGACGTAAATGTTCCTTATGAGTTTTGAAATCGGGAGAAAAAATCAAAATGTCATCCAAATACACCAATACAAATTTTCCCATCAAATGATAAAAAATGCTGTTCACGAAATGCTGAAAAACGGCTGGGGCATTCATCAAACCAAAAGGCATAACCAAATTTTCTAAATGGCCCTCAGGGGTATTGAAGGCCGTCTTCCATTCGTCCCCTTCTCTGACCCTGACCAGGTTGTATGCCCCTCTTAGATCTAATTTGGAAAAGACTTTAGCCCCAACAACCTGGTTAAACAGGTCTGGGATCAGAGGAAGCAGGATAAGGGTCAAGCATTGTGATACTGTTCAGCTCCCTGAAATCCAGACAAGGTCTTAAAGAACCATCTTTTTTCTTAACAAAGAAAAAACCAGCGGCAACAGGTGACTTCGAGGGTCGTATGTGTCCTTTTCTCAGACTCTCAGAGATATAAGCACGCATAGCGATCCTCTCAGGTTGGGAAAGATTGTATAAACGAGATTTAGGCAGCTTGGCGTCTGGGATGAGATTAATAGGGCAATCGTACTCCCTGTGCGGGGGCAAATCCTGAACTCCACTCTCAGAGAAGACATCCGAAAATTCAGAGAGAAAAGATGGTACAGTCTTAGTAGAAACCTCAGAAACAGATGTCATGAGGCAATTCTCTCTGCAAAAGTCACTCCAACCATTTATTTGCCTCGCTTGCCAATCAATGGTGGGGTTATGCTTAGTGAGCCAGGGCAGCCCCAACACCAGAGGGGTAGGCAAACCGCTAAGGACGAAACATGACACATCCTCAACATGAGCATCACTCACAATTAAACGGATATTGTGAACTATGCCCTTTAATGATTTCTGAGAAAGTTGAGCGGAATCGATAGCAAAAACAGGACTATCCTTTCCCAAAGTGCGCACCTGGAAACCATGAGTTATCGCAAATTGATTATCAATGAGATTGACCGCTGCTCCACTATCCACAAAAATCTCCCAAAAAATGTTCTTGCTCTCTAGCGCCACCCTAGCCGGCAGGACAAAACGGGAACTACAAGCAAACGGAAAACCTTCAATTTCCGCCTCAACCCTGCCAATAGTAACAGACGGAACATTTTTAAAATATTTTTTCCTGTTTGTTTCTTTATTACTCCCAGAAAACTGCCTGAATCTCCTAGAGGGACAAATATTTGCCAAATGATTTATACCTCCACAACAAAAACAAACCCTCCCATGCGAGCTGAATCTTCTATTGTCAGAAGCAATCAACCCCAGCTGCATGGGCTCCTGCTCAGAAGGGGCTGACAGCGACTGAGACCCCTGCGCACAGAATGGGACCGCTGCACTGTCCTGGGACTGAGTATGACAGGAAGGGGACATCTCTCCTCTCTCTCTAAGACGCCTGTCAATACGAACGGCCTGAGACATAGCAGAGTCCAAAGAAATAGGCCTCTCATGAAAGGCAAATGCATCTTTCAATCCCTCTGAAAGACCATGGCAAAATTGACTTCGGAGTGCAGCATCATTCCAACCAGTATCAACTGCCCATCTCCGAAATTCTGAGCAGTATATTTCTGCGGATTGTTTACCCTGGCATAATAGACGTAGTCTAGACTCAGCCAGAGCAATACGATCCGGATCATCATATATCTGACCCAGGGATAAAAATAATTCATCCACTGAACGGAGAGGCCGTGCCCCCTCCGGCAGCGAAAAGGCCCAGGACTGAGCGTTACCTCTGAGCAGCGATATAATGATCCCCACCCTCCGTTCCTCATCACCAGAGGAATGGGGAAGAAGGCGAAAATGGAGTTTGCAAGCCTCTCTAAAACGCACAAAATTCTCACTACCCCCGGAGAACGTATCCGGGAGCGAGATCTTAGGCTCAGAACAAACTCCATGAACACAAGCTGAACCGGTCACTTGAAGCTGAGAAAAAGTCTTAAGGAGATCAGCTACCTCCAATGAAAGACCCTGGAAGCGTTCAGCCAAAAGTGAAACCGGATCCATGCTTGAGACGGTTTTGGCGGCTTATAATGTCACGGACGGTGTACAGGAAACAAGGCAAAGCAACATGCATAAATGACTCGCTGGATCCAAAAGCTAAGGAACAAAAGGGAGACCCCTGCAGAAGACCTGGCACTTTCCCTGGCTGTTCAGCCTATGCAAAGATCCGAATGGTGGAAGTTTGCATATCCACGTACCTTGACTATATAACCCCTGAGCACCCTACAATAGTGAGGGGACACGACCACCGGCTCCCTACACAAGATACGGAGGGAGTCAGGGTCACCTGGGATCCAGCAAACAGAAAATAACAGATAAATGTTCAACACTTAACTTTGTAGCAGAGAGGAGAACAAGACCAGCATGCACACACACTCCAGGAAGAAGTATAAGCCGCCCAGAAAAGCATTCTGGGGAGGAATTTAAAGGGAAGCAATTAGTCCAACACATGACAGCTGAGAGAGGCTAACGAGATGAGGAACTGAACAGCACAACAAAGAAAGTCAAGGAGGAGGTTCTGAAAGGCCTCTGTCAGAGCTTCTCAGCTGTCTGGTTGTGACACCTATTTAGCGCATACCGGGGATCATGGATCAGTTTGAATACATCAAAATACTTGAAGAGGTCATGCTGCCTTATGCTGAAGAGGAAATGCCCTTGAAATAGGTGTTCCAACAAGACAACGACCCCAAACACACCAGTAAACGTGCAACATATTGGTTCCAGACCAACAAGATTGACTTTATGGAGTGGCCAGCCCAATCCCCAGATCTTAATCCAATAGAAAACTTGTGGGGTGACATCAAAAATGCAGTTTTTGAGACAAAACTAAGAAATAGAGAACTATGGAATCATCCTGGGCTGGAATACCTGTTCACAGGTGCCAGAAGTTGGTTGACTCCATGCAACACAGATGTCCAGCAGTTCTCAGAAACAGCGGTTATACAACTAAATATTAGTTAAGTGATTCAAAGGAAAGCAACATTTTCAAACATTTTTCAGTTTATATAGTGAATGTTTGAGTTTGTAGAAGAAGAATACAAATACTGCTATTTTTTTAACAGTCTAATATTCACTTTTCTTCATTTTTTTGTAGAGGAACAACACAAATTTGATATATTTTTCTTCATGTTTTGATTTGGAATAGAATGTGTAGTGTTCCCAATGCATTTGTGTGTATGGAAATAAAAGCTATTAGAAGGATTTTGAGCTTTATTCACTTTTTTAAACACACTGCTATTATTTTGAACACAACTGTACATCTGAAACAAGATGTATGATGCCGTGCCTAGCATTCAGTCAAAGAGACCCCTTAAGAGCAACGAGTCATCAGAAAATGACCTATTTTTTATATATAATAAGATGACCTATTGTTTTTATATTAAACATTTTTGGGTGATTTTTGCTTTCATTTCCTATGTCCCTATCTATATAAAAGGATAAACCTAAAATTGTGCATTTAGGCCTAATAATATGTCAAGACTTCCTGTTCAGGTAACTTTCCAGTAACCATCTCACTATCATCACAGGCAGAATTACAATGGCAGACATCACTTCTGTATAGATAACACAGGAGTTACCTTGCAAAATAGGTGATATTACAGCTTATCTACTCCCTCCTGACCTCTGTACCGGTCACAGCGCAGGCCTAGAAAACTCTCCCATAAAGATTAATGAGTCCCCTTCTGTCTATTGTGTTTATAGCCCACAAGGATGCTCTTAAAGAACTGGAAGTCTTGACATATTGTAGGCCTAGTGGCCAGTGTAAAAAGTGGAACATTTGCTAATTCACATGTCAGTCGTAAAGGCCAAATTGTGGTATCCCTGGGAGACTGAAATTTCAGCTCAGACATTACCTCTTCATTTAGTACCTCGCTCTCGACATGTCGGAGGTTGTTCTTTGCCTGTACATAGATCTCTGATGTGTGTTGACCTTCAGGAGGGTTTGGCGCAGGATAGCATGGGGGTGGTGGGAGCGAAGCCTCAGGTGCCGGTGGAGGAGGTGGCGGGAAGGCTGGAGGAGGCGGTGGAGGGTTGGCGGTTGGTTCCATTTTCTTACTGCCACTAGGATCGACTTCAGGATTCAACATGTCCATATATGTCTGCATATCCGTGATGGCAGTTTCCGGGGGCCCTGGGTGGGAAACAAAATTTAAAAATTTAGGGGGTCATTTATCAAACAGGTGTAAAGTAGAACTGGCTTAGTGGCCCATAGCAACCAATCAGATTCCACTTTTCATTTTCCAAAGGAGCTGTCAAAAATGAAAGGTAGAATCTGATTGGTTGCTATGGGCCACTAAGCCAGTTCTACTTTACACCAGTTTGATAAATGACTCCAATAGTGTAAACTGAAACACTGGGCACAAAGATTATGAACACCTGGTTTGATTAATGTTTTCTTTTCATGGAAACAATGAAAGTTTGTTCTCTTGGGACAACTGAGATGGCCGGCTATCTAATGCCGACTGTTCCCAAAGGAATAATATCAGCGGAGATAAGGATTGGACATATTGGATTTCAACATGTCTGATCCTTTTCTTTTCGGGGCGATAAGCCACCCACCCCTCAGAGATGTCTGGCAGCAGCCTTCTCCTATAAACAACACATGCATGCTTGGCCACGTCGAGCTTGCATATATATGGAGATAGCTGTTATCTTATGTATATGGTTCACTTTAGGATGATAACCAGGTGTGCTGTAATCCTACCCATAATAATCACTTAGTTTAGATAAAGATACATAAAATAAGTATTTTTTCTTAGGAACTATGAATAAAACTGCCATTTGTGACTATAGGCTTTGTCTGATACTGCAGCTCAACTTCATTCACTTGAATGTGCCTTTGCCGCAATACCAGATCTAACCTGCGGTAAAAGGTGGCGCTGTTTTGGGAAAGAAAAATAAAAATTTGATACTTTTTTTCTAACCTCCTAATGCCTGATTTCAGTAATTACCTTATGATGGAAATAAAGTAGTGACATCAATACATAAGAAATGAACTCGTGTCACACCATACGTGTGCCTTGACGTATTAGTATATAGCATTTGAAACACAAGCCTTTGGTAAAAATAAAAACGGATTACGTGATAATCCTGGAAAGCAGATGAAATGACAGGCTGGCGTTTATATATAATACAGGTGAAACCTTAGGAGATGGATCACGGATGTGTAGTGTGGACTGGTCTCTTCTAGAGTTGTATATGAAATAGCTGAAAACGTGGTAATCCTGCATGACAGGATCGGTGATGTCATCATTAACATACTTTATAGGTGTCTTGGTCTGTACTGGGCCACCAGTGAAACGGCTTGCAGCAGAGAATGATATGCAACTTACACCGATATCAGGAATAAGTATGCAATAAGGATCAAGATATAAATACCAATAAAGAAGCTATGGGGCCCCTGAGAAAGCCCATATATGGACCCTCATAACCACATTTTGATGGCCTTTCCTAAGGAGGGGCCATCAATATTATAGTTCCCATCAGAAATCAATCAGCACAGAATATTGGACCCATTGATATTAAAAACATAATAAGGCTGGAGTAAAACGGCGACTTTGGCCCGCAACAAGAGTTCTGCGACCAAATTTCTGCAACCTTTATAACATAATGGAAATGAATGTGGTCGCAGCGTAGCTCGCAAGTAGCCACAACCCGAAAAAATAAATAAATAAATCCAACACTGCTAAACTTTTTGTGATTCTGGGGTAGACAAGATCTAAGATCAACCACATTACCTAATTTGCCCCAATAAGTTGGCTCAGCTAAGAAAAACTTCCTGAACGTTCACCCCATGCGGATAGGAAGAGAGAGGCTGCCATAAATATTCGGTATAGTAAAACAATCAGGGCCATTTAGACTTTGCTCACAGAACATGTAATGCTGTGCCAAGGAAGCGGTATGTAAATACTGTAGATTCAAGGAAAATATCTAAAGGAAGTTCCAATGGAGGGTGGGCAAATCCCAGCCAGATATAAGAACTCTTGTTCCTGTAAAAATCCATAATCTTGTACATAAGGAGCAGTATATTAGTAGTCATGTTCTTGTACACAGGAGACAATATTAGAGCGGTTATATTCCTGTATGTAGAGACTGTTATAGAAGAAAAGTGGTCAGCTCCAGCCACCATGGAGACCCAAGGTCGCGGTGGATATGTTCTGGGAGAAGCACTCCATTAACAGATGTTACCACCAAGGACTTTTATAGGTGAACAGCGAGTATGCAGTGCCTGATCACTAAGGCCTGCTGCAGGAAGTTACCTGCTGAACAGGAATCCACGAAGGCCTGTTCAGTTACTGGGCATTGCTGTATGACAGTAATTGTATGTTTTGGAGAGCAAGTATTCTCGCCCAGAGTCGTCTCTCCAACCAACCTAGGCACAGGAGTTTCGTGCCTACAGGTCGTTACTGTGGTGGTGCTCCTCTTCTGACAGTCTGACACTTTCCACCTGCATGGGTTCCTAGGGTGAAGCTGAGAGAGTAGGAGCTAGGGGCTTCTGAAATGAAGGTGCTAGTCTAGAAGGTCTCTTTTCACGCACAGATAGCTTGAGACGTTACCTGAAGTGGAGATTTTTGAGGGTGGCTAAGGTGGTAAGGTCATCCAATGAGGATGGGACGTCAAAACCTGCTAATTGATCCTACAGTATATGAATCCAGACAGACCCTCCCAGAAAGCTGCCACCAAGCTCTCATTGTTTCATGATAGTTCTGTGGCAAGCGTGCAAAATTAAATGGCATACTGCCCAACCATGAGGTTGAACCTGACCAGGTTCCTCAAAGACTCTGCTGGTCAATAGGTAGTTGCATTCTCAGAGGGGAGTGGACCAGGCGAGTGTATCACCAGACAGGAGAGAGACCAAAAATGATATTTTGAACTGAGTGATTGGGGCCTGTATCTCAAAAATAGATGGTGCGTTGATCCCCTACAAGTGGCGTGTAGGTGACGGTGCAGATGCTGCGGCCTGAGGTGGTGATACGGAAGCGAAAGAAGTCAAAGCATCTAGGCCGGCTCAAGTAATATTCAGATACTACAAGGGTTTCTCCTGGAAATGATGCTGACTGGTTAGTTACTTATACACCCTATGTAACCCATCGTGGGCCAGCCGGCTCCATGGCCATAAAATACGGCAGTGGGAGCCACTAGGCTACCCCCCTACATCTCTTCCCTCATTTCTGTCTACCACTCTACCCGTGCTCTACGCTCTGCAAGCGATTTACGACTGACATCCACCATAATCCAAACCTTTCACTCCTGGCTTCAAGACTTCTCCCAAGCTGCACCAATTCTCTGGAATGCCCTACCCAAAGAAATTACAGTAGCTTAAATCACAATATACACAGTTTTAGGCGGTCTCTTAAAACACTTTTTAGCGTGGCCTATCACATCCCCTAATCTAACTTCTCCATATATAGCCCATTTATCATTATTTTCTGAACCTAAACCTTCGACAAACTCTCCAACCGCACCACACGCACCCAGAAGCACTACAGATATCAGATGCTGACTGGCTCATGCATCTCCCCTATTTTCCCAAGATGGCTGCGCTATTGTACAAAACAAGCACTTTTACCTTTTGTGTCACCCCTATCTCCTCATAGATTTTAAGCTCTTGCGAGCAGAGCCCTTATTCCTCTTGTAATTATTGACTTGTCTGTTGCTATGGTTTTTATGACCATGTACATGAACCCCTGAATTGTAAAGCGCTGTGCTATATAAATAAAGATTATTATATTGTTATTACTAGGCCGCTACCTCCTGGAGTAGTCTCTGTGTGGCTGACCCACAGGGGTCAGAGAAACCAGTGCGGGGCACAGAGGGACCAGGCAAAACCACAGTCAGGGAAAGGATTAGGTCAAGGCAGGCAGATTATATGCAATCGGTTAAACAGTCTGAGAACAGGGCAGGCAGGCAAGAGTCAATACAAAGGTTAGCCACAAGTCAGGTCAGGCAGCAGAGGGACAGAATCCAGGAATCAGGCAGAAGTTGATACATGGGCAGACAATCTATACAGCACACCTGCTCGTCAGTGATGGAGACCACCTTTTTACATGCAGCGATCTCCTCCACAGTATGGGGAGAAGCGATCGCTCATGCCATCACTTACCTTGCCTACACAAATGATCCGATTACCCTATTAATTAACATTTCGCTCGTTCATTGGGTACCTTTACACCACTAGAAAATTGCCAACAAGTGTTCCTATGAATGCTCATCAGCAATTATCTGGTGGATTCCTTTGTAAAGGGGCCTTAAAGGGGTTGTCCGGATTTAGAGCTGAACCCAGACATATCCCCATTTTCACCCAGGCAGGCCCTCTGATATGAGCATTGGAGCATTTCATACAGCGCAGGGCAAGGGATGTTTGTTTAGATTTTTTTCACTGCTAGGCAGAGGCTTTCTTCTAGCAGTGTTCCAGGTGATGTCACCGGCACTGATAGGCAGGTTTTATCGCTGTCTAAAGCCACCCATTAGTGCCAGTGACATCACCGGACTCACTGCTAGACGGAAGCCTCCGCCTAGCTTTACCCATAGAGAGCCCGATACGTCGCCGGATCGCCAGAAAAAGCCTTTGCCCAGCGCGATTCAGAGCAGTGCAAAGGAGAATATCGGAGCATGAAATGCTCATGTCAGAGGGGCTGCCAGGGTGAAAACGGGGATATATGTGGGTAACAGTCTGGTCCCATGACAAGAAGTTACAGTCAATAGCTGTTGGCCAAACAATGGACTCTGACTCCCCCATACACATTCAGTTCAGCTGAGAATATACAGTATGTGTTGTCAATGGGGAGAGATATGAGAAAGCTGCTGGCAGACACTTCTGGCGGTGGATCATCTATGGGCAGAACAAAAGGATAGGTAAAAAAAAAACAGCTTGCCAGATCCTTCTCTCCGCTGATCAGTTTGGGGAGGATCAGGAGTTCCCCAAATACCTTGGACTAAAGTATATGGAGGTTTTAAGAAATAATAGAAGGAACAGTTTCCATCTGTGACCTAATTGCTGAAAAAATGACTGTTTTCACTAGATGCAGACCCCATATACGTTGGTATAAAAGTGGCGGTGCACTACTTACTTGGACCTGTATGCTGGTTTAATTTCTTATCTCCCACACTTGACTGGCTGGAATTATAGGAGTCGTAGTTGGACAGAGTACTTGAGGGTGAACCAATGTCAAACTGGGCCGGCTGCGTAGACGTTGTGGTATTTGGTGATGACATTCCTGAGTCTGGTTGCTTCAGCTCCATGTCTGCTGATGGATCCCTCGACAACACGCGGTGTTCCACGCTCTACAGAACGTATGAAAACATGGGTGAGAAAAGGGTCATGTTGACTGAGAAAGCCCTGCCCAACCACAAACCAGCAATAAATGCATTAAAAAGATTTAAAATGTTTCAAACCAGAAGCTGGATCTGAATACATTTGTAATTGAATGCAATTTAAAGTTTACTATAGCCGATGAGTTATTCACTGAACTCTATCTGCACAGCGCCACCTGCTTTTTGCGCTTTTTCTAATTTCTCTGTCCAGATCACTGAGATGGAAGCACATGCTAAGGGCCATCCTTCAACTGCCATTAAAGACCCCCCCCCCCCGATATAGGACACACCCCCTGAGAAAGGACACGCCCCCTGAACTACCAGCTTGGAAAAAGGCTACTTTCAAACTAGTGGTAGCCTTCTCCTCCCCCGCCGGAACAGCCTGCCGGATCCGTGCTACCGCTAGTGCACCTTACTGCCGAAAGTCCGCTCTGGCCCAATTCACTATAATGGGGACAACACGCAACACGTAAAACACGCCGAGAGGCGGGCGGAGTAAAACTACAATATGCTGCAGGTTTTGTCCGGCCGCCTTTTGGATTGTTTGCCATGCTGCGGCAAAACAATTATAGTGAATGGGGCCGGAGCAGGCTTCTAGCGGCACGGTGCACTAGCGGCAGCACGGACATGGCAGGCTGTTTCCCCTACCGCTATTGGGAAAGTAGCCTAAATCTAGCAGTGCAACTGGAGCACTGAATGGCAGAAGCTCTGGACTCATGTGAGGTACAGGGCTGGTTCTAAGTTTGTTAGAATGAGTTTGGCATGTACTATATGATGTCTGATTTTCATTTTTTACATTATTTATGGGATAACCCCTTTAAGGAGACTTTGTTTTAAAACCTCGTTTTCAAATACCTTATCAATAAGCTGCACATAGGAGTGGAGGACCTGGCACGTCTGAGCATTACGCGGACTGCCCACTCATTTCCATTTTCACAGTGCACTGCTTCATTTCACCTGAGGTGGCGCTGCTGGGGAACTGAACACTTCATGCCAGGTTCTGCCATAGATCACAGCAGATCAGTGTCAGACACCTTGTGATCTGCTTATTTTTAGGGGAACCATGTAACAAAAGGTTTGAGAACCTACTTCAGTATCTTACTTTTGTGCTGAGATGTTGAATCTCTGTACTCATGATAACACTATCTCTCATGTGCGCCGTCAGCGCTATCACTGGGACACGGGGCTTCAAAGCAATCCTATATCGTCTTTCATTTTCTCATGTGTGCTAGATAACTGGATTCAGGTCTCTGTAAAGCCTAACGCCCGGCCCTATGATAACACTGACAGAGCACAACCAGCCAGCTGATCGTTCGGCACAGGACATATAAAAATGTTACGCTTTTAACCCAAAATAATTGCTGTAAAATAAGTCTCCTGGTAGTTTCCCTTTAAGAGCGCTATACACATGAACAGAAATATTCTACAAGTCAATCCTTAAAATATAGCAATTAACCTAATTTCCCCAAAAATTCTAAATTACCTTCTTTAGATCACTGACCTATATACTCGTCTATCATAGATGATAGCACAATGTACTTGCAAGGATACATTATTCATTAACCATTGAAAAACTAGCAAATAATGGATATAATGTACACGTATATCGTCCTCCAAACCATGTATTGATTGCTTATTATAAGACATAAAAGATCTAAAATGTCAGTAAAAAAAGCTACTTATACCTAAGGGCTCATAGACATGAGCGTATGTATTTTGCGGTCCGCAAAACACGAATCCCCTCCAAAAAATATGATGAACTCTGTGTGACGTCCGTGTTACATCCATTTTTTTGGGAGATCCATTCTAACAATGTCTGTCCTTGTCCACAAGAACAGGACATGTTATTTAATTTTTTTTGCAGAATGGACTTTTCGGAAAGTCATTTCCGTTTTTTTACGGCCCATTGAAATGAATGGTTCCACATACAACCAGCAAAGAAAACGGAACGGACACGGACAAAAAATAAATTCACGTGCATGAGCCTTAATACTGATGGTTCAGGATGACCGACTGATGTATAGAGCCTGCACTTGGGCTACGCTGCATGGTGCCTGAAGGTTCAGGTAAAGGAAGACCACCACCCCATCCCCCATAACAGGAACATAAGTGAATAATGCATAGAGCAAGACTATGCCTCCAGTCTAAATTATTCAGAAACATACGGCATGAAGCTGGAGGTCCGGTCACCTTAGAGCTAAAGCCAGACAGGTGAAATTATCGGACATGTGTATTTGCAAGACAAACCTTCCATATATTATTTACAGCATGGAGTGCGCTGTCCTAACAATGTCTCACAATGAAACAAATAGATAGATAGATAGATAGATATGAGATAGAATAGATAGATATGAGAGAGATAGATAGATATGAGATAGAATAGATAGATATGAGAGAGAGAGAGAGAAATAGATAGATATCAGAAGTATAGATCGATGATAGAAAGATCAATGATGCTAGATAGATAGACAGATAGATATAGAGATTAGCAAATAAATTCTTTTTTTTTGTCATTTCATATTTTATTAGTTTTTTGAAAAAGACATAAATTGTTAAACATAAAAAGAAGACAAACGGTTACACAATAAGTAAAAATATGAATATTCAGAGAGGGCTCACCTGTATAATCAAGAGTGGAAGTGGGTGCACCTACCAAGAGGATTCACCCAATCCTCTAAGGTAAAAAGTGGCAGGATCAGAAGAAAGAGTGGTAGGGCACACCAATATTCGGAATCACAAGGGTAGTTACAATATTTTATTATTAGGTGACATACACTGTTGAATAGCACACGTAAAAATTAAAAACTATAAAATACAATAAAATAATAAAACAAGCATACAAATCAATAGTCTTATATATATAAATATGCTGATATTTGCCCTAAAGTCGATTTAAATAGTGAATGTTATCCTTCCAGGTGGGTTATTTAACCCAATCAGTGTCCCAATAAATAAAGTGGGAAGTAAGTCCGCTGTTTGGATAAAGTCTTTTCTCTTGTAACAGATATTGCGACTCAATAGTCGCTGCGCCTACGTGAGCGCTACACTATTGCTGCCTGCTAATGAAAAGAGCCGAAGCTGTTGTACTCACAGTTTGTAGTGAAAATAGAGTCGGCTTGCTGCTTCACAGGTGGCGTCCCACGTGTGGTCAGCAGTGATAATGCAGGTTACAGCAAAGTAAGACTGACGCGGCTTCGGGATCTTCAGTGTTTTTTATATGGACGTGCTGTCTCGGAGATCAGTCGATAAGCGTTTAAGCAGATCTTTTTCCAAGAGTGGACCACAAAGTCGGCTCTCCCAGTACGCCAATTTCCTACTTATCTGTACTTTTTTAAGATAGAGGAAAACACCGATCCCTTGCGTCTTTACTTTCCTTTAGCGCTTCCAGTCCTCCGGTATTATGTTCTGTTCCATAGGATAGTTACCAAACGCGTTTCGGAGTTAACGCGTTTGGTAACTATCCTATGGAACAGAACATAATACCGGAGGACTGGAAGCGCTAAAGGAAAGTAAAGACGCAAGGGATCGGTGTTTTCCTCTATCTTAAAAAAGTACAGATAAGTAGGAAATTGGCGTACTGGGAGAGCCGACTTTGTGGTCCACTCTTGGAAAAAGATCTGCTTAAACGCTTATCGACTGATCTCCGAGACAGCACGTCCATATAAGAAACACTGAAGATCCCGAAGCCGCGTCAGTCTTACTTTGCTGTAACCTGCATTATCACTGCTGACCACACGTGGGACGCCACCTGTGAAGCAGCAAGCCGACTCTATTTTCACTACAAACTGTGAGTACAACAGCTTCGGCTCTTTTCATTAGCAGGCAGCAATAGTGTAGCGCTCACGTAGGCGCAGCGACTATTGAGTCGCAATATCTGTTACAAGAGAAAAGACTTTATCCAAACAGCGGACTTACTTCCCACTTTATTTATTGGGACACTGATTGGGTTAAATAACCCACCTGGAAGGATAACATTCACTATTTAAATCGACTTTAGGGCAAATATCAGCATATTTATATATATAAGACTATTGATTTGTATGCTTGTTTTATTATTTTATTGTATTTTATAGTTTTTAATTTTTACGTGTGCTATTCAACAGTGTATGTCACCTAATAATAAAATATTGTAACTATCCTTGTGATTCCGGTTACACAATCAGCCCTATACATGGTCACATTAACAGCAGTAGCTTAGCCGATGTACATACGACAATAAAATACCAAACAAACAAAATTAGACTAAACAAGAAACATAAAAAAGACACAGAAACATACAGTGCAATTACTAGGCAATTTTTACACAGGTATAATTTTATATAGGTATACCTTTATATATATAGCAGGGGATCGACCACATATTAAATATACCTAAATATGTCAGTCAGGAAATGATAAAGCAAGCGGAGACGCTCTCCATACCCCCCATTCCCTCTCGAACCTCGCAGCCGCTTCTCCAGCTCCCGCCAGCGCACGCTCATATATATAAGTAGAGTTTAGCCTACGGATAATCTCTGTTAGGCAAGGAACATCCCGTGATTTCCAATTCTTAACTATGGCCAGTTTGGTTGAAAGGAAAAGGTGTCCCAGTACCACCCTCCCCTCACATGGTATCCGAACCAAATCAATCCACAGAAGAGCCAATGAGGGAGATGGCGGGAGCTGGAAGCCCAGTAGATCCGAGGCAAGACAAAATATAGCCCTCCAGATATCCCGCAACCTCGGGCAGGACCACAAGATGTGGCACAATGTACCCCTATCACCGCATCCCCGCCAACATAGAGATGAAAGGTCGGGGAATATATGGCTCAGGCGATCCGGTGTATAGTACCACCTTAGTGTTGTCTTCATCAAGGATTCAAAATGTAGAGCACATCTAATATTTTTATTTATACAAATGAAGGCCATTGACCACTGCTCAACCGTGAACTCCAACCCCAAATATCTTTCCCAGGAGACCAATGGTGTCGTTTTAACGAATAATCCCTTATCTCCCATCATCATATACAGAGGCCTCAGTCGTGTACCTTGTGGAGAAGCCACTGACCACAGACTAAACACTTCCCGATTGCACACCAGATTAAACGGACAGTTAACTTTGAAAAAATGTCTAATACACAGGTATTTATAGAAATCTGTGTGTGGGATCAGGAACTGCTCATGAAGATATTCAAAAGGACAGAGGGTGTCCGCAATAAATAATTTGGAGAGGAGGTCCAATCCGCCCAGCGCCCAAGACGACACCGAAATATTCGGAATAAGGAAATTAAGTACAGTTACTGGGGCGCTGGGCGGAAAGGGTCCAGACCCCAAAGTACATGATCTATGAAATCGAAGCCAATTTTCCAAAGCTATGCGTACTAACGTCGGGAGGGTTTTTAAATTCCTACCAGGAGATAATATTGATTCTATTTGTACCCATTGTTTCACCTCATTGCCCACCCACCATTCCCTTAGTTGTGATACCTGCGAGGCTAGGAAATACTCATAAATATTCGGGAGACCCAATCCACCTCGAAGTTTAGGTCTCTGCATTATTGCAGTTGCTATTCTAGGTTTATGTTGTTTCCAAATTAACGCATTAATCAGGTTGGAGCAATTCTGAAAGAAACTACTTGGGGGGATAATAGGTAGTGTCCTAAATATGTACAGGAGTTTTGGGAGGGTAAACATCTGGAAGGATGCAATACGACCTACCCAAGACACCTCATACTTGGCCAATTTATTAAAATCCCTCTCTAAGATTTTTAACAGTGGGACATAGTTTGCCATGAATAACTTCTTAAATGATGCTGTAAGTTTTATCCCCAGGTAGTCGATCTGGCTGTTTTGCCAGTCCAGATCGAAACTATCCTTCAGCTCCTTCATCTGATCAGGGGGGATATTTATTGGGAGAGCCTGGGATTTAAGAGCATTCAGTTTATAGAATGAGAGATCTCCAAATCGGGTTATGACCTCGATTGCAGCTGTTAAAGATGTTTGAGGATTTGACAACGTCAGAATAATATCGTCTGCATATAAGCTAACTTTATGCGCTTATACCCCCTATCTCAACGCCCTTCATATCAGAACATTGGCGGAGAGCCTGAGCTAAGGGCTCTATAGTCAGAATGAATATCAAGGGGGACAGGGGACAACCTTGGCGGGTACCATTACTAATATCAAATACTAACATAGCAAATAAATTCTAAACTTATTGGATTCATCCCAATTTTTTTTTTTTATTCTTCTTCCAATTGAATCCAAAGATTTGGCAATTGTCGACAAATCACGCAAAATGGTGTCCACCATTTTACATTTAAACTTCAGTGCACTAGTGAGGGAAACAGGGCTGGAAGGATGAAGACAGAGGATCACGTGACCCCAGACAGGGCCCCCACTGGCCAGTTTGCCCACAATGCCTTGCAGTCAAACTGACAGCCAATCAGGATAGAAGATATTGGCTGGTCTATCACGCTGTATGTTAGCTCTGACAGCCATTGTGAGCTCAGCCACTGATGTGATGAGACATATCTGCCACGTCGCTGACAGACACCAATTAGACACACAAGCCAGCCATTTTAAGGTCTTGCAGGGACAGTGTAGGGATTGTGAACAATATATATTTAGTTAGGTAGACTGAATTACTAGGTAGAAGGCTAGGTTTCATCTTTAGGGACACGATAGGGGCAGTTAGTGTACTATGTGTCTTACAGTCAGAGCCGGCGGATCTGTTCACAAATCACGTATACTGGCTGCTGCACAGAAATCCTTAGGGCTCATGCACACGACAGTATTTTGCATTCAGTATACTGGCTGTTTTTTTTAGTTCAGTATGGTTTTTTAGTTCAGCAAAAAAAGTGTCTCCGTGTGCATTCCGTTTCAGTAATTCCGTATTTCCATACCGTGAAAAGATAGAACATGTCCTATTCTTGTCCGCAAATCACAGTGCTTGGCTCTATTCAAGTGAATTGGTCCGCAAAAAAAACGGAACACATACGGAAATGCATCCGTATGTCTTCTGTATCTGTTCAGTTTTTGCGGAACCATCTATTGAAAATGTTATGCCCAGCCCAATTTCTTCTATGTAATTACTGTATATGGCATACAGAAAAACGGAACAATGGATCCTTAAAAAACAAACAGCAAAACACTGATAAAGCCATACGGTCGTGTGCATGAGCCCTTAAAGAGATGGCACATTGTTTGTTTTTATGTGCAGGAACCAGCTTTTTCCCCAGTTTATATGTGTGCAATAAACGTATTTTAGTGCACTAACAGCAGCGTAATAGCGTATTTTTAATCGCACCCAGAGGATGTCCAATTGGACCTCTCACTGTTTGCCATAAACCTGTTGCAATTTTTCTATAGTTTAGAAGTGCACAATTAAGTGCATTTGCGTGCGTCAATAGCAGTGTATAGTTTGGTTGCATTCAGGGGATGTCCATTTAGCCCTGTATTTTTTTATAAAAACCTGTTGCAATTTTTACTACTGTTTAGAAGAGTACAAATAAGCTTATTTTATTGCGCACTCAGGGGACGTCCAATTGTGCTTTTTTCAGTTTCCCAAAAACCTGCTGCAATTTTTCTACCATCTGTAAGTGAACATTGCAATAATAATATTTTAGTTCAGAACAAGCCACTGCTTCTTCTGATACCACAGTGAGTGTATAAACATCGCAAGCATCTGCCCCCAGTAAGGGACAGTTTTCAGAATGTTTTTACATTTTAAAAAGCATAATAAATCTCACAGGGCAGTGTGTTTTTAAACAGCCCTTAGCAACCAGTCTGCATAAAACTGCAATCTTACTATTCAGTTAAGATGGCCGCCACTGCCCTCACCCTGAGGCTAATCCAGCCTGCCCTCACTAGCCAGTAACAATAGGCCCCCAAAAGTGTCAGTTACCAGAGCCCTCCCCCTAAAGGGTTAATCTCCTGTAGCACAAAGGGGTCCTCTTACCACAGGTTGCTTTCATTTATACACTGAGCAGACGGCAGATCTCCCTTCCCTGCTCTGCGCTGCTTCAACTCTGCATTCTCCAGCTCTGCTGAGTGAGGGAGCGTCTGCCAAGCGCAGGGGCAGGGAGAAGTGCACACAGCCCAGGCACTGTTATCAGCTGCTGGGGAGGACCTGGCTTTAATCATTTACTTACAGTCCCTGGCTGTCTGTAATCTGACCTTGCAGGCAGCGTGCTTCTGTGTCCTCCGTCCTTCAACATAGACGGACCTGCCTAGCAACCCTATTTTACGCACAGGTAAAAGTAGGCAGTACAGGGAACAAAACTGTGGAATTAAGGGGTAAATGAGTACACAGTGAAAAGTTCAAATAGGGCCACCAAGGAGATATTAATCACCACAATCCAATACTCCAAAAAATAAATAAAAAATACGACAGTTATACTTTAAGACCCTTGTGTAGATAGATTGGCGGCAATATAATTGAATGTCTCAGGACCCCTTTTTTCATGATCAGTGGGAGTTCCATCAGTCAGACCTCAGCAATCTGATATTTATCACCTATCCTGTAGATAGGCGATAGGTCATTATGGCAGGACAGCCTTTCAGTTATAATGTAGATTATGTACAATATGAGGAGGTTAAGATTTGGTAAATGTGATGGAAAAGAGTCAATATGGACAATCACAATACATTAGTAAGTGCCTTGTATTAACTTTCTCTACATGATAAATGGCAATTGCTGAAGTGAGACAACCCTTTTAATCCCTTTGAGTGTTCTACACTTAATAGGGTCAGGCATAAATGTCTTGGTGTGTGCATTGGTGTTTCGTGGTGTGTGCTATATATGTTCAATGCATCAGTGGTGTATGTGCAGCATGTGACATATGCATCAGTGGCATGTGAGCCATGTATAAGTGTCCTGTGTGGCACATGTGTCCAATGAGTGATTGGTGTGCGCTGCATGTGTCTTGTCTCTGACTGACTTAACCTCCTCAGGACCGCCGTACGCAAGATTGCGTCCTGGCGGCGGCCCTGCTCTTTTGGGTGAACGCATATACGCGTCCTCCCGCGATAGCCGAGATTTCCTGTGAACGCGCACACAGGCGCGCACGCTCACAGGAACGGAAGGTAAGCGAGTGGATCTCCAGCCTGCCAGCGGCGATCGTTCGCTGGCAGGCTGGAGATGTGATTTTTTTAACCCCTAACAGGTATATTAGACGCTGTTTTGATAACAGCGTCTAATATACCTGCTACCTGGTCCTCTGGTGGTCACTTTTGTTTGGATCGACCACCAGAGGACACAGGTAGCTGTGCAAAGTAGCACCAAACACAACTACACTACACTACACCACACCCCCTGTCACTTATTAATCCCTTATGAACCACTGATCACCCCATACAGACTCCCTGATCACCCCCCTGTCATTGATCACCCCCCTGTCATTGATCACCCCCCTGTCATTGATCACCCCCCTGTAAGGCTCCATTCAGACGTCCGTATGATTTTTACGGATCCACGGATACATGGATCGGATCCGCAAAACACATACAGACGTCTGAATGGAGCCTTACAGGGGGGTGATCAATGACAAGGGGGTGATCACGCATATAGACTTCCTGATCACTTCCCTGTCATTGATCACCCCCCTGTCATTGATCACCCCCCTGTAAGGCTCCATTCAGACGTCCGTATGATTTTTACGGATCCACGGATACATGGATCGGATCCGCAAAACACATACGGACGTCTGAATGGAGCCTTACAGGGGGGTGATCACCCATATAGACTCCCTGATCACGCCCTGTCATTGATCACCCCCCTGTCATTGATCACCCCCTGTAAGGCTCCATTCAGACATTTTTTTGGCCCAAGTTAGCGGAAATATATATATATTTTTTTGTTTGTTTTTTCTTACAAAGTCTCATATTCCACTAACTTGTGTCAAAAAAAAAAAAATCTCACATGAACTCACCATACCCCTCACGGAATCCAAATGCGTAAAATTTTTTAGACATTTATATTCCAGACTTCTTCTCACGCTTTAGGGCCCCTAAAATGCCAGGGCAGTATAAATACTCCACATGTGACCCCATTTCGGAAAGAAGACACACCAAGGTATTCGCTGAGGGGCATATTGAGTCCATGAAAGATTGAAATTTTTGTCCCAAGTTAGCGGAAAGGGAGACTTTGTGAGAAAAAAAAAAAACAATTTCCGCTAACTTATGCAAAAAAAAATAATTTCTATGAACTCGCCATGCCCCTCATTGAATACCTTGGGGTGTCTTCTTTCCAAAGTGGGGTCACATGTGGGGTATTTATACTGCCCTGGCTTTTTAGGGGCCCTAAAGCGTGAGAAGAAGTCTGGGATCCAAATGTCTAAAAATGCCCTCCTAAAAGGAATTTGGACCGCTTTGCGCATCTAGTCTGCAAAAAAGTGTCACACATCTGGTATCGCCGTACTCAGGAGAAGTTGGGGAATGTGTTTTGGGGTGTCATTTTACATATACCCATGCTGGGTGAGAGAAATATCTTGGTCAAATGCCAACTTTGTATAAAAAAATTGGAAAAGTTGTCTTTTGACGAGATATTTCTCTCACCCAGCATGGGTATATGTAAAATGACACCCCAAAACACATTCCCCAACTTCTTCTGAGTACGGCGATACCAGATGTGTGACACTTTTTTGCAGCCTAGGTGGGCAAAGGGGCCCAAATTCCAAAGAGCACCTTTAGGATTTCACCGGTCATTTTTTACACATTTTGATTGCAAACTTCTTCTCACACATCTGGGCCCCTAGAATGCCAGGCCCACAAGTGACCCCATTTTGGAAAGAAGACACCTCAAGGTATTTCGTGATGGGCATAGTGAGTTAATGGAAGTTTTTATTTTTTGTCACAAGTTAGTGGAATATGAGACTTTGTAAGAAGAAAAATAAAATAAAAAATCATCATTTTCCGCTAACTTGTGACAAAAAATAAAAAATTCTAGGAACTCGCCATGTCCCTCACGGAATACCCTGAGGTGTCTTCTTTACAAAATGGGGTCACTTGTGGGGTAGTTATACTGCCCTGGCATTCTAGGGGCCAAAATGTGTGGTAAGTAGTTTGCAATCAAAATGTGTAAAAAAATGGCCGGTGAAATCTGAAAGGTGCTCTTTGGAATGTGGGCCCCTTTGCCCACCTAGACTGCAGAAAAGTGTCACACATGTGGTATCACCGTACTCAGGAGTAGTTGGGGAATGTGTTTTGGGGTATCATTTTACATATACCCATGCTGGGTGAGAGAAATATCTTGGCAAAAGACAACTTTTCCCATTTTTTTATACAAAGTTGGCATTTGACCAATATATTTATCTCACCCAGCATGGGTATATGTAAAATGACACCCCAAAACACATTCCCCAACTTCTCCTGAGTACGGCGATACCAGATGTGTGACACTTTTTTGCAGCCTAGGTGGGCAAAGGGGTACACATTCCAAAGTGCACCTTTCGGATTTCACCGGTCATTTTTTACTGATTTTGATTGCAAACTTCTTCTCACACATCTGGGCCTCTAAATTGCCAGGGCAGTATAACTACCCCACAAGTGACCCCATTTTGGAAAGAAGACACCCCAAGGTATTTTGTGATGGGCATAGTGAGTTCATGGAAGTTTTTATTTTTTGTCACAAGTTAGTGGAATATGAGACTTTGTAAGAAAAAAAAAATCATCATTTTCCGCTAACTTGTGACAAAAAATAAAAAGTTCTATGAACTCACTATGCCCATCAGTGAATACCTTAGGCTGTCTACTTTCCGAAATGGGGTCATTTGTGGGGTTTTTCTACTGTCTGGGCATTGTAGAACCTCAGGAAACATGACAGGTGCTCAGATAGTCAGAGCTGCTTCAAAAAGCGGAAATTCACATTTTTGTACCATAGTTTGTAAATGCTATAACTTTTACCCAAACATTTTTTTTTATCAGACATGTAGAACAATAAATTTAGCAAAAAATTTATATATGGATGTCGTTTTTTTTTGCAAAATTTTACAACTGAAAGGGAAAAATGTAATTTTTTTGCAAAAAAAATCGTTAAATTTCGATTAAGAACAAAAAAAGTAAAAATGTCAGCAGCAATGAAATACCACCAAATGAAAGCTCTATTAGTGAGAAGAAAAGGAGGTAAAATTCATTTGGGTGGTAAGTTGCATGACCGAGCAATAAACGGTGAAAGTAGTGTAGTGCAGAAGTGTAAAAAGTGGCCTGGTCATTAAGGGGGTTTCAGCTAGCGGGGTTGAAGTGGTTAAGTGCAGGATATCCATACATATGTGTACATTCTGCCCCATGTATGTTTGTGCATTTTGCTGTGAATGTCTACCATCCTACTTCATCTTTAATATTTCTGTTATCACTGTAAGGGCTCATGAACACGGCCGTTGGATGTTTTGCAGTCTGCAAATTGCGGATCCGCAAAACATGGACACCGGGTGTGTGCATTCCGCATTATGCGGAACAGAACAGTCGGCCTCTAATACAACAGTCCTATCCTTGTCTGTAATGCCGACAATAATAGGACATGTTCTATCATTTTGCAGAACGGCGATGCGGACATAAAGACACGGAATGCACACTGAGTCATTTATTTTTTTCTGGCCCCATTGAAGTGAAGTGAAAGGTACAGACATGGAAAAAAAAAAGTTTGTGTGCAGGAGCCCTAAGGTGGGCCCCCAGAATCAGTTCTGTGTCCGACACTGAGATAAATAATTGATATATGGATCAGTTTTTGTAATAAATAGATACACAAGAATTTCACAAAGTATAATAAATGGATGTATAGCTAAAGATAAATAATACATAGAATAGAATATAAAATACAATATAAATATACACTATTTCATATAAATAAGCTTATCCTGGATAAATAAGATATCACAGTATTATTGCAGATTGATACAGATAAATCTGATACTGTCGTACAATCTCTTGTGATTTCCTCAGCTGCCTTGACACTGGTTACAGTAAGCTGTTACACACGGTTCTCACATGCTAATGGCCCCAATTACTCCTTGTTACAGCTCTTCCTGCACAGGTGAGTCGCCATCTTGGCAAAAACTGGTATAGCACTCCTAGAATAACTATAATAAAGGTTCCTTACATTCCCCATGTCAGAGTCCAATGCTGGGAAGTGCAGCTCTGAAAGTTTTCCGGACGCTCCTTGCCCTCCGTCAAGCACAAGACAAATATCTTATTCTTTCAGAAAGGAAGAAGGAATCAAGACTTGCACAACCTAACCCGCTCCTGCCCCATGGGAGCTCTGAAACTGTCTCAGGTCTTCTGAGAGTTGCCTTTGCAGTAATTACTTTTGCTGATAAGGGTTAGAACATTGCTCTACCATCTGCCAGACAGACAGGACTATGCCGCCAATCAGTTTTCATTAAAAACCTAAATACTGTGTAATAATAGGCAGCAGGGAATAGTAAATACATTAAATTCCATTATTCCTGGCGTTCCAGAAATCCTGATAAATAGTCCCTCACTAATCTGGCACTTCAGTCCATCAGGACCATGCCACCTACCTATCTATACATACCGTATTTACATCAATGTGATGGTGGTTACAGGGATAATGTTTAGGTTGGTCTCGAGGCATCAACCAGCCCACCATGGAAGGCCTGACACCCAAGCCTTGCCATCATGAATCTCAATTTTATAGTAGTTTTATTTAAACACTACAGCTCCATACATGCAGTAATCTAATAACATTACCTAGAATACCACTAAATAGTGACTAAATAATATTACTATTCTGTTACTGAACAAAACATACTATATAAAGATCAATATATATTACCACCATACAGTGACCAAATAGTGGGAGGTACTAGGTTTACACAGGTCTCAGGGCATAATAATGGTATTATAGGTACTATTAGGAGATTATTGCATGTATGGAGCTTATATAGACTGCAGAACACCTGTGTAAATCTAATACCTACCACTATATGATCATTGTATTGAGGTAATATATATGGATCTTTATATTGTATGTTTTGTTCAATCAACTGGGCGACGGTCCCTACAACAGAAAAACAAACACCGAAGCAGAGTCGTACAGAAATGAGTCAGAACCAGACTGGCTATGCAGCACCAAACAAGTGACAAGCCAAGGTTAGAAGCACAGAGGAATCAGTACGTAAATGCAGGAACAGGGATCTAGGAAACTAGCTAGTGAGCCAAACAAGACTATCACTGGCACTGGTGTATGGCCAGGAAGCGATTTAAATAGAGTGCTGAACCCCTTGATCAGAACCTGATAGGTCTATTGACCTAGCATTTCACTACTCATGAACACTAGCACACAGTAATAGAGCAGCTGAGCATTCAGCCCACTGCTAATCTCCCCCAGCACATCCCCGCTGAAGGGAGAAAAAGAGCATTGCATCCTGTTACGAAGGATGCAGTAGAGTCACTAGGGTGCATGGCTCAGCATCATGTCTCTCCCGACACGCTGAGGTTGAGGATCTCGCCGCTGGAGCCTAGACAGGTAAGTTGTAATAAATAATACTGTTATAAGATTACTGCATGTATTGAGCTACTCTTTGGTCGTTGCTACTGTACATTTTATCATTTTGACAGTGTATGCTGTTAGCATCACTGTATAGCACTGCTATTTATGCAACTGTATTAATATGTTATGTGGGCAACATATGGCAGGGCACCGCTATACGTTTCTTTGTGCACCTTACATTGGGTAGTACCAACAAAGGAAATCACACAGGGCATTATGCAGTGCAATGCTGCACCGATTGTGGGGTATCAGCAGAATGGGATGTTTGTCCAGGTTGGGAAAAGGTAGAGAGCATGCTAAAAAGTGAGGAACAAAACTTGTGTCTGGAAGAAGTCGTCATGGTGGTCTGGACTAGATGGAAAAAAGTGAAAAGTTCCAAACAAAGAACATGTGTGTTAACTGTAAGTTATTGGATTGTACTGTAATACATTCACTTATACAGTCTACAAAACACCAGTGTAAACTGAATACCTCCCGCTATATGGTCACTGTATGGTGGTAATATATATTGATCTTTATATTGTATATTTTGTTCAGTAACAGAATGCTAATATTATTTAGTGTTGTTGGTAGTGGTCATGGTATGGAGTTACAGTACCTGGATTTTGAAGCCACCATGGCCTCAGATGTATTTTGCCCCTTTGTGTCGAACCCCTAGTTACAACTCTGGGGGATTGCATGAAGGTGCAATGCCCCATAGAACTGAAGATACGTCACTGTCAATTTACATATTGGCTTTAACTCCAATCATTGCATCCAATTTTAGGTTTCAAAGGGTTGCAAAACCGATACACTGTGTTATGCCTAGTTCAGTACCTGAGGGGGCGGAGCATAACACAAGGATTCTCTCTTTGGTGTTTAGTCATGCTCCACCCTCTCAGGCTCTGCACAAGGTAACATGGTGTATAGGTTTTGCACAGTGTTCCTTTGAGGAGAAAGATCTTAAACTAAAAACAGGTCACAGAGTGATTGAAATAGTCTTACAAGATCTGGTGTCCTAGAAACCTACAGCTACTGGGGAACGAGGCCATGGCCAGCGCTCCTATTTTATTGTTGTATGAAATGACCCATATCTCCTTAGCAGATCCTGTCTCTATATTCATATTTTTTTCCTCCACACATTCTTATAGCTATAACTATTTTTTTCCATTCACATAGCCATATGAGGGATTATTTTTTGCGGAACAAGATGCATTTTTTTAATACAATTTAATTTACCATGTCTCATATTGCAAAATCTTTGTGGGTTAAAATTGAAAAAAGAAATCAGCAACACAATTTTACCAAGGTTTTTGGAGTTTTAACATTACTGCATTCAGTGTGCACTAAATATAACATGACGTCCTTATTCAGCAGCTCAATACGGTTACGGCGGTACCAAACTTTTACCGTTTCTATATTTTTTCTTTTTGCTTAAATAAAAGCCTTTGAAAAAAATCAAAATTTTCCTTGCGTCGCCATTATTTTTTTTAGATTTCAGTCTACAGAACTGTATGAGGGTCATGTTTTTTGAGGGACGAACTTATTGGTACCAATTTTTCTGGTATGACTTTTTGATCACTGGTATACAATGTTTTTTTGGGGGGTCAAACGACAAATAAATGGAGCATCATATGTTTTTATTTTATTTTCCGTTACGTCATTCACCATGCAGGAAATGTTATAATAGTTCAAGAACCATAATTTTTTTAAAATTATTTATATATGTGAAATTGGGAAATTGGGTGATTTAAAATGTTAATATTTTTGTGTTTTTAATTTTTTTATACTTAATAACTATTAGCCTTAGCCTCCTTAGGAGGCTTGAACCTGGGATGCAGACAACCGTTCAGTTTTTTGCGGTCTGCAAATTGCGGATCCGCAAAACACGGAAGCCACCCGTGTGCCTTTTGCAATTTGTAGAAATGCCTATTCTTGTCCGCAAAACTGGGCCATGGAACGGAGCAACAGACACAGTCAATGGGTCCGCACCTGAGCCGCAAAAACTGCGGCTCGGATGCGGACCAGAACAATGGTCGTGTGCATGAGGCCTAATTGAGATCTATCTATGCCTCGTGCACAGCTTAGCATGAAGCTTAACATGACAGGCTGGAAGCCTCAGCAGGCCCCAGGCACGGTCACGGTAACAGATTGGAGCCCCGCAATTTCACTGAGTTGGCCGCATCCCTCTGCCTGACCTCACAGATGTCGCTATTGCTTTTGAATGCAGCATCTGCGTGACTGTTCCCCGTCATTGCGGCCAGGTGCCTCCTGTATTATACAGCCAGCACCCGTCGCGTATGGAATGGGCTCACCACAGCAGCCCGCTCCATACATTTCCTGGAGCATAGTTTATACTCACCTTCCCAAGCCCCTCTGTTCCAGAATTGTCATCTCTTCCTCCTCTCTGTACTGCAGCCAATTACATATCGTTTTGGCTGCATTGGTGACTTCCCATACACTGCTGCTGCCAAACAATGGCGTCAGGGGTGTATGACACGAGAACACTAAAGTCAGTAACTGACTGCAGCAATGTACACAGCGTCACTACTGTAACCAAAACAATTGTCACTGGCTGCAGCCTGCAGAAGAGGAAGGAGCGGCAACGCTGGATCGGAGGGGGCTGGAAAGGTGAGAGTAAATTTACAGTAAGATTATTTGCAAATGAATCTGCTATGTCTGCAAATGCTGTGCCCTCTCCACTTTGATTGACAGGGCCAAGCGTCATGAGGTTTACACGGCCTGGCCCTGTCAATCAAAGTGCAGAGGACTCAGCAGTTGCAGAGAGAGCAGAGCCTCTAGGTGTAACAGCAAGGTCCCCATTGCTCCTGGGGATTCATTTGCATATATTAAAACATCCTTCTTCCCATCATTCTGCGGGCACATATGAACATGGGACCAACACAGATGTCTTCAGCTGCCAAGTGCACATGTGTGAGATTGAGAAACAGCTCTCATTGTTTGAACACTGTTTTTGTGTGGATTAAGTTAAATGATCAGGACTGATATTCTGTTGTTTGGCCACAAGAAGCTGTGCTGTTTCTTAAACACAGCTAATAGACTGCAGATATTTGAATATTCAAAGGAGGTGGGGTTTGAGAACTTGCTAGAAGAAGCAGCAGCCATCTTAGAAGCTATCTGAGACTAAGGAACTGTGTGTGAGCAGAGGATCTGAAGGATCCAGGAGTGAGAGGACCCTCAGTGACCACAGTTGCAGCTGAGTGAGGCTCATCATTGTCCAAGACCCAGATCCCGGCCAGGGAAAGGAGGATTGTTTCCAGGAAGGCTGATAAGAGCTGAGGAACAAATTTGCATACCCTGCGGGACCTGATGGAGAGACTGGTTGTTCGGTTCAGAGTTACCAGCGGATAAAGAGCAGATCCGGGTCGGTAAGATCGTGCACGCACCTCACTGCAATGTTGGTGCCTAGAGACTCAGACCAGGCCTTTAGTTAGCTAGTTAGGGTCTCTGCTTTGCGTCAGGCCTAAAGTGTTGCTACTGTTACTACAAGGACTCTACTACTAAAAGGGACATTGCACATTTGTGAGTTGATAAACACCCCCACAAACCCAATCCAGTTCAGCGTTTTGCTTAGGAGTAATACTCAGGCACGTGCTACCGGACTAGTTATGGGAGGGGGAATACTATAGAGCACGGTAAGATTGTAAACTGTTGTGTTGCACCGCAGGCTAACCCGTACTAAGCACCCAAACAATTGTTTGTGTTTGCTTCAGGGTAATAATGGGTACAGCGAGGCAGTTTTAATTGGGCCCACTAGTAGGTAAATTACCGCAAAATTTCCTCAGGCATCCATCAGAGGGCGCCGTGCTGTGCAATACAGGATTCTCAGCCTTCGGGCTAGGTGTATGTGAATATATTTTATGTTCTCAGCATTTGTGGTTGTGTTTATTACCACGTGTTAGTAAAATTCTGTTTTGGCAAAAGCTGGTGTTGGAGTTGCTTTCCTCGTTCGTGAATTCGCTGTATCCTGGGGAGCCCACCCCGGTACACGGCTTACACATGTAACAGGTCAGCCAGTTTTCATAGGTACAAATCTGTTGACAGATGCACTTTAAAGGGATATGTAACCAGGAAATTCACTGCTAAACCAGGCATGATGCCTTCTAGCAATAGATCAGCTTACTATAACGATACCTTTCACTTAGTGATCTGTTCCCTGACGCTGGGTTCACACCTGAGCGTTCGCGATGGAGCGCTCTGTATGCGCGATTGTACGGGCGTTTGCAATCGCACATACAGAGACAAGCGAACGTCCATTGTCGCGCGTTCCCAGAAGTCTATGTACAGGAACGCGCGACAAGACGCCCCAAAGAAGCTCATGTATTTCTTGGGGCGTCGGGCGTTTTACAGCGAGATCGTACGCGCTGTAAAACGCTCAGGTGAGAACCATTCCCATAGGGAATCATTGGTTCTTGCCTGTTCCACGTTTTACAGTGCATAGGAACGCGCTGTAAAACACTCAGGTGTGAACCAAGCCTGATGCTGGAGAAAAAGTACATTATTCCCTATGCAAATGAGCAGTTAAGTGCACCATGGATGGGTCCAAGCCACTCTGTGCACCCTTGCTCCTCCTGATTCCTCTGCCAGCCACTCGCTCTCTGATTGACAGGGCTTGGTTCCTGCATAGTCATCTTTCCTGGTCCTTGCCCCTTCCCCCCTTTTTTATACATGCTTTTTTAATAAGATGCAATAAAGAATTGTTTTTATTGACAGGTGCTGAGGAATGACATCATGGGCTTTACTGGTGACCAGGGGCGTCGCTAGGTTAAAACATTCGAGGCCTGGGCCCCGGATGTTTTGTCCCATGCCCCGAATATCCTGCCTGCCTGCTAGATACAACTGCGTAATTGCCGTACACAGAACGGCAATACAATTGAATCCTACACTGGGAAGAGGTGAAGGACCTGTGGTGACATCACAGGTCATGTGATCAGCAAAACAGGCTGTGATAGGATGACCTGGATGATGTCACCATCATGTGACCAGTGCAGGATTGGACCGGAGTGAGGAGGAGAAGGAGCCTAATGGTGATGTCTGTACATGAGGAGAGGTAAGTGAAGGGGGAGGCAGAGCAATGCTGGGAGTTGTAGTTATTTAACTGGGATGTATTTTAGGGCTGAAGGGAGGGATGTTATTGACATGGAACTGTGTGCTTGAGGTGGCTGGGGGAGGGAGTGATGTTATTTACATGGGACTGTATGTGGAAAGTGGATGGTGGGGGGGAATAATGTTTATGTGCATGGGACTTAATGTTTAGGCTACTTTCACACTTGTGTTTGGGGATCCGCTTGTGAGATCCGTTTCAGGTCTCTCACAAGCAGCCCCAAATGCATCATTTTAAACCTAAGGCATTCTGAATGGATGCGTATCCATTCAGAATGCATTCGTTTGGCTCCGTACGGCCCCCGTTCCATTTTGGAGGCGGACCCCAAAATGCTGCAAGCAGCCTTTTTAGTGTCCGCATGGCCTTGCGGAGCCAAACGGATCCGTCCTGACTTAGAATGTAAGTCAATGGGGATGGATCTCTTTGCATTGACACAAAATGGTGCAATTGTAAACGGATCCGTCCCCCATTGACTTTCAATGTCAGTCAGGACGGATCCGTATTGAGACTTAGAAATTCAAATCTAATACAAACGAGTCGGTCCTGAACGGATGCATTCGTTTGTATTATCGGTGCGGATACGTTCTGTACAAGTACAGGACAGATCCGCACGAACACAAGAGTGAAAGTAGCCTTAGGGGGTGATGTTTACATGGGATTGTGCGTTGGAGGCGGCTGGGGAGGAGGTGATGCTATTTACATGGGACTGTATGGTGGAGGGAGGATTATAACTGCAGGGGGCACTGCAGATCCAGGGGACATTATAGGCGGTCTTATTACTACTGGGGGCTCTATAGGAGGGTCTTATAGATCCGCCTTATTTCTACTAAGAGCACTATGGGGGCCTTATTACTACTGAGGGGTCTGTAGGGAGCTTTATTACCACTGGGGGAACAATAGGGGGGCTTATTTCTACTGGGGGCTCTGTGAGGGTATTATTAATATGGGAGGGCTCTTCTAATAATGGGGGCATTGTTGAGGAGCATTATCACGGTTGGGGCAGTGTTACTAATAAGGGCATTCTAGAAGGGAATTACTATTGGTGGGACTATGAGGAGCACTATTACTATGTGGGGCAGTAATGTTTCTTTAGGATAGTATTTGGGGGTATTGGGGAGAACAGCGAGCAGCAGGATAACACTGTGGGGACTCCAGTTGGGGGATAATGATAGAATGTGAGGAAGCTAAGATGTCTGTGTGTCACACTCTGCAGAGACGAGGCGGCTGAGAGAAGTGTCCGGACCGAGTGGAGAAGATGATGACAGAGAGGAGATGTCACCTGGAGGCCCTGGATGTGACAGGTAAGTGCTGCTGTATAGCAAGTACAGCAAAGTGCGGGGGGGGGGGGGGCATATTTATTGGGGCTTGTGCCCCGGATCTTTTGAGACCCTAGCAATGCCCCTGCTGGTGACGAGGCTGACAGTCTGTTCCCTCCTGGAGCACCGTCCTTATGGGCTGAAGAGTGAGCAATATTGGTAATGATGGTGATTGGTGAACCCATCTGTTTGATATGAGTACCTTTGTTTTTTGGGACTGCTGCTCCACTGATTGCTTGTTATACTTCAGTATACCCTTTCTAATATACTGAACAGTGGTCTTCCTGTCCTGTCCTTTGCCACCAGTCACCTCGCCCCCACTCTCTTTAAAGGGAACCTGTCACCTGGATTTTGTGTATAGAGCTGAGGACATGGGTTGCTAGATGGCCGCTAGCACATCTGCAATACCCAGTCCCCCATAGCTCTCTGTGCTTTTATTGTGTAAAAAAACCAATTTGATACATATGCAAACTAACCTGAGATGAGTCCTGTCCCTGAGATGAGTCAGGGAAGAGGTTAGAAGAAGTAAGGCCCCTTTCACACTGGCGAGTATTCCACGGGGATGCGATGCGTGAGGTAAACGCATTGCACCCGCACTGAATCCTGACCCATTCATTTCTATGGGGCTGTTCACATGAACGGTGATTTTCACGCATCACTTGTGCGTTGTGTGAAAATCGCAGCAAGCTCTATTTTGTAGCGTTTTTCACACAACGCAGGCCCCATAGAAGTGAATGGGAGTGCGTGAAAATCGCAATGCATCCGCAAGCAAGTGCGGATGCGGTGCGATTTTCACGCACGGTTGCTAGGAGACGATCAGGATGGGGACCCGATCATTATTATTTTGCCTTATAACATGGTTAGAAGGGAAAATAGCATTCTGAATACAGAATGCATAGTACAATAGCGCTGGAGGGGTTAAAAAAAAATAAAAAAATGTAACTCACCTTAATCCACTTGCTCGCGCAGCCCGGCTTCTCTTCTGTGCTGTGTACAGGAAAAGGACCTGTGGTGACGTCACTCCGGTCATCACATGGTCCATCACATGATATGTTACCATGGTCCTTTTCCTGTACACAACCCCTCCAGCGCTATTGTACTATGCATTCTGTATTCAGGGAATACAATACAATCTACAGAACACCGATCCCAAGCCCGAACTTCTGTGAAGAAGTTCGGGTTTGGGTACCAAACATGCCGATTTTTCTCACGAGAGTGCTAAACGCATTACAATGTTTTGCACTCGCGCTGAAAAATCGCGCATGTTCCTGCAACCTTTGACCGAATGATCAGACTACACAAGTTTTATTTGTAGTCTGTAACCATGGAAACACATAGACCTGCTTAGGTGCTACATACGCAAAATGATAAAACCTTTTTAAACCAAACCTTTAATATTTTTTTCTATTCTAGATGTATGGCAGCAACAAAGAACAAAAGAGAGTTGGTTGCAAAAGTAAACATATGGTAGAGTAAGCCCTAGTTTACAACAAACAACGGATGAAAATGAAAGCGCCACCTTTTTACTGTTCTGCTACTTTTACCTGTATTACTACCACTTGCAAAGCTGTGTAGGAAAACATGTGTATGTACTGTAATAGTATCCAGTGCCAGGGAAAGTCATGTTACACAGCCCTTAACCTTCCCACTCCTGACAGGCCTGCTGCTTTGGGACTAATGTACTTTCCATTCTATTCACAAGACATGGTGGACAGCTCATTAACTTCCTGTCCCCAATGCCTGGCAGCATCCTGTGCAAGATAGTAACCGAATCACCCACGGAGCTATCTCTGAGGAAATCAGATCGAGTTTGATTATGTTAAGTACAGATGTATTCAAGTTTCTGAGCAGTCCTAAGGATATAGCTATGGCGCCACTTACAATAATTGGTTCATCTGGAGAATGCCATTATTAAACTGCATGCAACTATGAAAAAGATCCAGTAACGGGGCCACCCTGATCTATAGGTTGAGTCTACTATTGTAATTCACCCCCAACCTAAATGAATAAGGGGGCCTGAAATTCCAGACACCGTCCATGCACAACATTAGCGGTTTATGGTAATTGAGCAGTTTGTGGATAATTTTGGGGCAATTTATCAAGCCCTGCATTCCAGAATTCTGGTTTCAAAAAGTTGCAGAATAGGACGTTGTGACTTTTTAGGCTTATTTGTAAAAAAAGAAAAACAATTACATCATTTTGCATTTTTTACACTCCAGTTCTGAAAAGTGGGTTTATCGGATTTAGCAGATTTATTCATTTTTAAAAAGTCATAAAACTCTTAGGGTACTTTAACACTAGCCTTTCTCTTTTCCGGCATTGAGTTCCGTCCTTATTGAGTTCCGTTTTATCCCCATGCATTCTGAACGGAGAGCAATCCGTTCTGTATGCATCAGGATGTCTTCAGTTCAGTCACTGTACGGTTTTTGGACTAAGAAAATACCACAGCATGCTGCGGTATTTTCTCTGTCCACAATTCCGGAACACTTGCCGGAATGCCGGCTCTGGCATTATTTTACATTGAAATGTATTACCGTAATGCCAGATCCGGCCCTAAGGCCTCTTTCACGCGGGCGTATCCGGATTAGGTCCGGATGCGTCCTGGTGCATTGCAGCAAACCAGTGTGAGTAGGAATACAATTGCAGTCAGTTTTGACTGCGATTGCGTTCCGATGTTCAGTTTTTATCGCACGGGTGCAATGTGTTTTGCACACGTGTGATAAAAAACCAACTGTGGTACCCAGACCCGAACTTCTTCACAGAAGTTCAGGTTTGGGTTAGTTGTAGCGTAGATTGTATTATTTCCCCTTATAACATGGTTATAAGGGAAAATAATAGCATTCTGAATACAGAATGCATAGTACAATAGGGCTGGAGGGGTTAAAAAAATAATAATAATAATTTAACTCACCTTAATCCGCTTCTCTTCTGTATTCATCTGTGAGCAATAGGACCTTTGATGACGTCACTGCGTTCATCACATGGTCCATCACATGATCCATCACCATGGTGATGGATCATGTGATGAGCGTAGTGACATCATCAAAGGTCCTATTGCTCACAGATGAAGACAGAAGAGATGCCGGCTGCGCGAACAAGTGGATTAACTACCTCAGGACCGCCATACGCAGGATTGCGTCCTGCCGGCGGCCCTGCTCTTCTGGGTGGACGCATATACGCGTCCTCCCGCGAGAGCCGAGATTTCCTGTGAACGCGCGCACGCAGGCGCGAGCGCTCACAGGAACGGAAGGTAAGAGAGTGGATCTCCAGCCTGCCAGCGGCGATCGCTCGCTGGCAGGCTGGAGATGTGATTTTTTTAACCCCTAACAGGTATATTAGACGCTGTTTTGATAACAGCGTCTAATATACCTGCTACCTGGTCCTCTGGTGGTCCCTTTTGTTTGGATCGACCACCAGAGGACACAGGCAGCTCACTAAAGTAGCACCAAACACTACACTTGTCACGACCCTTGGTCATGGTCGTGACTCCTTGGGAGCCGCATGCAGTTACCCGCGGTTTTGGTGTTGTGTCAACCGCAGCTGGGGGCACTTAGTGGTTTGCCTCAGGTGCGGTTGCCGCGGATAACAGGCATGCGTGCGGTTGCTCTTGGCAACGTGTTTTATGTGCACTCCCCTGGTCTGTTTGTTGTGCACGAGGTTGTGTTGGTTGTATGCACTTGGACACCTCCCTTCACCTGCGGTTGTCCGCGGCAACGTCTGGTGTTGTGTGCATGTGGTGGCAGGGTCTCGGCCTGCTGGTTGTTCTTCAGGACACGGTTGCCACACATGCCGTTGCCAGCGGTAACAGGTGAGTGAGTGTGTGTGCTATTCCCCTTTAAGTTGGTGTTTTCCCTTCCCTTCTGTGGTGTAGGAAGGGTTAACTCCCTTCCCAGTGTGTGTGATGTCACTGGGTGTGTTCTGACCGGTGGGTGTGGCCACTCAGGCCTATAAAGCCTCTGTCTCTGGCTTGGCTCAGTAGGTTGCTTTCAGCCAGGCATAGCTGGAGCAGCCTCCTGTATTTTACCATCTACCAGTGGGGGCCTCCCTTCTGGTCATAAATCTTTGTTACACGGTGTTATCTAGGTGTGTGTGGGGTTTCTGTATCATTGCAGCTTATGGCCTGGGTCCCTGTGTGATGTCTGTGTGTGCTGTCATTGTTGGTGTCCTGAACAAACAGCACCTGCACATGGGTTCCAGGGTTTGTTGTCTGTGGCAGGTGAGTGATGTGTTGGTTCCATTTGCCTGTCACTGCCATAAGGTGTTTTCTGTTTCCCCTTGTTGCTTGGCCATTGAGACTCCTGCTCCTCTGTGCCAAGGAGGAGTAGGTCGTCTCACCCAGCTCCTAGGTCAGGGATCTGCGGAGGGTCAGCAGGGATCCGAGGTTCCTGAGTATGGGCCCTCCTACCATCAAGGTCGGCCCATGCAGGTAGGAGACAGGGTCAGAGTTAGGGACGCAACAGGAGGTGACCTGCTCCCTAATTCTGTGTTGTTTGGCCAAGTGGTAACCCTACCATCTCCTGGCACCGCACGGCTGGGGGTTTCCCCCACCTCCAGCCGTGACAACACTACACTACACCCTCCCCCCTGTCACTTATTAACCCTTTATGAACCACTGATCACCCCATATAGACTCCCTGATCACCCCCCTGTCATTGATTACCCCCCTGTAAGGCTCCATTCAGACGTCCGTATGATTTTTACGGATCCACGGATACATGGATCGGATCCGCAAAACGCATACGGACGTCTGAATGGAGCCTTACAGGGGGGTGATCAATGACAAGGGCGTGATCACCCATATAGACTTCCTGATCACTTCCCTGTCATTGATCACCCCCCTGTCATTGATCACCCCCCTGTAAGGCTCCATTCAGACGTCCGCATGATTTTTACGGGTACATGGATCGGATCCGCAAAACACATGCGGACGTCTGAATGGAGCCTTACAGGGGGGTGATCAATGACAGAGGGGTGATCACCCATATACACTCCCTGATCACTCCCTGTCATTGATCACCCCCCTGTAAGGCTCCATTCAGATGTCCGCATGATTTTTACGGATCCATGGATAGGATCCGCAAAACACATGCGGACGTCTGAATGGAGCCTTACAGGGGGGTGATCAATGACAGAGGGGTGATCACCCATATACACTCCCTGATCACTCCCTATCATTGATCACCCCCCTGTAAGGCTCCATTCAGACATCCGCATGATTTTTACGGATCCATGGATACATGAATCGGATCCGCAAAACACATGCGGACGTCTGAATGGAGCCTTACAGGGGGGTGATCAATGACAAGGGGGTGATCACCCATATACACTCCCTGATCACCCCCCTGTCATTGATCACCCCCCTGTAAGGCTCCATTCAGACGTCCGCATGTGTTTTGCGGATCCGATCCATGTATCCATGGATCCGTAAAAATCATACGGACGTCTGAATGGAGCCTTACCAGAGGGGTGATCAATGACAGGGGGGTGATCACCCATATACACTCCCTGATCACTCCCTATCATTGATCACCCCCCTGTAAGGAAGGCTCCATTCAGACGTCCGCATGATTTTTACGGATCCATGGATACATGGATCGGATCCGCAAAACACATGCGGACGTCTGAATGGAGCCTTACAGGGGGGTGATCAATGACAGAGGGGTGATCACCCATATACACTCCCTGATCACTCCCTGTCATTGATCACCCCCCTGTAAGGCTCCATTCAGACGTCCGCATGATTTTTACGGATACATGGATCGGATCCGCAAAACACATGCGGACGTCTGAATGGAGCCTTACAGGGGGGTGATCAATGACAGAGGGGTGATCACCCATATACACTCCCTGATCACTCCTTATCATTGATCACCCCCCTGTAAGGCTCCATTCAGACGTCCGCATGATTTTTACGGATCCATGGATACATGGATCGGATCCGCAAAACACATGCGGACGTCTGAATGGAGCCTTACAGGGGGGTGATCAATGACAGAGGGGTGATCACCCATATACACTCCCTGATCACTCCCTGTCATTGATCACCCCCCTGTAAGGCTCCATTCAGACGTCCGTATGATTTTTACGGATCCATGGATACATGGATCGGATCCGCAAAACACATGCAGACGTCTGAATGGAGCCTTACAGGGGGGTGATCAATGACAAGGGGGTGATCACCCATATACACTCCCTGATCACTCCCTGTCATTGATCACCCCCCTGTAAGGCTCCATTCAGACGTCCGCATGATTTTTACGGATCCATGGATAGGATCCGCAAAACACATGCGGACGTCTGAATGGAGCCTTACAGGGGGGTGATCAATGACAAGGGGGTGATCACCCATATACACTCCCTGATCACCCCCTGTCATTGATCACCCCCCTGTAAGGCTCCATTCAGACGTCCGCATGTGTTTTGCGGATCCGATCCATGTATCCATGGATCCGTAAAAATCATACGGACGTCTGAATGGAGCCTTACCAGGGGGGTGATTAATGACAGGGGGTGATCAGGGAGTGTATATGGGTGATCACCCCTCTGTCATTAATCACCCCCCTGTAAGGCTCCATTCAGACGTCTGCATGTGTTTTGCGGATTTCACAGTTGCCTTGGTCTTTCCTTGCGCTAATAATTTGTGCAATGCGCCTACAATACCTAGTTATGGCTCTAATCCAGCAAGCGCTCTGCACACTGTTTAAGTTTGACAGTAGTGCGAGCGCCCTCTATTGGTAATTCCATTGAGTCCTCATGCACACGTCAGCCTGGAGCGCCAGGTGGGAGTGGCCTTGTGACGTCTGTCGGCCGCCCCCTGATGACGCAAGTAGACCGGCGCAGACTATGTATCGGGATTCATTTGGGCACGTCATGCGCATGTCGCCTTGTGGTGACGTATGCGATGACGTATGCGGACATGCGCATTGCTGATTATGAGACGCTGGATTGACGGAGGATGTCTGTGCATGGTGGCCCCACACAGGTACGATTGCCATTTGTTACAGCTGGCTGATATGTCTCATTATGTTAGTACTCATGGGTCGATTATACAGGTGTGTTACACACATACTAATCTCGATTGGTTGCTTAGCGGTGTGGGCTGTCTTATCATTTGTGATTTATAGGCTGTGATTTTAATTGTAAACATGCTTGACAAAGGCTATTCCTAGTCGAAACGTTGCTGCAAAGATTTTTTATGCCTTGTTGTGAGGTGTTGTTCTAAATAAAGAAGAATATTGGTGAGACGCTGCTGTGGCCTTCCATTTTCTCTAGGGGGTGATCAGGGTGATCACCCCCCTGTCATTGATCACCCCCCATGTAAGGCTCCATTCAGACATTTTTTTGGCCCAAGTTAGCGGAAATATATATATTTTTTTGTTTGTTTTTTCTTACAAAGTCTCATATTCCACTAACTTGTGTCAAAAAATAAAATCTCACATGGACGCACCATACCCCTCACGGAATCCAAATGCGTAAACATTTTTAGACATTTATATTCCAGACTTCTTCTCACGCTTTAGGGCCCCTAAAAAGCCAGGGCAGTATAAATACCCCACATGTGACCCCATTTCGGAAAGAAGACACCCCAAGGTATTCCGTGAGGGGCATATTGAGTCCATGAAAGATTGAAATTTTTGTCCGAAGTTAGCGGAAAGTGAGACTTTGTGAGACAAAAACTAAAAAAAAAAATCAATTTCCGCTAACTTATGCAAAAAAAAAAATTCTATGAACTCGCCAGGCCCCTCATTGAATACCTTGGGGTGTCTTCTTTCCAAAGTGGGGTCACATGTGGGGTATTTATACTGCCCTGGCTTTTTAGGGGCCCGAAAATGTGAGAAGAAGTCTGGGATCCAAATGTCTAAAAATGCCCTCCTAAAAGAAATTTGGGCACCTTTGCCCACCTAGGCTGCAAAAAAGTGTCACACATCTGGTATCGCCGTACTCAGGAGAAGTTGGGGAATGTGTTTTGGGGTGTCCTTTTACATATACCCATGCTGGGTGAGAAAAATATCTTGGTCAAATGCCAACTTTGTATAAAAAAATGGGAAAAGTTGTCTTTTGCCAAGATATTTCTCTCACCCAGCATGGGTATATGTAAAATGACACCCCAAAACACATTCCCCAGCTTCTCCTGAGTACGGCGATACCAGATGTGTGACACTTTTTTGCAGCCTAGGTGGGCAAAGGGGCACATATTCCAAAGTGCACCTTTCGGATTTCGCAGGCCATTTTTTACACATTTTGATTGCAAAGTACTTCTCACACATTTGGGCCCCTAAATTGCCAGGGAAGTATAACTACCCCACAAGTGACCCCATTTTGGAAAGAAGACATCCCAAGGTATTCTGTGAGGGGCATGGCGAGTTCCTAGAATTTTTTATTTTTTGTCGCAAGTTAGTGGAATATGGAACTTTGTAAGAAAAAAATAAAAATAAAAAATCATCATCATTTTCCGCTAACTTGTGACAAAAAATAAAAAGTTCTATGAACTCACTATGCCCATCAGCGAATACCTTAGGGTGTCTACTTTCCGAAATGGGGTCATTTGTCAGGGTTTTCTACTGTTTGGGCATTGTAGAACCTCAGGAAACATGACAGGTGCTCAGAAAGTCAGAGCTGCTTCAAAAAGCGGAAATTCACATTTTTGTACCATAGTTTGTAAACGCTATAACTTTTACCCAAACCATTTTTTTTTGCCCAAACATTTTTTTTTATCAAAGACATGTAGAACAATAAATTTAGCGAAAAATTTTATATATGGATGTCGTTTTTTTTGCAAAATTTTACCGCAGAAAGTGAAAAATGTCATTTTTTTTGCAAAAAAATCGTTAAATTTCGATTAATAACAAAAAAAGTAAAAATGTCAGCAGCAATGAAATACCACCAAATGAAAGCTCTATTAGTGAGAAGAAAAGGAGGTAAAATTCATTTGGGTGGTAAGTTGCATGACCGAGCGATAAACGGTGAAAGTAGTGTAGTGCCGAAGTGTAAAAAGTGGCCTGGTCATGAAGGGGGTTTTAGCTAGCGGGGCTAAAGTGGTTAAGGTAAGTTAAATTTTTATTTTTTAACCCCTCCAGCGCTATTGTACTATGCATTCTGTATTAAGAATGCTATTATTTTCCCTTATAACCATGTTATAAGGGAAAATAATAATGATCGGGTCCCCATCCCGATCGTCACCTAGCAACTGTAGTTGAAAATCGCACCGCATCCGCACTTGAATGCGGATGCTTGCGATTTTCACGCAACCCCATTCATTTCTATGGGGCCTGCGTTACGTGAAAAACGCACAAAGAGGAGCATGCTGCGATTTTCACGCAAAGCACAAGTGATGCGTGAAAATCACAACTCGTGTGCACAGCCCCATAGAAATGAATGGGTCAGGATTCAGTGCGGATGCAATGCATTCAACTCACGCATTGCACCCGCGCGGTATACTCGCCCGTGTGAAAGGGTCCTAAGTGTTCCGGAAAAAACGGATCCGGTCTTCAAAAATGTGAAAAAGATAAATACCGGATCAGTTTTTCCAGATGACAACCGGAGAGACGGGTCCGGATCCATCTGACAAATGGCATCCGGATTGCCGGATCCGGCAGGCAGTTCTGGCGACGGAACTGCCTGCCAGAATACTCTGCCGCAAGTGTAAAAGTACCCTTACTCTATTAAACGGGTGGTGTAAAAAGTGGAGTAACATCTCAAGACAGAAGTAATACGGAGCAGTGGATTATGAGCTAAATACCTGAAGTCATTTTTTCGAGAAGTCTGCTGTTGGCCAAGTCAGTTTTTTGTGCCTAATTTAAAAAAATCTTGCATGACTTGCTTAATTTTGATGCTTTTTTTTTTATTTTTTATAATGCTTTCGTTAGTTTGTTAAACCACCAGGGGACTGGAGTACCCTTATAATTTTGTTTTGTGACATTTCAAAATGTCCCACATGAAAAATCTAAATGCTACCTTAAGGCCTCTTTCACACTACCGTATGGCTATTTCAGTGTTTTGCGGTCAGTTTTTCACGGATCCGTTGTTCCGTTTTTTTGTTTCCGTTCCGTTGTTCCATTCCGTTTTTCCGTATGGCATATACAGTATACAGTAATTACACAGAAAAAATTGGGCTGGGCATAACATTTTCAATAGATGGTTCAGAAAAAACGGAACGGATACGGAAGACATACGTTTATTTTGCAGACCCAATGACTTGAATGGAGCCATGGAACGTGATTTGCGGGCAATAATAGGACATGTTCTATCTTTCAACGGAACGGAAAAATGGAAATACGGAAACAGAATGCATACGGAGTGCATTCCTTTTTTTGCAGAACCATTGAAATGAATGGTTCCGTATACGGACCGCAAAAAAGGCCCGCAAAACGAAAATAAAAAACGGTAGTGTGAAAGAGGCCTAAGGGGTTATCTGATTCCCGAAATTTCTCCCCCATATGCCCAGGCCCCTCACTTACAATAAACTTACCTTGCTCCCTGGCACACTCACGGCACTCCTGGTCTCCGCACTGCCGCCGCTGCATCTCCCCGTGTGTTGTCGGGGGGGGGGGGGGGGGCAGGGACGAGTCTCCCTAGCATAGCGGGTGACGCTAGTAAAGGTTCGTCCCTGTTGCCACCTGCCATCGGCTGCCCCCTGACATCGGATGTTTTCATCCGTGCACGGGGAGAAGCAGCGGCAGCCGTGCGGGGACCAGAATCGGCGCGGGTGCCGGCGAGCAAGGTAAGTATATTGTGTGTGAGGGGCCCAGGCATATTGGGGGGGGGGGGGCATTTCAGGAATCGGATGACCCCTTTAACCACCTCCCGACCGCTGTACGCACCGATGCGTCCGGGAGGTGGTTGATTAGTTCCTCCTGGACGCATCGGCGCGTCCTCTCGCGAGACGCGAGATTACGTCACAGCCGGCCCGCGCATGCGCATCGCGGGCCGGCATTTCGCAGAAGAGTATTTCGTCAGCAGCCTGCCGGCCACGATCATTGGCTGGCAGGTTGCTGATTTTTTAAAAAAACAATCAGCAGCCATATAACCCCACATATTAGTAAATATGATGGGGTTATATGGCTGCTGTGCTCCTCTGCTCCTTCTTTTGGTCGGTTGGTTCCAGCAGAGGAGCAGAGGAGCACATCATTACTGTGAGTACCCACCACACCACATTTAGCCCCCAGATCACCCCAATTAACCCTTTGATCACCCCTTTTATCCCCCCCTGTCAATCACTAGTGAAAGGAAAAAAGTGATCAGTGCAAACTGTCACTTTTTTTTTTCACTGGTATTGACCGTTAGGTTTCAGTATAGTTTAGGCCCCTTGGTTAGGTAGTTTAGGGATCGGTTAGCGCCCAGCCCACCGCACCGCAGTCCGTTATTCGCTGATTAGCGTATCGCTAATCAGCATTTGTACTTTTATAGTATCTGGAAGTGATCAAAACTGATCACGGTCAGATCTATAATTGTACTAGTGTCACTTTAGTTCGCCCTCCACCCAAAACGCAGTGTTTGCCCGATCAGGCCTGATCGGTCGCCCACACGTGCGTACACCCACGCCCGCCCCACCGCAGTGACAAAAAAAAATATTTTTTTTGATCGCTGCACATTCACTTTACACGCACTGCGGCGATAAAAAAATCAGTTTTGATATTTTTTATCAACCGCAGCAGCCTCCGGTACTTCGCTAGCCTCCCATTTGTAAGACAGGCTTGCTTTTTTTTTCTTGGGTAGTCTCAGGGAATACCCCGAAATTTAGTTGCCCACATGTCTAACAGGGGGTATTCTTCTGAAGAGGCCTACAGGCTTCTGACCCAGTCGGATGAGGAGTCAGAATACGAACCTGTAGAAAGCAGTGGCTCTCTGACCCAAAGTTCGGACGAGGAGGCTGAGGTCCCTGATAGCACCAGGCGTACCCGGCCCCGTGTCGCTAGACCGCAGGTTGCGCAGGATCCGCTTCAAGAGCAGCAGAGTGGGGCTGGTGCTGTCGGATTACGTGGTGAGGCATACACCAGCAGCCCAGCCCTTCCTGGACCTAGTAACAGCACTGCCGTACAACCTGGTGAAGTAGCGAGCACCAGAAGGGCAGTTGAAGCTGGTACGGTGGCACGTGCAGTAGTGACCCCGTCGCAGCCACCGCAAAGACGTGCCCGTAGAGCCCCTAGAATCCCAGAGGTGCTGGCAAACCCTGATTGGCAGTCCCCAACTTCAGCCGCACCCGTAGTTTTCCCTTTCACCGCCCAGTCTGGAGTTCGGGTTGAGACAGCTCAGATCGATTCGGCCCTGGGATTTTTTGAGCTGTTCTTGACTGCGGAGCTTTTAGAATTAGTCGTGGCAGAGACAAACAGGTATGCCACACAATTTATCACCGCTAACCCGGAAAGCTTTTATGCCCAGCCTTTCCGGTGGAAACCAGTCCAAGTTTCCGAATTTAAAACTTTTCTGGGCCTCCTCCTCAACATGGGCCTGACAAAAAAGCATGAATTGAGGTCATATTGGTCCACGAACCCGATTCATCACATGCCCATGTTCTCTGCTGCTATGTCCAGGACACGATTTGAGGTCATCCTGCGTTTCCTGCACTTTAGCGACAACACCGCCTCCCGTCCCAGGGGCCACCCTGCTTTTGACCGGCTCCACAAAATTCGGCCCCTCATAGACCATTTCAACCAGAAATTTGCAGATTTGTATACCCCTGAGCAAAACATCTGCATAGACGAGTCCCTGATACATTTTACCGGGCGCCTTGGCTTCAAACAATACATCCCAAGCAAGCGCGCCCGGTATGGGGTCAAATTGTATAAGCTCTGTGAAAGGGCCACAGGCTATACCCACAAATTTCGGGTCTATGAGGGAAAAGATCAGACCCTGGAGCCGGTCGGTTGCCCTGACTACCTGGGGAGCAGTGGGAAGACAGTTTGGGACTTGGTGTCACCCTTATTCGGCAAGGGGTACCATCTTTATGTGGACAATTTCTACACAAGTGTGGCCCTCTTTAGGCATTTGTTTCTAGAACGGATTGGCGCCTGTGGTACCGCGCGAACTAGTCGCGCGGGCTTCCCCCAACGGCTCGTTAGCACCCGTCTTGCAAGGGGGCAGAGGGCCGCACTGTGTAACGAAGAACTGCTCGCGGTGAAATGGAGAGACAAGCGTGACGTTTACATGCTCTCCTCCATTCACGCAGACACGACAATACAAATTGAGCGAGCAACCCGTGTCATTGAAAAGCCCCTCTCAGTCCACGACTATAACCTCCACATGGGAGGGGTCAACTTCAATGACCAGATGTTGGCTCCGTATTTAGTTTCCCGACGCACCAGACGCTGGTATAAGAAGGTGTCTGTATATTTAATTCAATTGGCTCTGTACAATAGTTTTGTTCTCTACAGTAAGGCTGGGAGAACTGGATCCTTCCTCAAATTTCAGGAAGAGATCATCGCGAACCTCCTGTATCCAGGAGGTTCCGTGGCCCCATCCACCAGTGTAGTTAGCCGTCTACACGAGCGACACTTCCCCAGTGTCGTTGCTGGTACCTCAAACCGACCGCCACCCCAAAAAAAATGTCGTGTCTGTAGCAGGAGTGGAATAAGGCGTGACACCCGCTATTTCTGTCCTGACTGTCCCGACCACCCTGCCCTATGCTTAGGGGAGTGTTTCCGAAAGTACCACACACAGGTACACCTAGCATAGGGATCATCTCACCAGGATAGGCACACAGGGCTATTAGGGCCCATTCACTCACAGCTGCTGCAAACGTCTCCTTTCACATGGGACAAAGTGCATAACGCACTTCGCCACATCTTTGGGCGATTTGCGCTTTGCACATTGACCCATGGGGAAGGAGAGGTTTGTTCTATAAAGGTAAAAAAACAAAAAAAAATAACAAAAAAAAAACAGGTAAGCAAACAGGTTAATGTTTAGTTCCAAAAGTTAAAGTTACATGTTCTGTTCCAAAGTTAATAAAATTATTGCGTTGTGGCCTGGTTTTTTCTTTTTTTTTTTTTTTTGTCTTTTTACCTTCCAGGTGGACCAACCGATCTACTAGCTGCAGCACCGATGTGCATTCTGACAGAAGCATTGCGCTGCTGTCAGATTACACGCAAGTCGGTGTATGCGGCGCTGCAAGACGGGATTTTCTCCTCTGCAGTGACAGATACGTTTGCCAAGGCATACGAGCTGAGGAGGAGGCGGCGTTCCTATGCTTTGGCAAGCACTTTGTATATATATATATATATATAAAAAAAAAATCCCGGCAATGATTTATTCATCCACATCGATTGATGCGAATGGAGAAATCTGGTTTGCCAGGGCATACGAGCTAAGTGGGTATGGATGTAGGGCGGAGCTCCTATGTCCTGGCAGACGCCTTTCCCCTCCATTTTTTTTTTTTGGCAGAGATTTTTTCATCCACATTGATCGATGCGAATGAAGAAATCTGTGCCGTTCATTTTTTTCTTTCAGCCCAGAGGCTGAACGGAAAAAAAAATCTCATTACCTGTATGCTCAATATAAGGAGAATAGCAGAAACTCCTAATGCTGGCCATACATGTAATGATTGCGGAGACCCTCAAATGCCAGGGCAGTACAAACACCCCACAACTGACCCCATTTTGGAAAGAAGACACCCCAAGGTATTTGCTGAGGGGCATATTGAGTCCATGAAAGATTGAAATTTTTGTCCTAAGTTAGCGGAAAGTGAGACTTTGTGAGAAAAAACAAAAAAAAAATCAATTTCCGCTAACTTATGCGAAAAAAAAAAATTTTCTATGAACTTGCCAGGCCCCTCATTGGATACCTTGGGGTGTCTTCTTTCCAAAGTGGGGTCACATGTGGGGTATTTATACTGCCCTGGCTTTTTAGGGGCCCTAAAGCGTGAGAAGAAGTCTGGGATCCAAATGTCTAAAAATGCCCTCCTAAAAGGAATTTGGGCCCCTTTGCGCATCTAGGCTGCAAAAAAGTGTGACACATCTGGTATCGCCGTACTCAGAAGAAGTTGGGGAATGTGTTTTGGGGTGTCATTTTACATATACCCATGCTGGGTGAGAAAAATATCTTGGTCAAATGCCAACTTTGTATAAAAAAATGGGAAAAGTTGTCGTTTGCCAAGATATTTCTCTCACCCAGCATGGGTACATGTAAAATGACACCCCAAAACACATTCCCCAACTTCTCCTGAGTACGGCGATACCAGATGTGTGACACTTTTTTGATGCCAAGGTGGGCAAAGGGGCGCATATTCCAAAGTGCACCTTTCGTATTTCACCGGTCATTTTTTACAGATTTTGATTGCAAAGTACTTCTCACACATTTGGGCCCCTAAATTGCCAGGGCAGTATAACTACGCCACAAGTGACCCCATTTTGGAAAGAAGACACCCCAAGGTATTCCGTGAGGGGCATGGCGAGTTCCTAGAATTTTTTATTTTTTGTCGCAAGTTAGTGGAATATGAGACTTTGTAAGAAAAAAATAAAATAAAAAAATCATCATCATTTTCCGCTAACTTGTGACAAAAAAAAAAAAATTCTAGGAACTCGCAGTGCCCCTCACGGAATACCTTAGGGTGTCTTCTTTCCAAAATGGGGTCACTTGTGGCGTAGTTATACTGCCCTGGCAATTTAGGGGCCCAAATGTGTGAGAAGTACCTTGCAATCAAAATGTGTAAAAAATGCCCTGCAAAATCCGAAAGGTGCACTTTGGAATATGTGCCCCTTTGCCCACCTTGGCAGCAAAAAAGTGTGACACATCTGGTATCGCCGTACTCAGGAGAAGTTGGGGAATGTGTTTTGGGGTGTCATTTTACATATACCCATGCTGGGTGAGAAAAATATCTTGGTCAAATGCCAACTTTGTATAAAAAAATGGGAAAAGTTGTCTTTTGCCAAGATATTTCTCTCACCCAGCATGGGTATATGTAAAATGACACCCCAAAACACATTCCCCAACTTCTCCTGAGTACGGCGATACCACATGTGTGACACTTTTTTGCTGCCAAGGTGGGCAAAGGGGCGCATATTCCAAAGTGCACCTTTCGGATTTCACCGGTCATTTCTTACACATTTTGATTGCAAAGTTCTTCTCACACATTTGGGCCCCTAAATTGCCAGGGCAGTATAACTACGCCACAAGTGACCCCATTTTGGAAAGAAGACACCCCAAGGTATTCCGTGAGGGGCATGGTGAGTTCCTAGAATTTTTTATTTTTTGTCGCAAGTTAGTGGAATATGAGACTTTGTAAGAAAAAAAAAAAAAAAAAATCATCATCATTTTCCGCTAACTTGTGACAAAAAATAAAAAGTTCTATGAACTCACTATGCCCATCAGCGAATACCTTAGGGTGTCTACTTTCCGAAATGGGGTCATTTGTGGGGTTTTTCTACTGTTTGGGCATTGTAGAACCTCAGGAAACATGACAGGTGCTCAGAAAATCAGAGCCGTTTCAAAAAGCGGAAATTCACATTTTTGTACCATAGTTTGTAAATGCTATAACTTTTACCCAAACCATTTTTTTTTTTGCCCAAACATTTTTTTTTTATCAAAGACATGTAGAACAATAAATTTAGCGAAAAATTTATATATGGATGTCGTTTTTTTGCAAAATTTTACAGCTGAAAGTGAAAAATGTCATTTTTTTGCAAAAAAATCGTTACATTTTGATTAATAACAAAAAAAGTTAAAATGTCAGCAGCAATAAAATACCACCAAACGAAAGCTCTATTAGTGAGAAGAAAAGGAGGTAAAATTCATTTGGGTGGTAAGTTGCATGACCGAGCGATAAACGGTGAAAGGAGTGTAGTGCCGAAGTGTAAAAAGTGGCCTGGTCATGAAGGGGGTTTCACCTAGCGGGGCTGAAGTGGTTAAATCCACTGAAAAATACATGGTGCCTGGGTGCAAACCACCTTAAAAATGTTGCAAATCCTTCATAAATCTGTTGCAAAGGCTACTCAACAGACAAAACAAAGAAAAACACTTTTCTGGTGCAAAACCTTTTATACATTACTCATTTATACTTAACCCTTTCATGACCAAAGGTCATTGATGCCCCAGTGTCCAGGTCAAAATTTACAATCTGACATGCGTCACGTTAAGTGGTCATAGCTTCGGAACACTTTTACTTATCCAAGCCATTCTGAGATTGTTTTCTCGTGACACATTGTACTTCATGACAGTCATAAATTTGAGTCAATATATATCACCTTTATTTATGAAAAAATCCCAAATTTACCCAACAATTGAAAAAATTTGCAATTTTCTAAATTTCAATTTCTCTGCCTCCCTAAAACAGAAAGTGATACCTCATAAAATATTTATTACATAACATTCCCCACATGTCTACTTTATGTTGGCATCATTTTGGATTTTATATTTAATTTTTTTAGGACATTACAAGGCTTAGAAGTTTAGAAGCAATTCTTAAAATTTTTAAGAACATTTCCAAAACCCACTTTTTAAGGACCAGTTCAGGTCTGAAGTCACTTTGTGGGGCTTACATAGTGGAAACCACCCATAAATGACCCCATTGTAGAAACTAAACCCCTCAAGTTACTTAAAACCAATTTTACAAACGTTATTAACCCTTTAGGTGTTCCACAAGAATTAAAGGAAAATGGAGATGAAATTTCAAAATTTCACTTTTTTAGCAGATTTTCTATTTTATTACATTTTTTTCTTTAACACATACACCCTGGTTTCACACCTAAGCGTTTCTCAAACGCGCGTTTTAGTCGCGCGTTTTTATGCGCGTTTTTTGTAATAGTAAACGCGCGTTTGACGCGCGTTTGGGTGATTGACAGCAGTGTTGTCCAATGAGTCTATGGCCCAAACGCGCGTCAAACGCCCCAAAAAAAGCTCCTGAACTTGTTTATGCGTCGGGCGTTTTACAGCGCGTTCAAACGCGCTGTAAAACGCTCAAGTGTGAACCAGGGCCATAGGAAAGCATTGGTTTTCACGTGTTGAGCGTTTTACAGCGCGTTTGAACGCCCTGTAAAACGCTCAGGTGTGAACTTAGGGTAAGGGTTAGCAGCCAAACAAAACTTAATATTTATTACTCTGATTCTGCGGTTTACAGAAACACCCCACATGTGGTCGTAAACTGATGTAAGGGCACACGGCAGTGCGCAGAAGGAAAGGAACACCATATGGTTTTTGGAAGGCAGATTTTGCTGGATTGGTTTTCTGAACGCCATATGTTTGTTTTTTTTCTACCGATCGTCTTGTGCAGGGGCTCATTTTTTACAGAAAGAGTTGAGGTTTTTATTGGTACCATTTTTGGGTACATAGGACTTTTTGATCATTCATTATTACACTTTATGGGACAAGGTTTTGGAACAGTTTTTTTTTTTACAGCGTTCATCTGAGGGGTTAGGTCATGTGACAGTTTTATAGAGCAGATCGTTACAGACGTGGCAATACCCAATATGTATACTTTTTCTTATTTATTTAAGTTTTACACAATAATAGCATTTCTGAAACCCAAAAAATGATGTTTTAGTGTCTCCATAGTCTGAGAGCCATAGCTTTTTAATTTTTTGGGCGATTGTCTTAAATATGGGCTCATTTTTTGCGGGATGAGGTAACGGTTTGATTGGTACTATTTTGGGGTATATACGCCTTTTTTGATCGCTTGGTGTTGCACTTTTTGTGATGTAAGGTGAAAAAAATGGCTTATTTTTTTACACCGTTTTTATTTTTTATGGTGTTTATTGGACGGGGTTGATGATGTGATATATCTATAGAGATGGTCGTTACGGACGCGGTGACACCTAATATGTGTTTTATTTTTATTTTTTTCATAGGAAAAGGAAATTTATTTTTTACATTTTTATTTATTTATTTTTACTTTTATTATTTTCACATTTTTTTTTATCAGTTCGCTCTTGGATCTTGAAGATCCAGTGGGGCTGATGGTTGTACTATACTTTGCAATGCTCTTGCATTGCAAAGTATAATACAATCAGATGCCTGTAGGTGGCAGCACTGGACGCCTATACCATGGCAACCGGACACCTTTGCAAAGCGTCCGGTTGCCATGGCAACCATCGGGCGCTGCGATCGCAGCAGCCCTGATGGTTGAGAGAGAGGGAGGCCCCTCCCTCTATTAACCCCATGGAAGCCGCTACTGCGTCATCTATGGGGTTACAGCAGTGTCAGCATAGAGCTGACACACACTGCTGATGGTGGCGGCGCAGGAATGGAGCCGCCGCCATAACACACACGGGGGACCGCATCGGGGGCAGGGGACAGGGGGCAGCGGACAGGGGGCAGCGCTGGAAACGGGGGAGAGGGGGGCAGCATTTCACTTAATACAGATCGCGGCAGGAGGGGACGGACCGCATCGGAGGGGCAGGATAACATGATGGACAAGAAGGGGGCACAGATCTGGGCAGGAGGGGGCAGACCGCATCGGGGGCAGGACAAAAACAAGAAAGGGGCACAGATCGGGGGCTTCAAGGGGGCACAGATCGGGGGCTTCAGGACACATTACCGATTTCAGGCTCTGATCTGCAGAGCGCATATCAGAGCCTGAAACCGGCATTTTAACACTGCCGCGATCCGATTGGTTAGTCTGCACAGACTAACCAATCGGATCGATTGCCGGCAAGGGGCCACTCTGATTGGTCCCTTGCCGGCATTACTGCACTGTATGCTGTCCGTGACAGCATACAGGGCAGGGGCAGAAGCTTTAATCCAAGCGCTTTGCAGCGCTTGGATTAAAGAGCTGCCAGAACGTATATATACGTGGTAGCTGCACGGGGCATGTGCAGCTACCACGTATATATACAGATTGCAGTCGTGAAGGGGTTAAACATGCACAAAGTATATCATATATATATATATACGGCGCAAATTACTGCAATGCAGACTCCCGCAAAACTGTGTTTAAAAATCCACTTCATCATTAATCTCCACCTGTGATTTACCCATTTTGTATTTTCAATTCATATTAAAAGCTAAAAAAGAAGTTTGCTAGTTTCCAATAAGAAAAGAGCATTGCATTGTGGGAGCTCAGACAACAGTGATCTGCAAAACCGAGCCTGCCGTTTATGGAACATTTCATATATCATATTATTATTAGACTGGACTATAGATTCGTATGATTAATATTGGTAATCACAATCAGTTGTGGAAGGCTGATGAAGTCACAATTTTTTGCACAAAGTATATTAAAAAGTTGTAAAAATGTTCACTATACAATAATACGTACATATCTGTAATGTGGTGGAGGCACCCTGTACTGGCTGAGCAGAGTCTTACCGGAGATAATACTGGGCCTACAGGTTATGTAGTATATAGGTATATGTAATTCAATACATTGTGCATTTGAATTAATTTTAGCCCCAGCTATGAAGGGGTTAAGCAAACTAAAAAATCTCTGCATGCACTGTGTATGTGACAAAGGACAGGAGAACAAACAGTAAAAGCCTTACCATATTTTCTACCGTCCTTAGATATTTAGCACAATGCATGTGTCCATTATATTCCGCCAGGTCAGCAGCTGTGTACCCATCGTGGTCTTTGATCCCAAGTTTAACACCATTTACAACGAGAATCTGACAGCACTGAAATGAGAGAAATGAAATATATATTATCAGATAATCTTTATTACCTACACAGTGTCTGCATTTCCAGTTATCGCCACCAGAGGGGAGAGAAACAGAGACTAAGGGCCAGATTTATCATTATCATCAAGTCAAAATAATGGACTGATTTGCGCAATCGCTAAAACTGCTCAAAAGTTTGCGACTTTTATTGGCTCTGCGCTATGCTCGCCAGTTTTCTGAAAGTGGGCGTGTTTTCTTATGTAAATGAATCTCTAGACAGATTTACTATTGTGACAATTTAAAGTCAAAAAAATTGCGCAAAAAAATTAGCAATTTTACTCCAGTGAGGACCATTCTTATCTTATGTGACTTTTTAATGGAACATGCGACTTTTTCGTAAAGATGTGCGACTTTTGTAAAGCCGCTTACTGAATGCATTAGGATAAAACTGATCAGTTTATTTCCGGTATTGAGCCCCTAGGATGGAACTCAATACCGGAAAACAAAAACGCTAATGTGAAAGTATCCCTATAGTAGTTATAATCTGGTATACAGGAGCAGCATTATAGTACTTATATTCTTGTACATAGGAGGCAGTGTTATAAGATCTATATTGTTATACACAGAATGCAATATTATAGTATTTAGGGGTAGTACATAGAAGTAGTATTATTGTAGTTATATTCTTGTACCTAGGAAGTAGTCTCTTTAGCAGTTATATTCTAGTAAATATGGGTAAGTATTTTATATGTATAATTGTTCAAAAAGGGGCATATTTATAACAGTCATATTCATCTCCACAGGGAACAGTATAAGGCTACATGCACACGAACGTTGTTTGTTTCTGTGTCCGTTCAGGTTTTTTTTTTGCGGATAGGATGCAAACCATGTGCTGTTCGCATCAGTATGTCCGTTCCTTAGCCCCACAAAAAAAATAAAACATGTCCTATTCTTGTCCGATTTAGGCATTGTTACAAAAAAAAAAAAAAGGATGGCATACGAATGGCATCCGTTTGTTTTTTTGGGCGGACCGCAAAACACATACGGTCGTGTGCATATAGCCTTATAGTAATTATATTCTTATACATAGGGTGCAGTGCTATATTTGTTATATTCATACATAAGGGGCAAATAAATAAAGAATAATGAAACCTCAAGTTCCCCGTTCTCTGCGGCATCATGTAGAGGGGTTCCTCCAAAGTTATCAGTGCTCATGTCCCCTCCATGTAGAAGAAGCCAGCTTAAGACCTTGGCATGTCCTCTACTGGCAGCAAAGTGCATGGCAGTTGCTCCATCTGCATCTCGCTCACAAAGACTTATATCTGTAAAACTCATCTGTAAGGTGGAAAAGAAAAAAAAAAGATGAATAAGTAAAAATAGATAAATCTCTAGTATTCTGTAACTAGATGTAGATCATGTCCAAATGGGCACAAGTTAGGGCAATAATTCAGGACAACCTTCCCATGGACTGCCAACTAATTACTTTTGTTCACAATGCAGGGTCATTAGAGGGACACTGACAGGCCCAATAACCGTAATTAGCTGTACATATCCATGCACAGGTCTTCTAATGTGCATTAAAAACATATAAGTATCCCCCTGTCCACATTATGAATACAGTTAACTCACGTTTTATAACCTGAACTAATCGCTGTTCTTTCTGCCCAAGGGTGTGGTTTCAGCTCCACTTGCGCCCAGCCAGCCTCAGCCCAACCGCCGTTTTTGAAGCTCCGCCCAGCTCATCAATATTCACTTTGCTGGGCGGCTTCTGCAGTCCCCGACCTTCCGAGATCCGGCGCATGCCCAATAGAAAGCTATGGGCATCGGACTCGCTTTCAGCTTCTGCGCATGCGCCCGGCACCCATAGCTTTCTATTGGGCATGCGCCGGATCTCGGAAGGTCGGGGACTGCAGAAGCCGCCCAGCTAAGTGAATATTGATGAGATGGGCGGCGCTTCAAAAACGGCGGTTGGGCTGATGCTGGCTGGGCGCAAGAGAAGCTGAAACCCCGCCCCTTGGGCAGAAAGAACAGCGATTAGTTCAGGTTATAAAACGTGAGTTAACTATATTCATAATGTGGACAGGGGGGATACTTATATGTTTTTAATGCACATTAGAAGACCTGTGCATGGATATGTACAGCTAATTATGGTTATTGGGCCTGTCAGTGTCCCTTTAAGGCTTCTTACAGCAATGCTTTTGTGGCACTATATGACTTTATTATTTGTGCACTATAATAGGGCCGGAGAACAATGGATGATACCTCACATGGCAACAACCAACCTAAGGTCAGCCCTGCTTCTTGTGATGGGGTAACCAAACTTTAATTACTAGGCAGCTGGGACGTTGCTAGGTCAAAACATTCGGGGCCTGGGCCTCTGATGTTTTGTCCCAGGCCCCGAATGTCCTGCCTGCCTGTTAGCTATAACTGTATTGCCGTCCTCAGGACGGCAATACAATTGAATCTAATGCACTGCAAGAGCTGAAGGACCTGTGGTGACATCACAGGTCATGTGATCAGTTCTAAATACAGTAGCTGAAAAGGACCTGGGATGATGTCACCATCATGTGACCAGTGCAGAAGAGGACTGCTCAGCTGTAAAGAGAAGCCCTGGGAAGAGGCTAAGGTGAGGTCTGCTACATGAGGAGAGCTATGTGAAGATTACTCAGTGTGAGAGGCACAGCAATGTTAGGAGTTGTAGTTATTTAACTGGGACTGTGTGTTAGGGCTCAAGGGAGGGAAGTTATTTACATGGGACAGTGAGGTGGAGTGATGTTAATTACATGGGACTGAAATTTGGAAGTGCCTGGGGTAGGGTGATGTTATTTACATGGGACTGTATGTTGAAGGCAGCTGTGGGAGGGAGTGATATTTTTTACATGGGATTAAATGTTAAGGGGTAATGTTATTTACATGGGACTGCATGTTGGAGGTGGCTGGGAAGGAGGTGATTTTATTTACATGTGACTGTATGTTGAAGGTGTCTGGGGAGGGAGTGATGTTATTTATATGGGACTGAATATTGAGGAGGTGATGTTATTTACATGGGACTGTATGTTGAAGCGGCTGGGGAGGGGGTGATGTTATTTACATGGCACTGTATGTTGGAAGGGGCAGGATAGATGGTGTGATGTTATTTACATGGGACTGTATTTTGGAGGGGGCTGTAGATAGAGAGGGATGTTATTTACATGGGACTATATATTAGAGGGGGCTGGAGAGATGTGTGATGGTATTTATATAGGACTGTATGGCAGAGAGGGAAATAGTGTTATTTTCATGGGACTGTATGGCGGAGGTGCTAAAGAATTATAATTTCTGGGGACACTAAACGGAGGAATATAACTACAGGGGGCACTGCAGGCGGCATTATAAATAATTGGGGCGCTTAAGGGAGAGCATTGTAACAGTAGGGGGCAGTATAAATACTGGGGGCACTGTGGGGGCATTTTAAATCCAGGGGACAATAGGTGTTCTTATTACTACTGGGGGCTTTATAGGAGGGACTTATAGATCCACATTATTTCTACTAAGAGCACTATGGGGGCTTTATTACTACTGAAGGTCTGTAGAGAGCTTTATTGCCACTGGGGGAATAATAGAAGGCCTTATTTCTACTGGGGGCTCTGTGAGGGTATTATTAATACTGGCGGGCTCTTCTACTAATGGGGGCACTCTTGTGGAGCATTATCACTGTTGGGTCCAGTAGGGGGCAGTATTACTAATGAGAGCATTCTAGAAGGGAATTACTATTGGTGGGACTATGAGGAGTACTGTTACCATGGGGGGCACTCATTTTTCTTCAGGATAGTATTTGAGGATACAGAAAAGTAAGGAAGCTAAGATGTCTGTGCGTCACACTCTGCAGAGACGAGGCAGCTGAGAGAAGTGTCCAGACCGAATGGAGAAGATGATGACAGAGAAGACCTGCATCAGAGGAGACGTCACCTAGGAGGTCCTGGATGTGACAGGTATGTGCTGCTGTATAGCAAGTGCAGGAAAGTGTCTTCAGTGCTAGTGTTTGCTAGGGGGGGGTTCACAACCCAGAGAATAGGGCCATATGCATTGGGGCTTCGGCCCCGGATCTTTTGAGACCCTAGCAACGCCCCTGGTAGGCAGTAGTCAAGATCGAGCATCTCGATGCTTGGCACATGGCGGTACTCGGCCGAGTACAGCATGTGTTTGAGCGCCATGCTCGAGGCTCCTCCCCACATGTTTCTTCTATGCAGCCAATAAACGTGCAGGTAAGTGCTGCCCTCACTGTAATGCCGTAGCCTTTACATGCCGTAGCCATTACAGTGATTCGCTGGCCGGAACGCATCATAGGGTGCTATATAGCACCCAATGACGCATGTTCGGCTCATTCGTAATCAGGGAGAGCTGAGCATAGTAAGGGACAGAGAGTGTAGGGAGTGTTATTAAATATTTTTTGGGTACAAAAACGTTTAAGAGACCCAAAAGTCCTTGTAAGGACTATTGTGTGTGACAGAAGCAATATATGTTTTGTAGCGCAACCTGCACTAAATTGCTCAGTGTTAGGGAGAGCTGTGCATAGGAAGGGACAGACAGTGTAAGGAGTGTAATAGGAAGATTTTTATACAAAAAACTTTTCAGAGACCCAAAAGTCCTTTTAAGGACTATTGTGTGTGACAGCAGCAACATATATTTTTAGCGCATCTTGCGCTAAATGCCGTGTAATAGGCCGCTACGGACAGTTAAATTATTTGCGCCACATCTCCTGTGTAAGGTGTGCGCCTCCCTAAAATATCAGCGAAATCCAGTGACTCTCGCCACTCAACCTACAATCAGGCATGGTTGTGTCTGATAATGGCCGTAACTTGGTGACGGCTTTGGAGCTCGGCAAGCTCAGACACATCCAATGCCTAGCCCACGTGTTCAACCTTGTGGTTCAGCGGTTTCTCAAAACCTACCCTAATTTGCCTAAGCTACTGGTAAAGGAGCGCCGCAAGTCATCGACAGCTTCAGACGGTCTGTCAATGCTGCAGCTGCGCTTGAAATTGCCAGCTCACCGGCTGTTGTATTACGTGAGCACGTGCTGGAACTCCACGTTTCACATGTTGGCCAGGCTATGTGAGCAGCAGAGGGCAGTATGGAATACCAGCTGCAACATGGTCGTCGCCTTTCCAGTCAGCTTCCGCTATTCACAAGCGAGGAGTGTGCATGGATGTCTGACATCTGTGAGGTTTAAGAAACTTTGAGGAATCAACACAGATGGTGAGCGGCGTATATTATTAGCATAACCATCCCACTTCTGTGTCTACTCAAATTTCCATCTGCCAACGCTGGCGGCAGAGTCTGTAGTTCCTTGGCCAACCGAGGAGTGGAGACAAGGGGAACACACAGCAGTTCCAACAGAGGCAGGGCAACACTCTCCAAAGCCTGGGACAGTTTCATGACACCCCGCCAGCACCCTCACCCTGATGCGTGGCCTAGTGTCACAAGGAGGGAAAAATGTTGGAAGATGGTGAAGGAGTACATAGCAGACCGTGTCAGGGTCCTCAATGATCCCTCAGTGCCTTACAACTACTTGGTGTCCAAGCTAGACACGTGGCACAAACTGGCGCTCTACGTCTGAGTGGGTATTTAGTGCTGCTGGTGGCATTATAACAGATAAGCGTATCCGCCTGTCAACTGGAAATGCTGACAGGTTTATAAAAATGAACAAGGCCTGGATTGACCATGACTTCTCGACTCCACCAAAGGAAAGCTGATGAACATAAAGGCACTTTAAAGCTACGTGCACACGACCGTATGTGTTTTGCGGTCCGCAGATTGCATATGCCATCCGTTTATTTATTTGCGGATCCATTGTAACAATGCCAAAAACGGACAAGAATAGGACATGTTCTATTTTTTTTGTGGGGCTACGCAACGGACATACTGATGCGGACAGCACACGGTGCACACGCTGCATTCTTTGCAGACCCATTGAAATGAATGGGACCGCATCCTATCCGCAAAAAAACGGAATGGACACAGAAACAAACAACGTTCATGTAGCCTTAATGTGTTGTTTATAATGTACTTAATGCACTGTATTCCCATGTACCTCTTCCACCACAAACAAGGGTATATGGTTGAATCTTCCTTTTCTCATCCTCCTTCTCCTCTTCCATCATATCAACACATGCTTATCACATATATGCCCTTCGCATATAATGTTTTACAGGGTCAGCTCAGCTGCAGACCCTCGCATATAATTTTTTAAAGGGTCAGCTCACCAGCAGACCCTCGCATATAATGTTTTACAGGGTTAGCTCACCAGCAGGCCCTCGCATATAATGTTTTAGAGGGTCAGGTCACCAGCAGGCCCTCGCATATAATGTTTTACAGGGTCAGGTCACCAGCAGGCCTTCACATATAATCTTTTAGAGGGTAAGCTCACCAGCAGGCCCTCACCTACAATCTTTTACGGGGTCAGCTCACCTGTAGGCCCTCGCATATAATGTTTTAGAGGGTCAGCTCACCTGCAGGCCCTCACCTACAACCTTTTAGAGGGTCAGCTCACCAGCATGCCCGCACCTAAAATCTTTTACAGGGTCAGCTCACCAGCAGGCCCACACCTAAAATCTTTTACAGGGTCAGATTACCTGCAGGCTCTCACCTAATTATACCTAATAGGTAATTTGCGTGCATGTTGCCTTGCTTGGATGTGGTAGCCGTAGCTGTCTCTCAGGCTGACTCTTCGGAATCAACCATGATTCCCCCGTTACCCATGGTCTACATGATTTGGGCTGAAAATAACATCGAAAGTTGATAGGGCAGACATCCAAATGGATCGTCGCCATCACAGGGATGTGCGATCGGCCCCAGGTTATCTAGAGTCACCAAAGCGGCAGCCGGCCCTCATCCATAATATTTTAGATGGTCAGATCAGCAGGTCCTTGCTCCAAATGTTTTTGAGGGTCAGGCCGTCAATCATAATTTTTCAAGGCTGTGTATGAGGCCCTCCTTTATGTGTAACAAAGGGTGTATTGGAGTGCTGGTTCCTTGTAATTTTTGGCAGCCCTTTCACTTAGTGCATAGGCTTTATGAGTGTGGGAGTCCCACTACATGAAAAATTGTACCACAATGTGAATGAGGCCCTTCTTTATGTGATATACAGGTAAATATACAGGAAGAATCTTTCCTAACAATTTTTCCTCTAAAATCGATTTTATCTTCGGCTTCGTGCGTATTATTGTCATTATGTAAAAGTGGGGTACTACTCTGACAAAATCGTTCTGAGCAGCAACCTGGGAGTCCAAGATGCATCCAGACATCCTCCCCATGCTGTTCCCGAACCATTTCGGTGGTGTTTCCATCAATTTCTGACCTTTTCCTATGAACCCGGCATCCTCCCCTCTTCAGAGCAGTAGGGGCCTGGTTAAATTCTCGGGTTCTCCCAGTGACTTCCATTAGCACCCGAGCATCCCAATGTGTTCGGCCTGAGCACTATGGTGCTCGATCAACACTAGTAGGCAGGCTGGAGGAGCTGGTGGAATCACCAAGAATACAGAGGATCTTTGCCATTCTACATCAAGGTAACTAAGAGTTGAGAGAATATTCTTTCTCTTTAGGTCAACAATAACTGAATGCAATGGTCAGTGTGGTATAAAGGGGTTGTCCAAGATTAGAAAAACATTACTTTTTTCTTCCAAAAACAGCACCACACTTGTCCACAAGGTGTGTGGTGCTGCAGCTCGGGTCCATTCATTTCAATGGGCAGTGCTGTTTTGGGAAGAAAGAAGACTTAGAAAACATTGACACGACCGTATTTTTGGTCCGCATTTTTTCGGATAAGATGCAGATCCATTCATTTCAATGGGTCCGTGAAATATGTGGACAGCATACAGTGTTGTCCTTTCCATAGCCCCGCAAAAAAAATAGAACATGTCTTATTCTTGTCCGTTTTGCGGACAAGGATAGGCATTGTTACAATGGATCCGCAAACAAAAAGGATGCAACACGGACGTCATCTGTATTTTTTGCGGATACGCCTTTTGTGGACCACAAAATACATACGGTCATGTGACTGTAGCCTTATTTTTCAAATCTTGGTAAACCATTTAAAGAAATGGTTCCGACAAAACTGATACACTGTGTTAAACATATCACAAGTCCTGAAGAGTCTGTTGTGGAAATTTTATTAGGATGTGTATTTAATATATTGTGTATTGTCTTCATGTCTCTCAGTGTCAGGGTAAACCATTGGAGTGGATATCTTCCCGTGTATGTCCTGTCACAGCTGCTGGGCGCAGAGTTCTCCGTCGGCGAATGGTCCATGTGCTAAGCACTGGGCTGTGGGCCGGGGGAGACTGATGTGTTCAGCAGAGCAGTGCTTTGTTGGCTCATGTATGGACGCCGGCTTAGGCCCCCGTGCAAGACGTGGATTTATTGGCTTGGCGTGGATGCATTTGTTAAGAGAACAATATAACGAAAGGAACGTGCGTTTGTTGTCTCTAGTGCGCCTGATCAGCCGCTGGAGATAATGAGATAATGACGTTATCCTGTAAATAAACATGCATGAGGATCATAGTAACTTTATCTGGCATTGATCACTGAGCAAGGCTGGATAAAATTAACTCCAGTGGTAATGGTAGATTATTGTATACATGTGTTTGTTGGCTAAGGTACTCTAAATTATGGTGTCTTGTCTTCCTATGTCATCACTTCCTGTATGTCATCACTTCCTGTATGTCATCACTTCCTGCATCCTTGTTATGGGCCAGCCCCTTTTACACCTTTTGTTAGTAAATAAAAGTGAACAGACTGAGCAGGGAGGAGGGGCAGTTGCTCAGCAGAACTTAATGAAAACACCTTTGGCTGACTGCGGTTGAGATTTTTACCTTTCCTTACACAAAGACATTTGATATTTCTACAACAGATAATATTTCTACAACAAGTCGAACATGACACAAGGATTCAAAGAACACATAAGAGAAAATCCCTCAGGAATCAGGACCTTACCTAGACAAAACACAATGGGGAGATATGTTTTTTTACACCACAACAGTAAATGTCCCTCATAGTAACAATTTTGTTCAGTTCATTTAAAAGATAGCTTTACCTTCGCAACCTATTATTTTTATAGTTTGGCACTAGTTTTCAGAACCTAAAACCTGAAATCTTTATATAAGGCTACACAAAATAATCGAAGTCCTAAAAATTGACTTTGATCCGAATTTCAAGGAAAATTCTATTTGCCGCAAAGCCGAATTTTCTGGTGCTTCGTGGTAGCCAATGGATTTTCTCTGAATGGCAGTAAAACACAAAAAATTGAAGATCTCGCACGAAATGCTGTGCACGGTGACGTATGATGTCACCACGCCAGCTGACTGATTTCACACTAGATCTTCAATCAAGATGGCCAGTTCTTCGCGAGCAAATGGATGAGGTAAGTATGGTTTAGTTAAGTTTTTTTTACATTTCTTACTGTATTATTACTGTCAGATGCCACGATCAGCTATGAACATGGAATCTGAGGGGTACAATGACGTAGAGCAGCGCAATCGCCACTCCCTGTCATTGCACCCACTACTTACAAAGAAATGCACTTTGTGATGATTTCATCATGAGGCTAATTTTTTGTAAAATTTGGCGAAGAATCGAATATTTGAATACTTCGCTCATCTCTATTTGTCACCATCTGCTACAGAACAGAACCTAAAACCTGAAATCTTTATATAAGGCTACACAAAATAAGAGCTGACGCATTTCAAGTGTTAAGAATCTAGACACATAAAACTTACCAACCAAACAATGACTGTACTGTGGCCCATCTGAGCCGCTGCGTGTAATGGGGTCATTCCATCTGAGGCCCTGATATGAGGGTCGGCCCCACAGTCTTTGACCAAATACTGAATGACTTCCAAATGTCCTTCTTGACAGGCTAAGTAGAGGGGTGTGGCACCATTCCTTGTCTGAGAATTTATTGTGCTAGAAAACAATAGAATAGAAACAATAAATACAATAACTAAACATTTCAAAGATGTTGACTATGATTTTGTGGGTGTTCCTGGTAGAACCAGGGCAGGGCTTAAAATGTCCTACAAATAATTTAGACCCCATTGACACAACTGAATCGGATATGGTGTGCTGTCCGCATCCATATGTCCGTTCTGTAGCTCCACAAAAAAGATAGAACATGTCCTATTCTTGTCTGTTTTGCGGACAATAGGAATTGTTACAATGGGTCCGCAAAAAAAAAAAAACAAAAAAAAAAACAATGCAACCTGGACTTCATTTCTATTTTTTGAGGATCTGCGATTTGCTGACCGCAAAATACATACCGTCATGTGAATGCTCCCTAAAGATTCACATGTTGAGAGTCATGACTGTTTGGTGAGGGTCCGGCAGCTAAGACCCTAGGGATCATGTTACCGCCAGGTAAAACTATGGTCATACTGAGCCTGCCACTTGTAGGTGATTCACATCCATGTGTTGTCCGTGTTTTTGCAACAAAGGTATCCATTGATTTTAATATGTTTATTCACACATCCATGTTTTTTCAACACTGTGGGTCAATGGGGAAAAAAAACTGAAGCGTGCACTACTTTGGTCCATGTTGTGGACCAAACACGCCCATTGAAATCTATGGTACATAAAAAACACTGACAGAACATGGACAGTCCATTTTTCAATGATGCATTGCACAGAAAATGTATAAAAAATTTGTTAAAACAAATTTTATGTTTTTTGTGATTGATGTTTTTTCAACCATGTTGACATGAGACATGTCTGCAAAACGGACACAGATAGGTGAATAAATCCTAAAGGAGGGGAAGCCTGAGGAAAGACCACCCCTACAATGAAGCCCTAATAAACAAAAGTTTTCTTAACCGGATAAACCGCTTAAAACCTGTAAAAATAAAATAACATTTTGTCATTGGGAAGCTAGATAGCCTGGGATTGACTCCAAGTATTACCATTCAAAAAAGAATTGTATTCATGTTCTATGTTCCTTCCCAATATACTTGGGTAAAGGAGTCGTTTATTTCTGTAGCTAGTACAACCATATAAAATCTAAATCAAAAATGAATTACACCTAAAGCTACATGGAAAGCTGACCACACACAACTAATAAAACAATATAGCCTGTTTGATTTTGCACGTCGTGCAGTTTTAGAACTTTCCACTAGATGCCGCCATTTTACACGACTGCAGGCTGCAGAGGAGGAAGGCAGGCACTAAACCAATTACACACATACTTTCTCAGATTAGTGCGGTCAGATGGCGTTTACCAAGCTCCCTATAAATGGCTGGGAATTAGATGAATAATACGGAAGAATGTAGTAGCTTGGCAGGTGAGCTGCAAACCTCGAACACATAAACCATATACTTTCCAGTATTTGGAAACTGATTCTATGTAAAGTGAAAAGTTTATATTGCGCATGTTTTCATATATGTCCTGTCTAATAAGATAATTTGGCAAAGTTTTCAACCCTGATTGAAGGGAATTTAGATTTTATAGGGCTTTCTGGATTTATAAAAAGTTCTGCTACTTGCTAATAGACTTTGCATTTAAAGTGTTTACAGTTTTCGAGTGCTGTAAGTACAGTATAGCCTGTCCAGACAATCCTCTGCTGCAAGGGTCACAAAACTCCACAGAATCTCAAAGTATACCTTTTCACAAAATAGCTGACTGAGATGGGAAACAGCTCTCATTGTTTGAACACTGTTTGTGTGGATAAAATTAAAGGGGTTCTGCGTTTTTTTTTTCAACTGATGATCTATCCTCTGGATAAATCATCAGCATCTGATCGGCGGGGGTCTGACACCCGGGACCCATGCCGATCAGCTGTTTGAGAGGGCAGTAGCACAGCAGCCTTCTAGCTGTTTACCGCAGGCCCAGTGACGTAACGACTAGTATCAGTGGCCTGGACGGGGCTAAGCTCAGTTCACTTGAATGGAGCTTAGCCCCACCCAGGCCATTGATACTAGTCATGGCGTCAATCGGCCTGCGGTAAACAGTGAGAAGGCCGCGGTACTACTGCCAGCGCCGCTGCCTTCTCAAACAGCTGATTGGTAGGGGTCCCGGGTGTCGGAGCCCCGCAGATCAGATGCTGATGATCTATCCAGAGGATAGATCATTAGTTTCAAAAACTGCAGAACCCCTTTAAATGTTCTGGACTGACATTCTGCTGTTTGGCCTGAAGATGCCGCTGAATATTTGAATATTCAAAGGAGGTGGGGTTTGAGAACCTGCTAGAAAGGAGACAGCAGCCATCTTAGAAGCTGAGCTGAGACTGAGGAACGGTGTATGAGCAGAGAATCTAATGGATTCAGGAGTGAGAGGGCCCCTCAGTGACCACAGACCCAGATCCTGTCCAGGGAAAGGAGGACTGTTTCCAGGAAGGCTGATAAGAGTTGAGGAACAAAGCTGCATACCCTGCGGGACCTGATGTTTGCTGGAGAGACTGGTTGTTCGGTTCAGAGTCATCATCGGATGAAGAGCAGACCCGGGTCGGTAAGATTGTGCACACACCTCTTTGCAGAGTTTGCGCCTAGAGACTGAGACTAGGCCTGTAGTTAGCTAATTAGGGTCTCTGCTTTGTGTCAGGCCTAAAGTGTTACTACTGTTACTGCAAGGACTCCATTACTTAAAGGGACATTGCACATTTGTGAGCTTATAAACACCCCCACCAACTGCATCCAGTTCAGAGTTTTTCTCAGGAGTAATAATCAGGAATGTGCTACCGGACTAGTTATGAGAGGGGGAATAATATAAAGTATTGTAAGATTGTAAACTGTTGTGTTGCACCACAGGCTAGCCCGTACTAAGCACCCAAACAATTGTTAGTGTTTGCTTCAGGGTAATAATTGGTATGGCAAAGCAGTTTTAGTTGTGCCCCAGTAGGTAAATTACTGCATCAATCAGAGGGCGCCGTGCAACACAGGGGTCTCAGCCTTTGGGCTGGATGTATGTACATTTATTTTATGTTCTCAGTATTTGTGGTTGTGTTTATTACCACGTGTTAGCAAAATTCTGTTTTGGAAAAAGCTGGTGTTGGAGTTGCTTTCCTCGTTCATGACCGTTATGGACGGGAACGTGGAGGGAGACCTTCCCCCAGCGCCAATGGCATCGGTCCAGGACAAAGCTCAGGGTGCGCCAAGTGCAAGGCCAACTTGCCCTAACATCGTTGATGCAGCTTTCCCCTGCCATGCCTGCCCCAGTACGGTACATCCCTGCGGAGATGCTGTTGCGTCATCTGCCAAAATTTGATGGTAAAAACATGACGTTGCCGGACTGGATTGAAAGGGTGCAAAGTGCAGTTAGAATGTGTAACCAGACCCCCCCAAGCTGCGGGCAGACTTTGCATTGGGGGGTCTAGTGGGTGATGTCAGACGGACAGTGATGGTAAGGCCCAAATCCGAGAGAAACACCCTAGAGAAAATATTCTCCCTGCTGGAGAGAGCCTGGGGAGGGGGGGGGGGGGGGGGCGTGCTAAAGTAGTGCAGTTGCTGAGCCACTTCTTCAACCGACCACAGCAAGAGGTCGAGACCCTGATGCAGTACTCCAGTGCCCTACAGGGGATGCTAAATGAAATACAGCGGCGAGACCCAGAGGACATGGGAGCCTTTTGGGAGGTGGACCAGCTACTAAGAGACCAGTTCATAGTGGGGCTCTCCAACAAGTTCTTACAGGACAAATTGCAAGAGATGACCTGGACGATGGCCGAAATGACATTCTATAGCGTCTACAGCCGCTGTGGAGAGAGAGGAATAGCACATGCCTGTGCCGGCGAGAGTAGTGAGTCGCACTCATGCCAATAACAGAGAGATGGACGCGTGGGGGATAGTCTGGATGCAGATCCGGCTGTTTGGGCAAGTCATCGGCAAGAAGGGGGTGGTGCTGGTGCACCATTCATCCTGGAGAGGAATGGACGTGACACTAGGTATGAATGTGCTGAGAGACCTAGACCATCAACTCTTTGCCAAAGAAGGCCCGAAGTATTGGCAACGGGCCACCACGCACAGGCCAACCCAGAAAGTTTTACAGCAAATGGTGAGGAGCTGTAGTCTGCGAAAGAGCAACATGTCCGGTCGGCCCATTGGACACGTGAAGGTGTCACGGAGGACCCCGGTGAATATCCCACCTCGACAAGAACAAATATTGACGCTGCCGGTGGGGGCTGATCAACAGATGAATAGACTGGAGGTTTTGATTGAGTCCGCTTACCAAGAGGAAACGCAGACTCGCCCACTGGTAGCCCGGGCCCTCGCTATTGTGAAGGATGGATGTGTGCCTGTATGCAGCCTCAACGTTGAAGACTGCGAGTTAACAGTTCCTGGGAATACCTTGCTGGCAAAAGTTTATATGTCCGAAGGGGACATCCTTCGACGAAGAGTCTTTACGCTACAGCCAGATAGGAGATCAACCTGGACCTATGCTGTAGAGGTCCATCAAAGGGAGACCCCAACAAAGGAGTGGAACGGTCAAGTGATCATGGCCCAGATGGGGGTGGACTGAATCCAGGACAACAGAAGTTGCTGGAAGACACCCTTTGGGAATTTCATGAGGCGTTCTCAAGATATGACAAGGATTTTGGGTCTGCTTCCGCCATCGAGCACAAAATCCCCACTGGCGATGCTGCACCAATCAGGGAACATTACCAGCAAATCCTGCCTAAAATGTACCAGAAGGTTAGTTTTTTTCGAATATTCGTCATTTTTTTCCATCTGAAGTTATAATTCCTCCCTGCCTAAGTTACTTAAGCAGGGAGGAATCATGACTTTAGATGGAAAAAAATTCCGAATATTCTAAAAAAAAATAATATGTAGAGCAATATAGCTAATATAGTGCTATAATCTTTTTTATATTCGTTTTTCAGAATATATGTAATATTCTAAAACAAGAATATATAGCAATAAAGTGAATATTCGAAAAAACCGAATATAGAGCAATTTAGCTAATATAGAGCTATAATCTTTTTTTTTATAGGTCAGTAAGATCGTGCACGCACCTCTTTGCAAAGTTTGCGCCTAGAGACTGAGACTAGGCCTGTAGTTAGCTAGTTAGGGTCTCTGCTTTGTGTCAGTCCTAAAGTGTTGCTACTGTTACTGCAAGGACTCCATTACTTAAAGGGACATTACACATTTGTGAGCTAATAAACACCCCCACCAACTGCATCCAGTTCAGAGTTTTTCTCAGGAGTAATAATCAGGAATGTGCTACCGGACTAGTTATGTGAGGGGGAATAATATAAAGCATTGTAAGATTGTAAACTGTTGTGTTGCACCACAGGCTAGCCCGTACTAAGCACCCAAACAATTGTTAGTGTTTGCTTCAGGGTAATAATAGGTACGGCAAAGCAGTTTTAGTTGTGCCCCAGTAGGTAAGGATTTTGGGTGTGCTTCCGCCATCGAGCACGAAATCCCCACTGCCGATGCTGCACCAATCAGGGAACGTTACCGGCAAATCCCGCCTAAAATGTACCAGAAGGTTAGTTTTTTAGAATATTCGTCATTTTTTTCCATCTGAAGTTATAATTCCTCCCTGCCTAAGTTACTTAATCAGGGAGGAATCATGACTTTAGATGGAAAAAAATGACGAATATTCTAAACAACAAATATATAGAGCAATATAGCTAATATAGTGCTATATTCGTTTTTCAGAATATATGTAATATTCTAAAGTGCTCTACATTAGTTTTTTTTGAATATTTATATAGCACTATATCGAATATATTCATTTTCCAGAATATTCGTAATATTCTAAAACAAGAACGTATAGCAATATACCGAATATTTGAAAAAAACGAATATAGAGCAATTTAGCTTATATAGTGCTATAATCTTTTTTTATAGTCGTAAATTTTTTCAAATCTGAACTTTAGAAGATTATAGCACTATATTAGCTAAATTGCTCTAAATTAGTTTTTTTGAATATTCGCTATATTGCTATTACAAAAACAAACTGAGATTGTGAAAACTCAGATCCGATGGTATAGTCTAACCCCCAGGCGTTCCCATGGTGATGGGGATGCTTGTCGGGGAAGAGTATGCCGAAGTGGAACAACTCTACAGATTGAAAAAAAAAGACGAATATTCTAAAAAACGAATATATTCGATATAGTGCTATATATTTGTTTTTTAGAATATTCGTAATTTTTTCCATCTAAACTCATGATTCCTTCCTGCTTAAGTTGCTTGTGGGCCAATGACTCATATGGCACTATATTTGAAATATTTGCAAATTTTCGAAGTTGTGATATTCGAGATAAAAATTCGCTATTCGAATATTTGCACTGAATACTAGTAGCAGTGTAGCCATTGAATGGAATAGGGTTGCAATGAGATTCGCAAGTTGCTGCGACAACACTGTTGAATTTTTATTGAAGGGTTGCTGTCACAGCCACGGCAACTTGCAAGTCGCCCTGCCACCCTATTCACTTTAATGGCTACTCTGCTACACAGCAATCTTTGGTCAGACGAGCCTGCAAGCCTGCAACCAAGAACACTATGTAGCCCCAGCCTAAAGCCGGCCATACACACCAGACTGTTGACTGAATGCTTGTTCAGCCAACAGCTATTTCTCTGGAAACATATTCATGCTCGGCTTGTGGAGAATTAACCTCTACTGAAACCTCTGACAGCGACTCTTGTAAGGACTCATGTACACAACCGGTGCCTGTTTTGTGGTCTGCAAATTGAGGATCCTCAAAACACGGATACCGGCAGTGTGCATTCCATATTTTGCGGAATGGAACGTCCGGCCCATAATAGAACAGTCCTATCCCTATCTGTAATGTGGACAAGAATAGGACATGTTCTTTATTTTTACGGATGCTACATAATAGACAAAAGGATGAGGACAGTAAACAGTGCGCTGCCCGCATCTTTTGCGGCCCCATTGAAGTGAATGGGTCGGCATCAGACCCGCAAAAAATGCAGATCGAATGCGGACAAAACATAGGTTTGTGTGCATGAGCCCTAAGACAAAGGATTGGCCATGTTAAACTTCAACATGGCCAATTCCTATTCTCCCTGATTTTGAAAGATGGTTGAAAAAAACCTTTACACTTAAGACGGTGCAGGAACCGTTTCTATGGACAAGCAGATCTACAGTACCACTGCATATATGGCCAAATGTATGTATATAAATGTTCAATAAGTCTGGACGGTATACCGCCTCGACTGTACTGCAAAGTGTAGCTGACTGTGTTGTCAATACAACTGTATATAGGAAAAATGTATACAGGGCAGTGACTGTTTCATAGGGTTATTGTTTCTCTCTCAATCACCATCAGCCAGGTTGCTGTAAACAGAACAAAAATATTTATACATAAATATTTCCATTCACTGACAGCAAACTGAGAATTTGAAAATGACAAGGAGTTGAAACACAAAGGTGGGGAAATAAATAATCACTAGTAAAGTAGTATGAAAAAGTCACCAATTTTTGTGAAAGCATTCGTGCAACAATATTGCGTTTTAGGGGTCTTTACACTGTTTGATACTTTTCAGAATAATGCCACTCTTGATAAATCCCCCTAGAAAGTTCCGTAACTTTCCATTATACAATAATTAAGCTTTTTTTTTTTTTTTTTCACAAGCCCCCGTTTAGCCCCTTCCAACATCCACAGTCCATGTATGGCAGATGCTGGATCTTTAAAGATTCCCTGTTACACAGCAGACATACATTGGCAGTGTCCACGATTGGACGCAACTCCTATCACAGACATTGAACCCTTCAGATGCTGTGATTAATGCGACCGATGCATCTGAGGAGTCATTTACCAGAAGCAGGTTGACGGTTGCACCTGGTCAGATGATCTCTGCGGTCCTCCAAGCCAGAAGCGACAGCAGCAAGAAGGCGAAAGTGTATGTAGCATATGAAGTCTTGTCTGGGATCATTATTAGATTTGGAAGACTGGTCTACATTCTGTATTTGGGTTTTGCCTTGTGTCTGAATCTAGGGTGTTTGGGGTCTAAATTTCTTTAGGGTGTTTAGGGTCTGTATTGGGTAAGGGGGTCTTTCCTGGGTCTGTATTTATAGCGATTGGTTTGGAGGTCTGTATTTATTTAGTTGGTCTGAGATAGGGCTGGGCAATATGGCCTAAAATCTATATCGCAATATAATTTGAAGCATGTGCTATATAACGATATATCACAATATATTATTTTCTTCTGGATGTATACAAATTACACAAGATGTGTATTGTGTAACAGATCTTTTTCCAAACAATGTAAAGTTGTTAATATACTTACCTTTCCTGCAGGGTGCGCGGCTGGCTGATAGAGTCCGCAGGAGACGGACCACGTCTTCTTCCCAGCATGCACTGGGAGGGACCTGACGTCACACACAGAGTCAGCCAGTGCGCTGACGATGTGTGAACGCAAGGCCCTGCAGCGCGGTGCAGAGTCGGGACTCGGGAGGCCACGGCGCGGTGAGTGAGAAGCTTCTTCAATTCACTACCGCTTTGTGGTCATCTATCGCGATATGGCGATATAGCTAAAATCTATATTGTTACTAGACTTTATGGCGATAATATTGTATATCGTTTATATCGCCCACCCCTAGTCTGAGGGTCTGTATTTCTTCATACAGTGGCAGACATGCCATCATAAACTGCCGGCGATGCCTCCTTACAGTCAATGAGATGTCCCAATGCATTGCCAATGATGCCCCTATACCAGTGGTGGCGAACCTATGGCACGGGTCCCAGAGGCAGCAATCTGAGCCCTCTCTGTGGGCACCCGCACCCTAGAAAAAGTCTATGTTGTACCAATATGCCTTAGACTTTTCCTGCCATACATCAGCACAGGGCTCACTATGCAGAGTAGGTTAAATTGGCGTGTTGGCACTTTGAGATAAATACGTGAGTTTTGGGTTGCAGTTTGGGCACTCGGTCTCTAAAAGGTTCGCCACCACTGGTCTATACAGTGCAAGGGATGCCTCACTACAGTGCAAGAGATTCCTCATATTGTGCCAGAGATACCCCTTACAGGGTGAGAGATGTCCCTATTCAATGCCAGAGATGTCCTCATAAAGGGAAGAGATGTCTCCACATGTTTTCACCATACATTACACGCTACTGTACATTAAATAATGGATTCTCAGACACTCCTTTTAGTTCATGGCGACAGACAGGCAGCCAGCACTGAATGGGACAATGTGCATGAGCAATGCCATGTAGTAATCCAGAGGGGACCAGCGCTATGGATGCATATATGGCTGTGTATGGGTCTGTACCGGTGACAGGTGACATTGCCATACACAGCACATTGTGACAGGTCTCACTTCATGTATCACTGTCATATTCCAGTATCTGTACAGAATCTGATTTCCTATAACAAAGTCCCGGCTGCGGGATCCAGATAAACTCTATCTTGAGTTGTCACATTGCGCAGCCCACATATAGATAACAGGACGCCCTGATTTATTACCTGCTATTCATGGATATCAGTGCAAACGGGCACAGCTCTGGTCAGGTTGTGTGTCCGGCTGATAGAGGTAATATAACTCATCTAACGGGCAAACCTATAAATATCACCTGTAGGGTGGGATAAAAGGATGCGCTGACACTATTGTGCAGGTTCAATGCTGAGCAGTAGAGATGTGTTGTGTCCCGGCTGTCATCAATGTCTTCAATTCATGGGATTCAGATAAGACTACGGACCAGTGTTTGCGTGCACAGTGTCAGTAAGGGCGCAGGCACTATGCAAAGCCGCATGCAGAGAGCCTGTATGGCGGCACTATGAGTCCTTATGGTTCCATATTCATTTTCTGTAGAAACTCCCCTGTATTGTCCCCTGGAAGCAATAATTTTAGGAATGACTGCCAGCTCGCCAGCTCCACCCAGGGTAGATTAAATGTATCTTTAGCCATTTTGGGACCCCACCTCCTTTTGCCCCTTCAATCCCCCCTTTCACGTTCCGCCCCATATTTTTTATTTTTTTCTGGTACATACTAAAGAGAAAATATACCACTCATATAGTATAACACGGCATGGAATGGTCTGGCGGCACTTGTTTCTTATGGTTCTAGGCATTACTTAACCCAACATGTTGTACATTTACACCATACTTAGTAACGTGCACCAAATATTTTCCCACTTGCTCCATTTTGGTAAATTTCACACAATTTCTTCCATTTTTTTGCTAATTTGTAATCTGGTCTTCCTAGAGAAAAAGTAGGAAAAGCCACAAAGCTGGCGTACATGCAGTGCTCAATTACCTTTGAATGTCCACGCTCTGACACAATAATGGCCAAACAAAGGACAACCTAATTTGGAGATCTGAAGCTTGCAGTAGAACAGACCGCATGTGTGTCCGTAGGTTCTGCCAGGGGTGGATTTGGTATTTCTGGGGTCCCAAGCAAAGTTATGTCTGGGGGCCCAGGATGCACTGCTAAGCTCCACTCATCTAGTTAAGCATGGCAGTGCAGCCTGGGCACTTCTAGAGCTGTCCTCCCCTGTTCTCAGTTTTTTTACCGATTGCTTGGGGCTACCAAGGGTAGGAGGCCTTTGATCTCTGTGTGGTGGTAAAGTCTGCCACTGGTTCCTGCCACCTCTGGTGATCAGGAGGGGCCCTGAGAATACCCTGATTTAGAAGGGGGTTTGTTATATAAGTGAATATGGATACCGGCCGTGTGCATCCCGCACTTGGTCCTTATTACGGAAATCCCTATTGTTGCCCAGACAAGAAATAGGACATTTTATAACTTGTGAACTGTCGATATCTTTGTGCTGTGCCCATAGAAATGAATGGGTCCGTGCCCAAACTGCAAAAAATGCAAATCGAATGAGGACCAAAAATATGGTTGTGTGCATGAGGCCTAATATGAAAAGTCACTCCGTTTAAAGGGACAGTAAATTTCATTTTCTGCATTTTTATTATTGTTGATCTTGCCTGGGAAATGAGACTTTACCCGAGAACCTTCCCAAGTTGTTCTGCTGGGGATCACTTGGGCCGTCGTCATTCCACGTCTGTGTATTGGTTACATCTGATTAATTTACTACAGGTAGGCCTCGGCGTTGCCATGGGGGCTACAACAATACAAGTCTGGAATACAAGCACTTGTTATCATGGACTGTCACTACCTGAGCTGATTAAGAATTAACAAGAAAACGACACACACTGAACTCGCAGCATCAAGTTTAAAGAGCACCTACCGCCACGTGCAGATCATTACAAGTAATAACATGACAGCCGCTTAACAGACAATTCCAGGAGCCAAGGCTATGACAATTACGCTGATAGTGTGTGGGGAGTGTGGGGGTATGCTCTGGTAGGCAGATGGTAGCGGTGGCAGTATAGAGGCTCAGGAGACAGGCTTTGTGTCCAAACCGTGCTCTTTTATTCACTCCAGTGCATCACATCAAAACTGTGCAATTCACACAACAGCAATGTCCATAAACCCCACCTCCCACAACGGAGCCCCAAACGCTGAAGGCGTCTTGGTGCCTGATCACACAGTCTCTCACATCCGTGATCAGTACTACACCTTGTCGTGGGGCGGGTATGTCCAAATTCGTGTAAGTTAGGCCACGTGTCGGCCTGGACAAGGAATTGGCTCCGGCCACAGGATCCCTTCTTTTGGTCCTTTGCTGAGCCTGCAGCAATTGGGCAGTCTTTGTTAGACGACTACAGAGCTCAGCCCGACCGTGCGATCAGCCTCCCGTACAGCTTCCTGCAGTGAGACAGGAGACCACACTTCATCAGCCCCACAGTCAGTGAGCATCAAACCTATATTCACAGCCCTGGGTGTAGCAGGCAGACCACACCCACCGAGCATAGTGAAGGATTAACTCCTTCCCTAGTCAACTAAGGCCAGAGATAACCAACCTGCCAGGATCAGTGTAGACTGACACCAACAACCGAAACCCGTCCACCCGTGGTGGTCCGTGGGGGACAGACACCCACCCTGCTCTTTGCCTGTTCCCAGTAAGAGCTGGCCCAGACCGCTGTGTGACAGCACTCACTGCTGACAAAACACAAAAGACTCGGCTCTTACTCCACCAGGGCCACGACCCCCGGTGGCACGTATCTTCCATCCACTACCACTCCAGACACTCTCTTACAGAAGGGATGTGTCAACCTGATCATTGGGTTCATGGAAGAGGGGCAGCTGTACCACACATGAATACATTTAGATTCAATGTATGGATCAGATTCCTTTCTGCGAGGCTCAATGTAAGTTTTGGGAACGGCTTTATGGATCTCACAGGATCCCGTCACTGGAACTAGACAGTATATACACCTCTGGCACTGGACCTGGAGACCATGGTGGCTCAAATCATCAGTCATCAGTTCCATACCTACCTCTACCACAAAATATGGAGGAGATTTTTTACATGCCCCTTTAAGAGATGCCCCATAGTGCTAAACTAGTTATGTGGTCCATGGGGGCAGAAACAAACGTTCAGTGACTGCACTCTTCTAAAAGACTGTACTATGATGAATACAATGTATTGCTACAACAAATGAAAAGTATTAGTCTATTCAAAGCAACGTGTTTCAGGGTGCGCAGGACCACTTTATCAAGCCGCAGTCTAACGGGGTCATTTATCAAAAAGGTTTACACTAGTTTTTGATGTTAAAAAAGCCAGAAGACCCCATTTTGCAACTTTTTATGCCATCCTTGCTGCAGGAGAGTGGCGGGGGCTGGGCCTGGGCCGATGGCAAAGTCACTAACATCTATGCCTGCTTCCAGACGTAAATGCAGCAGGCCCAGGAGGAGCAAGTGGAGTTTGGGATTGGTAGTAGCTCTGGTGTTGATAACTGAACACATGGATCACAGTGGTAATTCTCACACCTATACCCCCTAGGACTGTGCAGTGATAGGAGGGCACACCCCTCCATCCCCTGGGATACATCCTGGTGTTGACGCTCCTGCTTGGTGGTAGTTGGCTGCCCTTGGAATTAAGTGTTTTTGGCAAGGTACAAGGCAGGAGTGTGGAAGCAGATGCAATAGTCGGCATATGCTCATGAAGTCGGTGACCAGGCTAGTTAGAGCAAATAAATAAGTCTCTCTGTACTAAAGTGCATATGCAAAGAGATATCTCCCAGGGAAGAAAACCATCTTGCTAGCGCCAGCCAGGGGTGGCTTAAATATATCATAGGCCCAGGGCTCTTCACCCATTTTGGGCATTCTCCCTCCTTTTTCCTCAACCATCCCCTTTTTCGTATTCCGTCCTGTATTTAATTTTTCGAGGTAAATATTTAAGAGAAGATATACCACTTATACAGTATAACACACCCAGCCCCTCGCAGTATATACAGTAGACAACACCCTACAGTATGCAGTATATGGTATAACACCCCACAGTATCCAGCTTAACACCCCACAGTATATAGTATAACACCTGACAGTATACCGTATATAGTATAACCCCCCCCCCACCCCCTCAAAGTATATACAGTATACAACACCCCACAGTATGCAGTACATAGTATAACACCCCACAGTATATAACACTCCATAGTATACCTTATATAGTATAACACCCCCAGCCCCTCATAATATATAGTATACAACACCCCACAGCATGTAGTATATAGTATAACACCCCACAGTATATAACACTCCATAGTATACCGTATATATTATGACACACCCAGCCCCTCATAATATATACTGTATACAACACCCTACAGTATGCAGTGTATAGTATAACACCCCATAGTATAAAGTATATAGTACCCCACAGTATGCAGTATACAATATAATACCCCATAGTATGAAGTACTCCGAAGTATGCAGTATACAGCATAACACCCCACAGTATATAGCATAACACCTGACAGTATACCGTATATAGCAAAAAACTCCCATCTCCTCATAGTATATACCGTATACAACACCCCACAGTATGCAGTATATAGTATAACACACTACAGTATTCAGTATATAGTATAACACCCCACAGTATATCATATAACACCCAACACTATACTATACATAGTATAAAAAACCCAGCCCCTCATTGTCATGCCCCACTCTGACGATGTGCGGAGGTCGGCCAGGATAGCAGCACGAGTTTAGTGTTTGTTTTGGAGCCGTGCTGGATCCGCCTCTCATCAGGTGCACTGGGTGGGGTCATTAGTTTAAATAGCACACCATCCCAGTGCTCTGAGCGGATTATAGGAATCATTGTGGTCTTGAAAGCTAGGAAGGAAGGTTGTCTTTTCCAGCTCAGAAAGAGAAGTGTGATTTCAAGTTTGGTTGTTTTGTGTCATCTCTCCCATCCAGGTTCTGTGCGAGCAGGCTGCTCCTATTTCCCCTCTTCACCATCTCAGGGAATTTAGGGTGTTTTCAGCCCAGGCACGGGGACACATCATACCTACCATAAAGGTCTGCATGTGGGCTGTGCAGTGCAGGGAAAGACGTCAGGGATTAGCTAGGAGGTGACCCTTCCCCTGTCTCTCGCCCAGAGTCTGGTTGGTGGGTTATCTGTGAGTCTGAGTGCACGCCCGCTGTGACATTATAATCCGCCATACTGTGACTGCCATTACTCTGCGGTTTTTTGATGGTGTCAATTGAAGCACTGGTTGACCGCTTGCAGGGGCTATCCCCAGAGGTTGTGGAGCTACGTGGTTCGGTCACACGATGTCAGAATGCTCTGGTGCAGGTCAAATTTGTGTGGAGCCTAAAGTGGCTCTTCCTGATTGATTTTCAGGAGGTACGGATGACTTTATCCGTTTTAGAGAATCCTGCAAATTGTACTTTCGGCTGCGTCCATCGTTGTCAGGTGATGAGAGTCAGAGGATAGGTATAATTATTTATCTGCTTAACCACCTCCGGACCGCCTAACGCACATGTGCGTTCCGGAGGTGGCAGGCTGGCGCACAGTCACGCATATATGCGTCATCTCGCGAGACGCGAGATTTCCTGTGAACGCGCGCACACAGGCGCGCGCGCTCACAGGAACGGAAGGTAAGCGAGTGGATCTCCAGCATGCCAGCGGCGATCGTTCGCTGGCAGGCTGGAGATCCGAATTTTTTAACCCCTAACAGGTATATTAGACGCTGTTTTCATAACAGCGTCTAATATACCTCCTACCTGGTCCTCTGGTGGTCCCTTTTGTTAGGATCGACCACCAGAGGACTCAGGTAGGTCAGTACAGTCGCACCAAACACCACACTACACTACACCCCCCCCCCCCCCCGGTCACTTATTAACCCCTTATAAACCCCTGATCATAGAAACATAGAAACATAGAATGTGTCGGCAGATAAGAACCATTTGGCCCATCTAGTCTGCCCAATATATCTGAATCCTATGAATAGCCCCGGCCCTATCTTATATGAAGGATGGCCTTATGCCTATCCCATGCATGCTTAAACTCCTTCACTGTATTTGCAGCTACCACTTCTGCAGGAAGGCTATTCCATGCATCCACTACCCTCTCAGTAAAGTAATACTTCCTTATATTACTTTTAAACCTTTGCCCCTCTAATTTAAAACTGATCACCCATGATCACCCCATATAAACTCCCTGATCACCCCCCTGTCATTGATCACCGCCCTGTCATTGATCACCCCCCTGTCAGGCTCCGTTCAGACGTCCGTATGATTTTTACGGATCCACGGATACATGGATCGGATCCGCAAAAAGCATACGGACGTCTGAATGGAGCCTTACAGGGGGGTGATCAATGACAGGCGGGTGATCACCCATATACACTCCCTGATCACCCCCTGTCATTGATCACCCCCCTGTCATTGATCACTCCCCTGTAAGGCTCCATTCAGACGTCCGCATGATTTTTACGGATCCATGGATACATGGATCGGATCCGCAAAACACATGCGGACGTCTGAATGGAGCCTTACAGGGGGGGTGATCAGTGACAGGGGGGTGATCACCCTGATTACCCTGATCACCCCCTGTCATTGATAACCCCCCTGTAAGGCTCCATTCAGACGTCCGCATGCGTTCTGTGGATCCGATACATGTATCCATGGATCCGTAAAAAATCATGCGGATGTCTGAATGGAGCCTTACAGGGGGGGTGATCAGTGACAGGGGGGTGATCACCCTGATTACCCTGATCACCCCCTGTCATTGATAACCCCCCTGTAAGGCTCCATTCAGACGTCCGCATGCGTTCTGTGGATCCGATACATGTATCCATGGATCCGTAAAAAATCATGCGGATGTCTGAATGGAGCCTTACAGGGGGGGTGATCAGTGACAGGGGGGTGATCACCCTGATTACCCTGATCACCCCCTGTCATTGATAACCCCCCTGTAAGGCTCCATTCAGACGTCCGCATGCGTTCTGTGGATCCGATACATGTATCCATGGATCCGTAAAAAATCATGCGGATGTCTGAATGGAGCCTTACAGGGGGGGTGATCAGTGACAGGGGGGTGATCACCCTGATTACCCTGATCACCCCCTGTCATTGAGTACCCCCCTGTAAGGCTCCATTCAGACGTCCGCATGCGTTCTGTGGATCCGATACATGTATCCATGGATCCGTAAAAAATCATGCGGATGTCTGAATGGAGCCTTACAGGGGGGGTGATCAGTGACAGGGGGGTGATCACCCTGATTACCCTGATCACCCCCTGTCATTGATAACCCCCCTGTAAGGCTCCATTCAGACGTCCGCATGCGTTCTGTGGATCCGATACATGTATCCATGGATCCGTAAAAAATCATGCGGATGTCTGAATGGAGCCTTACAGGGGGGGTGATAAGTGACAGGGGGGTGATCACCCTGATTACCCTGATTACCCCCTGTCATTGATAACCCCCCTGTAAGGCTCCATTCAGACGTCCGCATGCGTTCTGTGGATCCGATACATGTATCCATGGATCCGTAAAAAATCATGCGGATGTCTGAATGGAGCCTTACAGGGGGGGTGATCAGTGACAGGGGGGTGATCACCCTGGTTACCCTGATCACCCCCTGTCATTGATAACCCCCCTGTAAGGCTCCATTCAGACGTCCGCATGCGTTCTGTGGATCCGATACATGTATCCATGGATCCGTAAAAAATCATGCGGATGTCTGAATGGAGCCTTACAGGGGGGGTGATAAGTGACAGGGGGGTGATCACCCTGATTACCCTGATCACCCCCTGTCATTGATAACCCCCCTGTAAGGCTCCATTCAGACGTCCGCATGCGTTCTGTGGATCCGATACATGTATCCATGGATCCGTAAAAAATCATGCGGATGTCTGAATGGAGCCTTACAGGGGGGGTGATCAGTGACAGGGGGGTGATCACCCTGATTACCCCCTGTCATTGATAACCCCCCTGTAAAGCTCCATTCAGACGTCCGCATGCGTTCTGTGGATCCGATACATGTATCCATGGATCAGTAAAAAATCATGCGGATGTCTGAATGGAGCCTTACAGGGGGGGTGATCAATGACAGGGGGTGATCAGGGAGTCTATATGGGTGATCACCCCCCTGTCATTGATCACCCCCCTGTCATTGATCACCCCCCCCCCCCCCCCCCCTGGTAAGGCTCCATTCAGACATTTTTTTTGGCACAAGTTAGCGGAAATTTTTTGTTTGTTTTTGTTTTTGTTTTTTCTTACTAAGTCTCATATTCCACTAACTTGTGTCAAAAAATAAAATCTCACATGGACGCACCATACCCCTCACGGAATCCAAATGCGTAAACATTTTTAGACATTTATATTCCAGACTTCTTCTCACGCTTTAGGGCCCCTAAAAAGCCAGGGCAGTATAAATACCCCACATGTGACCCCATTTCGGAAAGAAGACACCCCAAGGTATTCCGTGAGGGGCATATTGAGTCCATGAAAGATTGAAATTTTTGTCCTAAGTTAGCGGAAAGTGAGACTTTGTGAGAAAAAAACAAAAAAAAATCAATATCCGCTAACTTATGCAAAAAAAAAAAAATTCTAGGAACTCGCCATGCCCCTCATTGAATACCTTGGGGTGTCTTCTTTCCAAAGTGGGGTCACATGTGGGGTATTTATACTGCCCTGGCTTTTTAGGGGCCCGAAAGTGTGAGAAGAAGTCTGGGATCCAAATGTCTAAAAATGCCCTCCTAGAAGGAATTTGGGCCCCTTTGCGCATCTAGGCTGCAAAAAAGTGTCACACATCTGGTATCGCCGTACTCAGGAGAAGTTGGGGAATGTGTTTTGTGGTGTCATTTTACATATACCCATGCTGGGTGAGAAAAATATCTTGGTCAAATGCCAACTTTGTATAAAAAAATGGGAAAAGTTGTCTTTTGCCAAGATATTTCTCTCACCCAGCATGGGTATATGTAAAATGACACCCCAAAACACATTCCCCAACTTCTCCTGAGTACGGCGATACCAGATGTGTGACACTTTTTTGCAGCCAAGGTGGGCAAAGGGGCACATATTCCAAAGTGCACCTTTCGGATTTTGCAGGCCATTTTTTACACATTTTGATTGCAAGGTACTTCTTACACATTTGGGCCCCTAAATTGCCAGGGCAGTATAACTACGCCACAAGTGACCCCATTTTGGAAAGAAGACACCCCAAGGTATTCCGTGATGGGCACGGCGAGTTCCTATAATTTTTTATTTTTTGTCACAAGTTAGCGGAAAATGATGATTTTTCTTTTTTTTTTCTTTTTTCCTTACAAAGTCTCATATTCCACTAACTTGCGACAAAAAATAAAAAATTCTAGGAACTCGCCATGCCCCTCACGGAATACCTTGGGGTGTCTTCTTTCCAAAATGGGGTCACTTGTGGCGTAGTTATACTGCCCTGGCAATTTAGGGGCCCAAATGTGTGAGAAGTAGTTTGCAATCAAAATCTGTAAAAAAAATGACCGGTGAAATCCGAAAGGTGCACTTTGGAATATGTGCCCCTTTGCCCACCTTGGCATCAAAAAAGTGTCACACATCTGGTATCGCCGTACTCAGGAGAAGTTGGGGAATGTGTTTTGGGGTGTCATTTTACATATACCCATGCTGGGTGAGAGAAATATCTTGGTCAAATGCCAACTTTGTATAATAAAATGGGAAAAGTTGTCTTTTGCCAAGATATTTCTCTCACCCAGCATGGGTATATGTAAAATGACACCCCAAAACACATTCCCCAACTTCTCCTGAGTACGGCGATACCAGATGTGTGACACTTTTTTGATGCCAAGGTGGGCAAAGGGGCACATATTCCAAAGTGCACCTTTCGGATTTCACCGGTCATTTTTTTACAGATTTTGATTGCAAACTACTTCTCACACATTTGGGCCCCTAAATTGCCAGGGCAGTATAACTACGCCACAAGTGACCCCATTTTGGAAAGAAGACACCCCAAGGTATTCCGTGAGGGGCATGGCGAGTTCCTAGAATTTTTTATTTTTTGTCGCAAGTTAGTGGAATATGAGACTTTGTAAGGAAAAAAGAGAAAAAAAAAAATCATCATTTTCCGCTAACTTGTGACAAAAAATAAAAAATTCTAGGAACTCGCCATGCCCCTCACGGAATACCTTGGGGTGTCTTCTTTCCAAAATGGGGTCACTTGTGGCGTAGTTATACTGCCCTGGCAATTTAGGGGCCCAAATGTGTGAGAAGTACCTTGCAATCAAAATGTGTAAAAAATGGCCTGCAAAATCTGAAAGGTGCACTTTGGAATATGTGCCCCTTTGCCCACCTTGGCAGCAAAAAAGTGTGACACATCTGGTATCGCCGTACTCAGGAGAAGTTGGGGAATGTGTTTTGTGGTGCCATTTTACATATAACCATGCTGGATGAGAGAAATATCTTGGCAAAAGACAACTTTTCCCATTTTTTTATACAAAGTTGGCATTTGACCAAGATATTTTTCTCACCCAGCATGGGTATATGTAAAATGACACCCCAAAACACATTCCCCAACTTCTCCTGAGTACGGCGATACCAGATGTGTCACACTTTTTTGCTGCCAAGGTGGGCAAAGGGGCACATATTCCAAAGTGCACCTTTTGGATTTCACCGGTCATTTTTTACACATTTTGATTGCAAAGTTCTTCTCACACATTTGGGCCCCTAAATTGCCAGGGCAGTATAACTACGCCACAAGTGACCCCATTTTGGAAAGAAGACACCCCAAGGTATTCCGTGATGGGCACGGCGAGTTCCTATAATTTTTTATTTTTTGTCACAAGTTAGCGGAAAATGATGATTTTTCTTTTTTTTTCTTTTTTCCTTACAAAGTCTCATATTCCACTAACTTGCGACAAAAAATAAAAAATTCTAGGAACTCGCCATGCCCCTCACGGAATACCTTGGGGTGTCTTCTTTCCAAAATGGGGTCACTTGTGGCGTAGTTATACTGCCCTGGCAATTTAGGGGCCCAAATGTGTGAGAAGTAGTTTGCAATCAAAATCTGTAAAAAAAATGACCGGTGAAATCCGAAAGGTGCACTTTGGAATATGTGCCCCTTTGCCCACCTTGGCATCAAAAAAGTGTCACACATCTGGTATCGCCGTACTCAGGAGAAGTTGGGGAATGTGTTTTGGGGTGTCATTTTACATATACCCATGCTGGGTGAGAAAAATATCTTGGTCAAATGCCAACTTTGTATAATAAAATGGGAAAAGTTGTCTTTTGCCAAGATATTTCTCTCACCCAGCATGGGTATATGTAAAATGACACCCCAAAACACATTCCCCAACTTCTCCTGAGTACGGCGATACCAGATGTGTGACACTTTTTTGATGCCAAGGTGGGCAAAGGGGCACATATTCCAAAGTGCACCTTTCGGATTTCACCGGTCATTTTTTTACAGATTTTGATTGCAAACTACTTCTCACACATTTGGGCCCCTAAATTGCCAGGGCAGTATAACTACGCCACAAGTGACCCCATTTTGGAAAGAAGACACCCCAAGGTATTCCGTGAGGGGCATGGCGAGTTCCTAGAATTTTTTATTTTTTGTCGCAAGTTAGTGGAATATGAGACTTTGTAAGGAAAAAAGAGAAAAAAAAAAAATCATCATTTTCCGCTAACTTGTGACAAAAAATAAAAAATTCTAGGAACTCGCCATGCCCCTCACGGAATACCTTGGGGTGTCTTCTTTCCAAAATGGGGTCACTTGTGGCGTAGTTATACTGCCCTGGCAATTTAGGGGCCCAAATGTGTGAGAAGTACCTTGCAATCAAAATGTGTAAAAAATGGCCTGCAAAATCTGAAAGGTGCACTTTGGAATATGTGCCCCTTTGCCCACCTTGGCAGCAAAAAAGTGTGACACATCTGGTATCGCCGTACTCAGGAGAAGTTGGGGAATGTGTTTTGTGGTGCCATTTTACATATAACCATGCTGGATGAGAGAAATATCTTGGCAAAAGACAACTTTTCCCATTTTTTTATACAAAGTTGGCATTTGACCAAGATATTTTTCTCACCCAGCATGGGTATATGTAAAATGACACCCCAAAACACATTCCCCAACTTCTCCTGAGTACGGCGATACCAGATGTGTCACACTTTTTTGCTGCCAAGGTGGGCAAAGGGGCACATATTCCAAAGTGCACCTTTTGGATTTCACCGGTCATTTTTTACACATTTTGATTGCAAAGTTCTTCTCACACATTTGGGCCCCTAAATTGCCAGGGCAGTATAACTACGCCACAAGTGACCCCATTTTGGAAAGAAGACACCCCAAGGTATTCCGTGAGGGGCATGGCGAGTTCCTAGAATTTTTTTTTTTTTGTCGCAAGTTAGTGGAATATGAGACTTTGTAAGAAAAAATAAATAAATAAAAATCATCATCATTTTCCGCTAACTTGTGACAAAAAATAAAAAGTTCTATGAACTCACTATGCCCATCAGCGAATACCTTAGGGTGTCTACTTTCCGAAATGGGGTCATTTGTGGGGGTTTTCTACTGTTTGGGCATTGTAGAACCTCAGGAATCATGACAGGTGCTCAGAAAGTCAGAGCTGTTTCAAAAAGCGGAAATTCACATTTTTGTACCATAGTTTGTAAATGCTATAACTTTTACCCAAACCATTTTTTTTTTGCCCAAACATTTTTTTTTTATCAAAGACATGTAGAACAATAAATTTGGCGAAAAATTTATATATGGATGTCGTTTTTTTTGCAAAATTTTACAGCTGAAAGTGAAAAATTTCATTTTTTTGCAAAAAATCGTTACATTTTGATTAATAACAAAAAAAGTAAAAATGCCAGCAGCAATGAAATACCACCAAATGAAAGCTCTATTAGTGAGAAGAAAAGGAGGTAAAATTCATTTGGGTGGTAAGTTGCATGACCGAGCGATAAACGGTGAAAAGAGTGTAGTGCCGAAGTGTAAAAAGTGCTCTGGTCATGAAGGGGGTTTCACCTAGCGGGGCTGAAGTGGTTAAAGGGGACGCGCAATCCTGGGCCTTTTCTCTGCCACCTGGTTCTCGGGCCCTCCAGTCGGTGGAGGAATTTTTTAAGGCTCTGGGATTAATCTACTATGACCCAGATCGGGTCTCGAGATTACGTAATTTGTTTCAGGGGATCATACTGCAGAGGCTTACTCTGTTGAGTTTAGGAGGTGGGCTACTGAATCAGAGTGGAATGATCCTGCGTTACGTAGTCAGTTTTGTCAGGGGTTATCTGAAAGATTGAAGGATGCCCTTGCTTTTCATGAATACCCAGACTCTTTGGAGAACGCCATGTCTTTAGCAGTACGGCTAGATAGACGTATCAGAGAGAGGTATAGGGCTCCCCCTGAGCGAGGTATAACTTCTGTGAGTGGTTTTGTCTCTACTGCCTCCCCGGTTGATGTTACAGGTAACTCTTGGGTAGCGGAGGAACCCATGCAGTTGGGTCAGGTTTCTTGCCATTCTGATAGTAGAGACTTTAGGAAAGTGCACAAACTATGTTACTATTGTGGAAAGAGGGGTCATTTTATTTTTGCTTGTCCTTATGTTAAACCACAGGTGGAAGAGAAAAAGAAAAAAAAAAAAAAACTTCCCTGACACTTGGTAGTATGAATGGTGTGGTGGAGCAGGCAGGTAGGCAAGCTCCCTGCAGTTCCCGTTTTCTCCTTCCAGCTATGGTGGCGCTAGAGTCAAAAAAAATTTGTTGAAGTATTCGTTGATTGTGGTGCTGGGGTAAACCTAATTGACTTTCTTTTCCTTCAAAACCTAGAACTAAGTACTTGCACTTTAGAGAACGAGATTTGTGTTTTTGCAATTGATTCTTCCCCTCTTTCCCGAAGGAGTCTTACTCACATTGTTCATGATATTCACTTAAGGGTGGGTGATTCACATGTTGAAATTATTTCTTGTTTTGTCATGAAGGATTTGCCAGCTCCTATAGTTTTGGGGTTGCCATGGTTGACTAGACATAACCCAATTATAGACTGGCAAGCGAGACAAATAATTGGTTATAGTGAGTTTTGTTCGGATAATTGTCTTGACACATCTATCTCTGGTGTGTCCATTACGGCTTTACCTCAGTATCTCTCGGATTTTAAGGATGTCTTTTCGGAGGGTGGGGCTCAGGAATTGCCCCCTCATCGAGACTATGATTGTCCAGTTAATCTCATTCCGGGGGCTAAGTTGCCAAAGTTTCGGCTTTACAACCTCTCTCAACCCGAAAGAGAGGTCATGCGAAAGTATGTCGCCGAGAGTTTGGCAAAGGGTCATATTAGACCATCTAAGTCTCCAGTGGCAGTAGGTTTGTTCTTTGTGAAGAAAAAAGATGGATCACTGAGACCGTGTTTGGATTTCCGGGAATTGAACCGTATTAAAGTCCGGGATCCATATCCCCTGCCTTTGATCTCTGATCTTTTTGATCAGATTGTTGGAGCCAAGGTGTTCTCCAAGTTGGATTTGAGAGGGGCCTACAATCTGATCAGAATCAAGGAGGGGGATGAGTGGAAAACGGCCTTCAATACGCACAAGGGTCATTTTGAGAACCTGGTTATGCCTTTTGGGTTGACGAATGCGCCAGCAGTATTTCAGCGATTCGTCAATGACATTTTTCATCATTTGGTGGGGAGGTTCATGGTAGTTTACCTGTATGACATTTTAATTTATTCTCCTGATCTGAAGACCCATCAGGATCATGTGAGACAGGTTTTGACGATCCTTCGGGAGAATAAATTATATGCCAAATTGGAGAAATGTTTGTTTGCGGTGCAAGAGCTTCCGTTCTTGGGATACATGCTTTCTGATTCTGGTTTTCGTATGGACCCCGAAAAGGTCTGGGCGGTTCTGGAGTGGGACCGACCAGAGAATCAGAAAGCTTTGATGCGGTTCTTGGGGTTTACGAATTATTATAGAAAATGTATTTCAAATTATTCTACCATAGTAAAACCTCTCACTGATATGACCAAGAAGGGCGCCGATGTCTCTGTCTGGTCGCATGAGGCATTGCAGGCCTTTTCGGCTATTAAGGAGCGTTTTGCGTCTGCTCCCATTCTGGTGCAGCCGGATGTGTCTCAGCCATTCGTAGTGGAGGTTGGTGCATCAGAGGTGGGGGTTGGAGCGGTGCTGTCACAGGGTGCATCTCCTGGCAATTGGGTCCCGTGTGCCTTTTTCTCCAAGAAGCTCTCGGTCGCCGAGAGGAATTATGATGTTATTATGATGGAGATAGAGAGTTGTTGGCTATCAAGTTGGCCTTTGAGGAATGGCGTCACTGGTTAGAGGGGGCGTCTCACCCTGTTACGGTATATACAGACCATAAGAATTTGGCTTACCTGCAATCTGCCAAGCGTCTGAACCCTAGGCAGGCCAGATGGTCACTGTTTTTTACCAGGTTCAATTTTGTGGTTACCTTTCGCCCAGGGGTCAAGAACGTCAAGGCAGATGCCTTGTCTCACAGCTTTCCTGGGGGAGGTGATTCAGAGGATCCTGCGCCGATTTTAGCGGATGGGGTGGTGGTCTCCGCTCTGTACCCTGAATTGGAGATGGAGGTGTTGGGAGCCCAGGAGGGGGCTCCTGGTTCTTGTCCCCCAGGGAGGTTGTTTGTTCCTGAGGGCCTGCGATACAAGGTGTTCAAGGAACATCACGATACTGTCCTCGCTGGACATCCTGGTGGTAAGTCCACCTGTGATCTGGTGTCCCGGAGGTTCTGGTGGCCAGGGTTACGTAAGAGCATTGAGAATTACGTGACAGCTTGTGAAACCTGCGCTCGGTCAAAGGTTGCTCATACTCGACCGGCTGGTTCACTTCTTCCATTGTCTATTCCGTCTCGTCCTTGGACGCATTTGTCTATGGACTTTATTACGGATCTGCCGAGTTCCTCCGGGAGAACAGTGATTTTGGTGGTAGTTGACCGTTTCAGTAAAATGGCTCACTTTATACCACTAACTAGTCTGCCTAACGCTAAGACTCTTGAGCATATTTTTGTGGATAATATTGTGAAATTGCATGGTATTCCTTCGGATGTGGTCTCTGATAGGGACACGCAGTTTGTCTCCAGGTTTTGGAGGGCGTTCTGCTCTCAGCTTGGCATTCAACTTTCATTCTCTTCGGCTTTTTATCCGCAGTCGAATGGTCAGACGGAGCGTACTAATCAAAACATGGAGACCTACTTGAGGTGCTTTGTGTCTGAGAATCAGGAGGACTGGTCCTCATTCTTGTCCTTAGCAGAATTTGCGTTGAATAACCGTAGGCAGGAGTCCACAGGTAAGTCGCCATTTTTTGGCGCATACGGTTTCCATCCTCAGTTTGGTACCTTTTCTGGGACTAGTTCCTCTGGGATGCCAGAGGAGGAGAGATTCTCTTCTGCCTTATCCTCCATCTGGCGGAGGAGTCAAGGGAATTTGGAGAAGATGGGTGAGAGGTATAAACGAATGGCTGACAAGAGAAGTGTGACTGGTCTGGACCTGTGTGTGGGTGATCTGGTGTGGTTGTCCACTAAGAATATCAGATTGAGAGTGCCATCTTGGAAACTGGGTCCAAGATTTATTGGTCCGTATAAAATTTCTGCGGTGATCAATCCTGTAGCATTTCGGTTGGATCTTCCGCGGACTTGGAGGATCCATGATGTGTTCCACAGGTCTTTACTAAAAAATACGTGAGACCGGTGGAACCATCGCCATTGCCTCCTCCTCCTGTTCTAGTCGAGGGAAACTTGGAGTTTGAGATCTCCAGGATTCTCGACTCTAGAGTTCTTCGGGGTTCCCTTCAATACCTGGTGCACTGGAGGGGATACGGCCCTGAGGAGAGGATGTGGGTTCCGGCATTGGATGTCAACGCCAGCCGACTGGTGAGGGGTTTTCATAGGTCCCATCTGGATAGGGTTGGTCCGGAGTGCCCGGAGGTCACCCGTAGAAGGGGGGGTACTGTCATGCCCCACTCTGACGATGTGCGGAGGTCGGCCAGGATAGCAGCACGAGTTTAGTGTTTGTTTTGGAGCCGTGCTGGATCCGCCTCTCATCAGGTGCACTGGGTGGGGTCATTAGTTTAAATAGCACACCATCCCAGTGCTCTGAGCGGATTATAGGAATCATTGTGGTCTTGGAAGCTAGGAAGGAAGGTTGTCTGTTCCAGCTCAGAAAGATAAGTGTGATTTCAAGTTTGGTTGTTTTGTGTCATCTCTCCCATCCAGGTTCTGTGCGAGCAGGCTGCTCCTATTTCCCCTCTTCACCATCTCAGGGAATTTAGGGTGTTTTCAGCCCAGGCACGGGGACACATCATACCTACCATAAAGGTCTGCATGTGGGCTGAGCAGTGCAGGGAAAGACGTCAGGGATTAGCTAGGAGGTGACCCTTCCCCTGTCTCTCGCCCAGAGTCTGGTTGGTGGGTTATCTGTGAGTCTGAGTGCACACCCGCCGTGACACTCATAGTATATACAGTATACAACACCCCACAGTATTCAGTATATAGTATAACACCTCACAGTATATAACACTCCATAGTATAACGTATATAGTACAACACCCCACAGTATAGAGTATATAGTACTCCACAGTATGCAGTATACAATATAACACCCACAGTATGAAGTACTTCACAGTAAGCAGTATATAGTATCACACCTGACAGTATACCATATACAGTATAAAACACCCAGTCCCTCATAGTATATACAGTATACAACACCCCACAGTATTCAGTATATAGTATAACACCCCACAGTATATAACACTCCATAGTATATAGTATAACACCCCACAGTATAGAGAATATAGTACCCAACAGTATTCAGTATACAATATAACACTCCCACAGTATGAAGTACTTCACAGTATGCAATATATAGTATAACACCCGACAGTATACCATATCTCTTATATATATATATAAATTAATTTCTGTCTGTCTGTCTAGACGTCTGTCTGTCTTGACGTTCTTTATGCACGACCAAACGACTGGACCGATCTTCACCAAATTTGGCACACAGGTACATCAGGTGTCCGGGAAGGTTTTGGACCGGGTCTCCGCTCTCTAGGACGTACCGTTCCTGAGATATTCCCCAAAAAATAACCCACATTAGCCAATACAAGCCTGCAAGTCTTTTTCTTCAAATACCAACTGCCATAAAAACAGTTTTACTCCAGGTTTCCATAACAACCCAGCCATTTTTCTTTACGGCTTAAAGGGGCGGGCACAGGGGAGGTCACTGTTATTAAAAGGTGGGCACTGTGGAGGTCACTGTTATTAAAGGGGCGGGCGCTATGAAGGTCCCTGTTAAAGGGGCGGTCACTGTGAAAGTCATTGTTAAAGGGGCGGTCACTGTGAAAGTCATTGTTAAAGGGGCGGTCACTGTGAAAGTCACTGTTAAAGGGGCGATCACTGTTAAAGTCACTGTTAAAGGGGCGGTCACTGTGAAAGTCACTGTTAAAGGGGTGGTCACTGTGAAAGTCACTGTTAAAGGGCTTGTCATTGTGAAAGTCACTGTTAAAGGGGTGGTCACTGTGAAAGTCACTGTTAAAGAGGCGGTCACTGTGAAAGGGGCAGTCACTGTAAAAGTCACTGTTAAAGGGGCGGTCACTGTGAAAGTCACTGTTAAAGGGGAGGTCACTGTGAAAGTCACTGTTAAAGGGGCGGCCACTGTGAAAGCCACTTTAAAAGGGGCAGGCATTATGGAGGTCACTGTTAAAGGGGCAGTCACTGTAAAAGTCACTGTTAAAGGGGCGATCACTGTGAAAGTCACTTTAAAAGGGGCAGGCACTGTAAAGGTCACTGTTAAAGGGGTGGTCAATGCTAAAGGGTCGGTCACTGTTAAAGGGGCAGGCACTGTGGAGGTCACTGTTAAAGGGGCAGGTACTGTTAAAGGGGCAGGCACTGTGAAGGTTATTGTTAAAAGGGTGGGCACTGTGGAGGTCAATGTTAAAGGGGCGGATACTGTAGAGATCACTGTTATGGGGGAAACTGTCGATATCTTTTTCCGATACACGGAAACATAAAATGAAATAGATTAAATATATACCCGTTCTAAGGCGGGTCCTTCTGCTAGTATATCTGTAAAGAATAAATCAAGGCAACTGAACTTACTGTAGATTTCTTGAAAATGTTTCGCTCGTTCTTCCAACTATCTTTCTCATGCTTCTCGCCCTCACGCAAGAATATGGTTATCCCATATGTAGCTGGGGTGTCTGAGAAACTCAAAAGGATTTTAAATAAACATCACATCCCTGTCTGCTTTAAACCCAGCAACACACTGAGGCAACAACTGGTTCACCCAAAAGACCCAACGCCTAAACACAAGATGGACAACATTGTGTACGCAGTCCAGTGCAATGAGGAATGCTCAGAACTGTATATCGGCGAAACAAAACAACAACTACATCAGCGTATGGCTCAGCATAGAAGAGCCAAAACCTCTGGTCAAGATTCAGCCGTGTACTTACATCTAAAAGAAACAGGTCACACCTTTGAAGACAGTTAAGTACGTGTTTTGGATAAGGAGGCCTATTGGTACAAACGAGGTGTGAAGGAGGCCATCTACGTAAAAATGGAGAAGCCAAGCTTGAATAGAGGCGGGGAGGGTTAGACATCTATTTTCTGCCACATACAATGCTGTCTTGACACCTTTTTCTGGGAGGTCATTGTCACCTACTGACTCCAATTAGGATAATGGAATCAACACCTTTGTTGATTATAATGGGTATAATGACCTCTGACCCCATGCTGGGTATAATTGCCAGATGTTGATTCAGTTACATATTTATTCCCAGAGAATCTTGTACAGTAACTCAGAATTGAGAAAGCTCATTGGAAGAACGAGTGAAACGTTTTCAAGAAATCTACAGTCCAGTTGCCTTGATTTATTCTTTACAGATATACCATGACCTGGATAAATGAGAACCTTCACAGACATTCTGCTAGTATAGTATAGAACCTCCAGTTCCTCATAGTATATATAGTATACAACACCCCACAGTATGCAGTATATAGTATAACACCCCACAGTATGCAGTACTCCACAGTATGCAGTATATAGTATAACACCCCACAGTATGCAGTACTCCACAGTATGTAGTATATAGTATAACACCCCACAATATCCAATATACAGTATAACACCCTCTGTCACCTTCTCCTGGTGTAATTTCCAATTAAAACCTCAGCAACACTCCTTAGGCCTCTTTGCCACGCGTGATTTTTCCGCGCGAGTGCAAAACATTGTAATGCGTTTTGCACGCGCGTGAGAAAAATCGCGCACGTTTGGTACCCAAACCCGAACTTCTTCACGGAAGTTCGGGCTTGGGATTGATGTTCTGAAGATTGTATTATTTTCCCTTATAACATGGTTATAATGGAAAATAATAGCATTCTGAATACAGAATGCATAGTAAAATAGCACTGGAGGGGTTAAAAAAATAAAATAATAATTTAACTCACCTTAATCCGCTTGCTCGCGTAGCCGGCATCTCCTTCTTTCTTGATCTTAGCTGTCTGCAGCAACAGGACCTGTGGTGACGTCACTCCGGTCATTACATGATCCATCACATGATCTTTTACCATGGTGATGGATCATGTGATGGACCATGTGATGACCAGAGTGACGTCACCACAGGTTCTGTTGCTGCAGACAGCTAAGATCAAGACAGAAGGAGATGCCGGCTACGCGAGCAAGTGGATTAAGGAGAGTTAAATAATTTTTTATTCTGTATTCAGAATGCTATTATTTCCCCTTATAACCATGTTATAAGGGAAAATAATAATGATCGGGTCTCTGTCTCTATCATCTCCTAGCAACCGTGCGTGAAAATCGCACCGCATCCGCACTTGCTTGCGGATGCTTGCGATTTTCATACAACCCCATTCATTTCTAGAATATAGAGCATGCTGCAATTTTCATGCAACGCACAAGTGATGCGTGAAAATCACCGCTCATGTGAACAGCCCCATAGAAATGAATGTGTCGGGATTCAGTGCGGGTACAATGCGTTCAACTCACGCATCGCATCCGCACGGAATACTCGCCCGTGTGAAAGGGGCCTTATGGATGCTGGTAGGAGAAAGGATCTGTGATGATTTCATCGCCATGTGACCAGTAACATCCATATGTTGCTGGTCACATGGAAATGATTACATCACAGGTCCTTTTTCCTACCAGCATTCAGTACCGCAAGTCAAATGAGGCAGCAATGGTCCAGGCTGTCTTCTCGCATTCAGTGAATGTGAGCAGACAGCCTGGACCCTGACACTCTCTCCTCAGGAAGTGAGGGATGCTCTCCTTCCTTGAAATTGTCTTTTTGGGCAGCGATGAGCCCTACAGAGACATCATGCCTGAGTCTACCACCCCAAACATCCCTCTTGGAAGTGGTCCCCTATGAGTCAAAATAAGACTTTCCAAAAAGCCTTGGGATTTGACAAGTAAATGTAGCCAAGCCAGATATCCATCTCTAGGGTGCATTCACATGACCATAATTCTTGGTACGCATCCGTTCCGCAATTTTGTGGGCCCATTCGTTGTTCTGTTCCATCCATTGTTGCGTTCCGTGGCCCTTCAAAAAAAATTGATAATGTCCTTTTCTTCTCCGCAATTGCGGACAAGAATAGGCATTTTCTATATAGTGCCAGCCATGTGCGTCCGGCATCCGTGTTTTGGTGACCGCAAAACACTTACGGTCGTGTCAATGCCCCCATAGACAGTGGTTTTGCGGCGCTTGCCCCTCATCAGTACCAAATAGTTTTCTGGCCGGCTGAATGTGATTCCCGGCCCTGTAGATTCTGGACCTTCTGGTTTATTATCTCTCTTGAGCACTTTTGTAGTAGAGTGGCTTGCTTGGGTAGCTGTAATCTCAGAGATGATGGTTCTCTGTAACTCGGGCCTAGCTCTGAGGATCTTGCACAACATAGGTCCTTGTGAGAAATACCACCCCTCGTGCCCGCTTGACGTCAACTACGTCGAGCTCACAAGATGCGGTATGGTCACTGGTTACCAAGACGTGACGTTACGTCCTCCCTGAGGAGCATGTAAGGTCAGCTTGGTACAGTCTACACAGACACCTCCTGTCCACGCGGGCACAGAGAGGCAACCAGCGGAGAGAGCCTGGTCACTGCCCCAGTGAAACAGCGCTTTCTCAGCCCGGGTATACTGCCACCAGCTTCTCGTTTGATAAAAGGCCGGGATTATATAGGGTGAGAAACCAACCCGCGATAGCTTATACCTAGGCCGAAACACAGACGTGGGGATTCGTGATCAAGATACAAGACAGCACAAGATTAAATTACATATTTAATATTGTACAAACAGGATTACACAGAGTACAAGTCAGTTACCGGGTAGATGAGTGTTCCTTTTGGTTATGATTAGTCCTTTGCTGTAGTCACATGGAGGGCAATGATGTCAGCTGTTTGCAGGTCCCTCTAAACACATGGCACGATGTGACCCTCCTTCAGAGAAAGACGCCGCCCGCTGGCTTGCATGGGCTTTTGACCTGTAGCCAGTCCCTCCCCTCACCGCCTCTGGGAAAGGTCCCCTCCTCCTCTTCTGGGCTGGCAGCCAAGGACCCACAAAACCCATTAAGGCCCATAGCTCCAGACCAGGAGGTCACAGGGAGATGGTTCTGGGACCAACAGACCCGTCTGGGTTCCGGCTACAATTAGAGTCCAAGCATGGTACCGTTATTGGGTTTCTGTGGGGAGATATGTATATCTCCTTTCCCTGGCCTCCCACCACCACATTAAGACCACAGGCCTGTTCATCGTCGCCACAGGGACACAAATATGTATCCGGTTTGTGCCTGTGATTGCCCAGTGATTCATAATTACTTATAAATCGCTGGTTCCATGCTGTCTGCTAGATTTGATTGAACTGGGGAATGGACTAGACCTCAGGCTGAGAGATTCTTCCTGTCACATCATCTTGGTTCCTTGCTGACTGGGTGAGGTGTGAATTTGTACGCATGTGACCTTCTTGAAGCCAGAACCTCTGTGGGAGTTCACTACCTCCGCTATCTGACAAGCAGAGGGCTGAAGTGAGAACTTATTTTGCATGTACACTGACAAAGGTGAATCAGATGAAAATCATGGCTGCCAGTAAATAATGATCCATATTCCTCACAGTCATCTCTCTTCCTCAGCTAAGCACAGACTCTCGACTAACTAACCAGGTCCATCTCCTGGCAATCTAAAGGGGTTGAGTCAAGGTGTTAACCCTGACTTATCAATACAATGCTTTTGGGTATACAAATTCAGCGAATCAGAATGTTTTACTTAATCTAATTTTACACCAACTAATGTTTTGCAGTGACCCTATTCTGCATGAATGGCATTTGAAATCTACTACAATTAGGGACTAGATTTCAATCTAATCGCAAGGACTGCTGAAGGATGCAACTAGTCAAAAATTAGGTGCATCCTCTGGAAGTCCATGTACTTAAAGTCAAACCTATGCCAGTTCTGAGCTGGCAAAGATTTCAGTCTTTCTCAGGAAAGTGGTAAGGGAAGCGTAGATATGCCACTTAAACCTAAATCTAGGCACAATGGCTTGTAAAAAGTGACAAACACAAGGTTATGATAGGATATCCCTCCAGTGTATAGTATTATTTCCTTTATTGTGTACAGTTTATAGTATTATTTCTTCTGGTCGGCTCAGTGTGTTGTATTATTTCTTCTAGTTGGCACAGTGTGTTGTACTATTTATTTCAAGGAGTATCGTGTATAGTGTTATTGAATTACAGCAGGTGTAGTCTATCATACAAGTCATCTCAGGGAGCAACATGTAAAGTGTTATACGTACTGTATTTATTACAGTACGTATAGTCTATTGGACTACATTTTTCAAGGACCTTTTCTCTTGAGCATTGTGTGTAATGCTGCTTTCAGGATATTCAGTGAAATTATCATATTCTGGGGGCACAGACAGAAACATTAATCCAATAATAAAAACAGCCACAATGTTCCTATAATCAGTGGCGTGCCCGGGGGGGGGGGGGGGGGTGGTGCGCCCCGGGTGCCGGCTCTGATGGGGGTGCCAGCAGGCCCAGAAGCAATGAGCGCTTCCATCAATACAGATGGAAGCGCTCATTGCTGAAGCGCTGACACCTGTGACCCAGTCCCACATACTGCGGCAGGGCAGGGAGCGGAGCGCATAGTTCCCTGCCCCGCCGCCGATCACCGCAATAGGCTTCAGGCCTAGTAGCCCTGAAGTCTATGCAGTAGTGAAATCCGGGGGCAGGCGCGCGTGATGACGTCATCGTGCGCCCCTGTGACGGGACTCAGTAGCACAGTGCCGGAACTCTGCAAGCAAGTGCAGGTAAGTATTTAGCTTTTAGCTTTTCTTTCTTTCTGTTTTCTTTTATGTTGCAACTTTGGGGGACATGAGAAGGCCGGGGTGGACAGAGGACGTGTGGGGGCAAACTTTTATTTTATATTATAATGTGGCAACTTTGGGGGACATGAGGGGGCTGCGGTGCACAATGGACAAAGGACATGTGGGGGCAAACTTTTATTTTATAATGTGGCAACTTTGGGGGACATGAGGGGGGTGCACACAGGAGGACGTGGGGGGGAATATGGTGGGATACTGTGTGACACAGTGGGGGGGCAATTTATTATGGGAGGGATGGTAATGTGGGGGACACTGCAGTGTGGGGGAAACTACTGTGTGGGGGCCTGTGTGGGGGGACTACTGTGTGGGGGGCAGCGTGGGGGGACACTACTGTGTGGGGGATACTACTGTGTGGGGGGGCAGCGTGGGAGACACTACTGTGTGGGGGCAGTTTGGGGGAAATTACTGTGTGGTGGACACTACTGTGTGGGGGGCAGTATGGGGGAAATTACTATGTGGGGGGCAGCATGGGGGCCTTGCTATTAAGGAGGCACTGTAGGGGCCATTCTATTATTTCTGGGGACACTATAAAGGGATTATTGCCTGGAGCACAATATAAGGTGTTATTATTACTGGGGGCACTCTAGAGGACATTATACCTGCTGTAGACACTATAGGGACATTTGGGGTAATTTATCAAACTGGTGTAAAGTAGAACTGGCTTAATTGCCCATAGCAGCCAATCAGATTCCACCTTTCATATTTGACAGCTCTTTTGGAAATCCAGTTCTACTTTACACCAGTGTGATAAATGACCCCGATTATGTCTATTAGGGTCACTATTTTTTCAGCAGTATAGTACCTGGGGCATTGGGGGGCACAACGGGCACAGTATTGGGGGTGACAGCAGGATGACACTGTGGGGACACCAGGATGGGGAGGTTGATGGAAAAATTTAGAGATCTAACGTGTCTGTGTTACAAACTCTGTAGAGACGAGATGCGGCTGAAAGAATTTCTCATGGCGGTCTAACGGAGGAAAAGAGGAAAGAGAAGGTCTACATGACAGGAGATGTCCCTGGATGTAAGAGGTATGTGGTCAAGTATTGGGGGGGGGTGCCAGAGAAATGACCCACCCCGGGTGCCAAACACCCTGGGCACGCCACTGCCTATAATAAAGATAATATATCTCATATATATATATATATATATAAAATTGAGTTTCTGTCTTTCTGAACATCTGTCTGTTCTTTGTGCGCGACCAAACGACTGGACCGATCTTCACCAAATTTGGCACACAGGTACATCAGGTGTCCGGGAAGGTTTTAGAGCGGGTCTCAGCTTTCTAGGACGTACCGTTCCTAAAAAATGACCTGCATTAGCCAATACAAGCCTGCAAGTCTTTCTCTTCAAATCCCAACTCCCATACACACGGTCACATGTCCCTTATCGGCCAATAGAAGCTTGCAGGTCCTACTCCAGGTTTCAATAACAACTGATCACAGGTTTTATCACACAGGATAGGATTAGATACACAGCGCAGCAGACAGTATCACACAGGATAGAATTAGATACACAGCTCAGCAGACAGTATCACACAGGATAGGATTAGATACACAGTTTAGCAGACAGTATCCCATGGGATAGGATTAGATACACAGCTCAGCAGACAGTATCACACAGGATAGGATTAGATACACAGTTTAGCAGACAGTATCACACAGGATAGGATTAGATACACAGCTCAGCAGACAGTATCACACAACCTAAGATTAGATACACAACTCAGCAGATAGTATCACACAGGATAGGATTAGATACACAGCTCAACAGACAGTATCACACAGGATAGAATTAGATACACAGCTCAGCAGACAGTATCACACAGGATAGGATTAGATACACAGTTTAGCAGACAGTATCACACAGGATAGGATTAGATACACAGCTCAGCAGACAATAGCACACAGGATAGGATTAGATAAACAGCTCAGAAGACAGTATCACACAGGATAGGATTAGATACACAGCTCAGCAGACAACATCACACAGGATAGGATTAGATACACAGATCAGCAGACAGTATCACATAGGATAGGATTAGATACACAGCTCAGCAGGCAGTATCACACATGACAGGATTAGATACACAGCTCAGAAGACAGTATCACAAAGGATAGGATTAGATACACAGCTCAGCGAACAGTATCACATATAATAGGATTAGATACACAGCTCAGCAGGCAGTATCACACATGACAGGATTAGATACATAGCTCAGCAGACAGTATCACACAGGATAGGATTAGATACATAGCTCAGCAGACAGTATCACACAGGATAGGATTAGATACACAGCTCAGCAGACAGTGGGGCAGGGTGCTGTAGAGGTCACTGTTATGGGGGAAACTGTCAATATCTTTTAACAACACACGCAAACATTAAATTAAATAGATGAAATATACCCATGCAAAGCCAGGTCCTTCTTCTAGTATAAGATAAATCCCACTGCTCCCACAATAGTCATAGTGCCCCCATAGTAAATACGGTCACAGTGCTCCCATAATCAAGTCACAGTACCCCTATAATAAAGACAGTCACAGCACCCTATAATAAAGATGGTCACAGTGCCCCTGCAAGGCTCCCCTTGCTCCCAGAGAGAGAGGCTGCCCACCAGCTGCACCTCCACCTCACCCACACGATTCTTCATATGGCAGGGGGCTACCCAGGCCTGGCACTCCTGCTAGGTCCGGGCCCAAGAGTGCACCAAGAGTAAATATGCCAGGTCCAATCACCTCTCTGATTGCAATACAGGTGGAGTTAACCATGCTGCTGGAGCTAGAAATAAGAGGCGTATCTGCCTCTGACCTGCTGCTGCCTCCAGTCTATGCCCTAGGAGCAAGACACACTATAATTGTCCAGTGATCTCGATATCCATTGGGTCAGGCTATTCCTATGCTCTTAGAACCGAAAAAAGAAAAAGGGGCCTCGCTATAATAACGTAACATGTAAACCTAAAAGTGTTGCTAAAAAACAACCATAGAATGCCCAATAAAAATATAAATACTTTATTGTGTCATCAATTAATCAAAAATTCATAAGACATTTTCACAGAATAACTTTGGAGAACAGTCAGCAAAACAACCTGGATGCCGTAGTCCTCCCCCGCCGGTGCCTCAATAACCCGCCAAACAGTTGGAATACATATATGTGCAATATGCAGTGAGGTGATTCACGAGTAGATAATATCTGGTACATACCAACTACAAGTGACTGTGATATTCACTTCACTGCATAGCCCAGTGGAGAGTCAGTATATAATAATGGGGCCCTAAATAGTAATACTATAGAGCAAATAATCACACAGCATCCATCTGCTATATTCAAATGGATACACCCCTATACACTAGGTCATGAATAGCAGGCTACAAAGAAACAGGCTCTCACACAAAAGTACCCACTGGGAACGTGAACATACCCACAGACATGATGGAGGGCTGAGACACCGGACACAGGGCAGGCTGGAACCCCGACGCGCGTTTCGCCTCAGCTTCGTCAGGAGGTTAATGAAAATGTGCTCTGCCTCGACAAAGCATATTCCTATGCTCTGCCTTGACAAAGCCTGGAAGATCAAAACCAGGTACTGAGTGGGTATGACCCACCGCTTTCCTATTTATGTGAGGGCAAAGTCCTGGATGCTGTTTGGTTGGTCACCGGTGCCAATCCTGGAGTTCCCTTCCCCTGTAATAAAGACAGCCACAATGTTCCTATAATAAAGATGGAAACATTGATCCATAATAAAGACAGTCACGTTGCCTCCATAATAAAGATAATCCCTGTGCTCCTATAAAAAAGTGACAGTGCCCCCAAAGTAAAGAAATTCCCAGTGCTCCCACAATAGTCACAGTGCCCCCTTAGCAAATACAGTTACAGTGCTCCCATAATAAAGACAGTCACAGTACCCCTATAATAAAGACAGTCACAGCGCTCCCATAATAAAGACAGTCACAGTGCTCCCATAATAAAGACAGTCACAGTACCCCTATAATAAAGACAGTCACAGCGCTCCCATAATAAAGACAGTGTGAGTGCCCCCATAATAAAGACATTCTCAGCATTCCATTACAAAATTAAGCACAGTGCTCCCGTCATAAAGACAGAAACATTGACTCTATAATAAAGACAGCCATAGTATCCCCTTAGTAAAGATAATCCCATTGCTCTTATAAAATAAAGTCACAGTGCCGCCATAGACAGTTACAGTGTCCCGTCATAGTCAGTCACAGTGCTCTCATAAGGGATAGTTAAAGTGCCTCTATACAAACTGATGTTTTTTACTGGGGTTTTAGTTAAAAAACCCAACCCCTGCAGTGCCCTCGGTATATATATTATGCCCACATCGTGCCCTCAGTTTAAATAATGCCCACCCAGTTTCTATAATAGCGCCCAAGTTGTGCCCCAGTATGGATATTAGCCCCTAGTTGTGCCCCCATATATATAAAGCCTCTGCCTTACCCCCACCCTCACTAGTGACAACATAATTTTTTTTAAATATAAAATACTGTCCTGATCCACTAGAGACACGAGGACCTGACTTCCACATATGTGATGTCACGACACTGGAAACACAGGTCCCAGGGGCGTAGCTAAAAGCTCATGGGCCCTGGTGCAAGAGTTCAGCTTGGGCCTCCGTCCCTCAGTGCTTGTTGGCAGGGGAGCATATATCCTTCCTGCTGCCTGAGGCAAACATTGAAAGGGCACCCCACTCATGCCAAATTCTTAACCTAACCCCTTCCCTCCAGCCAGAGGTGTAAATTGACCAGTATGCACTTTCTATAATGCCAGTGTCTTATGTGGCACAAGGGTCTTCGGGCCCCCTCAGGCTCCTGGGCCCGGTAGCGACTGCTACCTCTGCACCCCCTATAGCTACGCCCCTGACAGGTCCTAAATGCCCTTATTCCAGCGGTCCGGAATTGACATGGACTCTTTCTTGGACATTAAACCACTGCAGCCACTCACTGACTTCAGCGGTCACGTGTGCAAGAACAGAAAGTCACTGCTGAGTCTCAGGACAACCCCTTTAAGTAACCAATATAATACTCTTTATTTCCACATAATATCACTAATGGATAACCTAAGGCACGTAGGACGAGTAACTAAAGCAAGAAAACAAAGACATGGAAAAATCTGCAGATATAATTAGTGTTAATTTGTGCTTCGATCACACAATCCTCCACACACGCACATGGACATAAAATCAAATGATCCATTGGCCTATTGAGCCCTTAATTGTGATGAAGATGGAATTTCAAGGGTTTGTAAAAGAAACTATCATCATCCACAGGAAGCATTGTGAAGAGAAAGCTCTCATCTGAGATTAATAATTTATGTGGTTTCTAAGCTGAAACGCCAGGTGACTAGTGCATTAGCAGGGGAAAAACATGAAATACAGCACATGATCACAAAAAGGTGACACGAATAAACCCAGCAAGAAGCAAATATACAGTCGTGGCCAAAAGTTTTGAGAATTACATAAATATTGAAAATTGGAAAAGTTGCTGCTTAAGTTTTTATAATAGCAATTTGCATATACTCCAGAATGTTATGAAGAGTGATCAGATGAATTGCATAGTCCTTTTTTGCCATGAAAATTAACTTAATCCCAAAAAAACCTTTCCACTGCATTTCATTGCTGTCATTAAAGGGCCTGCTGAGATCATTTCAGTAATCGTCTTGTTAACTCAGGTGAGAATGTTGACGAGCACAAGGCTGGCGATCATTATGTCAGGCTGATTGGGTTAAAATGGCAGACTTGACCTGTTAAAAGGAGGGTGATGCTTGAAATCATTGTTCTTCCATTGTTAACCATGGTGACCTGCAAAGAAACGCTTGCAGCCATCATGGCGTTGCATAAAAATGGCTTCACAGGCAAGGATATTGTGGCTACTAAGATAGCACCTCAATCAACAATTTATAGGATCATCAAGAACTTCAAGGAAAGAGGTTCAATTCTTGTTAAGAAGGCTTCAGGGCGTCCAAGAAAGTTCAGCAAGCGCCAGGATTGTCTCCTTAAGAGGATTCAGCTGCGGGATCGGAGTGCCACTAGCTTGCTCAGGAATGGCAGCAGGCAGGTGTGAGCACATCTGCACGCACAGTGAGGCGAAGACTTTTGAAAGATGGCCTGGTGTCAAGAAGGGCAGCAAAGAAGCCACTTCTCTCTAAAAAAAAAACATCAGGACAGATTGATCTTCTGCAGAAAATATGGTGAATGAACTGCTGAGGACTGGGGAAAAGTCATATTCTCCGATGAAGCCTCTTTCCGATTGTTTGGGGCATCAGGAAAAAGGCTTGTCCGGAGAAGAAAAGGTGAGCGCTACCATCAGTCCTGTGTCATGCCAACAGTAAAGCATCCTAAGACCATTCATGTGTGGGGTTGCTTCTCATCCAAGGGAGTGGGCTCACTCACAATTTTGAGCATGCCCAGTCGAATTGCAGAGGTCCTGAAAAAGAAGGGCCAACACTGCAAATACTGATTCTTTGCATAAATGTCATGTAATTGTCGATAAAAGCCTTTGAAACGTATGAAGTGCGTGTAATTATATTTCACTACATTACAGAAACAACTGAAACAAAGATCTAAAAGCAGTTTAGCAGCAAACTTTGTGAAAACTAATATTTGTGTCAGTCTCAAAACTTTTGGCCACGACTGTACAATATATCACTCAATGACCACCACAAAGCACTGGACAAGCGACCACTCCAAGCATAAGAAGGTTAAAAAAGGCTTAAAAAATAACTGGGACCACCAGATGAAATTTTTCAGTGAGTGGAGTGGTGGTCACGCTTGCTAATACCACTTAATTCACAGAGGACACCTCCATTCCTGTGATCAGAGGGTGTCCTGGTGGTTGTTCATGGGCTAGCACATTTAACACCATGTGGTTTTTAGGTCCAGCATTTTATACACACAGGGGACTTGAGGAACCATGTTCTCAAGATCGGTGGAGATCCCATCAGTGATCATATATTTATCACCTATCCTGTGGATGGGTGATCAGTGTTATTTGTGGGACAACCACTTTAACTCCTTCATGTCAGTGGGGGTACAAGACATTGAGATATGAGTAGCTATTTTATGGAGGCATGAGGCCGATTACTACTGGCTCGCACAGGGGCTCACTGCAAAAGCAACAACTGCCAGGTTTACTTCACCATCTAGTGGCCGTTTACATACACTGCAGCTCTTCACACTAGAAATTTGACCCACTTCAGCTTCCAAAAACTGGTAGCCTATGAACTCTAGTGACATCATCAGCCCTGCACATGTTTCTCACATGGACAATTGTATGTTGCCTAATCCAGAGCTCAATCAGGTAAAAATCATTATGTCTATGCACCTGGCAATAAAACTCAATGTTCTTTATTAACTGACTCTGTTATATGACTCCATACCCTACCAGTTTAGCTGTTAGGTATTTAGGGGGTTAAAAATGAAATAAGAAGCATGTAACTTCTGGGATATACAAGCGATCTCCCTGTAAACAAAAAACCAATGGCATGGATTGGAACTAGTGTTGAGCGAATTAATCCGCACAAAGTGAAATTAAATACGAATGTCAGGGAATTTTCTTGTGCTTTGTCGTAGCGAATGAATTTTCCTTGAATGGCGGTAAAAAATTACTAATTGGAACCCCTGGAACAAATCCAATGAACACACAAACAGACAGAATGACATGTTATACCTAGTTGGTGTGAGGTACACATTCTCAGGGGAAATACAAACAGATACAATTATGGAGGACATGTAGGAATCCATTGGTATCTTACTCTGGACAGTACTCTATGAGATGCTGCAATGTAGGGAGATCTCCTTTGGCCGCTGCATAGTGTACAGGGAGTGCTCCAGTATCTGTTGCTACCATTGCGTCATTCGTCCCAAATCGTAACAACCATCCAATTATTTCTTGGTGGCCAAACCTGGCGGCTAAGTGCAGAATAGTGGCACCAGAATTGTCCCTGTCCTGGAACACAGAAAAAAAAGTATTATTGAATGCATTCAATTTACATTAATAGTATCAAAACGCATGTAGTTAGACTCAAAGGGAATCTGTCAGCTCCAAAACAGACCCCAAACTAGAGTGAGCGGTGTATAGTGTGAGGCAGAGTCTGTTCATGTAATTTTTATCTTCATACTCACTTGAATTCCGATACTGTGTTCCAACTAACCAGCAGTAAGATGCACCGAGAGGACTCCTGAGCTCAGCATATAATGGAGAGGACTCAAAGAGGAGTCCTCTTAATGCATTTTACTGCTGGTTTGTCAGAGTACAGTGTCAGAATGCATGTGATTATGAAGATAACAATTTCACAATCGTACTCAGCACCACTTACACTATACACTGCTTACTCTAGTTTGGGGGGTGTTTTGTAGCTGACAGATTCCCTTCAAAGTGTCCCGATCTCTACAGAAGCTTTTACAAGAAACCTGCAGTTTAACTCATTTGAAACATTATACTAATATACTATAGAGATACAAAGTGTTATTCCTGTAGTACTGATAAATGTTCCTCTGTACCTTCTGCATATACATTTCAGTTATGTCTTACTACCACTATGGAGCAAAATGTATGTATCTTCTATTTAGGTTGATATTAGCCCCCCCCAGTGAAAGCATCATATACTCAAGGTCTGTACAGTATGGGAGTTGAAGAAACAAACTGTATACAGTGAAATCTGCTTAGTCCAGTTTTATACTGTGGATTAACTATTAATGGTTATTAGATATTTGTGTCTTGTGGATTTGGTAGCTCAGCATTGGAACTCAAGCCACTCATCCTCCCCATCTCCCTAGGCTTTTCGCCTGCCTGGTAAATCACCAGCCTAGCCAGTATTACCAGCAGGAGGCCGGCGTGAGTATTTAATTTGTACCAGTTACATTATGTGCAGGTAATTTTCAGTATCCAATGAGGCATAAGATACCTCCTGGCTACTAATGGATATATCTCAGGCTGTATAGCAGCTAGAGTTATGTGCCAGATCTTGCGTAAAAGCAAAGCCTAAACATTTATCCTTCAGAAATCAGGTTGGGAGTGAGATCTGCAGGTATTAAGCTTAGATTCTTAGCTTTGAAAACCCAGCTCATAGCTCTAGCTGCTATACAGTCTGAGATATTCCAGACTGAAGTTGCCCCTCCCTGAACCAGTCAGTGTGGAGGAGGAGAGGGAGAACCAGTAGGGGAAATGCTGACAGGCTGCAGAGAGAGGAGGAGAGGCACAGATAGTCTTTCCCTTGTGCAACTATACATGACCACATGGGAAGAGTAAGGCTTGGTTCACATTGGGGTTTTATTTAAGTTGTTTTACTCCATAATAGGAGTCAAGCAATGAAAATAATAGAAGTGGCCTGACAAACCCCATTGATTATAATGGGATTTGGTTTCTATTAGAAAACATGCCACTTACCGAACAAAAATGTGCATCATGTTGCACTATTTTGTCCCATACTAGTGACGGAGTCTCTTAGGCTCCATTCACACGTCCGTGATGTGTTGCGGACCCGCAAATTGCGGGTCCGCAACACACCAGCCCGGCACCCCCATAGAAATGCCTATTCTTGTCCGCAAGCTGCGGACAAGAATAGGACATGTTCTATCTTTTGCGGAGCTGCGGACCCAAAGATCGGGGACGCGCTCCGCAATTGTGGATGCAGACAGCACACTGTGTGCTGTCAGCATCCATTCCGTCCCCATAGAGAATGAATGGGTCCGCACCCGTTCCGCAAAATTGCGGAACGGATGCGGACACATTTTGCGGACGTGTGAATGGAGCCTTATCCTGATCTGAATTAAGCCTAACATTCTGTGCATGTTATCAATCCCCCCATCAATGAGAATGAAAGGATGAGTGCTGGCCCATCTAATCACTCCTCTGTATCTAATTAGGCTTGATGCCTAGACCCAGAGGTTTTCCAGTATCCGGTGCACACAGTCAGATTATTTGCACCAAACAAGTATAAAGTAATAGTACATACATCAGTAAAGTTTACATTTCACACTGTCCTTATCCGGTTCATGTCCTTATCTTGTTCATACCTGATCTTTAGTGCAAAACATGCAGACAGCTTCTGTAGTTATATAAGTTAATGTTACATTAGAAAACCTATCACTTGCATAGGCAAAAAGTGCATTATGTTGCACTATTTTGTTCCATATTAATGACGGAGCCTCTGATCCTGATGTGAATGAAGCCTAACATGGACTTCTGTGCATGTTATCAATGCACCATCAATGATAGAGCATACTTTTTTTCCAGAAAAGGAATGAAAAGATGAGTGCTTGGCCATCTAATCACTCCTTTGTGCCTAATTAGGTTGCTTTATAGGTTGCTATATGTTTTCTAGAGTCCGGTACAGTCAAATTATTTGCACCAAACACATACATTCATCAGTAAAGTTTGCATTTCACACTGTATCCTCTTCATATTCAATCTTTATCATAAAACATGTGCAGTGCTTTTCTAGTGATACCAGTTAGGATAGTTTTGCGGCAGCCTTCTCCTAGTCCAGGGGTAGGCAACCTCCGGCTCCCAGCTGTTGTGAAACTACAATTCCCAGCATGCTCCATTCATTTCTATGAGAGTTCTTAAAAGAGCAGAGCAAGTATGCATTCTGGGAGTTGTAGTTTCACAACAGCTGGGAGCCGGAGGTTGCCTATCCCTGTCCTAGTCAATGGGGCCGGAGCGGACCTCCGGCGGCACGCATGCACTAGCGGCAGCACGGATCCGGCAGGCTGTTCACCCGCTGGAACAGCCTGCCGGAGAAGGCTGCCGCTAGTGTGAAAGTAGCCTTACACATTACAGTGATAAGGACTATCACTAGAGAGGAATACTGTATCTAATAGATTTCTGACAGATGGAGAAGCTTTTAGTCAGTTAGAAAAGACATTTGGGTCATATTTTAAGCGCATCATCCAGTGTCACAGGGGATATCAAAGACTGGCGTAAAACCCTGTTCTTTGATAAATGACCCACATACAGAGTACTATGCAACAAAATTATCAAATATCACATGCTGTTTGTTAAAAGTGATGCATCTTAAAACCTAACAGTTATGTCTAGAAATGCTATTCCAGTTTACTTATACAATCCCCCTAATTCAGTGTTTTTTGCAACTTTTTAAAAAGTCTCTGTTGATAAACCTGGAGTAAAACTCATTGACATAGCTATAAGAATTGAGGGAAAAAGGAAAGTGAAATGCCGGCGCAATCACCAGAAGACTTGTAGACAGCAGCAGTAGCCTCAGTCAAACACATTTCAAGGACAGATCCTGTGAATGTGCCTGCCGGAGGGTGTGCCTAATTTATGATGAAGAGCACACCTCATCATAAATGAAGATGAAGTATCCAAGATATACCGCAGCACTCTATCATAAATGAAGAGCATCCTCCTACAGCCGTGCACCTAGATTGCAATCTACTCCAGTTTGTATCTGAAGTAAACTGACATAAATGATGAAGAAGCGAGGCAGCGAAACCCGGGTCGGGCAGGAACGAGACGTTGTAAAGTGAAACTACTATATGCTTTTGTTGAACAACTCTGTTGTGAGTAGATTAAAACCTTTTTATACCATCTGATAAAGGGTACTTCACTATTTTTGCCTGTCCTTTGATCCTCACAGAGGCTATTGAGTTTGGAAGATCGGACCCTGTTAGAGTGACAAAGAAAAGGCGTGTGGAGCCCAATACCATTCATCACTGACCGGGGAACCTAATCTAGAGCAGCGCGGCTCCAACTCTTTTTAATAAATGATGCAAAAGGTTCAGGGCCAATGGCCCCTGTCCATACCATGCAGCTGCAGACTCCTTTTTACGAAAGTCGTGAAGCTGGTGTAGAAACGCAACTTGTGCCTAAATTTAGGTGCAATGGCGTTTAAAAAGTCACAAATTTGCTGTTTGCGACTTTTCAACACCAGTTTTTTACCCATGTAAACGTGGACAGGTATCCTTTAGATAGGTCATCAGTATCTGATTGGTGGGGCCTGAAACTTGGAGAGTTGTTTGAGAAGGCACCGGCACTAGCAGTCGCACCGTAGCCTTCTCACAGCTGTTCCTAGGCCAGTGACAACAGGTTCATCGGTCACATGGAGAAGGTTTAGCTCACTCACCCAGAAGTGTGGTGCTGTACTTGGTAAGCTGCGAGAAGGCCGTGGCACGGAACGCTACTGCCTTCTACAGCTGATCAGCGGGGATCCCGGGTGTCGGACCCCCACAGGTCATCATCAGAATTAAAGTCTTGGAAAACCTTTTAACCCTTGTCTCACAGTGAATCACATTACAGTATGGCTTTAACCCTTTTGACAGTGACACATAATAAATTAACATTTTGGTAGTGAACCACCGGGTCACTGCGCTCTTGCCCAAGCAATCAAACATAATTCAGCGTTGAGTTTTTCAGCAGGTTGCTATGGTAACACTTCCAAATTTAGTTTTTTGTAAATTTTTGAATATGAGGCCCAATGAGTTTGTAATCAGCACATAACTTTTCATTCTATAGATATCTTCTGAAACAGCCAGGAACTGCTTCATTTGCCATCTCATCCTATTGCACCGCACTGTCTTTCCTGTTTATCCCGTCTCTCTCACACTCCATAGCTTCTTACACAAATTACCTGTAATGCTTTCAAGCTATAAGCACATCACATGCTTTCACCATCCATCCAACATTGTGAAAGCCGATTAACAGCTCATTTGCATTTATTGTCTTATGTCTCATGCTGTAAAACAGCCCTGACAACAAACAGGCCAGAAGGAGTATATTGTCTACTGCTGGCCCAACAGGGTTTTCATCAACATCCTATAAAATAATCAGCTGTAATTTTTTAAATTTATTTCTTTTACCTTTATTGCTCCTAACTTTCTGTTCTGGGCTGTGGTCACATGACCTTGTCCATGCAGCTCTTTCTCATTTCCTGTGATGTTATGTCCATGGGCAAGGCAATGATAGGGGTGTGTCTATGTCTAACTAGCTGGGTGGGAGGAGCTTTAAACTAGCTAGGTGTTTTTGGGGGCAGGGATAGGGGAGTTTCTTTGTAATTAGTGGGGTGGTAGGAGCTATAACCCATCTAGGCATTGTTAGGGGCAGTGATAGGGGAGTGTCTATGTAACTAGCGGGGTGAGAGGAGCTATAAACTAGCTGGGCGTTGTTAGTGGCAGTGATAGGGGAGTGTCTATGTAACTAGTGGTGTGGGAGTAGCTATAAACTAGCTGGGTGTTAGGGGCAGTAATAGGGGAGTGTCTATGTAACTAGCTGAGTGGGAGGAGCTATAAACTAGCTGGGTGTTGTTAGGGTTAGTGCTGGTGCTGTGGCAAAGAAAGAAGTGCCTCATAGGATTGGTTGGATACAGAAACAGGAAGTGCTACATACAGGATGGAGACAAACCAGAGTGATTTGTGTAAACGTTGAAAATGAGTCAGGAGAGTCCAAATTGAAAAACAAAAGCAGATGTCCATGAGGTAAGTAACTGCATGAGCATGGACAGGTCATCAGTATCTGATTGGTGGAGGTCCGACACCTAGGACCCCGCCAATCAGCTGTTTGAGAAGGGACCAGTATTCCTGTGAGCGCTGCGGTCTTCTCGCAGCTCACCATCGGAGGGGCTGTGCTTGGTATCAAGCTCATTCCTATTCACTTCTATGAGGTTGAGCCACGCCTAGGCCATGTGTGAGATGGGGAAACAGCAATCCTTGTCTGAACACCGTTTTTGTAAATTAAATTAAAAGTTCTGGACTGACATTCTGCTGTTTGGCCACAAGATGCTGCTGTTTCCTAAACACAGCTACAGATTGCACATATATCTCCATATTCATGAGAGGTAAAGTTACACACAGAGCCTGGAGGGGAAAAGAAAAACATAGCAGCCATCTTAGAGGGAGGTGAAACTGAGGAACTGTGTGAACAGATAATCTGACGACATCCAGGTGTGAGAGCATTCCTCAGATACCAGAGCTGCAGCTAAGTGAAGCTGATTGTGTCCAAGACCCTGATTCTGTCCAGAGGGAGGAAGATTGCATCCAGGAACGCTGATGAGATCAGAGGAGCAAAGCAACATACACTGCAGTACCGCATGCTTGTTGGAGAGACGTTTGTTCTGTTCAGAGTCACCAGCGGATGCAAAGCAGACCCGGGTCGGTAAGATCGTGCACACACCTCATTACCGTGTTGGTAGAGACTGAGGCCAGGACTGTAGTTAGCTAGTTAGGGTTTCTGCTTGTGTAAGGCCACAAGTGTTACTCCTGTTCATTTCAAGGACTTCATAAATTAAAGCGACATTTCAAATTGGGGAGCTAATAAAATTCTCACGAAGTCAAGCCAAGCTGGCGTTTTCTTGCTCAGGAGGAATACTCAGGCACATGCTACAGGACTAGTTATGGGAGGGCGAATACTGTAGAACTTGTTAAGATTGTTAGCTGGTGTGCTGCACCGCAGGATAGCCCGTAACACACACCCATACAGTGGTTCTTCTTTTTAGGGTAAATTACTTATCTTTTCTCCTTCATCCATCGGAGGGCGCCGTGCTGTACAGCACAAGGGTCTCAGCCTTTGGGTTGGGTGTATGTAAATTGACTGTATATTCTCAGCATTTGGGGTTGTGTTCATTGCCACATTTAAGGAAAATTCTGTTTTGGCAAAGGCTGGTGGGGGTTGCTTATCTCGTACGTGACTTCACTGTATCCTGGGGAGCACACTCTGGTACACGGCTTACACATGTGACCGATTAAAGTGTCATCACTGGCCTAAGCAAAGCTGGAAAAGGCTGTGGTGCTACTGCAAGCACCACTGCCTTCTCAAGCAGTTGATCAGTGGGGATCCTGGTTGTTGGACCACCACCGATTAGATACTGAAGACCTATCCAGAGGATAGTAATCAAAACACGGTCACAGCAGCATCTCCGGCTCCATTTTAATTTCTTGTACTTAAAAAGAATGTGTACACAACAGCAGCAACATTTCGGCTACATGGTAGCCTTTTTGGTAGCCGAAACATTTCTGCTGTTACAATAAATAAAGATGGAACCGGAGATGCTGCCGTGACCGTGTTTTGATTGCTGATCTGTGGACCGTTGAGGATCTGCGGTCCGTGGGTGCTGCTTTTCAACTTTTATCTCATACTATCCAGAGGATAGGTTACCAGTTAAAAATAAATCTCAGAAAACCCCTTTAACACACTTGGAGCTAAACGTTGTACTGGCAGCAGCTCCTGAGATGAGTTCAAAGAAAGGGAAATGGACTGGTCTAGTGAGAACACACTAGCTGCCCCAAGATGAAGTGAACCACCAGCCACCAGGGAAACACCAGCTGAAGTGGGCTTTGAGCAGTGAGGGTGACCCGAAGCTGCAGATTCTAGGGAGCTCAGGGGGTTTGGCAAAGCTCTCAGCTGGTGAATAGCTGCAAAGTGCTCCTGTTAACGAAGACTGTACCCTCAGCTTGGCCTGGATGAAGAGCAACCCTCTCCTCTTGTCTCAGGCTGGCAAACACTGGCAAAATATCAGTAAATGAAGGTAATTCAAGTGACCTTTTTCTTTAAAGGGACACTAAACCTCTCTACACATAAAAAGTTTTGCTTGACTCTTGCAGACAGAGAGGCGACTCTTTCCCGCTGTCTTTGTGCATGACATCACAAAACCAGAAGTTCAGGGGAAGGGGTGGGGCTTCGTTCCCATTTACTATAATAGAGCCCATAGGAGTGCATTACAGGACTTGATAAAGAAAGAGGAAGAAAGGAAGAAGATTGAGAGGATGCTTAGTGGAGAAGGTGACTTATCAGAAAGAAGAAAAAGGATAAAAAACATATAAAGAAATAGTGGAGGAAAAAAAGAGCAGAGAAAGGGAATTGCATGAAACCTACAAAAATGCCAAGACTTCCTTTCAGCCGCCTGCTGAAGACAGCACACCTGGTATGACACTACCAGATCCTCCAACCACTGAAAGTGACCTATCCACCGGTGAGGAGTCCACTGATACTGCTCCATGCCCTCCTGGAACCACCACCAAATGCGCAGCTCTTTACTATGAAAGACCAAGGGTTTATCCTTTATTTCTCTACTGAGAATCTGTCACCTAAAAGGAAAAGTACAAGGCTTACAGAGGATCCTCCAGAAGACGGCGATCCTTCAATTCCAAGTACTGCCACAGAAGGCCACCCAGGAGATCACAGATGAAGCTTCTACTGGAGTTACAGCTGCTGAGAGCACCAGAGCTAGCAGTGACAGCGATGAGAATTTTGCGCCGCTTAAAGGGCTTCTGTCACCCCACTAAAGTGTTGTTTTTTTTTTGGGCTAGTGAAATTAGTTATATTGCGATATATGACAATATAATTGTGTTACTTACTTTGATCCAGCAGTTTCTGCAAAAAACGAAGTTTTAATATATGTAAATTCGGTCTCTACCAGCAAGTAGGGCGGCTACTTGCTGGTAGCTGCTGCAGAAATCCGCCCCCTCGTCGTGTTGATTGACAGGGCCAGCCGGGATCTCCTCCTCCGGCCAGCCCTGTCGGCATTTCAAAAATCGCGCGGCTGTGTTGATTCGGCGCAGGCGCTCTGAGATGAGGAGGCTCGTCTCCTCAGCACTCCCTCAGTGCGCCTGCGCCGATGACGTCTTCTATTTCGGTGATGTCATCGGCGCAGGCGCACTGAGGGAGTGCTGAGGAGACGAGCCTCCTCATCTCAGAGCGCCTGCGCCGAATCAACACAGCCGCGCGATTTTTGAAATGCCGACAGGGCTGGCCGGAGGAGGAGATCCCGGTTGGCCCTGTCAATCAACACGACGAGGGGGCGGATTTCTGCAGCAGCTACCAGCAAGTAGCCGCCCTACTTGCTGGTAGAGACCGAATTTACATATATTAAAACTTCGTTTTTTGCAGAAACTGCTGGATCAAAGTAAGTAACACAATTATATTGTCATATATCGCAATATAACTAATTTCACTAGCCCCAAAAAAAATAACCACTTTAGTGGGGTGACAGAAGCCCTTTAAAGAAGGACATTTGCACCCGAACTCTGGGACCCAGGAGAAAGACTTCCAGACCCTCTTGTAAGTGACCTCGTGCTTTGAGGAGAACCATCCATTAGACAATAGGAGCCAAGCCATGGACACATTTTGACTGGTAAGAAACATTGCCTACCGTTCATTGTTTACATTTTGGCCTTTTTCATCTATCCTTTTTGTGCCTGGACTTCATAGACTCCATCTATCAACCAAGCCATACCTCATGCGGATTACAACTATACCTCATGTTGGATTACAATTGATTTTATTTTTGTTTTTTACTATGTGTTACAGTTCTGCAACATTACAAGCAAGCACCTAAAGAAAAGACTCTAACGTGTACCTGAGCTCTTTGTGACTTAGTCTACTTTCACACTGGCATTTCTGGGTCCGCTTGTGAAATCCGTTTCAGGGCTCTTAGAAGCGTCCCAAAACGGATCAGTTCAGCCCCAATGCATTCTGAATAGATAAGGATCCGTACAGAATGTATCAGTTTGCCTCCATTCAGCCTCCATTCCGCTCTGGAGGCGAGACCAAAACGCTGCCTGCGGCGTTTTGATGTCCGTCTGACGAAACTGAGCCTAATGCATCCGTCCTGACTTACAATGTAAGTCAATGGGGATGGATCCGTTTTCACTGACACAATAGATAATGGATCCGCCTCCCATTGACTTTTATTGTAAGTCAAAACTGATCCGTTTGCATTATCATGAACAATGGAATGTTATGCAATGGCCAAGTCAATCACCTGAACCTGAATCCGATTGAGCATGCATTTCACTTGCTGAAGACAAAACTGAAGGGAAAATGCCCCAAGAACAAGCAGGAACTGAAGACAGTTGCAGTAGAGGCCTGGCAGAGCATCACCAGGGATGAAACCCAGCGTCTTCTGATGTCTATGCGTTCCAGACTTCAGGCTGTAATTGACTGCAAAGGATTTGCAACCAAGTATTAAAAAGTGAAAGTTTGATTTATGATTATCATTATGTCCCATTACTTTTGGCCCCTTAACAAGTGGGAGGCACATATGCAAACTGTTGTAATTCCTACACCGTTCACCTGATTTGGATGTAAATACCCTCAAATTAAAGGGAACCTGTCACCTGGATTTTGGGTATAGAGCTGAGGACATGGGTTGCTAGATGGCCGCTAGCACATCCGTGATACCCAGTCCCCATAGCTCTGTGTGCTTTTATTGTGTAAAAAAAAACCCGATTTGATACATATGTATATTAATCTGAGATGAGTCAGAGCTTGAAAATATGACTCTTCTCTGGTCACACAAGTAAGATATGACTCTTTTTATGTTAATTTGCATATGTATCAAATAGTTTTTTTTACACAATAAAAGCACACAGAGCTATGGGGATTGGGTATTGCAGATGTGCTAGCGGCGATCTAGCAACCCATGTCCTCAGCTCTGTACCCAAAATCCCGGTGACAAGTTCCCTTTAAAGCTGACAGTCTGCAGTTAATGCACATCTTGTGTTTCATTTCAAATCCATTGTGGTGGTGTATAGAGCCAAAAGTGTTACAATTGTGTCGATGTCCCAATATTTATGGACCTGACTGTAAGTGCAGAAGCTAATCCTGCCACAGTTACAGAGCTATCAAGCAGATGTTTATCCTGCAAGCTCCACATTTAAAGCAGAAGTATCTATTCCTGCCAATCATTGCCAAAACCTGCTGGGACCAAGAGACCAAAGCTGGATACTGCTTGGAGGCAAGTTATTTCAAGTAAAGCAACGTTTGAACTTCATCTAAAGGTCTGGACATCATTTATTCTGCAAAGTTCCTCTATTACTCCTACTATCACTACACTCAAATTTATTGCAAGTGAGCCAGGAGTCCGGCCGTACCCAAGTAGGAGACACCGTGACACAACTACCATAACACTACAGAGACATTATAGGCCATTACCCCACTCTGGCATTCCTAACCTGGGACGTGCGTTATAACACCTTGGAAGGGCTCTGGGATAGTACCCTGCGCACACGCTGCAATTGGCGTCACGACAAATACAGAATATTATCCACCCGTACCTGGCCACTGCACATAAAGATCTGATGTTTTCAGCATTAATTATTTAGGAGCATCAGGTACTTATTCACCTGTGTTATTTGGTTCTGCTGGGGCAGTATTTTGTGCTGCACTACAGTCTTGCTGACCCTGTTTACTTCTGTTGTCCCTACCTACTTGTGTTGCACCACCTTCTGTCAATTTGGACCAGCCTACAACATGGGGCCACTTTGGGCTGTGATGGAGGGCATATTGGTTACATACAATACTGCACTCTAAGGGGCATGCGTGAGTGTGGGTGTCTGGATGGGTGCAGTAGTCATACTCACGGTTTCCTGAGCCGGCATGCAATGACGGAAAGGGCGCACCAATTCTTCCCTTTGGGGCACACTCTGGTTCTGGGGTTTTCCTGCCTGATGGCGGTTGAAGTTCCCTTGATGTTGCTGTTTTACGGTGCGAGGCAGTATCCTGGTTGTCCTGATGCCAGAACCTTGCGGTGCAAATGTAGTGTGGTATAATGATGAGACCGGTGTTGATATAATAAATCCACAGCACTTTACTGAAGCCAGTAAGCAAGTGATCCACACAAGCACTATTCACATGAAATGCAGCCTTTACAGTCAATTCAAGTAGTTTGCAAAGGTTGTATATGGGGGCTAGCTTCTCTCTCTCTATCAGACTGGTCAATCTCTACTTTTCCCAGCCTAAAAGGATGCACTTTCTCTGTCATCAGATGTATATAATAATTCAGAGATAGAAAAAATATAAGTGAAATCTAGTATATTTTTTCCATACTTTTTCTATAGAGGGTGTCTGCAGTGACTTGTGACATCTGTGCAATACCTTCTGTGTGTCAGGGGCAGAGATAGAAAAATATAAGTGAAATCTAGTATATTTTTTCCATACTTTTCCATACTTTTTCTATAGAGGGTGTCTGCAGTGACTTGTGACATCTGTGCAATACCTTCTGTGTGTCAGGGGCAGAGATAGAAAAATATAAGTGAAATCTAGTATATTTTTTCCATACTTTTCCATACTTTTTCTATAGAGGGTGTCTGCAGTGACTTGTAACAACTGTGCAATACCTTTTGTGTGTCAGGGCCATAGATAGAAGAAATATAAGTGAAATCTAGTATATTTCTTTCCATACTTTTTCTATAGAGGGTGTCTGCAGTGACTTGTGACATCTGTGCAATACCTTTTGTGTGTCAGGGCCAGAGATAGAAAAATATATAAGTGAAAACTAGTATATTTTGGCCATACTTTTTCTATAGAGGGTGTCTGCAGTGACTTGTGACATCTGTGCAATACCTTCTGTGTGTCAGGGCCAGAGATAGAAAAATATTAGTAAAATCTAGTATATTTTTTCCATACTTTTTCTATAGAGGGTGTCTGCAGTGACTTGTGACATCTGTGCAATACCTTCTGTGTGTCAGGGCCAGAGATAGAAAAAAATATAAGTGAAAACTAGTATATATTTTTCCATACTTTTTCTGTGCAGGTAGTTTAATGTCCCAGTTTGTAGGCCGTCGAAGGACAAAACTCTTGAAGTCAGACCAGTGCGACCAGGTGGTCGGTTGGATTGTAGCAGATAATGCTTCTAGTCGGTTAAGCACCACCCTGTCTTCCACCAAGTCCAGTCTCAGTAGCGAAGAGTCTGGTCAACAGAATACTCACCCTGATCCTCCTTCCTCCCACCATGGAGAGTCTGGCCAAACATGTGATCCCATACTCGGATATTCCAAGGAGCTCTTTTCATCTCTCCATTACTTGATTTGGCCCTCTCGCCAAGCACGATTGAAGAGGGACATTAGATCTTGTGCCCTGATTCCCAACCTCTTGAGCATCCACAGTCACAAGAACATGACGGTGGGGAACAGCAATTGGTATTTAATGAGGTGGATGATGATGAGCACAGTTGCCAATGAGTCAACTGCAATTACTGTCTCAAGAGGTTGATAAAGCGGATGAGACACAGTTGTCAATCACTGAGGTTGTGGTTAGGTCAACAAATCAAGAGGATGATCAGAGTGAGAAAGTGGAGGTGGTGGACGATGAAGTCACTGACCCAACCTGGGAAGGTGGAAAGCCGAGCGAGGACAGCAGTACAGAAGGGGAGGGATCTGCAGCACCGCAACAGGCTGGAAGAAGTGGGGTGACAAAAGAGAGAAGGCGGGCCACATCACACAGGCCCGCAACTGTTCCACGGAGCACCCCCTTGCGGAAATCTCCCTTGCCAAGGGGTAGGTATTCCGCAGTATGGCGCTTTTTGAGGAAAGTGCGGACGACAAAAGTATAGTAGTTTGCAACCTGTGCCACACCAAAATGAGCCGGGGCGTGAACACTAGCAACCTCACCACCACCAGCCTGATCCGCCACATGGCATCAAAGCACCGTAATAAGTGGGACGAACGCCTGGGTCCACAATCTGTGTCTGCGGATCACACCACTGCCTCCTCTTCCCCTATAGTACGTGCTAGCCAATCGCCTGTCGAAGGCGCAGGCGAGGATGCCTCCCGCCCTGCACCTGGACCTTCGAAAGCACCATCAGTGACCACATCCACTTCCCTGTCCCAGCGCAGAATCTAAATGTCCTTACCCCAGGCATTTGAACGCAAGCGAACCCCCCCCCCCCTCCCCAACCACAGGCCATAGCACTAAATGCGAACCTTTCAAAATTACTGGCCCTGTAAATGTTGCCATTGGACACTGAAGCCTTCCGCAGCCTGATGTCGGCGGCCGTCTCACAGTACTCTGTCCCCAGCTGCCACTATTTTTCAAGGTGTGCCATGCCCGCCTTACACCAACATGTGTCCTGAAACGTCACACGTGCCCTGACCAACGTAGTTACTCGGAAGGTCCACTTAACCACGGACACATGGACAAGTGCATTTAGCCAGGGACGCTACATTTCCCTGACGGCACACTGGGTGAACATTGTTGAGGCTGGGAGAGAGTCGTACTCTGGGATTGAACAGGTGCTACTGACACCGAGTATTGCGGACCCTACTTCCATCAGGGTTTCCGCCAGCACCTATGTTAGTGGCTGCAACCCCCAGTTCTCCTCCTCTGCCTCCTCCTCCACTTCCACCTCCGAATTATCCACGTGTAGCACCAGTCAGCCATCAGCCAGCAGCTGGAAGCAGTGTAGCACTGCAGTGGGGAAGCGTCAACAGGCCGTGCTGAAGCTGATATGCTTAGGGGACAAACAGCACACTGCCGCAGAGCTGTTGCAGGGGATAAGAGACCAGACTGAGCTGTGGCTCTCGCCACTCAAATTACAACCAGGCATGGTTGTGTGAGATAATGGCCATAACTTGGTGGCGGCTTTGGAGTTTGGCAAGCTCACAAACATCCCATAACTAGCCCATGTCTTAAACTTAGTGGTTCAGCAGTTTCTCAAAATCTACCCCAATTTTCCTGAGCTACTGGTGAAGGTGCTCCGCGTGTGCGCACATTTCCGCAAGTCATCGACAGCTTCAGCCGGTCTGTCAATGCTGCAGCTGTGCTTAAAATTGCCAGCTCACCGGCTGTTGTGTGATGTGAGCACGCTACTGCCCTCTGTTGGCTAGGCTTTGCGAGCAACAGAGGGCAGTAGTGGAATACCATCTGCTACATGGTCGTCACATTTCCAGTCAGCGTCCGCTAATCAGAAGCGAGGAGTGGGCATGTATGTCTGACCTCTGTGAGATTTTAAGAAACTTTGAGGAATCAACACAGATGGTGAGTGGCGATAACGCTATTATCAGCGTAACCATCCCACTTCTGTGTCTACTCAAACGCTCGCTGCTTACAATTAAGGACGACGTTTTGCATGTGGAAGAGGTGGAAATGGGGGAAGAAGACATTACACAGGGTGATAGCCAGACCACCCTCTGTCCGTCTTCTCAGCACGAATTGGACGATGAAGAGGAGGAGGAGGAGGAGCAGGAGATGGTTGCCTCTGATACAGAGTAGGACCCATGGAAGTTTAATTCCATCTGTTCAGCGTGGGTGGGCAGAAGAGGAGGAAGAGATGAACAGTCAATCTCCTGATGACGACAGCGAAGTCTTGCATGTTGGTACTCTGGCACACATGACTGACTTTATGTTAGGCTGCCTTTCCCCCAACCCGTGCGTTATACGCATTTTAGACAACACGGATTACTGGTTGTTCACCCTTCTGGACCCCCGCTACAAAGAGAACTTCTCATCTCTCATTCCTCAGGTGGAGAGGACGAGCAAAACGGTACATTACCAGAATCCTTGTTGAAAAATTGCTCCAAAGTTGATAGGGCAGACATCCAAATGCATCGTCGCCATCACGGGGACGTGCGATCGCCTAGAAGTTATCTAGAGTCAACAAAGCAGCAGTAGGCTCTCACCTACAAGTCTATTCTCAGTAGCCAAGAGTCTGGTCAACACAATCCTCATCATGACGGCACACTGGGTGAACGTTGTGGAGGCCAGGAGCAAGTCAGCTGCTGGCACCAGACTTGCCCTCTAATAGATCCTCGTTAACGGAAAGTGTACTCATTCCAATAATAGGGCCTCTTGTTATTTATCGTCACTACCTTCCTGAGTCGGCAGCGGGTAATTACTGCGCGCCTGCTGTCTTCCTTGGACGCTTGTGCTTTATTAATTTGACCCACCCTCTCTGGGTGGTTCACAATTAGGAGAAAAAAGAGAGAGGCAACAACAAATAGATTTCAGCCATTGACCTCCCTTGGATGTGGTAGCCGTTTCTCAGGCTCCCTTTCTTGCATCGAACCCTGATTCCCCATTACCTGTAATCACCATAGTAGGCGCAGAAAAGAACATCGAAAGTTGATAGGGCAGACATCCGAATGGATCGTCGCCGTCACGGGGAGCAATGCGGCAGCCGGCCCTTGCCCCTAATGTTTTAGATGGTCAGATTAGCAGGCCCTTGCTCCAAATGTTTTTGAGGTTTGCCAGCAGGCCATCAATCATAATTTTTCATGGGTGTTTATGATGCCCTCCTTTATGTGTAGCAAATGGTGTTTTGGAGTGCTGATTCCTTGTAATTTTTGGCAGCCATTTCACTTAGTGCATAGGCTTTATGAGAGTAGGAGTCCCTCTACCTGAACAATTGTACCACAATGTGAATGAGGCCCTCCATTATGTGATATACAGGTTGTATCGGAGTGCCTCTTCCTTGTAAATTTTGGCAGCACCTGCACTTTATATACAAGTAAATATATACAGGAAAGAATGTTTCTTAACAATTTTTCCCCCAAAAAAAATTTGGGGTTTTGTTTTGTGTGCATTATTGTCAGTCTGTAAAAGTGGCGTACTACTCGGACAACATGGTTCCCAGCAGCGACTTAGGAGTCCAAGATGCATTGAGACATCCTCACCATGCTGTTCCCGAACAATTTCGGTGGTGTTTCCATCAATTTCTGACCTTTTCCTATGAACCAGGCACCCTCCCCTCTATAGAGCAGGGGGTGCCTGGTTTAATGCTTGGGTTCTCCCATTGACTTCCATTATACTCTGGTGCTATGAACAGGGGGCCCTCCTGTCCTTTGGTTAAGCTTGTAGCTTACAGTGTACCCACAACATGCAGAGGAGTCTGTAGCCAGATAAGCGGTGACTGCCTTCTTTACCGAAGCCCACAATCCCTTTCTGTCAGCTAAACCTTCTATAGAACTTTTCCCTTCTGAGGGCTGGCACATAAATTGTATTGTATACATACAGTAGTATGTATACAATTCTCCCCTATTTTGTATATAGAGTATAACAAACACAGTTTAAGGGCAACAATGAGTATGCTTCATGCCCAGTTTGGCCTCCAACATATCTCCACATTTATTGTTACGCAGCTTTACAAATATCCTGAAAGGCAAAAGTGGCTTATTACACAGCAGTATAGAAAGCAGTAATTATAATGGTATAATGAGGCAGATTTGCCTTTCAGTAGCTCTCGAAACCTGTAGAACAGTAATGGAGGCTGTGTAAACACTGCTGTCCTGAAGCTATATGTGTGTACAATGATATACATTACATATACTGCTTCTGTCCTTGTACAAGCAATTAACAAGATTGCTTCTGCCATAAAAACGCCTTGTACTGTGACCACTGTGAGTCAGTGAGGTACAGCTGACTGGTGTTACTGTGTGTACTGGTACTATTGGTACTACACTGTATTTATTTCATACTACTGGTAGCTAAGAAATTTCTTCCAACAAAATGGCCCCACTCACTGCGTAGACAAAGTATGAAGCTAACCCCCTCTCTTAGCATCAGAGGGGGGAGAAGACTTGGCTGCAGCCTGCGAGAAGAAAACACTGATTTTCTATTATACTTTTTATGGTCTGCAATTGTGATATAGGTTAGGAAAGGGAAAGAAAAATAGGGAGATTATAGTGAATCTGGAAAGTCTTCAGATCCTTTCACTTTTTTCACATTTTATTATGTGGCCGCTGAGGATGTATTCAAGTGGCCACTGAGAAGATCAACTATATGCTATTAATTGGGATTTGTGATTTTTTTTAAATAAATTTTTACAAGATATATCTGATAACTAGAGAGCGTGTCATTTGCCAATTATTTATTAAAATTCTATAATACTCTATACATAGAGCACTATCCCTCCCAATATGACTGACCACTGGAGATGACATAATACAATCCTATTATACTGTATACATAGAGCACTACACCTCCCAACATGACCGACCACTTTTGGGTAGTGCACCTCTTAGTGAGGCTACTTTTGGGTAGTGCACCTCTTAGTGAGGGATCATTGACTTCTAGATATCCCTCTACAACACATAAAGACTTTTTGTCCAGTTCACATACTTTGAGAGGGGGCACATCATTGGAATGAGAGAAGCAGGATGGTTTTGACGAACTGCCTACCTTCTAGATCACTAGCAGAGAGGATTAATTGATCTGCAAGAGCATCTCCCACAGTTTTGTTGTGCACCATAAAGATACAGATGGTCCCTCCATTACACACCCGTCTTTGCCCAGACCATTTCCAGACACACAGCAGAAGGAAATTGTCACGGTGGGGAGTGGGGGAAACTCCCCACTGTACAATAAGGTGGGTATACAAGAATAAAACTAGGCCTGGGGCCGGCATAAGGGAGCAGGTAACCTCATATTGCATCCCTAATCCTCGCCCTAACTCCTAACTGTATGAGCGGACCTGGATGGTAGGACGGCTCATACCCAGGAAACCTAGAACCCTGAGTCGCCCTGATAATCCCTCAAAATAGGGAAAGGGCTGAGACGACCTTTTCATCCCAGACACGGATTAACAGTCTCACCCAGCCTAGATGCAGGGAAAGGAAGGCAGTGCACAGCTACTGCATCGGCAGGTAACAGCCCTGAAACAACTCCCACTTACCTGCCGTGGCAACAACAAAGAAGAGACCCCCATATGGACAGGATGCATGGCGGCCCCAGCAGACCTGCATGCTGACTTGTGATTCCCCCTCCGGGGAATCCTAACACCCCCTTCGGGAGGTCCAACAGACAGAGGAAATGTCTAGCAACCATGCTAGATAACAACACCAAACATGACAGACATGGAACACCAAACTAGACATTACAACACACCCAAAACATAAACCCACACAAAAAATACCAAACATGTAAGGAAGAGTACAGAACAGAGGGAAGACATCATGGTGACATTAATGTACAACTAGGTGGCCCTCAAACTGGACCAATGACATATCCAGGAGAGGAGAAACTCCAGCACACACCAAAGCTGGAGGACCACAGACTGCAGCCTGGAAGCCACAGGTAATATGAACCCAATGGCCACACCAAGCCAGATAGTTAACCCCAAAGACACTAAACAGGGGAGGAACCAGGAGAAGGGAAGCAAAGCACATACATGCTGCGACAACAACGCGTTGCCCCTGGAAACCAGCATGCACAGCTAAAGTGTCACGGCGCACAACACCGAGGCCATGGCAGAAATTTGTTGTCACTGGACCCATTAATTATCCTGCCTTTGACAGCAAGCCACCATCGCCTTTGTTTGCAGTGGTGTTGTGAAGGAGAAATTAATTCAGGTTCTTTTTGGGATCCCATGATGGTTCGATTCAAGTATGGAGGCCTTGTGGTGAGCGCTTCAATCCCGCCTTTGCTGTGGAGCAACACACTGCCCCAACTGCTGTGTGATGATCTGGGGAGCCACAGTCGGTCACCCTTAGTAGTGAATCGAGGGACACTAACAGCTCAGTGATAAGTGGGGCCACATGTGTTTCTCTCATGGCAGGGCTTCCAGGTGGCATTTTTCAGCAGGATAATGCTCGTCCACACACAGCAAGGGTTTCCCAGGAATGGCTCCACCAGATTACAGCATTTCCTTGTCTTGCCCAGTTGTCAGACCTGCAACATCTGTGGGCAAATGTGTGCAGGATACCATACAAACCTGTATGCCTCCATGGCCAACCGTATATCATCTTGTATCCAACAAGGTCCTTTCGCTTACATATATGATCTTTACATTCACACATAGAAACTTTAATTCCATTCCCATAACTCCTTCTTGGTGTGCTAGGTTTACAATGAGTCTCTATATGCTACACCTACCAACATGACCCAACCACTGCAGTATTTTGCGCAGATTAGAAGCACACGGGTGCAGGTTCATCATACCCATGACTGTGGCTAACAATAAATTGTCACACAGAATGTGTTCACCATTTTGGTCAGTGTCAGCATCTTTAACCTATAGTAACTTACATCACATTCTCTGCTCGAATTACAGCAGCCTCTGACCAGGTGCGGTAACATGAAGCCGGAAGCTCTGTGGTACTATCACTACTATCAACTCGGTTACTATAACAAGAAGGGGCCATGGACAGAAATAATCCCATCCATCTCTTATAGGCCCTTTTGCATCTAACCTTTAGGAACCAAATACATTCCCTTTAAATCAGGGCCACAGACCTTATTTAAAGGCTGCCTGTAAGAATTCCTTCACAGGCAAGAATAAAAGAGAACCCAAAAAGTCAGGTACAAGAACTTTGTAGGACTCTGACGACATACCACGTGCTAAGTGAAATCAAAGATACCACTGTCCACACTGGCCTAACAGGTGTGCCAATATTTTTGGAAGCCAGAAGCGCCATTTTTTCAAATCCTGCGCAACCTTTTTAAATACATCATGACTGACATTACAGCAAAATTTCAAAATATGTATAAACAAATATTTTTGGATACAATAGTGGCTGTCTAAAATGGTATCTTGGCCCGGTGTCAGGATGTCCTAATGTAATGACCCAGTGTTCCATTACCACTTCTTTTGACACCTCGCTACCATCTCCTATGTGCTAATATATAACATCTAATGTATTTTATGTCATCACCTGATAATGTGCATATTTATTCCTGAAACTGTTATGTTGAAGTGTGATAACCTGGTCTACCAGCAGATGGCGGCAACATTGGCAGTATTAGTTTCCCTTAAGAGGAACCTTCTGCTTCCTTCCAGCAGGAAGGAGCAGTGCAGCCTTCCCCTCCTTGGGGACAGGTCGTGTCTAGTCTACCCTTCTTAGGGAGAGGTTGTGTTCTGGCTAGAAGAGCACTGCCTGCTGATGACCAAGATATCGTTTGGAAGCTGTTTGGATTACCAATTTAAAAGCAACTGTTCAACGTTACTACAAAGTCTGGACTCCATTTATTCTACTCATCCACCATCCCCTTTTTCAACATCACGTCTGAGATCCATGGATATCCAGGTAGGAACACCGTGACACATGTGGATAACATCTACAGAGACTGTAGGCCACCATGCACCACTCTGGCAATCCTACCCCTGGGTACCAACATTACCATCTACAAAGGGAGCCTTGAACTTCCGCTGCTTAACTGCAGCTGGCGTCACGTTTACTTGCTCTATAAGAGGGACATATTTAATAGAAACCTCCTAAGGGGCAAGGAATACCCTAGACGTCGGGCCTAATTTGCGCTGCAAATCAAGTGGCGTCACGAAAAACACTTTCCCTAAACCTCTTAAGGACACAGGGCATACAGGTACGCCCTGATGTCCGAGTCCTTAAGGACACAGGGCGTACAGGTACGCCCTGTGTATTTCCGATCACCGACACACGGCGGGCGGTAATCGGAACAGAATGCCCAGCACCCCCACGTAAGCCACCATAGTGCCATCTGGCACTCAAAAGTTCGCAGGGAAAGGTTAGATTAGGCAGGGAGACTAAGGGATTGTTTTAGGGAAAAACAATCTGGGGTCCACAGCACAGCGGGTGTCTGGGGTCCACAGCACACTCAGCTGTGCGACCCTCGACCCCCCAGGGGTGCTGCAGCTTGCCCCCCTGCCACACAAACACACAATTTATTTTGGGCGCAAGTGCTTTTGTAAAATTTTTGGGTGCGTGCGCTGACTGTGGCCGGCACTCTTAGCGTCCGGCCACTGTTAGTGCATCGCCCACCCCACCGCTGATCAGCTTCGGACAGTTGATTAGCGAGTTTGAATGTTTTAATTTTTTTTTTTTTTGGGGCTTTCATTTTTTTATTTCGTTTTATTTATTTTTTCTGTTAGGTTTAGGGTGGGTTAGGGTAGTGAATGTGAACACCCTTCCCCCCACACATACGCACACTAAAAGTTTTACACACACGCACACACACAATCCCTTATGGCCCGCCCGACGTTCTCGGCCGAGGAGGCATAAGCCCTGCTTGTTTCCGACTCCGAGAGCCCCAGTGAGGATGAGGATGACCCCACTTTCCTCTTGTCATCCGCGTCCTCCTCATCATCTAGTGATGATGATGAGCCCCCAAGGCAGCATAGACTCCGCCAGGCAGAGCCAGGGGACCCCTATGCCAGGGCCGACACTAGTATGAGCCGCCCTGGGGCTCGTACTAGTTTTCTGGCCCACCAGATAAGTCCACCTGAGCCCCCTACCGGTGAACTTGTCTGGTGTATCCCAGAGGATTTTGAGCCCGTGATTCCTGACTTTGTTGGCCAACCAGGAATCCAGATTCCCACAGTGGGCTTCACTGAATATGACTTTTTAGTTTTTTTTTCAGTGACCACTTTGTGAATCCGATCGTGATGCAAGCGAACTTGTTCGCCCAACAGTTCATTGCTGAACACCCGGGCTCCTTTTTGTCTAGGTCCAGTGGCTGGACTCTGGTCAGTGCAGCCGAGATGAGGACGTTTTGGGCCTAGTGCTGCACATGGGCCTAGTCAAAAAACCCAGTATCAGGCAGTGCTGGAGTGGGGACGTCCTCCACAAGACCCCACTCTACTGTATGGACATGACACGTTCCCGTTTTGAGGCCATTCGGACATGCCTGCATTATGCAGATAATGCAGCATGTCCCCCCCGAGGTGATCCTGCCTATGACCGCCTGTATAAAATCAGGTCAGTCATCGATCACTTCAGTGCCACATTTTTGGAGACCTATGCACCTGGAAGGGAGGTCGCTGTTGATGAGTCTCTCATTGCTTTCAAGGGGAGACTCATTTTCCGCTAGTATGTTCCCTCTAAGAAGACGAGGTATGGCATGAAGCTGTACAAACTTTGTGAGAGTACCTCAGGGTACACTTACAAGTTTCGTATGTACGAGGGGCGAGATTCCCGTATTGAACCCCCAGAATGTCCCCCCACTGTGGGTCTTAGCGGGAAACTTGCGTGGGACCTTATGCACCCACTGCTAGATAAGGGTTACCACCTGTACATCGATAACTTTTATACTAGAATCCCCTTGTTTCAGTCGCTCGCCGCCAGATCCATGTCCGCTTGTGGGACCGTGCGGAAAAATCAACGCTGATTCCCTACCCACCTCCTCCAGGTACCTATCCCCAGGGGTGAGACCCGTGCCCTTACCAGTGGAAACCTGTTGCTGGTCAGATATAAGGACAAGAGGGATGTCCTTGTACTGTCCACAATTGACGGTAACGGCATCACCCCTGTCCTTGTGCGAGGTACTGAGGCAAACGGTCCTCAAGCCCGATTGTATCGTGGACTACAATCGGTATATGGGAGGAATTGATCTCTCTGATCAAGTCCTCAAGCCATATAACGGGAATGGTACAAAAAAGTTGCAGTCTACTTGGTACAGGTTGCCTTGTACAACTCTTTTGTGCTGCCCGGAGCGCTGGCAACACAGGGAAATTCCTGCAGTTCTATGAGGCAGTCCTCAAGGCCCTGATCTTTTCTGACCGGGAAAGAGCAGGCCGGAGTGTGACACAGGAGGGGGATACGGAAGGACACCACCACTCAGTGTGACACGTGCCCTGATTATCCGGGACTCTGCATTGACGGTTGCTTCAGGGAGTACCACACTTCCATGGAGTACTAAATTTATAATCCACTTCCCCAATTTTAATTATATTTGGCCACAGAAAATCGCCCAGAAAAAAACAACAAAACTATGGCTCTCAGACTTTGGAGACACAATTTTTTTTTATTATTTTGTAAAACTAAAATAAATAAAAAAAAGTATACATATTAGGTATCGCTGCGTCTGTAAGAACCTGAACTATAAAAATACCACATGACCTAAACCCTCAGATGAACACAGTCAAAAAAATAAAATTAAACGGTGTCAACTTACATCACAAAAAGTGTAATAGCAAGCGATCAAAAAAAGTCATATGCACCCCAAAATAGTGCCAATAAAACCGTCCTCTCATCCTGCAAAAAATGAGCCCCTACCTAAGACAATCGGCTAAAAACAAAAAATAACTGACTCTCAGACAATGCAGATACTAAAATGTTTTTTTTTGTTTTAAAAAGGATATTATAGTGTAAAACCTAAATAAATTTTAAAAAGTAGACATATTAGGTATTGCTGCGTCAGTAAGAATCTGCTCTATAAAAATAACACATGACCTAACCCCTAAAATGAACACGGTCAAAAAATAATAATAAAAACGGTGCCAAAACAGCTATTTTTTTTATAAATTTTCAATTTTAATCCATTTTTTCCGTTAACAAAGCAAGGGTTAAGAGTCAAACAAAACTCTATATTCATTGCCCTGATTCTGTAGTTTACAGAAACACCCCATATGTGGTCGTAAAATGCTGTATGGCCAAACGGCAGGGCGCACAAAGAAAGAAGCGCCATATGGTTTTTGGAAGGCAGATTTTGCTGCCTTCCAAAAACCATATGGCGCTCCTTTCCTTGTGCGCCCTGCCGTTTGGCCATACAGCATTTTACGACCACATATGGGGTGTTTCTTTAAACTGCAGAATCAGGGCCATAAATATTGAGTTTTGTTTGGCTGTTAACCCTTGCTTTGTTCCTGGAAAAAATGTATTAAAATGGAAAATTTGCCCCAAAATGTTAATTTCTTAAATTTCATCTCTATTTGCCAATAACTCTTGTGGAACACCTAAAGGGTTAACAAAGTTTGTAAAATTAGTTTTGAATACCTTGAGGGGTTTAGTTTCTAAAATGAGGTCATTTTTGGGTGGTTTCTATTATGTAAGCCTCACAAAGTAACTTCAGACCTGAACTGGTCCTTAAAAAGTGGGTTTTGGAAAATTTCAGAAAAATTTCAATATTTGCTTCTAAACTTCTAAGCCTTGTAACGTCCCCAAAAAAATAAATTGGCATTCCCAAAATGATCCAAACATGAAGTAGACATATGGGGAATGTAAATTAATAACTATTTTTGGAGGTATTACTATGTATTATAGAGGTAGAGAATTTTTTTTTTTAAATTTGGTATTTTTTTATTATAAATAAAAAATGATTTTGTTTTACTCCATTTTACCAGTGTCATGAAGTACAATGTGTGACGAAAAAACATTCTCAGAATGGCCTGGATAAGTAAAAGCATTTTAAAGTTATTCACACATAAAGTGACACTGGTCAGATTTGCAAAACATGGCCTGGTCCTTAAAGGGTTTCTACCATCAGAAATAGCGATGCACTAATGTCAGCACTACATAACAGTATGTTTTTAACATTTCTCCCTGCAGCCGTTCTGATAAAAAAAGCACTTTTATAATATGCTAATGAGCCTCTAGGTGCTATGTGGGCGTAGAATCAGCACCTAGAGGCTCGGTCTACTCACCCTTTATCCCGCCCAGGTCCCCTGTTCTGTCCGCCCCGCTCCTCTTGATTGATGTCACGGTTTACAGCATCGCTGCCGAAATGCCGCGGCACCTGTGACGTTCACTTCTGTATTCGGCGCATGCGCAGTGAGTGAAGGAAGCGCTCCTGGTGCCGGATTCGGAAGCCGACATCAGAAGAGCGGCCTTCACTCACTGCGCCTGCGCCGAATACAGAAGTGAACGGCTGGTTACTGATTTGCTGTTCTCATTCATCTGAATACTCAATTATCCTTTGATGCAATCCAAGGAGGATATAGAAAGCAACAAATGCTCTCACTTGGCAGTTTCTATAATTTCTATGAATTTCAATGGTTATAACCACATAATCCAGAAGATGACCCCGATAGTTTGATCATACTTTCTTCAACAGCTGTTGGGGCGAACAATCATTTTGGTGACAGCTATCTCTCCCCACCCCCCATACACCTACTAGTTTGACTCAACTGAACATGTATGTGTATTCAACAGGGAGGGGGGAGAAAGCTGCTGCCAGATACTTCTGGTGGCAGCTTATCTCCCAGGAGAAAATATTCATTCCATCCGATCCTTCTCTCCCCGACATCGCCTGTCGGGAGAGAGTCGGAAAGTCCCCACATTTAACTGTCGGTCGACAATACCCTCATGCATGTGGGGGCCTTAAGGAGGTGTTCATTAAAAGAATAGCGGACCAAAAACCTTTCTGTATGTTGGTAATGTTTTAATCATCAGAGATCTTTATCTGCAGAGATAGTCCGGGTTCTCCTATCTTTTGGACGGGAAACACACGATAACCAAACAGAGATGTTCGTGTTAATGGGGCCTAAAGAAGTTTTTTCAGACTGGCAAAAAGTTTCCATGGGGCCAAATGTAACATCTCAGAGTGGGGTTACCACTTCTGCACCTTACTACTATCTTTTATCTTTTATGGTCTAACCTGTATGTCACCTATATCTTTATTTCTAGGTCCCTCAACACTGTGCATTTATAACAATGTTATGTAACTGTTCATGTAATGTACCTGGTTCACCAACAGGTGGCGGCAAACACGGCAGAGCTATAGTTAGATAGAATGGAACTCACCATTCCACTCTTCCCCCCTTTGGTCAGAAGTGGACCAGTGCTACCAGAAGGAGATGGGGCAGTTCTGGTTTGTTCTGGTTGAGACTCCATGTTGGAGCTGCCAGGATTCTAACCTACTTTTTGGCTGAACATAAGTCCAACTACAAGAGTGAAGTGCAGCATAAAGAGAAAAGACACCAAGTGAGCTTGTCAGTACAGCAGAGTTAAAGAAGGACAGAGCAGAGTTGAGTTTGCCTGCCAGTTTTATGCTAAAGCCTGCTGAAACCAAGACAAAGCCTGAAACTGTTTGGAGAAACGTTTATTCAAGTAAAGCTGCTATTGAACTTCATCTCAAGGTCTGAACTCAAGTTATTTCTTCAAATTCCTCAATTATTCCCCCTATTTATTGCTTCGGAACCAAAGCCTGGGGTCCAGCCCTATCCAGGTAGGAGCACCGTGACACACATAAAGAGTCATTTAGGCCGCAACATACCACTCAGCATTCCTACTACACCTGGGATGACATAAAGGGCCCTGGGGCGCGGCCGCCCGTTGCACAGACATTACATAACACCTTGGCAGAGCATCCCAGTTCCAGCGTTGCAGTTCCCTTTTCAGGTCCTTGCCAAATTGGAAGTGTGACATGATGTCTACATGTAAGGCACCACTGCCAGCCAATCAATGGCCTCAGTGGTGATGTGTGCAATAAGGGTGCCTGACCCCCAGCAGAGTCAGGAAGTGCAGCCCTAGAACCGCAGCTCTCTGACAAGATGAGTGATTTATTTTTTTACAGCATGTCGGGCCCCCTGGCAATTAGTCTCAGACAACCGCTGAAATTTTTGTCCGGCCACCTCTCTGCATATTTTCCGTGCTGCGGCCGGACCTCCGCCCCACCCCCATTATAGTGAATAGGGCTGGAGCAGTGTGTTATTGTAAACAAAAGAGCCCTTGCCTTGCGCGATCTATGCTAACATCAGGGGGGCTGCCTGGGTGAAATTCTGGGTATGTCCGGGTTCAGCTCTGAACCCGGACAACCCCTTTAAAGTGGCCCTGGAAAAAATGCTAAAAGTGGCCCCGTTTTGTAGTTAGGTCCAAACTGATGGAAGGCAATGCCAGCAACACCATATTGTGGCACATTATACCACCCCAACCGAGCTAAATACCACAGTCCATCACAAAATACATACCCAAAAACTTCCACTGGATGGCTGTGAGGAGGACCCAGGCGACCCCCGGGCATCGGCCCACCGGGAAATTTCCCTGTAAGGTCTATGTATGGCCAACCCGCCCCTGTCACAAAGCAATTTCAAGAAAAAAAGAAAGGAAGGCATTTTTTTTTTTTACTAAAAGTGGTGGAATTGCTGCATTTTTCCACACTGTCACTTTTTACATTATACAAGTCATTAGATGTACCTCAAAATTGTGTGATTTAAACATACTACTGGTACTGCAAAAAAGCATGGTTATATTGATTGAAAAATAAAAAAAGTTATGGCTTTTGAAATTAGATCAAATGGAAAAATAAAATTGTCATGTCTTTAAGTGTCAAACTAGACGCGTCCTTAAGAGGTTAAACTGCTTTCACACTACACAGAAGCCCGTCTAGGTAGGTGGGATCTTAGGGGCTGTGGAGGCTCGCCTGACTTGGAGCTAAATCCGCACAGAGGATAAAGTTGTCCCTTGCAGTCTATATATAGTTCTCCCTCTACCTATCCCAGGTGTGTCACACTCACCCTGCTGGCAGCCGATGAGAGAATCCAATGTATTATGGAGGAGATTAACCCTGAGCCTGCCAAGAGTTACTGTAACTATTGTCCACAGGGTAAACAGATCCAGAACAGGTAAACAGTGAGCATGGCCGGTGATATCAAAGGGTCACATGGATAGGTGGATAGATAGATAGATAGATAGATAGATAGATAGATTGATTTTTGTAGAAAACAGTTAACAATGACTACCAATATAGCCACCAGTAAGGCTTCGATGAGGTTACCCGATCTAGTTTTAAAGCAATTTGCTCCAATAGGCAAATTTGCCTTTCAGGCCCTAGGAAAGCTGGATGATAACCTCTATAGGTGACATATTGGAGCTTATACAGTTATAAGAACAGTATCACTGACATTTCATGATGCATTTTGGCCACTGCTGTATCTGTATTTTCACAACTCTGTTGATACCTGTGGCAGCAGAAATCTGCAGCCTGTGGTTATAAATGCATGCTGATTTTTGTAGTTCCACCCCAGGTGGAGGCATATGTTGTACAGCAGCTATGAAGTTTATATGTTTAAAGCAAAACATTAATGCAAAACATTACATGTAAAAACAAGTACAATAAATCAATATTTCATGTAAGTGCCTGGTGTACGCAACATGACCTACCTCAAAGTCACATCCACCCTGGGTCAGCAACCACTGCAGACAGGCCAGGTTGCCTGTAGCTGCTGCATCATGCGCAGGAGTAGCGCCATTCCTTGCTCTAGAGTTTCCCTCCAACTGCACCTCATCCACTAAATAGCGCAAACATCCGACTTTCCCTCCACGAGCCGCATGATGAACAATAGAAGCCTCCATTGGATCCTTCAGATCAGGCTGCAACTTGCCTTCTGCATAGGAGAGTCCTCAAAGTCTCCAGATCCCCTTGCCTAGCAGCTTGCAGGATCCTCTCCAGAGTCATTGTGCTCTGTAGGTCACCAGCAGATCCCATGTGCCCGTTTGTAAATCACTTACCCATGGGCACCATCCAAGGGGAGAAGGAGCCACATTGAATGGTCTGCACCAAGCTGGGATGATCTAGAAGAAAAGACTACTTCCGGGAGGTCTTTATCTTGCAGAAATCCTAATTGTATCCTCAGAATCGACTGTCTGGGTCTTCCAAAAGCCAACAACCTGTAGGCTGCACATTTGCAGAAAGATAGGAAAACTCACAGCCTGGAGAAGTATTTTCCAAGTTCTCATAGACATGGAGCAGAGGAGATCAGAGCTGGCTTCTCTGGAGGAAGTTGTTGGGTGGTGAATGTAGCTTTTGGCACATGGCCCTCAAGTGAACCTAAATAGGGTGGTATTGTAGTGTGACCTCTTCTTCTGATGCTGGTGCTGGAAGGCTGGAGCTGGACATTCATCCCTCTGTGCCTCTCAGTTGCTTCTCCTGTGACAACTCCTCCTCCTTCCTTTCCCTGTCTACACAGCAGCAGACTGCCTAAATGAGTTTAGCCATTGTAATCCGTCCCTTCATCCTTCAGCATTCTTGATCCACCTGCTGTTCACTTACAGCTAAAAGGAAAGATAACATCAAGAATTTTAGATCTGTTCCTAGAGTTATAATAGGTCTACAAAACTGCAAATAGTAACTTCATGGGGACATTGATATCAGCACAGCCTCTAACATAAGGTGCTAATACTTGTCTACAGCACTACCCTCAAGTGTTCCTCTTATAGAACGAGAGTCCCAAACCCTCTGTAGTCCTAAAATATCTACAATGATCAAGGCACTATGCTGGGACAACTCAAATTTTTCGTCTCACAGACTTGCAGGTATACAATAGAATGAAATGAACCCTAGTGGCATGTATTTGATGCTAGAACAGGGTGGAGTGTGTTACAGCCCCAGCAATAAACCCAGGACCAGAATTGGTCATACAGTACATAAAAAAAATCACCCCAAAAAAAGTAAACAAAATTGACAAAGTTTCTACAAAGTTAATATATTTCATGACGGGGGTATTGGCTACCTGATGTCCGACCCCATCTAATACTCACCTGCCCCTGAAACAATCCCCCTTTCCACCAATCCATCCCCACCCAGTGCCTCATCCCCCTTAACCTTAATAAAAACTTGAACACCAGGCTGGAATGAATCGGCCACAGCAGCCATAAACTCTATATAAAACCATAAACTCTATAATTAATTCCTTACAAGGGGAGGTCCTTGAATCCCCAAATAACTGAATTACCCCACCGGGGTGCCATCTTGCCTCCAGTCTTTGCCCACCAGCTCGGAAGCACCACTCAATGGCCCCCTCTTTAATTCCACCACAACTGGGAGTCCAGCCCCAACCACGGAGCCCTCCCATCATCCTCACCAGTGAAAAAAAACAACTTCAAGGACCTTCCCCCGCCACAGCCGCCATGACAAAAACCCTCCCCTTATCTCCACACCTCGCCATCCAACAATCCTACCCCTAACCAACTTCTACAATATGCCACAAACCCCCCACCCTCCAATAAAAGGAAGGGGTGGGTGGGCGAGACTCCTTTCTGCTCTACCTAAAATGGCACCCTTCTTCTCCCTGTCTCAATCTTTTAACCCCTCGACCCCACCCCTAAACTCAAATTACCCAATCCCTATCCCCCCATGATCCCCTTAAACCCATCGCCTTGACCAACTATCCTATCCCTACCTCTGGGGTCTCCCTAAGTCAAACCCCTCGTCATGCTGGCCTCCCCTAAAGCTCTGCCCCCAGTCCGGCCATAACTTGATGGGGGTATTGGCTACCCGTCCGTCCGAAGCCGCAAATAACTGAATTACCCCACCGGGGTGCCATCTTGTCTCCAGCCGTTGCCCGCCTTCTAGGAAGCACCACTGAATCAGAATCTCTTTAATTTCGCCACAACTGGGAGTCCAGCCCCAACCGCGGAGCCATCCCATCATCCTCACCAGTGAATAAAACCAACTTCAAGGACCTCCTCCCGCCACCAACGCACAGACTTGACCCCTTAAGTCTGTGCAGGCCCTCCATACTCCAAAAGCCGTCTCAATACCTTCCTGTAAAACCAAAATCCACATGTCTAACCCGACTGCATTTAAATGTACTCCATCCGACCTCCAAAAAACAACAACTCCCTTTCAAGCTCCATATGCCTCACTGCCACCGCCCCATTCCTGGCCATAAAACGACCCATTGCCCAGTTCAACTTCACTCTCGCCCTATTCACCCCTTCCACCAATCTAGCCCCTCTCCATACCATCCTCAGAACAATGTCCGACCATACCGTCACTAACTTTGGAAACAAAGCCCCCAACCGTAACAAATCAAATTTCATGTCATGCAGTAGCTCCCGCAATGGCCGCACTGCCAAATCGTTGCCGCCAACGCGCAGTACTAAAACATCAGGTGCCCTATCCAGCCTCGCAAAACGATGCACTTCAGGCAGGACCCCACTCCAAACCATGCCCCTACGCCCCAACCACCTTACTACCATCTCGGACCGTGAAAATCCCAATTGTTGACCCGGCCGAACCGCTGCCCAGACAGTCCCCCAAAAAACGTAAGAATGTCCCAGGATCCACACCAGGGCTGGTACCGCACCTGAAACAAGAAAAAACAGAACACAGAACAATACAACCCCCATTAACAACCACCCCCATTGTAATACCCCTGCCCCCCCCAAGAAAAACTTAAACTACAGGCGATTCAATAGGATATAAGACCTGAACCGAACAGACTCCCAGCGCCCAATCCGTTTAATAATCTCATCGTCCAAACCCCATCGAGCCGCCTCCGTCACCGCTCCGACCCCGTCTGACCCAACCCTAACCGCTCCAAACATATTAAAAAAAACAGCCGTAAACTGAAAACAGGACAAAATAGACCTATTCAGCATGCACTAACAGTGGTCTAATCCCCATCCTCATATCTGCCCCGTACTCACGCATACATTGCACCGGACACATTTCACAGCCCAGAATACCGAACAAAACCACCCTCCGCCCCCTTTCTTCTAGATCCGTCTTTGAACGGCTGATAAATTCCGACCTATTGTGAAACAAATCTATATCATCCCTAAGCAACCCCCCCACCCGACTAACCGTCGGACAAACCAACTCCCCCAATCGCAACGCCCCAAAAAATGCAAAAGAAAATGCCAGTCTAAATACCCTCCTTACCTGTTCACCTAAACCCAAAAGCAATTCAAAAGGCACGACCTCCTGCTATCCACCTTTGCCCCTAACCGACTGCAACCTTTTAGGGCCCTTGTGACCAAAAAGGACTAAGTAAAGTTCGTCATCTTTCTCAACTTGAATCCAAAGGCCAACCCGGCTATGCAACTATTCATTTTTGCCACTGAAAACCCTTCCTCCCTACAATGCCCTAGGAACAGCAACAGCGGAACTTCCAACTCCCCATTCCCAACACCCAGCCTACTACACCATTCCTCCCAGTACCCCAACGCCTTTAAATATGTTGCCCACGTACTGGGCGCCAATGATGCCTGAACGAACCCTGCTACGGTCCCTCCAGAAGATCCCACAGACAGCTCGGGCACTCCTCCCAAATGCCGGAATCAATCCCACTGTGAACGAGAGAGAGCGTCAGCGACACAGATGTCAACCCACGGAACATGCGCCGCCACAACCCAAGCGTTGATCGACAAACATTCCAAAACCAGCCGCTGTAGCAGCCGTAACATTAAAGGCGACGAGGCTGACAACCCCTTTATCGCCTGAACCACTCCCAAGTTATCACAGTGGAAACCAACCTTTTTATCCCCAAAAACTCCCCCCACAACAGAACTGCCACCACAATGGAAAAAAGCTCCAATAACGCAAAACATTTTAACCAGCTATTCTCCGCCCAACTCTCCGGCCATTTGCCAGCACACCATTGTACCAAACGTTGCCTTTGGGAAAGACAGGTGGTGAATAAGCCGAAACCTATTCACCTCCTTCTGCGGAACCACACCCAGTGGAGACACTCGCAAATCCCCCCGTATACCCAATACGCCTCCCCGATTGCATCCAAATAACAAAACAACGCCAAACAGCATTCCGGCGCCTTCTCCCCTATCACACTCACTAATATCGCAAACACCTGCAACCAGTTCTGAAAGGTTTACGGTATTAGTCGATATCTACTGTAGGAGAGTCCCCGGAATAATAATGGACGGACGATACGTGCCACCAGAGGTCCTGGCCTCGGTGGAGTAAGAACCGGATCATTGCGGTTACATCGGCGAATGCTGCTGGCGCAGCGTGTCCGGGCCGGTTCTTACTGGGAACAGGTAAAGAGTGGGGGGGTGCCTGTTCCCCACGGCCAGCCCAGGTTTTTGGTGGAGCTGGGCATTTAAGAACCCAGCCTGCTGATGATGGGGGTGGGGTGTGTCTTGCTGTGCTGGAGATTTCCACAGACAGAGTCAGTGCTGGTGGAGGAGAGTCTGGGCGCAGCACACATTGAAGGATAGCCCTGGGACCTGTGGTGCTACGAGCCGAAGGGGCTCTGGCCTGAGGGAGACAAAGGCAGGTAGCTTACAAGCCTGCACTACCGCTGTGGTCTGTCCAAAACAAGGTGACTCAAACCTGCTGTTTATTTTCTATGGAAGGACTTTTGTTTTATGCACTATGTGAATATGCACCTGTGTGGTCTGCACAATGCCTGTTATGCCTTTGGTGTGAATAAAGTCACGGTGTATCACAAAGACTGTCTGTGATTGCCTCAATACTGCCGCCGCTACCGTAGCCTACCACGAGCACATCCCCACAATTGGTGGCTTGGAGCGGGCATTCCTGCAGTGAGGCAGGCCTGAAGCAAAAGTTGTGTTGGACTGCATGTCATATATCAGGCCTGCAAGTTTTTTGGTTCCTGACAAGATGGAGGAGGCCATTAAGCACCTGATTCAGAGTAATGTACAGCAGCAGCAAACAAACAATCTCCTAATGCAGCAGCTGGTAGCCATGCAAGAGTCGGTGCGAACATCCCTGCAAGGAGTTTCAACTGCGACAACCCCGACTGTGTCTACCGCCAGGGACAAAGTCCGATCCGCCCTGAGGAAAATGGGTCCGGGAGATGATATAGAGGCATTCCTGATGGTGTTCAAAAGAACAAAAGGCCTATTTTGACCTCAGCCGCGATGAGGCCAAGGACTATGAGAGGCTAAAAGCTGAGGTGTTGGCCAGGTTGGGGGTAAACACCTATGTGCGAGCGCACAGGGTGTATCAGTGGGTGTTTGCCGAGTCCCGACCCGTCCGGTCACAAGCCTATGACTTACTTCACCTAGTAAAAAAATGGCTTCAGCCTGAAATATTGAGCACTTCTCAGATGGTTGAAAGGGTCGTGGTCGACAGGTTCGTGCGTACCCTCCCGAGAGCCATACAGCGCTGGGTGGGACAAGGCGATCCAGGCAACCTGGAACAACTGGTTAGCCTGGTGGAGAGGTATATGGCCACTCAGGATTTGGTGCGGGACTCAGCGGTACTACCGAAGTCACGTCAGCCCCCGTTGCCGACCCGGGATCCTGAAAAAGGGATCCCACCACATAAGGAGGGGAGTGGATCTCCAGTTCGTGGGAGGAATACCCTGGGGAGGAGGGAGGCTGCGAGGATCAGATGTTGGCATTGTCAGGACTGGGGACATGTGGCATCCAACTGCCCTAGGGCATCCGAACCCATGGACTGCGGGTTCACTCGCCGGTCCTCTTTTTATACACAACCGGTGTATATAGCTGACCCCCTGCTGGCGGCGGACACCCCTCCGCTGTGTGATGTCGTTGTTAATGGACACTCCGTGCAGGCCCTGCTGGACTCTGGGAGCCTGGTAACTCTGGTCCATGAGTCGCTGGTAACGGAAAAACTCCCAGAAAGGCGAACCCTTACCATTGTCTGTATACATGGGGATCGCAGGGAGTATCCCACCACTAAGGTTACCCTGGCAGTGTGTGGAAAGGAGGTACCACATGTCGTCGGGGTGGGGAGACGGCTCCCTTATGCCGCAATATTGGGGAGGGACTTTCCCCTGTTCTGGACTTTGTGGAGGAACGGGTTGCTTACCTGTGGGGAAGGAAAATGTCCAGGTCCCGAGCCCGAGGACCCCGAGGCAGGGGCCCCAGCTGTAGGGGTCACCGTAGGGGAGGTAGAGTGTAACCCTGACCGGTTTCCCCTAGAAGTATTGGCGGGTGAGACAGTAGAAAGTTCATCCGTCCTGGATCTGGAGGTACCCCGAGAAACCTTCGGGACCGCACAGCTCCAGGACTCGACGTTATTGCGGGCTAGAGAAGGGGTGTCGGTGATTAATGGTGTTGCCCAGCGTCCCGGCGCCGATACCGTATTTCCTCACCTGGCCTATAACCAGGACCTGTTATATAGGGTAGACAAGGTGAGGCAGGAGGTGGTGGAACAACTGGTGGTGCCCCAGCCTTACCGGCGAATGGTCTTGGATTTAGCGCATGCGCATGTGTTGGGTGGTCATCTGGGGGTTAAGAAAACGCTGGAGCGAATTCTACAACGGTTCTATTGGCCTGGGATATATGAGGAAGTCCGGAGGTTCTGTCAGTCCTGTCCAGTGTGTCAGCTGACTAGCCCCCAACCTCAGTATCGCAGTCCACTGGTACCTATGCCCATTATAGAGGTGCCCTTCGAAAGGATCGCCATGGATCTGGTAGGCCCCATTATTAAGTCAGCCCGAGGTCACCAACACATCCTGGTAGTGTTAGACTATGCCACTCGCTATCCGGAGGCGGTCCCATTGCGCCATACGTCGGCCAAGGTAATAGCTAAAGAGCTCATGAGTATGTTTGCCCGGGTGGGGATACCAAAGGAGATTCTGACGGACCAGGGGACACCCTTTATGTCCAAAATAACAAAGGAATTGTGTAAGCTATTAAATATTAAACACCTGCACACGTCCGTCTACCATCCCCAAACCGATGGGTTAGTAGAACGGTTTAATAAGACCCTGAAGTCCATGCTAAAAAGAGTCGTGGCTAGGGACGGGAGAGATTGGGACTTACTGTTGCCCTATGTTTTGTTTGCGGTACGGGAAGTGCCCCAGGCGTCCACGGGGTTCTCGCCCTTTGAGTTGTTATATGGGCGACATCCCCGTGGGCTACTGGATATCGCTAAGGAGGCATGGGAGCAACAGCCTACGCCTCATAAAAGTGTGATAGAGCACATAGGAAAAATGCAGGACCGAATAGGGGTCGTGTTGACGATCGTCCGTGAGCACATGGAAGCGGCACAACTGGCCCAGAGTCGGGTATATAACCGAACCGCCCGGGTAAGGACATTTCACCCGGGTGACCGAGTTCTTGTACTCGTGCCCACGGTCGAGAGTAAATTCTTGGCCCGGTGGCAAGGACCCTATGAAGTTAAGGAGAAAGTGGGCCCAGTTGATTACAGGATATACCAGCCAGGGCGGCGGAAGCCCGAACAGGTATATCATGTGAATCTACTAAAACCTTGGAGAGACAGAGAGAATTTGTTTGGAGACAGCCCGCCCTCTGTCGGGACGTCAGGGAGTGACCCGGGGTCACCAGGTGTTCCGGAGAACGCCGCTGGGGTGACGATAGGGGACGGACTGTCGACCAAACAAGCACAAGAGGTGAGAGAATTTGTTAGTCGGAATAGGGACGTATTCTCTGACCTTCCTGGACGTACCACCTTGATCGAGCATGACATTGTCACCGAGCCCCGGGTGAAAGTCCGCCTAAGACCATACCGAGTACCGGAGGCTCGGCGACAGGCCATTTCGCAGGAGGTAAGATCGATGCTACGTCTAGGGGTCATAGAAGAGTCAAAGAGCGAGTGGGCTAGCCCGATTGTCCTTATTCCCAAACCGGATGGTTCATTACGGTTCTGTAATGATTTTAGGAAATTGAATGAGGTATCAAAATTTGACGCCTATCCCATGCCTCGGGTAGACGAGTTGATAGAGCGGCTGGAAAAAGCCCGGTATTTTTCGATCCTAGATCTCACGAAGGGCTACTGGCAGGTACCTCTGACGGAGGCAGCAAAGGAGAAGACGGCCTTTGTCACCCCGGAGGGGCTTTTTCAGTATAGGGTGTTGCCTTTTGGGTTGCATGGCGCTCCGGCTACGTTCCAGCGTCTGATGGATGTCGTCCTCAAGCCCCATCACCAGTATACCTCCGCGTATCTGGATGATATAGTCGTGTTTAGCCCAGACTGGGAGGGACATTTGTCAAAACTTCAGGCAGTGATAGATTCTCTAAGGAAGGCGGGGTTAACTGCCAACCCAAAAAAATGCTCGGTGGGACTAGAGGAAGCTCGCTATTTGGGATATGTGATTGGACGCGGAGTCATTAGGCCCCAAGTGAATAAAGTTGAAGCAATCCGGAATTGGCCCAGGCCTCGTACGTCCAAGCAAGTACGGTCATTTTTGGGCCTGATTGGGTACTACATGAGGTTCATTCCCCATTTTGCCACCTTGGCAGCCCTGTTAACCGGCCTCTTGAAGGGTAGAAAGTCGGTGATGGTTCGCTGGGGGGAGCAGGAGGAGGAGGCGTTCTCCCGTTTGAAGTCGGCCCTATGTGAGTCCCCAGTTCTGGTGACGCCCGACTTCAAGCGGGAGTTTGTAGTTCAAACAGATGCCTCGGGAGTAGGACTAGGGGCTGTGCTTTCCCAAGAGCTCAACGGGGAAGAGCACCCCGTGGTTTTTCTAAGCCGCAAGCTTACCCCAGCAGAAACCCGGTATAGCATTGTGGAGAGAGAGTGCCTCGCCATCAAGTGGGCACTCGAGTCTCTCAGATATTACCTTCTGGGGAGAAGGTTCCGTCTGGTGACCGACCACTCCCCTCTCCAGTGGATGAGTCGGGCTAAGGAGGGGAGCGCTCGGGTTACCAGGTGGTTCTTGTCCCTCCAGAACTTTAAGTTCACTGTTGAGCACAGGGCCGGCCGCTTACAGGGGAACGCAGATGCCCTGTCCCGGGTACACTGCTGTGCATGTGTTCACCCCCTCAGGCTTGAACAGTATGTTCAAGCCCTCAGGGGTGAACAAAGGGGGGGGATATGTAGGAGAGTCCCCGGAATAATAATGGACGGACGATACGTGCCACCAGAGGTCTTGGCCTCGGTGGAGTAAGAACCGGATCATTGCGGTTACAGCGGCGAATGCTGCTGGCGCAGCGTGTCCGGGCCGGTTCTTACTGGGAACAGGTAAAGAGTGGGGGGGTGCCTGTTCCCCACGGCCAGCCCAGGTTTTTGGTGGAGCTGGGCCTTTAAGAACCCAGCCTGCTGATGATGGGGGTGGGGTGTGTCTTGCTGTGCTGGAGATTTCCACAGACAGAGTCAGTGCTGGTGGAGGAGAGTCTGGGCGCAGCACACATTGAAGGATAGCCCTGGGACCTGTGGTGCTACGAGCCGAAGGGGCTCTGGCCTGAGGGAGACAAAGGCAGGTAGCTTACAAGCCTGCACTACCGCTGTGGTCTGTCCAAAACAAGGTGACTCAAACCTGCTGTTTATTTTCTATGGAAGGACTTTTGTTTTATGCACTATGTGAATATGCACCTGTGTGGTCTGCACAATGCCTGTTATGCCTTTGGAGTGAATAAAGTCACGGTGTATCACAAAGACTGTCTGTGATTGCCTCAATACTGCCGCCGCTACCGTAGCCTACCACGAGCACATCCCCACACTACGCTTCTCTTCCGCCTCTTTTTTGCCCTCTTCCTTCCGTAACCTATCCAACGGGAGCAAAGAAAAAATCTCCACATTAGAGTTGAGCGAACACCTGGATGTTCGGGTTCGAGAAGTTCGGCCGAACATCCCGGAAATGTTCGGGTTCGGGATCCGAACCCGATCCGAACTTCGTCCCGAACCCGAACCCCATTGAAGTCAATGGGGACCCGAACTTTTCGGCACTAAAAAGGCTGTAAAACAGCCCAGGAAAGAGCTAGAGGGCTGCAAAAGGCAGCAACATGTAGGTAAATCCCCTGCAAACAAATGTGGATAGGGAAATGAATTAAAATAAAAATTAAATAAATAAAAATTAACCAAAATCAATTGGAGAGAGGTTCCATAGCAGAGAATCTGGCTTCCCGTCACCCACCACTGGAACAGTCCATTCTCAGATATTTAGGCCCCGGCACCCAGGCAGAGGAGAGAGGTCCCGTAACAGAGAATCTGTCTTCATGTCAGCAGAGAATTAGTCTGCATGTCATAGCAGAGAATGAGGCTTCACGTCAGCCACCACTGCAACAGTCCATTGGCATATATTTAGGCCCAGCACACACACAGGCAGAGGAGAGAGGTCCCGTAACAGAGAATCTGGCTTCATGTCAGCAGAGAATCAGTCTGCATGTCATAGCAGAGAATGAGGCTTCACGTCAGCCACCACTGCAACAGTCCATTGGCATATATTTAGGCCCAGCACACACACAGGCAGAGGAGAGAGGTCCCGTAACAGAGGATCTGGCTTCATGTCAGCAGAGAATCAGTCTGCATGTCATAGCAGAGAATCAGGCTTCACGTCAGCCACCACTGCAACAGTCCATTGTCATAAATTTAGGCCCAGCACCCAGGCAGAGGAGAGAGGTCCCGTAACAGACAATCTGGCTTCATGTCAGCAGAGAATCAGTCTGCATGTCATAGCAGAGAATCAGGCTTCACGTCAGCCACCACTGCAACAGTCCATTGGCATATATTTAGGCCCAGCACACACACAGGCAGAGGAGAGAGGTCCCGTAACAGAGAATCTGGCTTCATGTCAGCAGAGAATCAGTCTGCATGTCATAGCAGAGAATGAGGCTTCACGTCACCCACCACTGCAACAGTCCATTGGCATATATTTAGGCCTAGCACACAGGCAGAGCAGAGAGGTCCCGTAACAGACAATCTGGCTTCATGTCAGCAGAGAATCAGTCTGCATGTCATAGCAGAGAATCAGGCTTCACGTCAGCCACCACTGCAACAGTCCATTGGCATATATTTAGGCCTAGCACACAGGCAGAGCAGAGAGGTCCCGTAACAGACAATCTGGCTTCATGTCAGCAGAGAATCAGTCTGCATGTCATAGCAGAGAATGAGGCTTCACGTCAGCCACCACTGCAACAGTCCATTGGCATATATTTAGGCCTAGCACACAGGCAGAGCAGAGAGGTCCCGTAACAGAGAATCTGTCTTCATGTCAGCAGAGAATCAGTCTGCATGTCATAGCAGAGAATGAGGCTTCACGTCAGCCACCACTGCAACAGTCCATTGGCATATATTTAGGCCTAGCACACAGGCAGAGGAGAGGTTCATTCAACTTTGGGTAGCCTCGCAATATAATGGTAAAATGAAAATAAAAATAGGATTGAATGAGGAAGTGCCCTGGAGTCCAATAATATATGGTTATGGGGAGGTAGTTAATGTCTAATCTGGACAAGGGACGGACAGGTCCTGTGGGATCCATGCCTGGTTCATTTTTATGAACGTCAGCTTGTCCACTGCAGAAAGACGCAGCAGTTGGCACCTGTGTTTCGTCATCATCAGAGACATGCTGAGGTGGTATTCCCATGTCCTCATCATCAGGAAACATAAGTGGTTGTGCGTCAGTGCATTCTATGTCTTTCACCGCTGGGGAAGGGCTAGGTGGATGCCCTTGGGAAACCCTGCCAGCGGAGTCTTCAAACAGCATAAGAGACTGCTGCATAACTTGAGGCTGAGACAGTTTCCCTGGTATGCATGGGGGTGATGTGACAGACTGATGGGGTTGGTTTTCAGGCGCCATCTGTGCGCTTTCTGCAGAAGACTGGGTGGGAGATAATGTGAACGTGCTGGATCCACTGTCGGCCACCCAATTGACTAATGCCTGTACCTGCTCAGGCCTTACCATCCTTAGAACGGCATTGGGCCCCACCATATATCGCTGTAAATTCTGGCGGCTACTGGGACCTGAGGTAGTTGGTACACTAGGACGTGTGGATGTGGCAGAACGGCCACGTCCTCTCCCAGCACCAGAGGGTCCACTAACACCACCACGACCATGTCCACGTCCGCGTCCCTTACTAGATGTTTTTCTCATTGTTATGGTTCACCACAACAACAAATATATTATTTGGCCCAATGTATTGTATTCAAATTCAGCGGGATATAAATTTGAGGCCTAGTATTTAGGCGCTGGGTGACCGGTATGGATTTAGTGACAGAATTAGACTTGGAAATGCACAGAAGCGTGTGTGTGTGAAGTTATTCTGAATGACCCAATGTGCACCTTGAATATTATATACCCTTTTAGGGATAGATTTCAAATAGCTCTGATATAGCAGAAACCACTAAATTATGAAATTGCTAAATTGGGAATTGTACTTCAACCCAGAACAAAAAATGTGCTTTGACGGACACTAAATATCTTGCCCAGCAACAACAGTACAACGGTGGGTAACGAGAGATTTAGAGGGAATTAAATTTGAGGCCTAGTATTTAGGCGCTGGGTCACCGGTATGGATTTAGTGACAGAATTAGACTTGGAAATACACAGTAGCGGGTGTGTGTGAAGTTATTCTGAATGACCCTATGTGCACCTTCAATATTATATACCCTTTTAGGGATAGATTTCAAATAGCTCTGATATAGCAGAAACCACTAAATTATGAAATTGCTAAATTGGGAATTGTACTTCAACCCAGAACAAAAAATGTGCTTTGACGGACACTAAATATCTTGCCCAGCAACAACAGTACAGCGGTGGGTAACGAGAGATTTAGAGGGAATTAAATTTGAGGCCTAGTATTTAGGCGCTGGGTCACCGGTATGGATTTAGTGACAGAATTAGACTTGGAAATACACAGTAGCGGGTGTGTGTGAAGTTACTCTGAATGACCCTATGTGCACCTTCAATATTATATACCCTTTTTGGGATAGATTTCAAAGAGCTCTGATATAGCAGGAACCACTAAATTATGAAATTGCTAAATTGGGAATTGTATTTCAACCCAGAACAAGAAATGTGCTTGAACGGACACTAAATAACTCGCCCAGCTACAGCACTAGGGACAGATTTAGCTGGATATAAATTTGAGGCCTAGTATTTAGGCGCTGGGTGACCGGTATGGATTTAGTGACAGAATTAGACTGGGATATGGCCAAAAAATGAACAGACTATTGCTGGTTAAATGCACTTGGTGTGACAGCTTCACCCTGATGTAGGCTTTAGCCAAAAAACAACCACACCATTGAGGGTTAAATGCACTTGGTGACAGGCGCAGCTTGCCCCTGATTTTGTATATGGCCAAAAAATGAACAGACTATTGCTGGTTAAATGCACTTGGTGTGACAGCTTCACCCTGATGTAGGCTTTAGCCAAAAAACAACCACACCATTGAGGGTTAAATGCACTTGGTGACAGGCGCAGCTTGCCCCTGATTTAGTATATGGCCAAAAAATGAACAGACTATTGCTGGTTAAATGCACTTGGTGTGACAGCTTCACCCTGATGTAGGCTTTAGCCAAAAAACAACCACACCATTGAGGGTTAAATGCACTTGGTGACAGGCGCAGCTTGCCCCTGATTTTGTATATGGCCAAAAAATGAACAGACTATTGCTGGTTAAATGCACTTGGTGTCACAGCTTCACCCTGATGTAGGCTTTAGCCAAAAAACAACCACACCATTGAGGGTTAAATGCACTTGGTCGCAGCTTGTGCTGGCGCACCACAAGACACAAAATGGCCGCCGATCACCCCAGAAAAATGAGACTGACAAACGGTCTGTGCAGCCTAAAAACAGTGAGCAATTGAGGATCAGCAGCTCAATGATCCACAGCTGCAGATCGATCAGTTAATCAAGTCCTTTGGAGGAGTTAATCTGCCTAATCTCGCCCTACTGTCGCAGCCGCAACCTCTCCCTACGCTAATCAGAGCAGAGTGACGGGCGGCGCTATGTGACTCCAGCTTAAATAGAGGCTGGGTCACATGGTGCTCTGGCCAATCACAGCCATGCCAATAGTAGGCATGGCTGTGATGGCCTCTTGGGGCAAGTAGTATGACGCTTGTTGATTGGCTGCTTTGCAGCCTTTCAAAAAGCGCCAAGAAAGCGTCACAAAAGCGCGAAGAAAGCGACGAACACCGAACCCGAACCCGGACTTTTACGAAAATGTCCGGGTTCGGGTCCGTGTCACGGACACCCCAAAATTCGGTACGAACCCGAACTATACAGTTCGGGTTCGCTCATCCCTACTCCACATATTCACCCTTCCAAATACGCTCCCTTACCTCCTGCTTTAACCGCCTCTGGACCGCCTAACGCAGGATCGCGTTCCGGAGGCGGTCGATTCATTCCTCCTGGACGCATTCGTGCGTCATCTCGCAAGACGCAAGATTTCGGCGAGAACCAGCCCGCACATGCGCAGTGCAGGCCGGGAATCGTTAGAGGAGAAGTTCGTCACCAGCCTGCCAGCCAATTATCATCGCTGGCAGGCTAGTGATTTTCCAAAAAAAGAATCGCAAGCCAGTTAACACATTATATTTATAAATATAATGTGTTAAATGGCTTCTGTGCTCCTCTGCTGGTTCTTTTCGTCGGTTGGTGCCAGCAGAGGAGCACAGATCACTGTAAGTACACAAACACCACACACTTAGCCCCAGATCAACCCCCCATCACCCCAATTAACTCCTTGATCACCCCTGTCAATCACTAGTGAAAGGGGAAAAAAGTGATCAGTGTAAACTGATCTGTATTGACTGTTAGGTAGTTAGCGTCAGTTAGCGCCCAGCCCACCGCACCGCAGTCACTGATTCGCTGAGTAGCATATCGCTAATCAGCATTGGTACTTTTATAGTATCTGTAAGTGATCAGAACTGATCACAGTCAGATCTATAATAGTATTAGTGTCACCTTAGCTCGCCCTCCACCCAAAATGCAGTATTTGCCCGATCGGTCGCCCACACGTGCGTTCACCCACGCCCCCACCCCCTCCCCCGCCGCAGGGACAAAAATTTTATTTATTTTTTTTATCACTGCACAATCACTTTACAAGCGATGCGGCAATAAAAAAAATCAGTTTTGATATTTTTTATCAATCGCAGCGGCTTCCGGTACTTCGCTAGCCTCCCATTTGTAAGACAGGCTTGCTTTTTTTCTTGGGTAGTCTCAGGGAATACCCCCTAAATTTAGTTGACCAAATGGCAAATAAGGGGTATTCTGAAGAGGCCTACAGGCTATGAACCTGTAGAAAGCAGTGGCAGTCTGACCCAAAGTTCGGACGAGGAGGTTGAGGTCCCTGATACCACCAGGCGTACCCGGCCCCATGTTGCTAGACCACAGGTTGCACAGGATCCGCTTCAAGGGCAGCAGAGTGGGGCTGGCGCTGTCAGATTACGCGATGAGGCATACACCAGCAGCGCAGCCCATTCTGGACCTATTGCCAGCACTGCCATACAACATGGTGAAGTGGCGAGCACCAGAAGGGCATTTGAAGCTGGTACGGTGGCACTTGCATTAGTTCCCCCGTCACAGTCACCGCACAGACAGTCCCGTAGAGACCCTAGAGTCCCTGAGGTGCTGGCAAACCCTGAATGGCAGCCCCCAACTTCAGCCGCACCAGTAGTTCCCCCTTTCACCCCACCAGTCTGGAGTTCGGGTTGAGACAGCTCAGATCGGATCGGCACTGGGGTTTTTTGAGCTGTTCTTGACTGCGGAGCTGTTGGACTTAGTCGTAGCAGAAACAAACCGGTCTGCCACTCAATTTATAGCCGCCAACCCGGGAAGCTTTTATGCCCAGTCTTTCCAAGTTTCCAAAATTAAAACTTTTCTGGGCCTTCTCCTCAACATGGGCCTAACAAAAAAGCATGAATCGCGGTCATATTGGTCCACAAACCCAATTCATCACATGCCCATGTTCTCTGCTGCCATGTCCAGGACACGATTTGAGACCATCCTGCGTTTCCTGCACTTTAGTGACAACAGCACCTCTCGTCCCAGAGGCCCCCCAGCTTTTGACCGGCCTCATAGACCACTTTAACACCAAATTTGCAGATTTGTATACCCCTGAGCAAAACATCTGCATAGACGAGTCCCTTATACATTTTACCGGGCGCCTTGGCTTCAAACAATACATCCCAAGCAAGCGCGCCCGGTATGGGGTCAAATTGTATAAGCTCTGTGAAAGGGCCACAGGCTATACGCACAAATTTTGAGTCTATGAGGGTAAAGATCAGACACAGGAGCCGGTCGGTTGCCCTGACTACCTGGGGAGCAGTGGGAAGACATTTTGGGACTTGGTGTCACCCTTTTTTGGCAAGGGGTACCATCTTTATGTGGACAATTTTTACACAAGTGTGCCCCTCTTCAGGCTGTTTGTTTTTAGAACAGATTGGCTGCTGTGGCACCGCACGACCTAGTCGCCGGGGCTTCCCCCAACGTCTCATTACCACGCATCTTGCAAGGGGGGAGAGGGCTGCCTTGTGTAACGAGTGTGACGTTTACATGCTCTCCTCCATTCACGCAGACACAACAATACAAATTGAACGAGCAACCATGGTCATTAAAAAGCCCCTCTCGGTCCACGACTATAATATGCTCATGGGAGGGGTGGACTTCAATGACCAGATGTTGACTCCTCATTTAGTGTCCCGCCGCACCAGACGCTGGTATAAGAAGGTGTCTGTATATTTAATTCAATTGGCACTGTATAATAGTTTTGTTCTCTACAGTAAGGCTGGGAGAACAAGATCCTTCCTCAAATTTCAGGAAGAGATCATCGAGAACCTCCTGTATCCAGGAGGTTCCGTGGCCCCATCCACCAGTGTATTGAGCCATCTACACGAGCGACATTTCCCCAATGTCGTTGCTGGTACCTCAACCCAAGCGTCACCCCGAAAAAGATGTCGTGTCTGTAGTAGGAGTGGAATAAGGCGTGACACACGCTATTTCTGTCCTGACTGCCCTGACAACCCTGTCCTATGCTTAGGGGAGTGTTTCCGGAAGTACCACTCACAGGTACACTATTAGCATAGGGATTGCGTCTCACAGGACAGGCACACAGGGCTCTTAGGGCCCTTTCACTCACAGCTGCTGCAAACCTCCCATTTCACCTGGGACAAAGTGCATAATGTACTTCGCCACATCTCTGGGCGATTTGCGTTTTGCACATTGTCCCATGGGGAAAGAGAGGTTTGTCCTATAAAGGTAAATAAAGCAAAACAAAAAAAAAAATCACCGGTAAGCAAAAAAGATAATGTTCTGTTCCAAAAGTTAATGTTCTGTTCAAATGTTATTAAAAAGTTCATGTTAATAAATTTATTGCGCTGCGGCCTGTTTTTTTCTTCTTTTTTTTTACCTTCTAGGTGGACCAACCGATGAACCAGCTGCAGCACCGATGTGCATTCTGACAGAAGCATTGCGCTGCTGTCAGATTACACAAAAGTCAGTGTATGCAGCGCTGCAAGACGAGATTTCTCCTCTGCAGTAAAAAGGATACGTTTGCCGAGGCTTATGAGCTGAGGGGCAGTGGTGTTCATATGCTTTGGCAAACACTTTGTATATAAAAAAAAAAACCGGCAATGATTTTTTCATCCACATCGATTGATGTGAATGGAGAAATCGGGTTTGCCAGGGCATACGAAATAAGTGGGTTTGGATGTTGGGCGGAGCTCCTATGTCCTGGCAGACGCCTTTCCCCTCCTTTTTTTGGGGGGGGGGGGCAGAGATTTTTTCATCCACATTGATCAATGCGAATGAAGAAATCTGTGCCGTTCATTTTTTCTTTCAGCCCAGAGTCTGAACGGAAAAAATCTCATTACCCGTATGCTCAATATAAGGAGAATAGCAGAAACTCCTAATGCTGGCCATACATGTAATGATTGCGGAGACCCTCAAATGCCAGGGCAGTACAAACACCCCACAAATGACCCATTTTAGAAATAAGACACCCTAAGGTATTCGCTGATGGGCATAGTGAGTTCATAGAAGTTTTTTTTTTGTGACAAGTTAGCGGAAAATTATGATTTTTTTTTTTCTTACAAAGTCTCATATTCCACTAACTTGTGACAAAAAATAAAAACTTCCATGAACTCACTATGCCCATCACGAAATACCTTGGGGTGTCTTCTTTCCAAAATGGGGTCCCATGTGGGGTATTTATACTGCCCTGGCATTTTAGGGGCCCTAAAGCGTGAGAAGAAGTCTGGAATTCAAATGTCTAAAAATGCCCTCCTAAAAGGAATTTGTGCCCCATTGCGCACCTAGGCTGCAAATAAGTGTCACACATGTGGTATCACCGTACTCAGAAGAAGTTGGGCAATGTGTTTTCGGGTGTCTTTTTACATATACCCATGCTGGGTGAGAGAAATATCTCTCTAAAATGACAACTTTGTATAGAAAAATGGGAAAAGTTGACATTTAGAGAGATATTTCTCTCACCCAGCATGGGTATATGTAAAAATACACCCCAAAACACGTTGCCCTACTTCTTCTGAGTACGTCGATACCACATGTGTGACACTTTTTTGCAGCCTAGGTGGGCAAAGGGGCACAAATTCTAAAGAGCACCTTTAGGATTTCACAGGGCATTTTTTACACATTTGGATTTCAAACTACTTCTCACGCATTAGGGCCCCTAAAATGCCAGGGCAGTATAACTACCCCACAAGTGACCCCATTTTGGAAAGAAGACACCCCAAGGTATTTTGTGATGGGCATAGTGAGTTCATGGAAGTTTTTATTTTTTGTCACAAGTTAGTGGAATATGAGACTTTGTAAGAAAAAAAATTCAAAAAATCATCATTTTCCGCTAACTTGTGACAAAAAAATTATGATTTTTTTTTTTCTTACAAAGTCTCATATTCCACTAACTTGTGACAAAAAATAAAAACTTCCATGAACTCACTATGCCCATCACGAAATACCTTGGGGTGTCTTCTTTCCAAAATGGGGTCCCATGTGGGGTATTTATACTGCCCTGGCATTTTAGGGGCCCTAAAGCGTGAGAAGAAGTCTGGAATTCAAATGTCTAAAAATGCCCTCCTAAAAGGAATTTGTGCCCCATTGCGCACCTAGGCTGCAAAAAAGTGTCACACATGTGGTATCACCGTACTCAGAAGAAGTTGGGCAATGTGTTTTCGGGTGTCTTTTTACATATACCCATGCTGGGTGAGAGAAATATCTCTCTAAAATGACAACTTTGTATAGAAAAATGGGAAAAGTTGACATTTAGAGAGATATTTCTCTCACCCAGCATGGGTATATGTAAAAATACACCCCAAAACACGTTGCCCTACTTCTTCTGAGTACGTCGATACCACATGTGTGACACTTTTTTGCAGCCTAGGTGGGCAAAGGGGCACAAATTCTAAAGAGCACCTTTAGGATTTCACAGGGCATTTTTTACACATTTGGATTTCAAACTACTTCTCACGCATTAGGGCCCCTAAAATGCCAGGGCAGTATAACTACCCCACAAGTGACCCCATTTTGGAAAGAAGACACCCCAAGGTATTTTGTGATGGGCATAGTGAGTTCATGGAAGTTTTTATTTTTTGTCACAAGTTAGTGGAATATGAGACTTTGTAAGAAAAAAAATTAAAAAAATCATCATTTTCCGCTAACTTGTGACAAAAAATAAAAACTTCCATGAACTCACTATGCCCATAAGCGAATACCTTAGGGTGTCTACTTTCCGAAATTGGGTCATTTGTGGGGTGTTTCCACTGTCTGGGCATTGTAGAACCTCAGGAAACATGACAGGTGCTCAGAAAGTCAGAGCTGAATCAAAATGCGGAAATTCAAATTTTTGTACCATAGTTTGTAAACGCTATAACTTTTGCGCAAACCAATAAATATACACTTATTGCATTTTTTTTTATCAAAGACATGTAGAACAATAAATTTAGAGAAAAAGTTATATAGAAATGTAGTTTTATTAGAAAAAATTTACAACTGAAAGTGAAAAATGTCATTTTTTTGCAAAATAAATCAGTAAATTAATAACAAAAAAAGTTAAAATGTCAGCAGCAATGAAATACCACCAAATGAAAGCTCTATTAGTGAGAAGAAAAGGAGGTAAAAATAATTTGGGTGGTAAGTTGTATGAACAGTGAAAGTAGTGTAGTGCAGAATTGTAAAAAGTGGTCTTGTCATTAAGGGGGTTTAAGCTAGGGGAGCTGAGGTGGTTAAATAAGCCCTCAATGGACCCTCAAAGCAGACATATACCTCCCCTCTTGCTTTGTCATCCAACCGCACCATTTATTCGTCAACCCCCCCTCCCCCCCCCTGCCTACGTTTGCACCGATGCCACATTACTCCCTAATCCTAAACTACCTCCCCGCACTGTATTCGACCCTCCAGGGCCCCCTGCCACCCCCCATGTTGGCAATGGGGGCATCCCCCCATACCCCAACCTGCTAATAAGCCGCTAATCCCCCCCCAACAGTTGCCCTAATCCCCTACGCAAATCCGCTGGGGCCCCCCCCCCCCCATTAACCGCCGCTCCCTGTGCTAAAGGTCCCCACGATATCTCACCTGGCTTCCTGTTGGCTGTGACCCCATCAGCCGAAGATCCTGAGTCCAGATGTCCAGTCCTCTGCGCTGATCCTCCAGCTTCAGACCCAAACGCTTCCACACGCTGTCCCCTCAGTGGCGGATTACAATAGGGACGTTCGGGTCGGCAGCCCCGGGCCCAGCACCGCTGGGGGACCCAACGCTGACCCGAACGCCCACATACTGCAGCGGGGCACGGGAGCGCATAGCTCCCTGTCCCGTCGCCGATCACCGCCATAGGCTTTCCAAAAGAGCTTTCATATTTGACAGCTCTTTTGGAAATCCAGTTCTACTTTACACCAGTTTGATAAATTACCCCAATGATATCTATCAGGGTCACTATTTTTTAAGCAGTATAGTTCCTGGGGCATTGGGGAGCACAACTGGCACAGTATTGGGGGTGGCAGGATGACACTGTGGGGACAGCAGGATGAGGAGGTTGATGGAAAAATTTAGAAATCTAACGTGTCTGTGTTACAAACTGTAGAGACGAGTTGCGGCTAAAAGAATTTGCCATGGTGGTCTGGGTCAAATTGAGGAGAAGAGGAAAGAGAAGGTCTACATGACAGGAGATGTCACTGGATGTAACAGGTATGTGGTGCTGTATTCTCCTCCATGTCTTTTTTATTACAATTATATGTATTTTAAATTTGACGACCAAATTTTTCAGTTTAGTACCCAATTTGGGGTATTTTTTTTTTAGTCTGAAGATGTCATATGAAAAAAACACTGAAATATAGTGGCAAATCTGGGGGAGCTGCTCAACCCCTAACACTGTAGCGTGTTTTTCATTGGGGGAGCAGCCCCACCGCATGTGGACCACAGCAAACGACTATCCCCAGCAAAAAAAGAATTGCATACGGTGGAGGATGTCGGCACGGTCCACATGCACCACAAAGGCATCCTACACAAAACGGAGCATTGTGCGGATGAAAATATAATCATATAAATCACAGAAGAAATGCACCAAACGGATATGCCACTGACTATACTGGCTAGTCATAAATGCAGATATTAAAAGCTGAGACTTTTGCCAATATATTCCTGTCAGGAAGATATCGGAGCCCATCATACACTACATGCCTTGTTTTATATGTAGTGTATGTGCCTTTACCTGGCATTCAAACACTCTCCTTTGCACCTGGTAGCCTCCATCACATGGTCTGATACGGGTGTGGCTTACAGTCTGGCTTTGTTCACATTGCACTAGTTGTCCTGCTAGGCGGTTGTGTGGAAGCTTGGCTGTGAGCTGGATTACATCACCTTCAGACCTTGTTCACACCATAGGTAGCTTAGTGGTAGGACCCCTTGCCATGCTGAGAACCGTGACGTGGTGCATGATGGGCTCCGATATCTTCCTGACAGGAATATATTGGCAAAAGTCTCAGCTTTTAATATCTGCATTTATGACTAGCCAGTATAGTCAGTGGCATATCCGTTTGGTGCATTTCTTCTGTGATTTATATGATTATATTTTCATCCGCACAATGCTCCGTTTTGTGTAGGATGCCTTTGTGGTGCATGTGGACCGCGCCGACATCCTCCACCGTATGCAATTTTTTTTTTTTTTGCTGGGGATAGTCGTTTGCTGCGGTCCACATGCGGTGGGGCTGCTCCCCCAATGAAAAACACGCTACAGTGTTAGGGGTTGAGCAGCTCCCCCAGATTTGCCACTATATTTCAGTGTTTTTGTCTTGTTTTATATGTATTGAATGTGCCTTTACCCGGCATTCAAACACTCTCCTTTGCACCTGGTAACCTCCATCACACGGTCTGATATGGGTGTGGCTCACAGTCTGGCTTTGTTCACATTGCACTAGTTGTCCTGCTAGGCGGTTGTGTGGAAGCTTGGCTGTGAGCTGGATTACATCACCTTCAGACCTTGTTCACACCATAGGTAGCTTAGTGGTAGGACCCCTTGCCATGCTGAGAACCATGACGTGGTGCATAATGGGCTCTGATATCTTCCTGACAGGAATATATTGGCAAAAGTCTCAGCTTTTAATATCTGCATTTATGACTAGCCAGTATAGTCAGTGGCATATCCGTGTGGTGCATTTCTTCTGTGATTTATATGAAGATGTCATATGGCCTAAGAAGAGACTGTGGCGCCCATGAAGCACCGCAGCCTCTTCATACACAAAAAAAAAAAATAATAACTAAAATGGAGGGGGCCCAATTTGGGTAGACAGCCCTGGGCCTATCATGCACTTAATCCGCCCCTGTGTCCCCTAGCTGCGCTCCTGCCAGGGACGTTAGGACTGCTCTCCTCCATGGAAAGGTCAGAGGGGACGGAGCTTCTTCCCTGCCGCAGACTGGGTGATGGTGATGGGGGCCTGCTTCATGACACCACCGGACCCACAGCAGCCCCGTGCCTCCCGACATCTTGCTCCCGCTGGGGGGCACCTTCCTCCCCAGCACATAGGAAGGTGCCCATCATTCCTGGTGCCGCTCCCACACCGCATCCCGATGTAGAACGAGGTGACCGGACCCGGCCACCTCGTGGGCTCCACCTGCATGTCGGATTCCTCCCACGGCGGGGAGGAAGCTTTCCCCGCTGTCCACCGGCGTGGAGGGTCCTCTGAAGGGCTCCGGGGGGGAGGAAGGACTGTGTGCTGAAGCGCGCCGGAAGTCTGGTCCGCCGCAGCCGGGTCCCTGAGGGCTGAGGCGGTACTAAAGCCTCAGCCGCCTTCCTCAAGAGAAGCTGCAGCTGGTCCTGAACCCAGTCGGGGCCCCCGAACCCCCGCAGCCTCCTGATGGTGTCCTCCAGTTGCTCCATTCTGTTAAGTTTAGCTTGAACAGTGTGGACTCCTTTACTCCTTTCTGCTCTACCTAAAATGGCACCCTTCTCCCTGTCTCAATCTTTTAACCCCTCGACCCCCACCCCTAAAATTAAATTACCCAATCCCTATCCCCCCATAATCCCCTTAAACCCGCCCCCTTGACCAATTATCCTATCCCTACCTCTGGGGTCTCCCTGAGCCAAACCCCCCATCATGCTGGCCTCCCCTAAAGCTCTGCCCCTAGTCCGGCCATAACTTATTTTTTTTTTAACCCCTTAAGGACACATGACGTACCGGTACGGCATGTTTCCCGAGTCCTTAAGGACACATGACGTACCGGTACGTCATGGCTTTAAATAGCGATGCCGGCGCCGCGGGGGTTAATCGGAACGGGATGCCGGCTGAAATCATTCAGCCGGCATCCTGTAACAATGCAGGGGGGGGTCATTTGACCCCCCCGCATCGACGATCGCAGAAAACCGCAGGTCAATTCAGACCTGCGGTTTTCTGCGTTTCCGGTCCATTCGGGTGTCCTGTGACCCGATGAACCGGAAAAAGACTGCGATCGGTGGCGTAATTTTACACCACCAATCGCAGTCCGAGGATTTGCAGAGGCGGAGCTGGCCCTGGTGCTGAACGCCGCTGTCCAGGGTGCTGATTGGTGCAGGGGAGAGAGGCGCGAGATTCAAACTTCCTGCGCTCCTCTCTCCCCTCCTCTTCCTGTCCAGCACCCTGACCGTGCAGCATCGTCCAGCACCAGCTCCTGTGTCCCCCTAATCGGCATCCATCACCCTCCTGCACCCATCGCCACCCAGGTAGGTTAGGGTCAGTGAGGGAGAGGCACCTTTAGGCAGGGATAGAAGGGAAAAGTTAGGAAAAAAAAAAAAGCACATTTATTCCAAACTTTTTTTTTTCAGCTACCAGACCCCAGACCCCCCTGCCACTTGCCCCCCCCCCCCCCTAGCTGGTGTCCCCCAGTGGACTTTGAGCCTGAGATTCCGGATTTCGCTGGCAATCCTGGAATCCAGATTCCCACAGTGGGGTTTACTGAAATAGACTTTTTTAGTTTTTTTTTCAGTAACCCACTGGTGAATCTGATGGTGGAGCAGACGAATCTGTACGCCCAACAGTTCGTCGCTCAAAACCCGGGCTCATTTTTGGCTAGACCCGGTGGCTGGACGCCGGTCAGTGCAGCCGAGATGAGGACATTTTGGGGCCTCGTGCTGCATATGGGTCTAGTGCAAAAACCCAGTGTCAGGCTGTACTGGAGTGGGGACGTCCTATACCAGACCCCACTGTACAGTACGGCCATGACACGCTCCCGGTTTGAGGCCATCCGGAAATGTCTGCATTATTCCGATAATGCAGCATGTCCCCCCCGAAGTGATCCTGCCTATGACCGGCTGTACAAGATACGGCCGGTCATCGATCACTTTGGGGCCACATTTCAGCAGGCCTACGTACCTGGAAGGGAGGTCGCGGTTGATGAGTCTCTCGTTGCGTTCAAGGGGAGACTCAGTTTCCGCCAATACATTCCCACAAAGCGGGCGAGGTATGGCGTGAAGCTATACAAAATTTGTGAGAGTACCTCAGGGTACACTTACAAATTTCGTGTGTACGAGGGGCGAGATTCCCGGATTCAACCACCAGAATGTCCCCCCACTCTGGGTGTTACCGGGAAACTCGTGTGGGACCTTATGTACCCACTGCTGGATAAGGGTTACCACTTGTACGTGGACAACTTTTATACCAGCATTCCCTTGTTCAGGTCCCTTGCCGCCAGATCCACGTTCGCTTGTGGGACCGTGCGGAAAAATCAACGCGGCCTCCCTGCCCACCCCCTCCAGGTACCTATCCCCAGGGGTGAGACCCGTGCCCTTACCAGTGGAAGCCTGTTGCTGGTCAGGTATAAGGACAAGAGGGATGTCCTTATGCTGTCCACAATCCACGGTAACAGCACCACCCCAGTCTCTGTGCGAGGTACCACGGCAACGGTCCTCAAGCCCGATTGTATCGTCGCCTACAATCGGTATATGGGAGGAGTTGATCTCTCTGATCAAGTCCTCAAGCCATATAATGCCATGCGCAAAACCCGGGCATGGTACAAAAAAGTTGCGGTCTACATGGTGCAGGTTGCCATGTACAACTCTTTTGTACTATCCCGAAGCGCTGGCAGCACAGGGACATTCCTCCAATTGTATGAGGCAGTTCTCAAAGACCTGATCTTTTCGGACCGGGAAAGAGCAGGCCGGAGTACCTCGGGAACTGGAGGCGCCCGGATCGTCCCTGGCCAACACTTTCCAGGTGTGGTCCCCCATACTGGAAAGAAGGGACGAACCCAAAAAAGATGCAGAGTGTGTCACAAGAGGGGGATACGGAAGGACACCACTACTCAGTGTGACACTTGCCCCGATCATCCGGGCCTCTGCGTTATCGATTGCTTCAGGGAGTATCACACTTCCATGGAGTACTAAATTTTTATAATCTCCAACAGTCCCCTAGAGAACATAAAACACTATGTCTCTCAGACTTTGGAGACACAGAAACAATTTTTTTTCCCCCAAAAAATATTAGTTTTAGTGCAGGCATCCTCAAACTGCGGCCCTCCAGATGTTGTAAAACTATAACTCCCAGCATGCCCAGACAACCTACAGCCATCAGCAGGGCATGGTGGGAATTGTAGTTTTACAACATCTGGAGGGCCGCAGTTTTAGGATGCCTGCTTAGTGTCTCCAAAGTCTGAGAGCCATACATATTGGGCATCGTCGCGTGCGTAAAAGTCGTCGCTATAAAAATAACATTTGACCAAACCCCTCGGATGAACGGTGTTAAAAATATAAAATAAAAACGGTGCCAAAACACCCATTTTTGGGCAAAATTTCCATTTGAATCCTTTTTTTCCAGTAATAAAGCAAGGGTTAACAGCCAAAAAAAACTCAATATTTATGGCCCTGATTCTGTAGTTTGCAGAAACACCCCATATGTGGTCGTAAATGGCTATATAGCCGCACGGCAGGGCATAGAACGAAGGGAACTCCATATGGTTTCTGGAAGGCAGATTTTGATGGACAGTTTTTTTTTTTTGACACCATGTCCCATTAGAAGCCCCCCCTGATGTAGCCTAGACTAGAAACTCCAAAAAAGTGACCCCCATCTAAGAAACTACACCCCTCAAGGTATTAAAAAGTTACTTTATAAACTTTGTTAACCCTTTAGGTGTTCCACAAAACTAAATAGCAAATGTAGAAAAATTTTAGAATTTTATTTTTTTGTTACCTTGCCTCAAAAAAGTGTAATATAGAGCAACCAAAAATCATATTTACCCCTAAAATAGTACCAAAACAACAACCACCTTATCCCATAGTTTCCTAGATGGGGTCACTTTTATGGAGTTTCTACTCTAGGGGTGCATCAGGGGGCTTGAAAGGGTACATGGTGTAAATAAACCAGTCCAGCAAAATCTGCCTTCCAAAAACCGTATGGCGTTCCCCTTCTTCTATGTCCTGCCGTTTAGCCAAATAGTAGTTTACGACCACATTTGGGGTGTTTCTGCAAACTACAGAATCAGGGCAACCCATTTTGAGTTTTGTTTGGCTGTTAACCCATTTTTTTCAGTAATAAAGTAAGGGTTAAAATGGAAAATTTTCCAAAAAATAGAAATTTCTAAATTGTTTCTCCATCTGCCATTAACTCTTGTGGAACACCTAAAGGGTTAACAAAGTTTGTAAACCCAGTTTTGAATACCTTGAGGGGTGTACTTTCTTAGATGGAGTCACTTTTTTGAAATTTCTATTCTAGGGGTGCAACAGGGGGCTTCAAATGGGACATGGTATAAACAAAACCAGTCCTGCAAAATCTGCCTTCCAAAACCCATATGGCGTTCCCCTCTTTCTACGTGCTCCCGTTTGGCCAAACAGTAGTTTACGACCACATATGGGGTGTTTTTGCAAACTACAGAATCAGGGCAACCCATATTGAGTTTTGTTTGGCTGTTAACCCTTACTTTATTGCTGGAAAAAATGGGTTAAAATTGAAAATTTTCCAAAAAATAGAAATTTCTAAATTGTTTCTCCATCTGCCATTAACTCTTGTGGAACACCTAAAGGGTTAACAAAGTTTGTAAACCCAGTTTTGAATACCTTGAGGGGTGTACTTTCTTAGATGGAGTCACTTTTTTGAAATTTCTATTCTAGGGGTGCAACAGGGGGCTTCAAATGGGACATGGTATAAACAAAACCAGTCCTGCAAAATCTGCCTTCCAAAACCCATATGGCGTTCCCCTCTTTCTACGTGCTCCCGTTTGGCCAAACAGTAGTTTACGACCACATATGGGGTGTTTCTGCAAACTACAGAATCAGGGCAACCCATTTTGAGTTTTGTTTGGCAGTTAACCCTTGTTTTTTTCCAGGAAAAAATTGATTATATTGGAAAATTTTCCAAAAAATCTAAATTCTAAAAATGTATGTCCATTTGCCATGAAGTGTTGTGGAAGACCTAAAGGGTTAACAAAGTTTGTAAAAACAGTTTTGAATACCTTGAGGGGTGTAGTTTCTAGAATGGGGTCATTTTTGGGTGGTTTCTATTATGTAAGCCTCACAAAGTGACTTCAAACCTGAACTGGTCCATAAAAAGTGGGATTTTGAAGATTTCTGAAAATTTCAAAATTTGCTTCTAAACCTTAAGCCTTGTAACGTTAAGCCTTGTAACATCCCCAAAAAATAAAATATCATTCCCAAAATGCTACAAACATGAAGTAGACATATGGGGAATGTAAAGTCATCACAATTTTTGGGGGTATTACTATGTATTACAGAAGTAGAGAAACTGAAACTTTGAAATTTGCAAATTTTTCTAAATTTTTGGTAAATATGGTATTTTTTTATGCAAAAAAATTAACTTTTTGACCCAATTTTAGCAGTGTCATGAAGTACAATATGCGACGAAAAAACAATCTCAGAACGGCCTGGGTAAGTCAAAGCGTTTTAAAGTTATCAGCACTTAAAGTGACAGTGGTCAGATTTGCAAAAAATGGCCTGGTCCTTAAGGTGAAATAGGGCTGTGTCCTTAAGGGGTTAAACAATTTTTTTTAATTTTTGCAGGAAAAGACATGTACAAATTAAGTTCAAAGCGTAACTTGTCGGTTACAAATCATTTCCATAAAACAGACATTGATGACTATTTCACAAAAAAACAGCCATAACTTTATGTGAAAGTTGAATTACAGCCTGTTTATACTCCAGAGCTGCATGCACAATTCTGCAGCCTTCAGACATAAAATATTCCAGTATTGGTTGTTGTTTTTCACTCTTTACACCAGGCACTGTACAGTAGTCTGATATCCTGACACTATTCTGGTGCAGGAATTACAAATTATTCCAATGTATTATAGCAATTTGTCAGCTGTATCGAGTGACAGTACTGGCAAAATTGTGAATTGAGTACACAGGTGGAAATTCAGGATAATGACAAGATAATGTATGCACACAGTGACTGCACCAGCAGAATACTGAGTCCAGCTCTGGAGTATAATAGAGAATATGAATAAGGAAGTTTTCTCTGTGACCTGTACAGAGATCAGGATGGAGTAGATAAGCTGTGATATCTTCTATTGTGATTCCTGTGTATAGCTGATATCTGCCATTCTAATCTTGCCAGTATTGATAAGAAGATAACTGCAGTAAAGTGATCTGTACAGACCAATAAGTGGTGCCTATTATAAGCCTTAGTGGCCAGAGCAAAAACTGCAGGATTTTTTTTTTTATCTAGATAGTGACATGGAAAATAACATTGTAATGGGCAGTGGTTGTGGGCCCGCTGTGCCAAATAACCAGTTTGACTTTGGGCTAAACCTCAGGGTAGCCCCCAGTATTTACCCTGTAACCCCAAGTAACAAATCAGGTCGCTACCTCCTCGAGTAGTCCTAGTGGAGTTGGCAGGTGACCCACTGGGGTCAGGACACCGGTGCAAAGCACCAAGGGGTCAGGCAAAACTCAGGAAACTAGCCCAGGTCAGGGCAAGCAGATCCATAGAACAGGTCCGATATCTGGGCAGACTGCAATGGGTCAGAATGGAGATCAAGCTGTGGTCAAGGCAGGCAGTGGAGAATCAGAATCGTCAAGCAGGCTAGGGGTTCAGTACACGCCGGTCAGAGTAACTAAACACAACACTTTCACTGGTAGAGTAGGAACTAGACACCCTCCCATTTGGCCGGCTGCTCTGTATACTCAGTGACATCCAGCCATTGGCTGTGGAAACATTTGGCTGCGGCTCTTGCCCTTTAAGAGTCCAAGAGCACATGCACGCTCCCTAAAGAACAGGTCGGGGGGCTTAAGCAGACATACGCAGCCTGCAGAACCAAGAAGGATGCTGGCAGCTGAGAGCGCCACTGGCAAAAAAAAATTAAAAAATATGTTTAACATAAAAACTTGAGTTACAGAACAAGTAACTTACTGATATAACACGTTCCCTTTAAATAGAGAGCGGAAGATACAAGTAGAGCTGCCTCTCCATCAGCCTCTGCCTGGACGTGAAGGCCACCAATTTACGTTTTTTTTACTGGCCATTGTCTGGACCACTTCAGACTCCATTTATGACACAGTCAAGTATCCACCAAATTACTTGGTTGCCATGATGTGAAACTAGGTTTATTCTGGAATGGTTTTTGGATGATTATAATGATCCTTATGAGGAAAAGGTCAATTTAAAAGATACAATGAATTTACAATAGTGAATTCAAACTGAAAACAATCTTTGATGGAATCATTGGTTTATTAACACAATGGAAGACATTCATGTGAAGATCCACTTTTCAGTTATTTTAGTGAAATCTAACATCTGGGTCTGTTTTGCGGTCTTCATATATACAGTATGTATCCACTCACCGCTGTTCGACTCTGTAGAAATCTATTCTGATCTGTTTCATCCTGGAAACTGTCATCAAGTAGATTGGTTGTTGATGGATCTTATTTCAGGTCAATTAAGAAATGTGTGAATTTCCAAGTCCTTTCTGATCATATAAAAGCTTGTTTTAACAATCTCCTAATATATCCTGTATTAGGGCGTATGAATATAATAGAGTGGGGTCTGCTGCTTGCCCCCCCCCCCCATACTGCTAGCCTTGGTTGAGAGGTAGATCCCCCCCAAGCTCATCTTTGAATAACATGGCCTATTGGTTTCAACGGACCCCATGTAATACTTCATAAAACTTTAAAGGGGTTGTCCAGGTTCAGAGCTGAACCTGGACATACCTCCATTTTCACCCAGGCAGCCCCCCTGACATGAGCATCGGAGCAGTTCATGCTCCGATGCTCTCCTTTGCCCTGCGCTAAATTGCGCAGGGCAAAGGCATTTTTCTGAGTTCCGGTGACGTACCGGGGCTCTCTATGGGTCTGACAGGCAGCCCGGTGACGTCACCGGCACTGATGGGCGGGATTTGGCTCTGCCCTAGCCAGTAAAACGGCTAGGGCAGAGCTAAAGCCCGCCCCTCAGAGCCGGTGACGTCACCGAACACACCCTGAAAACACAAGAGCCCGTGCTCTGCGCGATCTAGCGCAGGGCACTGGAGCGCATCGGAGCAGGAGATGCTCCGATGCCAGGCTCAGGAGGGCTGCCGGGGTGAAAATAAGGGTATGTCCGGGTTCAGCTCTGAACCCGGACAACCCCTTTAAGAAAGACTTGCGGGACACTCTCCCTATCAGATTCACACATGATCATCTTCAGGGATCTATATGATAGGGGGGGGGGGGTCAAAGCTGGACAACCTTTTGGATGCACATTCTGTATTCTATGCTGTATAAAAGCCAATCAAGTTCTTTCACTGAGAGGAGAGATGACAGATCCATTAACAACAACTTGTTGATGGTTTTCACAAGATACTGCACAGTGGAAAAATGACATCATATGTTAACCTAAGATAGAGCTTTTTGATATCTTGAGTTGACAGTTTGTACAATGGCTCAGAGAACACTCCTTCAGATGCTTAAAGTATGCCATAATGACCATGAGAAAAGGAAATTGGACATGCACATTTCTGGGGGGTGCTTATTCAGTTGTGATATTACACATAGGTCTTCAGTACATCTGGTCCCTCACACTCTTGGCTTTCAGCTTTTGCTTTTCCCGTTGTTAATTTCTTTTTCTGGAGACCCTGGTAGCAGGTTATTACAGCTGTGGTGATGGCCCCTAAATTGCCACCTACTGCCATCCAAAGAGAGTAGCCATATTCAAAACTAGGGAATCCTGGGATTTTCAGAGATACCTATGGAAACATAGACATCAGACCATGAATACAAAACACACAGGCTTCCTCTATAAATTGGGTGGAGTCATTGAAAAGGTGCATTGGAAATGTTACCCACTGAGCCATTCTCTATGCAAGGTGAATGGGAACCTGTCACTAACTTTATGCTGTCTCAGGGGCGGACTGACAACTCATGGGGCCCCCGGGCAATATGAGATTATGGGGCCCCTGTGTCCCCGCCCACCTTCAAGCCACACCTACACACAGCCCCACACACATATCGCACCGCCCACATCACCTACACTTGGTACAGAATTTCTCTTCACTATGTTCAAAAAAAATGTCTACAAATTTATTTATTTTAATTGCGCCCTCCACAACACAAGCGTATCTCAGACTCCGTGTATCGCATAGCTCCACAGCAATACAACGCACAGTAATGTGCGATGTGCAAGTACATCACAGATCACCTCAGCAAAGAAAAGTGCAGTGTGTGAGTATCGCAAGCTCTACAGCAATATAAGTCACTGGAATGTGCAGTTTGTGAGTGTATTACAGACCACCTCATCAATACAATGCACAGGAATGTATATCATAGCCAACTATTGCGTGGCTTCATAGAGATGCTTTGAATCAATGCATTTCTATGAGTGTTTAGCGTGAATGTGCAACACTGGACTAGGAAGTACCTCTAGTGGCCGTCTGATGAGTGACCACTACAGGTGTTCCTTGGCAGTAATGTAAATACTGCCTTTTTTCATTTATGGACTTTAACTTTTTTTGCTAATTTTTAGGTTTTAACATGCAAAAGCCACATCCGGTTTGACGGAACACACGGCGCTGGACTCGGCATTAATGCAAGTTCATGGAAAAAATGCCGGATCCGGCGTTCAGTCAAAGTGTTCCGGATTTTTGGCCGGAGGTAAAAATACAACATGCTACGGTTTTCTAAAAAGCCTGATCAGTAAAAAAGACTGAACTGGGTGCATCCTGAACGGATTGCTCTCAGTGCAGAATGCAAGGGGATAAAACTGATCAGTTATTTTCCGGATTTGAGCTCCTAGGACAGAACTCAGCGCCGGAAAAGAAAAACGCTAGTGTGAAAGTACCCTAATGCACTGTGGGCGAAAGGAAGCCAGCAGGACTACTCTCGCTCCTAGACCACTTTGGGTACAGCGCTCATGAAGAGCTCAGTCTAATCACAGAAACAAATGTGCAACTGTTAAATAACTGTATAATCTATACCAGTGTATTACTGTACAGCGGCGGCTGCAGGAAGCGCACGACGTCAGAGCAACCAATGACGCCGTGCGCTCCTGCACTCAGAAGAAATACAGGCCGGTATCACACGGTCCATGTTTCACGGACGTGTGCATGAGGCTTTACTGGGACTTTTCACTGCTTGAGAAAGTCGCAGTAAGAGGACTGAAACGTTGCTGTTTGGTGATTTAAACACACTTTATTTAATTTACTCCTTGGAAGTGCCATGGAATTATTATTATTTTTAGTCTTTTTGGAAGTTGGATCGCTTTCACAGCCGCTGGCACCCTTCTACAAAGTTTTCTGCTGTGCTGCTCTCACAACCTTTGGACTTTATAGCTATCTATCTATCTATCTATCTATCTCTATTATCAATTTCTATCTATCTCATATCTATTTTTCCATCTATCTATAACGCCCTAGAGTGGCATTACCACTCTATGAGGAGGTAAGTTCTAGACTTGACAGCGGCAAATCAATAGATGTCGTATATCTGGACTTCTCCAAAGCATTTGACACTGTAAATAAAATGAGAATGCTCGGACTGGGAGAAAACGTCTGTATGTGGGTAAGTAACTGGCTGAGTGATAGAAAACAGAGGGTGGTTATTAATGGTACACACTCAGATTGGGTCACTGTCACTAGTGGGGTACCTCAGGGGTCAGTATTGGGCCCTATTCTCTTCAATATATTTATTAATGATCTTGTAGAAGGCTTGCATAGTAAAGTATCAATTTTCGCTGATGACACTAAACTGTGTAAAGTAATTAACACTGAAGAGGATAGTATACTACTACAGAGCAATATGGATAGATTGGAGGCTTGGGCAGATAAGTGGCAGATGATGTTTAACACTGACAAATGTAAGGTTATGCACATAGGAAGGAATAATGCAAGTCAACCGTACATACTAAATGGTAAAACACTCGGTAACACTGGCATGGAAAAGGATCTAGGAATTTTTATAAACAGCAAACTAAGCTGCAAAAACCAGTGTCAGGCAGCTGCTGCCAAGGCCAATAAGATAATGGGTTGCATCAAAAGGGGCATAGATGCCCGTGAGGAGAACATAGTCCTACCACTTTACAAATCACTAGTCAGGCCACACATGGAGTACTGTGTACAGTTCTGGGCTCCTGTGAACAAGGCAGACATAGCAGAGCTGGAGAGGGTCCAGAGGAGGGCCACTAAAGCAATAACTGGAATAGGGCAACTACAGTACCGTGAAAGATTATCAAAATTAGGGTTATTCACTTTAGAAAAAAGACGACTGACGGGAGATCTAATTACTATGTATAAATATATCAGGGGTCAGTACAGAGATCTATCCCATCATCTATTTATCCCCAGGACTGTGACGAGGGGACATCCTCTCCGTCTGGAGGAAAGAAGGTTTGTACATAAACATAGAAGAGGATTCTTTACGGTAAGAGCAGTGAGACTATGGAACTCTCTGCCTGAGGAGGTGGTGATGGTGAGTACAATAAAGGAATTCAAGAGGGGCCTGGATGTATTTCTGGAGTGTAATAATATTACAGGCTATAGCTACTAGAGAGGGGTTGTTGATCCAGGGAGTTATTCTGATTGCCTGATTGGAGTCGGGAAGGAATTTTTTATTCCCCTAAAGTGGGGAAAATTGGCTTCTACCTCACAGGGTTTTTTTGCCTTCCCCTGGATCAACTTGCAGGATGACAGGCCGAACTGGATGGACAAATGTCTGTTTTCGGCCTTATGTACTATGTTACTATATTACCACTTCTGCACCTCGCTACTATCTTCTAACCTAGTGTCATCCTGTGTATTTATTTCCAAGTCCTTCACAATGTGCATTTCCTATTTTGCAACTGTTATGTTATTATCTAATTTGCCTGGTTCGCCAGAGGGTGGCAGCAGGCATGGCAGAGCTACAAAGGTAGAATGGAGCTTTCCATTCCATTCTAACCCCCCTCTGTGGAGTAGTGGGCAAGTCCCACTTCCTGCAGGAAGGGAGGAAACTAGTAAGTGAGAGTGAGCCTAGTTTACCCCCTGCCAATGAAGTGCCTTTTGCGCTGTGGCATTAGAAGAATTCTGATTAGAGTTGAGCGAACACCTGGATGTTCGGGTTCGAGAAGTTCGGCCGAACATCCCGGAAATGTTCGGGTTCGGGATCCGAACCCGATCCGAACTTCGTCCCGAACCCGAACCCCATTGAAGTCAATGGGGACCCGAACTTTTCGGCACTAAAAAGGCTGTAAAACAGCCCAGGAAAGAGCTAGAGGGCTGCAAAAGGCAGCAACATGTAGGTAAATCCCCTGCAAACAAATGTGGATAGGGAAATGAATTAAAATAAAAATTAAATAAATAAAAATTAACCAAAATCAATTGGAGAGAGGTTCCATAGCAGAGAATCTGGCTTCCCGTCACCCACCACTGGAACAGTCCATTCTCAGATATTTAGGCCCCGGCACCCAGGCAGAGGAGAGAGGTCCCGTAACAGAGAATCTGTCTTCATGTCAGCAGAGAATTAGTCTGCATGTCATAGCAGAGAATGAGGCTTCACGTCAGCCACCACTGCAACAGTCCATTGGCATATATTTAGGCCCAGCACCCAGGCAGAGGAGGGAGGTCCCGTAACAGAGAATCTGTCTTCATGTCAGCAGAGAATTAGTCTGCATGTCATAGCAGAGAATGAGGCTTCACGTCAGCCACCACTGCAACAGTCCATTGGCATATATTTAGGCCCAGCACACACACAGGCAGAGGAGAGAGGTCCCGTAACAGAGAATCTGGCTTCATGTCAGCAGAGAATCAGTCTGCATGTCATAGCAGAGAATGAGGCTTCACGTCAGCCACCACTGCAACAGTCCATTGGCATATATTTAGGCCCAGCACACACACAGGCAGAGGAGAGAGGTCCCGTAACAGAGAATCTGGCTTCATGTCAGCAGAGAATCAGTCTGCATGTCATAGCAGAGAATGAGGCTTCACGTCAGCCACCACTGCAACAGTCCATTGGCATATATTTAGGCCCAGCACCCAGGCAGAGGAGGGAGGTCCCGTAACAGAGAATCTGTCTTCATGTCAGCAGAGAATTAGTCTGCATGTCATAGCAGAGAATGAGGCTTCACGTCAGCCACCACTGCAACAGTCCATTGGCATATATTTAGGCCCAGCACACACACAGGCAGAGGAGAGAGGTCCCGTAACAGAGAATCTGGCTTCATGTCAGCAGAGAATCAGTCTGCATGTCATAGCAGAGAATGAGGCTTCACGTCAGCCACCACTGCAACAGTCCATTGGCATATATTTAGGCCCAGCACACACACAGGCAGAGGAGAGAGGTCCCGTAACAGAGAATCTGGCTTCATGTCAGCAGAGAATCAGTCTGCATGTCATAGCAGAGAATGAGGCTTCACGTCAGCCACCACTGCAACAGTCCATTGGCATATATTTAGGCCCAGCACCCAGGCAGAGGAGGGAGGTCCCGTAACAGAGAATCTGTCTTCATGTCAGCAGAGAATTAGTCTGCATGTCATAGCAGAGAATGAGGCTTCACGTCAGCCACCACTGCAACAGTCCATTGGCATATATTTAGGCCCAGCACCCAGGCAGAGGAGGGAGGTCCCGTAACAGAGAATCTGTCTTCATGTCAGCAGAGAATTAGTCTGCATGTCATAGCAGAGAATGAGGCTTCACGTCAGCCACCACTGGAACAGTCCATTCTCAGATATTTAGGCCCCGGCACCCAGGCAGAGGAGAGAGGTCCCGTAACAGAGAATCTGTCTTCATGTCAGCAGAGAATTAGTCTGCATGTCATAGCAGAGAATGAGGCTTCACGTCAGCCACCACTGCAACAGTCCATTGGCATATATTTAGGCCCAGCACCCAGGCAGAGGAGAGAGGTCCCGTAACAGACAATCTGGCTTCATGTCAGCAGAGAATCAGTCTGCATGTCATAGCAGAGAATCAGGCTTCACGTCACCCACCACTGCAACAGTCCATTGTCATAAATTTAGGCCCAGCACTAGTGTTGAGCGGCATGTCCCATATTCGAATTCGCGAAATTTTGTGAATATTCGAAAGAATATTCGTAAAATATTCGCGATTATTCAAATTCGTTATTATTTCGCATATGCGATAATTCGAATTATCGCATAATACATATGCTATGCAAAATTCACATGTGCGCTAATGAAATCGCCTTACGAAGATTCGCAACTCAATTCAATCACTAATGTATGAATGCAATGCCCTTTGCCTCTGTTCTGGGACAAGTGTAGATATTCGCATGTGCGCTAATAAAATCGCCTTACGAAGATTCGCACCTCAATCACTTTCTAGGGAATGTGAGACTTTTGGGAATCAATCGAGATACAGTGGGGGGTGATGACAGTAGTTGACAGAGTACAGATCAATGTAATCTGTAAGGTGGAAAGTAAAATAAAAAATACGAATATTCGTAAATCGAATTTTACGAAGTTCTACGTATTCGCGAATATGGTGCTATACTATATGAATGCACAGGCCTTTGCCTCTCTGTTCTGGGGACAAGTGTAGATATTTGCATTTGCGTTAATAAAATCGCCTTACGAAGATTCGCAGCTCAATTCAATCACTAATGTATGAATGCAAAGCCCTTTGCCTCTGTTCTGGGACAAGTGTAGATATTCGCATGTGCGCTAATAAAATCGCCTTACGAAGATTCGCAACTCAATTCACTAATGTATGAATGCAAAGCCCTTTGCCTCTGTTCTGGGACGTGCCGATATTCGCATGTGCGCTAATAAAATCGCCTTACGAAGATTCGCAGCTCAATTCAATCACTAATGTATGAATGCAAAGCCCTTTGCCTCTGTTCTGGGACAAGTGTAGATATTCGCATGTGCGCTAATAAAATCGCCTTACGAAGATTCGCAACTCAATTCACTAATGTATGAATGCAAAGCCCTTTGCCTCTGTTCTGGGACGTGCCGATATTCGCATGTGCGCTAATAAAATCGCCTTACGAAGATTCGCGCCTCAATCACTTTCTAGGCAATGTGAGTAAGATCTGAGCTGTTGGACCTTTGGGAAACAATCAATTATATGTGTACTGTAATTTTGTGGGGGGGGGGGGGAAACAAAAAACGAATATTCGTTTTTACGAATATATAGCACTATATTCGAAATATTCGCGAAATCGCGAAGTTGCGATATTCGCGAAAAAAATTTGCTTTTCGAATATTCGCGCTCAACACTACCCAGCACCCAGGCAGAGGAGAGAGGTCCCGTAACAGAGAATCTGGCTTCATGTCAGCAGAGAATCAGTCTTCATATCATAGCAGAGAATCAGGCTTCACGTCACCCACCACTGTAAGAGTCAATTTTCATAAATTTAGGCCCAGAACCCAGGCAGAGGAGAAAGGTCCCGTAACAGACAATCTGGCTTCATGTCAGCAGAGAATCAGTCTTCATATCATAGCAGAGAATCAGGCTTCACGTCACCCACCACTGCAACAGTCAATTGTCATAAATTTAGGCCCAGCACCCAGGCAGAGGAGAGAGCTCCCGTAACAGAGGATCTGGCTTCATGTCAGCAGAGAATCAGTCTGCATGTCATAGCAGAGAATGAGGCTTCACGTCACCCACCACTGCAACAGTCCATTGGCATATATTTAGGCCTAGCACACAGGCAGAGCAGAGAGGTCCCGTAACAGACAATCTGGCTTCATGTCAGCAGAGAATCAGTCTGCATGTCATAGCAGAGAATGAGGCTTCACGTCACCCACCACTGCAACAGTCCATTGGCATATATTTAGGCCTAGCACACAGGCAGAGCAGAGAGGTCCCGTAACAGACAATCTGGCTTCATGTCAGCAGAGAATCAGTCTGCATGTCATAGCAGAGAATGAGGCTTCACGTCACCCACCACTGCAACAGTCCATTGGCATATATTTAGGCCTAGCACACAGGCAGAGCAGAGAGGTCCCGTAACAGACAATCTGGCTTCATGTCAGCAGAGAATCAGTCTGCATGTCATAGCAGAGAATGAGGCTTCACGTCACCCACCACTGCAACAGTCCATTGGCATATATTTAGGCCTAGCACACAGGCAGAGCAGAGAGGTCCCGTAACAGACAATCTGGCTTCATGACAGCAGAGAATTAGTCTGCATGTCATAGCAGAGAATGAGGCTTCACGTCAGCCACCACTGCAACAGTCCATTGGCATATATTTAGGCCCAGCACCCAGGCAGAGGAGAGAGGTCCCGTAACAGACAATCTGGCTTCATGTCAGCAGAGAATTAGTCTGCATGTCATAGCAGAGAATCAGGCTTCACGTCAGCCACCACTGCAACAGTCCATTGTCATAAATTTAGGCCCAGCACCCAGGCAGAGGAGAGAGGTCCCGTAACAGACAATCTGGCTTCATGTCAGCAGAGAATTAGTCTGCATGTCATAGCAGAGAATGAGGCTTCACGTCAGCCACCACTGCAACAGTCCATTGGCATATATTTAGGCCTAGCACACAGGCAGAGCAGAGAGGTCCCGTAACAGACAATCTGGCTTCATGACAGCAGAGAATCAGTCTGCATGTCATAGCAGAGAATCAGGCTTCACGTCAGCCACCACTGCAACAGTCCATTGTCATAAATTTAGGCCCAGAACCCAGGCAGAGGAGAAAGGTCCCGTAACAGACAATCTGGCTTCATGTCAGCAGAGAATCAGTCTTCATATCATAGCAGAGAATCAGGCTTCACGTCACCCACCACTGCAACAGTCAATTTTCATAAATTTAGGCCCAGAACCCAGGCAGAGGAGAAAGGTCCCGTAACAGACAATCTGGCTTCATGTCAGCAGAGAATCAGTCTTCATATCATAGCAGAGAATCAGGCTTCACGTCACCCACCACTGCAACAGTCAATTGTCATAAATTTAGGCCCAGCACCCAGGCAGAGGAGAGAGCTCCCGTAACAGAGGATCTGGCTTCATGTCAGCAGAGAATCAGTCTGCATGTCATAGCAGAGAATGAGGCTTCACGTCACCCACCACTGCAACAGTCCATTGGCATATATTTAGGCCTAGCACACAGGCAGAGGAGAGGTTCATTCAACTTTGGGTAGCCTCGCAATATAATGGTAAAATGAAAATAAAAATAGGATTGAATGAGGAAGTGCCCTGGAGTCCAATAATATATGGTTATGGGGAGGTAGTTAATGTCTAATCTGGACAAGGGACGGACAGGTCCTGTGGGATCCATGCCTGGTTCATTTTTATGAACGTCAGCTTGTCCACATTGGCTGTAGACAGGCGGCTGCGTTTGTCTGTAATGACGCCCCCTGCCGTGCTGAATACACGTTCAGACAAAACGCTGGCTGCCGGGCAGGCCAGCACCTCCAAGGCATAAAAGGCTAGCTCTGGCCACGTGGACAATTTAGAGACCCAGAAGTTGAATGGGGCCGAACCATCAGTCAGTACGTGGAGGGGTGTGCACACGTACTGTTCCACCATGTTAGTGAAATGTTGCCTCCTGCTAACACGTTGCGTATCAGGTGGTGGTGCAGTTAGCTGTGGCGTGTTGACAAAAGTTTTCCACATCTCTGCCATGCTAACCCTGCCCTCAGAGGAGCTGGCCGTGACACAGCTGCCTTGGCGACCTCTTGCTCCTCCTCTGCCTTGGCCTTGGGCTTCCACTTGTTCCCCTGTGACATTTGGGAATGCTCTCAGTAGCGTGTCTACCAACGTGCGCTTGTACTCGCGCATCTTCCTATCACGCTCCAGTGCAGGAAGTAAGGTGGGCACATTGTCTTTGTAGCGTGGATCCAGCAGGGTGGCAACCCAGTAGTCCGCACAGGTTAAAATGTGGGCAACTCTGCTGTCGTTGCGCAGGCACTGCAGCATGTAGTCGCTCATGTGTGCCAGGCTGCCCAGGGATAAGGACAAGCTGTCCTCTGTGGGAGGCGTATCGTCATCGTCCTGCCTTTCCCCCCAGCCACGCACCAGTGATGGACCCGAGCTGCGTTGGGTGCCACCCCGCTGTGACCATGCTTCATCCTCATCCTCCTCCACCTCCTCCTCATCCTCGTCCTCCTCGTCCTCCAGTAGTGGGCCCTGGCTGGCCACATTTGTACCTGGCCTCTGCTGTTGCCAAAAACCTCCCTCTGAGTCACTTCGAAGAGACTGGCCTGAAAGTGCTAAAAATGACCCCTCTTCCTCCTCCTCCTCCTCCTCCTCCTGGGCCACCTCCTCTTCCATCATCGCCCTAAGTGTTTTCTCAAGGAGACATAGAAGTGGTATTGTAACGCTGATAACGGTGTCATCGCCACTGGCCATGTTGGTGGAGTACTCGAAACAGCGCAACAGGGCACACAGGTCTCGCATGGAGGCCCAGTCATTGGTGGTGAAGTGGTGCTGTTCTGTAGTGCGACTGACCCGTGCGTGCTGCAGCTGAAACTCCACTATGGCCTGCTGCTGCTCGCACAGTCTGTCCAGCATGTGCAAGGTGGAGTTCCACCTGGTGGGCACGTCGCATATGAGGCGGTGAGCGGGAAGGCCGAAGTTACGCTGTAGCGCAGACAGGCGAGCAGCAGCAGGATGTGAACGCCGGAAGCGCGAACAGACGGCCCGCACTTTATGCAGCAGCTCTGACATGTCGGGGTAGTTGTGAATGAACTTCTGCACCACCAAATTCAGCACATGCGCCAAGCAAGGGATGTGCGTCAAATTGGCTAGTCCCAGAGCTGCAACGAGATTTCGCCCATTATCACACACCACCAGGCCGGGCTTGAGGCTCACCGGCAGCAACCACTCGTCGGTCTGTTGTTCTATACCCCGCCACAACTCCTGTGCGGTGTGGGGCCTGTCCCCCAAACATATGAGTTTCAGAATGGCCTGCTGACGTTTACCCCGGGCTGTGCTGAAGTTGGTGGTGAAGGTGTGTGGCTGACTGGATGAGCAGGTGGAAGAAGAGGAGGAGGAAGCCGAGAAGGAGGAGGTGGCAACAGGAGGCAAAGAATGTTGCCCTGCGATCCTTGGCGGCGGAAGGACGTGCGCCAAACAGCTCTCCGCCTGGGGCCCAGCTGCCACTACATTTACCCAGTGTGCAGTTAGGGAGATATAGCGTCCCTGGCCGTGCTTACTGGTCCACGTATCTGTGGTTAGGTGGACCTTGCTACAGATGGCGTTGCGCAGTGCACACTTGATTTTATGGGATACTTGGTTGTGCAGGGAAGGCACGGCTCTCTTGGAGAAGTAGTGCCGGCTGGGAACAACATACTGTGGGACAGCAAGCGACATGAGCTGTTTGAAGCTGTCTGTGTCCACCAGCCTAAATGACAGCATTTCATAGGCCAGTAGTTTAGAAATGCTGGCATTCAGGGCCAGGGATCGAGGGTGGCTAGGTGGGAATTTACGCTTTCTATCAAATGTTTGTGAGATGGAGAGCTGAACGCTGGCGTGTGACATGGTTGAGACGCTTGGTGACGGAGGTGGTGGTGGTGGTGGTGTTGGTGGTACATCCCCTGTTTGCTGGGCGGCAGGTGCCAACGTTCCTCCAGAGGCGGAGGAAGAGGCCGAGGCGGCAGCAGCAGAATAGGCCGAGGCGGCAGCAGCAGAAGAGGTAGCAGGGGGAGCCTGAGTGACTTCCTTGGTTTTAAGGTGTTTACTCCACTGCAGTTCATGCTTTGCATGCAGGTGCCTGGTCATGCAGGTTGTGCTCAGGTTCAGAACGTTAATGCCTCGCTTCAGGCTCTGATGGCACAGCGTGCAAACCACTCGGGTCTTGTCGTCAGCACATTGTTTGAAGAAGTGCCATGCCAGGGAACTCCTTGAAGCTGCCTTTGGGGTGCTCGGTCCCAGATGGCGGCGGTCAGTAGCAGGCGGAGTCTCTTGGCGGCGGGTGTTCTGCTTTTGCCCACTGCTCCCTCTTTTGCTACGCTGTTGGCTCGGTCTCACCACTGCCTCTTCCTCCGAACTGTGAAAGTCAGTGGCACGACCTTCATTCCATGTGGGGTCTAGGACCTCATCGTCCCCTGCATCGTCTTCCACCCAGTCTTGATCCCTGACCTCCTGTTCAGTCTGCACACTGCAGAAAGACGCAGCAGTTGGCACCTGTGTTTCGTCATCATCAGAGACATGCTGAGGTGGTATTCCCATGTCCTCATCATCAGGAAACATAAGTGGTTGTGCGTCAGTGCATTCTATGTCTTTCACCGCTGGGGAAGGGCTAGGTGGATGCCCTTGGGAAACCCTGCCAGCGGAGTCTTCAAACAGCATAAGAGACTGCTGCATAACTTGAGGCTGAGACAGTTTCCCTGGTATGCATGGGGGTGATGTGACAGACTGATGGGGTTGGTTTTCAGGCGCCATCTGTGCGCTTTCTGCAGAAGACTGGGTGGGAGATAATGTGAACGTGCTGGATCCACTGTCGGCCACCCAATTGACTAATGCCTGTACCTGCTCAGGCCTTACCATCCTTAGAACGGCATTGGGCCCCACCATATATCGCTGTAAATTCTGGCGGCTACTGGGACCTGAGGTAGTTGGTACACTAGGACGTGTGGATGTGGCAGAACGGCCACGTCCTCTCCCAGCACCAGAGGGTCCACTAACACCACCACGACCATGTCCACGTCCGCGTCCCTTACTAGATGTTTTTCTCATTGTTATGGTTCACCACAACAACAAATATATTATTTGGCCCAATGTATTGTATTCAAATTCAGCGGGATATAAATTTGAGGCCTAGTATTTAGGCGCTGGGTGACCGGTATGGATTTAGTGACAGAATTAGACTTGGAAATGCACAGAAGCGTGTGTGTGTGAAGTTATTCTGAATGACCCAATGTGCACCTTGAATATTATATACCCTTTTAGGGATAGATTTCAAATAGCTCTGATATAGCAGAAACCACTAAATTATGAAATTGCTAAATTGGGAATTGTACTTCAACCCAGAACAAAAAATGTGCTTTGACGGACACTAAATATCTTGCCCAGCAACAACAGTACAGCGGTGGGTAACGAGAGATTTAGAGGGAATTAAATTTGAGGCCTAGTATTTAGGCGCTGGGTCACCGGTATGGATTTAGTGACAGAATTAGACTTGGAAATACACAGTAGCGGGTGTGTGTGAAGTTATTCTGAATGACCCTATGTGCACCTTCAATATTATATACCCTTTTAGGGATAGATTTCAAATAGCTCTGATATAGCAGAAACCACTAAATTATGAAATTGCTAAATTGGGAATTGTACTTCAACCCAGAACAAAAAATGTGCTTTGACGGACACTAAATATCTTGCCCAGCAACAACAGTACAGCGGTGGGTAACGAGAGATTTAGAGGGAATTAAATTTGAGGCCTAGTATTTAGGCGCTGGGTCACCGGTATGGATTTAGTGACAGAATTAGACTTGGAAATACACAGTAGCGGGTGTGTGTGAAGTTACTCTGAATGACCCTATGTGCACCTTCAATATTATATACCCTTTTTGGGATAGATTTCAAAGAGCTCTGATATAGCAGGAACCACTAAATTATGAAATTGCTAAATTGGGAATTGTATTTCAACCCAGAACAAGAAATGTGCTTGAACGGACACTAAATAACTCGCCCAGCTACAGCACTAGGGACAGATTTAGCTGGATATAAATTTGAGGCCTAGTATTTAGGCGCTGGGTGACAGGTATGGGTTTAGTGACAGAATTAGACTTGGAAATACACAGTAGCGGGTGTGTGTGAAGTTATTCTGAATGACCCTATGTGCACCTTCAATATTATATACCCTTTTAGGGATAGATTTCAAATAGCTCTGATATAGCAGAAACCACTAAATTATGAAATTGCTAAATTGGGAATTGTACTTCAACCCAGAACAAAAAATGTGCTTTGACGGACACTAAATATCTTGCCCAGCAACAACAGTACAGCGGTGGGTAACGAGAGATTTAGAGGGAATTAAATTTGAGGCCTAGTATTTAGGCGCTGGGTCACCGGTATGGATTTAGTGACAGAATTAGACTTGGAAATACACAGTAGCGGGTGTGTGTGAAGTTATTCTGAATGACCCTATGTGCACCTTCAATATTATATACCCTTTTTGGGATAGATTTCAAATAGCTCTGATATAGCAGGAACCACTAAATTATGAAATTGCTAAATTGGGAATTGTACTTCAACCCAGAACAAAAAATGTGCTTTGACGGGCACTAAATAACTTTCCCAGCTACAACAGGACAACGGTAACGAGAGATTTAGAGGGATTTAAATTTGAGGCCTAGTATTTAGGCGCTGGGTGACAGGTATGGGTTTAGTGACAGAATTAGACTTGGAAATACACAGTAGCGGGTGTGTGTGAAGTTATTCTGAATGACCCTATGTGCACCTTCAATATTATATACCCTTTTTGGGATAGATTTCAAATAGCTCTGATATAGCAGAAACCACTAAATTATGAAATTGCTAAATTGGGAATTGTACTTCAACCCAGAACAAAAAATGTGCTTTGACGGACACTAAATATCTTGCCCAGCAACAACAGTACAGCGGTGGGTAACGAGAGATTTAGAGGGAATTAAATTTGAGGCCTAGTATTTAGGCGCTGGGTGACAGGTATGGGTTTAGTGACAGAATTAGACTTGGAAATACACAGTAGCGGGTGTGTGTGAAGTTACTCTGAATGACCCTATGTGCACCTTCAATATTATATACCCTTTTTGGGATAGATTTCAAAGAGCTCTGATATAGCAGGAACCACTAAATTATGAAATTGCTAAATTGGGAATTGTATTTCAACCCAGAACAAGAAATGTGCTTGAACGGACACTAAATAACTCGCCCAGCTACAGCACTAGGGACAGATTTAGCTGGATATAAATTTGAGGCCTAGTATTTAGGCGCTGGGTGACAGGTATGGGTTTAGTGACAGAATTAGACTTGGAAATACACAGTAGCGGGTGTGTGTGAAGTTATTCTGAATGACCCTATGTGCACCTTCAATATTATATACCCTTTTAGGGATAGATTTCAAATAGCTCTGATATAGCAGAAACCACTAAATTATGAAATTGCTAAATTGGGAATTGTACTTCAACCCAGAACAAAAAATGTGCTTTGACGGACACTAAATATCTTGCCCAGCAACAACAGTACAGCGGTGGGTAACGAGAGATTTAGAGGGAATTAAATTTGAGGCCTAGTATTTAGGCGCTGGGTCACCGGTATGGATTTAGTGACAGAATTAGACTTGGAAATACACAGTAGCGGGTGTGTGTGAAGTTATTCTGAATGACCCTATGTGCACCTTCAATATTATATACCCTTTTTGGGATAGATTTCAAATAGCTCTGATATAGCAGGAACCACTAAATTATGAAATTGCTAAATTGGGAATTGTACTTCAACCCAGAACAAAAAATGTGCTTTGACGGGCACTAAATAACTTTCCCAGCTACAACAGGACAACGGTAACGAGAGATTTAGAGGGATTTAAATTTGAGGCCTAGTATTTAGGCGCTGGGTGACAGGTATGGGTTTAGTGACAGAATTAGACTTGGAAATACACAGTAGCGGGTGTGTGTGAAGTTATTCTGAATGACCCTATGTGCACCTTCAATATTATATACCCTTTTTGGGATAGATTTCAAATAGCTCTGATATAGCAGAAACCACTAAATTATGAAATTGCTAAATTGGGAATTGTACTTCAACCCAGAACAAAAAATGTGCTTTGACGGACACTAAATATCTTGCCCAGCAACAACAGTACAGCGGTGGGTAACGAGAGATTTAGAGGGAATTAAATTTGAGGCCTAGTATTTAGGCGCTGGGTCACCGGTATGGATTTAGTGACAGAATTAGACTTGGAAATACACAGTAGCGGGTGTGTGTGAAGTTACTCTGAATGACCCTATGTGCACCTTCAATATTATATACCCTTTTTGGGATAGATTTCAAAGAGCTCTGATATAGCAGGAACCACTAAATTATGAAATTGCTAAATTGGGAATTGTATTTCAACCCAGAACAAGAAATGTGCTTGAACGGACACTAAATAACTCGCCCAGCTACAGCACTAGGGACAGATTTAGCTGGATATAAATTTGAGGCCTAGTATTTAGGCGCTGGGTGACCGGTATGGATTTAGTGACAGAATTAGACTGGGATATGGCCAAAAAATGAACAGACTATTGCTGGTTAAATGCACTTGGTGTGACAGCTTCACCCTGATGTAGGCTTTAGCCAAAAAACAACCACACCATTGAGGGTTAAATGCACTTGGTGACAGGCGCAGCTTGCCCCTGATTTTGTATATGGCCAAAAAATGAACAGACTATTGCTGGTTAAATGCACTTGGTGTGACAGCTTCACCCTGATGTAGGCTTTAGCCAAAAAACAACCACACCATTGAGGGTTAAATGCACTTGGTGACAGGCGCAGCTTGCCCCTGATTTTGTATATGGCCAAAAAATGAACAGACTATTGCTGGTTAAATGCACTTGGTGTGACAGCTTCACCCTGATGTAGGCTTTAGCCAAAAAACAACCACACCATTGAGGGTTAAATGCACTTGGTGACAGGCGCAGCTTGCCCCTGATTTTGTATATGGCCAAAAAATGAACAGACTATTGCTGGTTAAATGCACTTGGTGTGACAGCTTCACCCTGATGTAGGCTTTAGCCAAAAAACAACCACACCATTGAGGGTTAAATGCACTTGGTCGCAGCTTGTGCTGGCGCACCACAAGACACAAAATGGCCGCCGATCACCCCAGAAAAATGAGACTGACAAACGGTCTGTGCAGCCTAAAAACAGTGAGCAATTGAGGATCAGCAGCTCAATGATCCACAGCTGCAGATCGATCAGTTAATCAAGTCCTTTGGAGGAGTTAATCTGCCTAATCTCGCCCTACTGTCGCAGCCGCAACCTCTCCCTACGCTAATCAGAGCAGAGTGACGGGCGGCGCTATGTGACTCCAGCTTAAATAGAGGCTGGGTCACATGGTGCTCTGGCCAATCACAGCCATGCCAATAGTAGGCATGGCTGTGATGGCCTCTTGGGGCAAGTAGTATGACGCTTGTTGATTGGCTGCTTTGCAGCCTTTCAAAAAGCGCCAAGAAAGCGTCACAAAAGCGCGAAGAAAGCGACGAACACCGAACCCGAACCCGGACTTTTACGAAAATGTCCGGGTTCGGGTCCGTGTCACGGACACCCCAAAATTCGGTACGAACCCGAACTATACAGTTCGAGTTCGCTCATCCCTAATTCTGATATCTCTGACTTTTAGTCTAACCAGACTGTCTGTTACTCTGTTATTCCTCTAGTGCCATTCTATGGAAACAGTAGGTTTAAAGAGCACACCAAATGCTTGAAATAACTTCTTTATTAACTTTTCTTCATATAACACTGCCGCCTCCGCAGCAGATGGTCCATGTAAAAAACACGTGTTGAATAAAGTATCACAAAATAGCGGTATGCATAAGATGGTCGTTCAACTGTTCAATCTTGTCATAAAAAAAAAATGGTGGATATATTTATCTCTTCGGTATCTGTACTCTCACTTTAAGTTATTTGAACACTTTATGATCTCTCTGAGAGGTATATCTGAGGTCTAATAGTTCACTTGCTGAATTTGCTCGCAATTTGCACAATGCAGTTAGTAGTAACTATTTGCGGATTAGTTGAGTATGATCAGGTATGGTTTTATGCAATTTGGATTGCAATATGGAATTTGAATTTGGATTGTGAACTTTGTAGTTTGCAATTGGTAGAACTGTAAGTAAACACACATATACAGTGGGATGCGAAAGTTTGGGCAACCTTGTTAATCGTCATGATTTTCCTGTATAAATCGTTGGTTGTTACGATAAAAAATGTCAGTAAAATATATCATACAGGAGACACACACAGTGATATCTGAGAAGTGAAATGAAGTTTATTGGATTTACAGAAAGTGTGCTATAATTGTTTAAACAAAATTAGGCAGGTGCATAAATTTGGGCACTGTTGTCATTTTATTGATTCCAAAACCTTTAGAACTAATTATTGGAACTCAAATTGGCTTGGTAAGCTCAGTGACCCCTGACCTACATACACAGCTGACTCCAATTATGAGAAAGAGTATTTAAGGGGGTCAATTGTAAGTTTCCCTCCTCTTTTAATTTTCTCTGAAGAGTAGCAACATGGGGGTCTCAAAACAACTCTCAAATGACCTGAAGACAAAGATTGTTCACCATCATGGTTTAGGGGAAGGATACAGAAAGCTGTCTCAGAGATTTCATCTGTCTGTTTCCACAGTTAGGAACATATTGAGGAAATGGAAGACCACAGGCTCAGTTCAAGTTAAGGCTCGAAGTGGCAGACCAAGAGAAATCTCGGATAGACAGAAGCGAGGAATGGTGAGAACAGTCAGAGTAACCCACAGACCAGCACCAAAGACCTACAACATCATCTTGCTGCAGATGGAGTCACTGTGCATCGTTCAACCATTCGGCACACTTTGCACAAGGAGATGCTGTATGCGAGAGTGATGCAGAGGAAGCCTTTTCTCCGCCCACAGCACAAAAAGCTCTGCTTGAGGTGGGCTAAAGCACATTTGGACAAGCCAGCTTCATTTTGGAATAAGGTGCTGTGGACTGATTAAACTAAAATTGAGTTATTTGGCCATAACAAGGGGCGTTATGCATGGTGGAAAAAGAACACAGCATTCCAAGAAAAACACCTGCTACCTACAGTAAAATATAATGGTGGTTCCATCATGCTGTGGGGCTGTGTGGCCAGTGCAGGGACTGGGAATCTGGTCAAAGTTGAAGGACGCATGGATTCCACTCAGTATCAGCAGATTCTGGAGACCAATGTCCAGGAATCAGTGACAAAGCTGAAGCTGCGCCGGGGCTGGATCTTTCAGCAAGACAACGACCCTAAACACTGCTCAAAATCCACTAAGGCATTTATGCAGAGGAACAAGTACAACGTTCTGGAATGGCCCTCTCAGTCCCCAGACCTGAATATAATTGAAAATCTGTGGTGTGACTTAAAGAGAGCTGTCCATGCTCGGAAGCCATCAAACCTGAATGAACTAAAGATGTTTTGTAAAGAGAAATGGTACAAAATACCTTCAACCAGACTCTCATTGGAACCTACAGGAAGCGTTTAGGGGCTGTAATTTCTGTAAAATGAGGATCTACTAAATATTGATTTCATTTCTTTTTTGTGGTGCCCAAATTTATGCACCTGCCTAATTTTGTTTTAACAATTATAGCACACTTTCTGTAAATCCAATAAACTTCATTTCACTCCTCAAACATCACTGTGTGTGTCTCCTATCTGATATATTTAACTGACATTTTTTATCGTAACAACCAACGATTTATACAGGAAAATCATGACGATAAACAAGGTTGCCCAAACTTTTGCATCCCACTGTAACTGGTTCAGTATACAATTCTAATCACTATTATAACAGTAGGAACATTACAGGGTTTCTGTCATGGGAAAAATCGTTATGTAGCTGATTGACATTAGTGATGTGCTAATGTCAGCAGTACATAACAGTATGTTTGTTAACTCCCTGCCTGCTGCCGTTCTCTTAAAAAACAGACTTTTATAATATGCTAATGAAGCCTCTAGGTGCTATGAGGGCTTTGCTGCAGCACCTAGAGGCTCGGTCTACTCGCCTTTTGGCACCCCGACGTCCACTTGATTGACGTCCTTCTTCTCCGCATCGTCCTCATAATCCCGCGCCTGCACCATCCCGTTTAGTATTCGGTGCAGGCGCAGTGAGTGAAGGTTGCTCAGCTGCTGCCAGATTCCTCACTGCGCCTGCGCCGATTACATCACAGGCCTCCCCGGCAGGCCTGCCTGGCAGCAGCCGAGCGTCCTTCACTCACTGCGCCAAATACTAAACGGGACGGCGCAGGATTATGAGGACAATGCGGAGAAGAAGGACGTCAATCAAGTGGACGTGTGCGTGCCAAAAGGCGAGTAGACCGAGCCTCTAGGTGCTGCAGCAACGTTTTTTAAGAGAACGGCGGCAGGCTCGGCGTTAACAAACATACTGTTATGTACTGCTGACATAAACACATCGCTAATGTCAGTCAGCTACATAACGATTTTTCCCATGACAGAAACCCTTCAAATATCTATTTTGGCCTCTCCATAAAACTCAGCTCTTAGTGGAGTGAATGTCTGTTCAGCTTCTCTCCTCTGGTCTAATGATTCTAGCAGCTCCTGCTACTGGGATTTCCCACACAGGCTGTGTGTGAGGCTGGCTGTGATTGGTCAAAACTCCTACTGTGTGTGAGGCTGGAGTTTGTTATAGTTTGTTGCAACCATGAAGTTAACATGTAAAGTGTCAAGTTAAAGTTTGTTGTATCTGTCCATCTCTACTGCTGAAGCAGTGGGCCTGTGATGAACATCTTGGACTGACAGTGAGTCCTCAAGTAAGCACACAAAGAAGAAAATATCTACGGCACTTCACTAACAGGTTTTTATTCTTCCATGCAAAGCATTTGCATATTCGGGAAGATGGTAAGCAGTGCATGGTGAGGGCTGTTTCACATACTAGTACGGAACCGCCATAGTATTTGAAGCGGCCAGCGCCGTAACCTGCTTACCATCTTCCCACATTAATGTGGATATTTTCTTCTTTGTTTGGACTTCATCATGGATCTTGATTACCACTGACCAGTTCGTACAGGTTTATAGGCTCTACAGGTGAGTTGGAGATATGCCATTGGTCTAGACTCCTTCCTAGCAACAACAGTTTAACTCTATGCTTTCTGTTGTTGCTGCTGTGTCATTGAGCTTACCTTACATTATATAATGAATCTTAAAGGCATATTATCTTTCCTGCTTCTGTGAACACAATATATAACAGTTATATTACATCCAAACATGAAGTCTCTGTAAATAACTCTGCTTTTGTCTTTAACACACAAACATAGGAACTGTATTAAGGTTATTGGCAGGTCTAGCTGTATAAACATATAAGCTGTATTAGTAACCTAGGGCAAGTCGTAGCTGGCCAGCTACAGGTGCACGGTTCTGTTAGACGTGCCTTGCCCAGGCCAGCTGGAGCACCTTCAGCTCAGCTGGATGTGGAGGCAGAAGCTTGGAGCCTCTAAAGCCAGGAGTATAGATCCCTGGACGAATCTAGAGTCAGACTACAAAAAGAGAAGTTCTAGCATACAGCTAAAGCCTGTCAGCACAGCAGAGTCATAGAGCAACAGATGTAGCAGAGAGGAGTTTGCCTGCCACAGTTAATGCTAATGCCGGCTGGAACCAAGACAAAATTCGTAAATCATTTGGAGAAGCGTTTATTGAAAGTAAATCTGTTTTTGAACTTCATCACAAGGTCTGGACTCAATTTATTCTTTATCCCACAATTCAACCACCCCCTTTTTCTGCTTCAGACAACAGCGCCTAGGTTCCAGCGTATCCAGGTAGGAGCACCGTGACACATGCACAAGACATTAAGGGACATTGTAAGCCACCCTACACCACTCTGGCATTCCTACACCTGGGTACCATCCATAATATCACTAAAGGGGCCCTGTGCTTCACTGCAACTGGCATCACGAAAACACATCGTTGCATATTATCTATCTGTCTATTCCATATTTATCTATCTATCTATCTATCTATGAAGAAAAAGCTGAATGACACCCAATATAGCTGAATGTTACTACTCAGGAAAAGCTGAGTATAGTGTCAGTTGTAGGTTGCCTCCCAGGTTGCCTCCCAGCTTTTCCTGAAACAGATACAACTAAGAAACTACTAAATTAACTTTTTGACAAACTTGACAAAAAAAACCCGACTTAAACAAGGATTCATTTTTATTGGTGATTTTTATGTGTTTTTTTTTAGAGATGACAATGTCTATAAAACACTGTGGAATATGTTGGTACTATATAAATAAGATATTTTTTTTTTGCCATCAGGTATACAAACCGCCATAAGTCGTCACGTTGGGCGTTGACATACCTCATACTGGTGAACGTGATACACATAGATGCAGTATCTTATGATGGCAGCCGAGGAGGACATTCCTGAAAGAGAAAGGAGACATTAGACTCGTATATCCTGGTTTGGCAGCTTCAGTGCTTCTTCTATGGGTGACAGACACCCGGACAGATAAGATGACTGGTTTATTATGACAGCTGACAGCCTGGTAAAAGAATGGTGGATATGACCTTATCTTTCATGGGCAGGCACCATCGTGTCATGTCTCTGCCATGAGAAAGGCTCTGAAAGCATACCATTTACATTACAATAGTGTCCAATAGGCTTCCTATACTGAGAATTTATACCTTCAGCAGCCATATGGTGTGCAGATTATTCCACGGCTGATTGTCTCCTCTGGATAATGGGTGTTCTCAGTTACCATTTAGCGTTTAATCATATTGCGTTTGCAGCGTACAATGTGGGTAAATGTTGGGAGCATATGTCCAACAGATGATTCTGATGTATGACTCTATTTAGGCATGTAGTAGAATATGTCACCCATAAGCTCTCAAGTAAAAAAAAACAAAAAAACATACAGATGTAGCAAAGGTGAACTTGCCACTTAATGGACAAAATACACAGTTGTACAAACTTTAAATTGACGCTTAACAACAAAAAGCAATGAGAAAGTCAAGTTATAGTTTGTTGCAACCATGCAGTTAACATGTAAAGTGTCAAGTTAAAGTTTGTTGTACCTGTCCATGACTTGTGCATTGCATGAAAATCGCAGCATGTTCTATATTCTGCGTTTTCCACACAACACCCCATAGAAGTGAATGGTGCTGCGTGAAAATCACAAGCATCCGTAAGCAAGTGCGATTTTCACGCACAGTTACTAGGAGACGATCGGGATGGGGACCTGATCTTTATTATTTTCTTATAAGGGAAAATAATAGCATTCTTAAAACAGAATGCATAGTACAATAGGGCTGGAGGGGTTAGAAAAATAAAAAAATAATTTACCTCACCTTAATCCACTTGTTCGCTCAGCCCGGCTTCTCTTCTGTCTTCATCTTTGCTGTGCACAGGAACAGGACCTGTGGTGACGTCACTGCGCTCATCACATGGTCCGTCACATGATCCATCACCATGGTAAAAGATCATGTGATGGACCGTGTGATGAGCGCAGTGACGTCATCAAAGGTTCTATTTCTCAAAGAAGAAGACAGAAGAGATGCTGGCTGCGCGAACAAGTGGATTAATGTGAGTTAAATAAATAAAAAAAATCTTTAACCCCTCCAGCCCTATTGCACTATGCATTCTGTATTAAGAATGCTATTATTTTCTCTTATAACCATATTATAAGGGAAAATAATACAATCTACACAACAGCCTTACCCAAACCTGAACTTCTGTGTTTGGGTTTGGGTACCAAACATGCCGATTTTTCTCACGCGCGTGCAAAACGCATTACAATGTTTTGCACTCGTGCGGAAAAATCGTGCATGTTCCCGCAACGCACCCGCATCTTTTCCCGCAACACCCATGTGAAACCAGCCTAACAGGTTTTTATTCTTCCATGCAAAGCATTTACATATTCAGGAAGATGGTAAGCAGTGCATGGCGAGGGCTGTTTCGCATACTAGTACGGAACCGCCAAGTATGTGAAGCAGCCATCGCCGTAACATGCTTACCATCTTCCCACATTGATGTGGATATTTTCTTCTTTGCATGGACGTCCTCTTGGATCTGAATTACCACTGAGCGGTCCGTTCAGGTTTATAGGCTTTACAGGTGAGTTGGAGACGTGCCACCCAACTTTTTGGATGGTCAAAGAGGGGCCATTAGCTGCATTTCAATATATTATCAAGAATTGAGGGGCAGAGGAAACCTGTTTCCATCAGAACCACAGTAGCTGGGGATCGGTAAGATGAGTAGAAGTTCTTTCATTTTTTTACAGCATGTGTAGCCCATGGAACAGTTTTTTTATTTCACGTTAATATTCGTTTAAATAGTAGCACACAAATAATCTGATTATAGATATTTTAAGAATGAAAACCGACCAAAAGAAGTGGGTCAGATATATTACAAATAACACTAATGGTACTAAGATAGTCCAAAAATAGCATAATTTTATTAGAAAATCATAAGAAGACACATGATTGACACAAGTCACAAAAAGACATTTAATACAGGTCACAATACAATACCAAGGGGACCGATGGTGAACTGCCGGTATATATAAATAAAGTGCACGTGCAAAAAACTTCCTGATTAGTCATCAGTAGGAAGGTATGTTATACCTACACACTATGGCTCAAAATTAGCATAATTTTCCTAAATGCAATGTTTGTACAACAAATACCAAGATGGGAGTGATAATACACACCACAGGTGGCTAGCTGAGGCAATAGGGTGAATAGAATTATAACCAGCACATAGAAAAATACTGACCACACAGTTATAGTATACCATACAGCAACACCACCAAATCAATCAAAGCACTGATATAATTGGCTAGCCTGCCATCCGTCTACTTCAACTCACCTGAATGCTATCAATGGTGAGTGCTCTGTACATGGCACCCGGCATTCCACCATGAACGCCGCGCTGCAGGCCACGCCGCGCCGGTCCAGGGGAGGGAGGTCACGCACTTACTGCACGACGATCATCATCCAGGAGCGGCGGGCGGCGCATACGTGGAATGTCGGGCGCTCCGCAACCACCATGTTAGGTGAGGGCATGCGGACCGGCTGCCATTGTAGTTGCATACAACATAATTGTATTTACAATATCCAGACCCGATATAAATGGGCCACCAATTCATAGTCATACAGATGTGAATTCACTCCAAATGATGTGTTTCAAATGCAATATACAATGTGTTAATGCAGCATCCTAGAGGCAGAGGTAACAGACATAGGCACCTGTCATGAGAAACAAGATACACAACAAGTTGAATAGACCTATTATTGATCATAACTGGAATACAAGATCTATTACACTACTTAGGGGTAGTCATCATACACACTGGATTATACCATAGTTCAGTGTGTTAAAACTAGAGCTGGGATACGAAGAAAAAACTTTTTGGAGCAAGCGTCAAAATCTTCCCCTCTTCGTATCCCAGCTCTAGTTTTAACACACTGAACTATTGTATAATCCAGTGTGTATGATGACTACCCCTATGTGGTGTGTGGTATGTGTATAGCGCAATTGCGCTGCACATTCATGCACTATACCGATTCAGGTGAGCTGAAGTAGACGGATGGCAGGCTAGCCAATGATATCAGTGCTTTGATTGAATGACAACCCACCATGACTATCTTAGTACCATTAGTGTTATTTGTAATATATCTGACCCACTCCTTTTGGTCGGTTTTCATGCTTTAATCAGGGGTGGGCCCTGTATTTTGTTTGGGCTATATATAGGTTCCCTATAGATATTTTAAGGCAGGGGGGTAGCTAAAGGCTCATGGGCCCTGGTGCAAGAGTTCAGCTTGGGTCCACTGTCCCTCAGTACTTTGTGGCCAGGGGCAGGGAAGCACATAGCTTTCTATTATACCAGTGTCTTCTTATGTGGCTCAAGGGTCTTTGGGCCCCCTCAGACACCTGTGCCCAGTAGCCACTGCTACCTCTGCACCCCTTATAGCTACTCCCCTGTTTTAAGGTCTAAATTGCACCAAATAATGAAGTTGACGCCTAAGGCCTCTTGCACACGACCGTATGTATTTTGCGGTCCGCAAAAAACGGATCCACAAAAAATATGGATGACATCCGTGTGCATTCCGTATTTTGCGGAACGGAACAGCCGGCCCCTAATAAAACAGTCCTATCCTTGTCGGTAATGCAAAATTAAGATATGTTCTACAGTCAGGTCCATAAATATTGGGACATCGACACAATTCTAACATTGTTGGCTCTATACACCACCACAATGGATTTGTAATTAAACGAACAAGATGTGCTTTAACTGCAGACTGTCAGCTTTAATTTAAGGGTATTTACATACAAATCAGGTGAATGGTGTAGGAATTACAACAGTTTGCATATGTGCCTCCCACTTAGTAATGGGACATAATAATAATCATAAATCAGTCAGGTGATTGACTTGGCCATTGCATAACATTCCACTTCTTTCCCTTAAAAAAACTCTTTGGTTGCTTTTGCAGCATGCTTTGGGTCATTGTCCATCTGCACTGTGAAGCGCCGTCCAATAAAAAATTTTGCGGAACGGAAATACGGACATACGGAAACGGAATACACACACACTACTTTCCATTTTTTTTGCAGACCCATTGAAATGAATGGCTCCGTATATGGTCCGCCAAAAAACCCGGAACGGAAACGGAATGAAAATACGTTTGTGTGCATGAGGCCTAATATAAAGATAGAAACCATACAGATAGATTTTAAGGAGCAAGTTAGTAATTTATTAATGCACATTCCAAGGCCAAGAAGAGGGACATTTAAAGGCTATGTACACCTTTGGGTACATTTTCTTTTATTATTGCATTGTAATCTTTTTGAGCTAAAATATGTTTTTTAATTGTTTTTTATAAAAAATATGGCATAGTTTTTTTCTGTACATAGCTGAAATGCTTTAGTAGTACCCTTTGGATTTTCAGTCTTTTCCGTCAGACCAGGAGCAGATGGGCTCCTCATCTCTGCTCTCTGACATTATAAACACTCATTATAGCTTAGTTCTTATCTTACTGATAAGAATGTGGCTTAAATAAGTGTTTATGACCTCTCAGTAGTTTAGAGGTTTATTAGATGACCGGCACAATGTGAAAGTGCCAGTCACACAGCCAGAAAAAGCTATTAACCCTTTGTGGCAGAACAGCTGTCATGGACGTTTCCGCGACAAGTGGCAGGAGATCTGTAATACTGGCAACATGTGGTTAGATCTGACATTTTTCTTTTGGATCAAATGACGTCTGTGTTGTTTCTGGTGATTGCCACAACTTCTATCCCCAGGTGTTGCTATTGTGGTAATTTAACCTTCTCTATTTATTGTTGTTTCTCCCACTATGCTATGTGGTTTATAGCTTCTGTTGGACTTGTGGTTAGCCTTTGTTTGGTTCTCGGCTGAGTTCCTGGTGCTACCAAAGCTTCATTGAAGATAAGTGTTTCCTTTCCATTTTTGTATTTTGTTTATATATTTGTGTGTGTTGCCTTTCCCGGTTGTTTGTCATTAGGCCTGAGGGGAGACTCCTGTTCGTCCTACCCTTCGGAGGAACAGGTAGACTCAGTGCTGAAATTAGTTCCAGAGTCCTATAGGGTGAGATAGGATTTTAGGTATCTGGTGTATGAACTTTCCTACCTTTGGAGCCTGTTCATACTGGTAGTCTGTCAGGACTGGAGTTAGGGTTTTCTCTAGGAGGTGTCCATCTTCCTTCCCTAGTTTCCAGGCCTTATTCCGGTATCCCCTTTCCCTCCTATGCTTGGTGTGGTGTTTTACTTCCACACACTAGAGTGACATTATAAACCGCCAAAACCGTCATTTTTGCTTGTTTCAGTACAGCCATGGATCCTATTGCTGCACTGGCCGGACAGGCTGCACTGGCCGTCTTTGGAGGTAGCTGATCTCCACATGAGAGACCACAGGCTGCTGGTCCTAGTGGTGGTGGTTACCAGGCCTGTCTCGAGCCTAAAAATGCCCTCCCGGATAGATTCTCTGGGGGAAGTGATAATTTCATTTTGTTTAGGCCTCATGCACACGAACATATGTATTTTGCGATCCGCAAAAAACTGATCCACAAAAAATGCGGACGACGTCCGTGTGAATTCCGTATTTTGCAGAATGGAACAGCTGGCCCTTAATAGAACAGTACTATCCTTGTCCGTAATGCGGACAATAATAGGACATGTTCTATTTTTTTGCAGAACGGAAATACAGACATACAGAAATGGAATGCACATGGAGTAACTTCCATTTTTTTTGCAGACCCATTGAAATTAATGATTCTGTATATGGTCCGCAAAAAAAAAACTGAACGGACACGGAAATAAAATACGTTTGTGTGCATGAGGCCTTACTGAGGCGTGCAAATTGTATTTTAGGCTACATCCACACTCATCTGAGGATGAGATTCAGAGAATTGGTGTGGTTATTTGGTTGCTTAAGGGGGACGCTTAGTCGTGGGCTTTTTCTCTGCCGACCGAAACGCAGTCTCTCCGGTCGGTGGATGAATTTTTCAGAGCTCTGGGTCTCATCTGTGATGAACTGGATCGGACCTCCCTGGCCAGGACCAAGCTACATTGCCTTCGTCAGGGAGAGTGTTCTCCTGAGATCTATTGCTCTGAGTTTAGGAAATGGGCTACGGATACTGAGTGGAATAATCCGGCTCTCCGTAGTCAGGGATTATCAGAGAGGCTGAAGGATGTTTTGGCCTTTCATGAGAATCCTGAGTCTCTGGAAGCCGCTATGTCTCTTGCCGTAAGCATTGATAGACGCCTGAGATAGAGATCAAGGGTTCTCCACTCGCAGGACGTACTATCACATAACGTATCGCCTTTCTCTGACACTTTGGGTGAAGATACTCCTGGGTTTATGTCTGGGGACGAACCCATGCAGTTAGGGGGAGCTACTCCCGGATCCACTTTTAAGCATTCTGGTCGTAAAAAGGGAGTGTGTTTTTTCTGCGGACAGAAAGGATAATTTATCGATGTATGTCCATGCATTCAGCCTCAAAAAAAAAAAAAAAGGGGACGTTTAATTCCCATTTGACTTTTGGTGGGGTGGGAGGGGTCAGAAAATGTGCATTTGTCTTTGCCTGGTAGTACCCGATTTCTTCTGACTTCTGAGGTGGTGCTAGAGTCCAAGACTGTGGGCATTGAGGTGTTTATCGACAGTGGGGCAGGGGTGAACGTGACTGATGCTCAGTTTGTCCGTATGCACGGGTTGTCACTGAGTGCTTTAGAGAAAAACATTTCCATTTTTGCTATTGATTGTGCATCTCTAACTCAGAAGTGTTTATCTCAGATGGTGCATGACATCCGATTAAGAGTGGGTGACTTTCATCAGGAATTCATCTCGTGTTTTGTGGTGGAGTGTCTCCCTGCTCCGGTAGTTCTGGGTTTACCGTGGTTAAGCAAGCACAGTCCAACCATTGATTGGCAAGCTAGACCAATTCTGGATTGGGGTGATTATTGCATTGACAATTATCATTGAATACATCTTTTTCTGATTTAACCACTAAAACATTACCCTCTTTTATATCTGATTTTGACTATGTATTTTCTGAAAGTGGATGCCAGGATTTACCTCTGCATTAGGAATATTATTGTCCTATCAACCTTATTCCCGGAGCTAAATTGCCGAAATCTAGGTTGTATAACCTTTCTGGACCTGAAAGAACGGCCATAAGAGAGTATATTGCCGAGGGTTTGGCTAAAGGACACACAAGACCTTCCAAATCTCCAGTGGCAGCAGGGTTTTTCTTTGTTAAAAAAAGGATGGAACTCCTGGGCCATGTCTGGATTTCCGTGAGCTCAATCGGATTACTGTACGTGATCCGTACCCCCTTCCTTTGATTCCTGATTTGTTTAACCAGATTGTTGATGCCAAGGTGTTCTCCAAGTTGGACTTAAGGGGGCATATAATCTGGTCAGGATCAAGGAAGGGGATGAATGGAAGACGGCTTTTAATACCCCAGAGGGTCACTTTGAGAACCTGGTCATGGATTTTGGGTTGACCAATGCTCCTGCAGTTTTCCAGCATTTTGTGAATTACATTTTTCATCACCTGGTGGGGAGGTTTGTTATCATGTATTTGGATGACATACTAATTTATTCTCCAGACGTGGAGACTCATCAGGATCATGTTAGACAGGTGTTACAGATCCTAAGAGATAATAAATTGTACGCAAAATTAAAGAAGTGTGTTTTTGCTGTACAAGAGGTGCAATTCTTGGGCTACCTGGTGTCATCTTCAGGTTTTCAAATAGATCCAGAAAAAGTCTGTGCTGTACTGGACTGGGATCGAGCCAAAAATCTGAAGGCATTTATGTGGTTTCTGGGGTTCACCATTACCAAAAATTCAGAACTATTCGACAGTGGTGAAACCCTTAACTGACATGACTAAGAAAGGGAATGATGTCTCAGTGTGGTCTGGTTCTGTGTTGCTAGCCATTTCTGCGGTTAAGGAGTGCTTGTCTTCTGCCCCTATATTGGTGCAGCCGGATGAATCACTACCTTGCATTGTGGAAGTTGACGCGTCCGAGGTGGGGGTAGGAGCAGTTTTTTCGCAGGGCCTGTCACCTGGTAAATAGCGCCCATGTGCCAAATTACGATGTGGGTAGCAGAGAGTTGCTGGCCATTAAGTTGGCTTTTGAGGAGTGGCGCCATTGATTGGAAGGGGCGATTCATCCGAAAGGAAACAGGCCAGATGGTCTTCGTTTTTCACCAGATTCAAGTTCATTGTCACTTATCATCCTGGGGTTAAGAACGTCAAGGCAGATGACTTGTCACGTAGTTTTCCTGCAGGTGGTGATTTTGAAAATCCGAGTCCAATACTGTCGGAAGGAGTGGTGATATCCGCTCTATACCCTGACCTAGAGGTGAAGGTGTTAGAGGCTCAGGGAGATGCACCGAAGTCTTGCCCTTCTGGGAAATTGTTCCATAAGAATTACGTCATAAGGTGTTTAAGGAACATCACTGTACGGTTCTTACGGGACACCACCTGGGAGAAGATCCACTGCTGACCTCTAGTAGATTCTGGTGGCCGGGGTTGCGGAAGTGTGTTGAGGACTATGTGTTGGCCTGTAGTATCTGTGCACGCACTAAGGTGACACATACTCGACCTTCTGGATCTCTACTTCCGTTGCCCATTCCGTCCAGACCATGGACTCACTTATCTATGGATTTTATTACTGATCTGCCTAATTTGTCTGGAAAGACAGTTATTCTGGTGGTAGTTGATCTTTTTAGTAAAATGGTGCATTTATAGCATTGCATGGCCTACCTAATGCTAAAACACTTGTGAAACATTATGGCATTCCCTCTGATGTGGTCTCGGATCGTGGGACTTAGTTTGTGTCCAGATTTTGGAAGGCGTTCTGCACTCGGCTGGGGGTAAAACTGTCTTTTTCTTCTGCTTTTCATCCTCAGACAAATGGACAAACGGAGCACACTAATCAGAGTCTGGAGACTTACTTAAAGGGAACCTGTCACCAGTTTTATGGTGTCCTAACTAAGGGCAACATAATTAAGTGACTAATTCTCTTAGCAAAATGCTGGGTCACTTTCTTTAATTTACCCAGTCAATCTGCCAACATCTTGTATTGAAAAGCTCCAGCTGATAATGATGAGTCCTGAATATTCATGAGCTCCTGACTCTCCCCGCCTACTGGCTGCAGATTGATAGTTATTTTCCATATGAATCAGCAGCAGGTGGGCAGGGGAGTGGCTATAGCTCTGAATTAAATATACGCTGGACTCAATGACATCATGCTGGACTCAAATCAGCTCATTAGCATCCAGCATGTGGCATCTTTGTGTGTATATTATGAGGTAACCATCTGTCACACCAGTAAGTGAATACATCTAAGGTACTTTTTAGTAGTTAATGATTGTATATAATTAGTTAGATTATAATCAAATATCCACATGACAGGTTCCCTTTAAGATGTTTTGTCTCTGAGAACCATGACACAGGTATTGGCTATCGCTTTCGCTTCCCAGATCACACCCCATCCCCACCATATCCCAAAATAATGACACAAACACCAGGTTGGATTGAATCGGGAAGTCCTTGAAGCCCCAACTGTTTTGTTAAACCCTCTTCCGCAGGGTACTCCATCTTGCCCCCAGCCAATAAGCGCCAGCTCAGGGGCACCACTGATGGACCTAAAAACCTGCCCCGAAAATGCAACCATGGGAGTCCAGCACCAACCATGGAGCCCTCCCATCCTCCAGAACCTGTTATTCCACCAACTCCGAGGACCTCCCACCACATCCACTGCCGTGACAAGGGCTTCACCCATCCGCAAGCTGTAACCTAAAAAAACAAAAACAACCTGGCCGCACACCGTAACGGAATTGCAACAAAATAAAGGGGAGGGCTGGTGGTAGCTGCCTGCTCTTCACTGTGCCCCTTGTATGTCACTTTATCTTCTAAAATGGCCTCTTCTTCATCCACTGCCCTCCTATTTAAAACCTCCTTTTCGCTGCCCCTACCTTTAAACCCACCAATCCTCCCTTGACCTGTCTAGCCGACACCTCCTCGCCTCATGCTGGCCTCCCCCCAGGATGCACCCTCTAGTCCAGCCACACTTGACTTAGGTATTGGCTATTGCGCTTGCTTCCCAGACCACACCCCATCCCCACCATATCCCAAAATAACAACACAAAAACCAGGTTGGATTGAATCGGCCACAGCAGCCATTTTATTATTACATATTTAAATTTCCCAATAAACAACTGTACAACCAAACCATATGCAACGGCATATGACACCACACACCCTCAACATATGTATATGTCCGCGGGGTACTCCATCTTGCCCCAGCTGATGATAGCCAGCTCGGAGGCACCACTGATGGACCTAAAAAACTGCCCCAAAAATACAACCATGGGAGTCCAGCCCCAACCATGGAGCCCTCCCAACCGCCAGAACCTGTTATTCCACCAACTCGGAGGACCTCCCACCGCCAAGAAAGCCCTTACGCCTGTGCGTCTCTCCAAACTCCCAAAGCAGTTTATTTATTCCCCCCTGCAGGCCGAGACACCAGAGATCGATTCCAATCGCATTGAGATGCACCCCATCACTACGCCAAAAAAAAAATAAACCTTGCTCCAAATCTGCGTGTCTCACTGCAACAGCACCATTTCGTGACATAAACCTCCCCACCACCCGATTCACCTTTATCTGAGCTTTCTTCAAATGGTCTGCCGACAGTGCCTCCCGCCACACATGCCTGTAGACCACATCAGACCAAATGATTACTATGCCAGAGAATAATACCCAGATCTGCTACAAATCAAATTTTATATCCCTAATTAACTTGCGAAAAGGTTGTGCCCCCAAATTGTTTCCATTTACATGCAAAACCAACACATCAGGGGGTCTATCCAAACGCACAAACCTATGTATGTCCGGTAAAACGCTACTCCACACCATACCTCTCTTTCCTAGCCAACGGATCACTGCCACGTCCCTTGAAAAACTTAGCTATCGCCTGTCCTGCCTCACCGCCGCTCGCAATGCACCCCAAAAAACAAATGAATGGCCCATTATCCAAACTAAAGCCGGCCACTAGAGTTGAGCGAACACCTGGATGTTCGGGTTCGAGAAGTTCGGCCGAACTTCCCAGAAATGTTTGGGTTCGGGATCCGAACCCGACCCGAACTTCGTCCCGAACCCCACTGAAGTCATTGGGGACCCAAACTTTTCGGCACTAAAAAGGCTGTAAAACAGCCCAGGAAAGGGCTAGAGGGCTGCAAAAGGCAGCAACATGTAGGTAAATCCCCTGCAAACAAATGTGGATAGGGAAATGAATAAAAATAAAAATAAAATAAATAAAAATTAACCAATATCAATTGGAGAGAGGTCCCATAGCAGAGAATCTGGCTTCACGTCACCCACCACTGTAACAGTCCATTGTCATATATTTAGGCCCCAGCACCCAGGCAGAGGAGAGAGGTCCCATAACAGAGAATCTGGCTTCATGTCAGCAGAGAATCAGTCTTCATGTCATAGCAGAGAATCATGCTTCACGTCACCCAACACTGGAACAGTCCATTGTCAGATATTTAGGCCCAGGCAGAGGAGAGAGGTCCCGTAACAGAGAATCTGGCTTCATGTCAGCAGAGAATCAGTCTTCATGTCATAGCAGAGAATCATGCTTCACGTCACCCAACACTGGAACAGTCCATTGTCAGATATTTAGGCCCAGGCACCCAGGCAGAGGAGAGAGGTCCCGTAACAGAGAATCTGGCTTCATGTCAGCAGAGAATCAGTCTTCATGTCATAGCAGAGAATCATGCTTCACGTCACCCAACATTGGAACAGTCCATTGTCATATATTTAGGCAGCGGCACCCGGGGTTGCCCCGCAATATAATGGTAAAATGAAAATAAAAATAGGATTGAATGAGGAAGTGCCCTGGAGTACAATAATATATGGTTAAGGGGAGGTAGTTAATGTCTAATCTGCACAAGGGATGGACAGGTCCTGTGGGATCCATGCCTGGTTCATTTTTATGAACGTCAGCTTGTCCACATTGGCTGTAGACAGGCGGCTGCGTTTGTCTGTAATGACGCCCCCTGCCGTGCTGAATACACGTTCAGACAAAACGCTGGCCGCCGGGCAGGCCAGCACCTCTAAGGCATAAAAGGCTAGCTCTGGCCACGTGGACAATTTAGAGACCCAGAAGTTGAATGGGACCGAACCATCAGTCAGTACGTGGAGAGGTGTGCACACGTGCTGTTCCACCATGTTAGTAAAATGTTGCCTCCTGCTAACACGTTGCGTATCAGGTGGTGGTGCAGTTAGCTGTGGCGTGTTGACAAAACTTTTCCACATCTCTGCCATGCTAACCCTGCCCTCAGAGGAGCTGGCCGTGACACAGCTGCCTTGGCGACCTCTTGCTCCTCCTCTGCCTTGGGCTTCCACTTGTTCCCCTGTGACATTTGGGAATGCTCTCAGTAGCGCGTCTACCAACGTGCGCTTGTACTCGCACATCTTCCTATCACGCTCCAGTGCAGGAAGTAAGGTGGGCACATTGTCTTTGTACCGTGGATCCAGCAGGGTGGCAACCCAGTAGTCCGCACAGGTTAAAATGTGGGCAACTCTGCTGTCGTTGCGCAGGCACTGCAGCATGTAGTCGCTCATGTGTGCCAGGCTGCCCAGAGGTAAGGACAAGCTGTCCTCCGTGGGAGGCGTATCATCATCGTCCTGCGTTTCCCCCAGCCACGCACCAGTGATGGGCCCGAGCTGCGTTGGGTGCCACCCCGCTGTGACCATGCTTCATCCTCATCCTCCTCCACCTCCTCCTCATCCTCGTCCTCCTCGTCCTCCAGTAGTGGGCCCTGGCTGGCCACATTTGTACCTGGCCTCTGCTGTTGCAAAAAACCTCCCTCTGAGTCACTTCGAAGAGACTGGCCTGAAAGTGCTAAAAATGACCCCTCTTCCTCCTCCTCCTCCTGGGCCACCTCCTCTTCCATCATCGCCCTAAGTGTTTTCTCAAGGAGACATAGAAGTGGTATTGTAACACTGATAACGGCGTCATCGCCACTGGCCATGTTGGTGGAGTACTCGAAACAGCGCAACAGGGCACACAGGTCTCGCATGGAGGCCCAGTCATTGGTGGTGAAGTGGTGCTGTTCCGCAGTGCGACTGACCCGTGCGTGCTGCAGCTGAAACTCCACTATGGCCTGCTGCTGCTCGCACAGTCTGTCCAGCATGTGCAAGGTGGAGTTCCACCTGGTGGGCACGTCGCATATGAGGCGGTGAGCGGGAAGGCCGAAGTTACGCTGTAGCGCAGACAGGCGAGCAGCGGCAGGATGTGAACGCCGGAAGCGCGAACAGACGGCCCGCACTTTATGCAGCAGCTCTGACATGTCGGGGTAGTTGTGAATGAACTTCTGCACCACCAAATTCAGCACATGCGCCAGGCAAGGGATGTGCGTCAAACCGGCTAGTCCCAGAGCTGCAACGAGATTTCGCCCATTATCGCACACCACCAGGCCGGGATTGAGGCTCACCGGCAGCAACCACTCGTCGGTCTGTTGTTCTATACCCCGCCACAACTCCTGTGCGGTGTGGGGCCTGTCCTTCAAACATATGAGTTTCAGAATGGCCTGCTAACATTTACCCCGGGCTGTGCTGAAGTTGGTGGTGAAGGTGTGTGGCTGACTGGATGAGCAGGTGGAAGAAGAGGAGGAGGAAGCCGAGTAGGAGGAGGAGGCAACAGGAGGCAAAGAATGTTGCCCTGCGATCCTTGGCGGCGGAAGGACGTGCGCCAAACAGCTCTCCGCCTGGGGCCCAGCCGCCACTACATTTACCCAGTGTGCAGTTAGGGAGATATAGCGTCCCTGGCCGTGCTTACTGGTCCACGTATCTGTGGTTAGGTGGACCTTGCCACAGATGGCGTTGCGCAGTGCACACTTGATTTTATCGGATACTTGGTTGTGCAGGGAAGGCACGGCTCTCTTGGAGAAGTAGTGCCGGCTGGGAACAACATACTGTGGAACAGCAAGCGACATGAGCTGTTTGAAGCTGTCTGTGTCCACCAGCCTAAATGACAGCATTTCATAGGCCAGTAGTTTAGAAATGCTGGCATTCAGGGCCAGCGATCGAGGGTGGCTAGGTGGGAATTTACGCTTTCTCTCAAATGTTTGTGAGATGGAGAGCTGAACGCTGCCGTGTGACATGGTTGAGATGCTTGGTGACGGAGGTGGTGGTGTTGGTGGTACATCCCCTGTTTGCTGGGCGGCAGGTGCCAACGTTCCTCCAGAGGCGGAGGAAGAGGTCGAGGCGGCAGCAGCAGAAGAGGCCAAGGCGGCAGCAGCAGAAGAGGCCGAGGCGGCGGCAGCAGAACAGGTAGCAGGGGTAGCCTGAGTGAGTTCCTTGTTTTTAAGGTGTTTACTCCACTGCAGTTCATGCTTTGCATGCAGGTGCCTGGTCATGCAGGTTGTGCTAAGGTTCAGAACGTTAATGCCTCGCTTCAGGCTCTGATGGCACAGCGTGCAAACCACTCGGGTCTTGTCGTCAGCACATTGTTTGAAGAAGTGCCATGCCAGGGAACTCCTTGAAGCTGCCTTTGGGGTGCTCGGTCCCAGATGGCGGCGGTCAGTAGCAGGCGGAGTCTCTTGGCGGCAGGTGTTCTGCTTTTGCCCACTGCTCCCTCTTTTGCTACGCTGTTGGCTCGGTCTCACCACTGCCTCTTCCTCCGAACTGTGAAAGTCAGTGGCACGACCTTCATTCCATGTGGGGTCTAGGACCTCATCGTCCCCTGCATCGTCTTCCACCCAGTCTTGATCCCTGACCTCCTGTTCAGTCTGCACACTGCAGAAAGACGCAGCAGTTGGCACCTGTGTTTCGTCATCATCAGAGACGTGCTGAGGTGGTATTCCCATGTCCTCATCATCAGGAAACATAAGTGGTTGTGCGTCAGTGCATTCTATGTCTTCCACCGCTGGGGAAGGGCTAGGTGGATGCCCTTGGGAAACCCTGCCAGCGGAGTCTTCAAACAGCATAAGAGACTGCTGCATAACTTGAGGCTCAGACAGTTTCCCTGGTATGCATGGGGGTGATGTGACAGACTGATGGGCTTCGTTTTCAGGCGCCATCTGTGCGCTTTCTGCAGAAGACTGGGTGGGAGATAGTGTGAACGTGCTGTATCCACTGTCGGCCACCCAATTGACTAATGCCTGTACCTGCTCAGGCCTTACCATCCTTAGAACGGCATTGGGCCCCACCAAATATCGCTGTAAATTCTGGCGGCTACTGGGACCTGAGGTAGTTGGTACACTAGGACGTGTGGCTGTGGCAGAACGGCCACGTCCTCTCCCAGCACCAGAGGGTCCACTAACACCACCACGACCATGTCCGCGTCCTCGTCCCTTACTAGATGTTTTCCTAATTGTTACCGTTCACCACAATAAAAAAAAGATTATTTGGCCCAATGTATTGAATTCAAATTCAGGCCTTATTTTACAGACACCTAACACTATCTGGCTATCTATTTAGGTACCGTATTACACTAATAAAGGCACAGCAGTAACGACAGATTTAGCTGAATATAAATTTGAGGCCTAGTATTTAGGCGCTGGATGACAGGTATACGTTTACGGACAGAATTAGACTTGGAAATGCACGGTAGCGTGTGAAGTTATTGTGGATGACCCTATCAGCACCTTGAATCTAATATACCCTTTTAGGGATAGATTTAAAGTAGGTCTGATACAGCAGAAACCACTAATTTAGGAAATTGCTAAGTTGGGAATTGTATTTCAACCCAGAACAAAAACTGTGCTTTGACGGACACAAAATAACTTGACCAGCTACAGCAATAACCACAGATTTAGCTGAATATAAATTTGAGGCCTATTATTTAGGCGCTGGGTGACAGGTATACGTTTACAGACAGAATTAGACTTGGAATTGCACAGTAGCGTGTGTGAAGTTATTGAGAATGACCCTATCTGCACCTTGAATCTAATATACCCTTTTAGGGATAGATTTAAAGTAGGCCTGATACAGCAGAAACCACTAATTTAGAGAATTGCTAAGTTGGGAATTGTATTTCAACCCAGAACAAAAACTGTGCTTTGACGGACACAAAATAACTTGACCAGCTACAGCAATAACCACAGATTTAGCTGAATATAAATTTGAGGCCTATTATTTAGGCGCTGGGTGACAGGTATACGTTTACAGACAGAATTAGACTTGGAATTGCACAGTAGCGTGTGTGTGAAGTTATTGAGAATGACCCTATCAGCACCTTGAATCTAATATACCCTTTTAATGAATAGATTTAAAGTAGCCCTGATACAGCAGAAACCACTAATTTAGGAAATTGCTAAGTTGGGAATTGTATTTCAACCCTGAACAAAAATATATTCTTTGCCAGACAGCAGACAGTATTACAATTGGCTGGCCACAGCTGAAACACCAGATTTAGGGTACTGCCATTTTGGCAATTGTATTTCACCCCTCAATAAAATAGCAAGCACAGCCAAGCCCCTGATGTAGGATATAGCCAAAAAATAACCACACTATTGATGGTTAAATGCACTTGGTGACAGCTTGACCCTGATGTAGGATATAGCTAAAAAATAACCACACTATTGATGGTTAAATGCACTTGGTGACAGCTTGCCCCATATGTAGGATATAGCCAAAAAATAACCACACTATTGATGGTTAAATGCTCTTGGGGACAGCTTGACCCTGATGTAGGATATAGCCAAAAAAAAAAAACACTATTGGTGGTTAAATGCACTTGGTGACAGCTTGCCCCATATGTAGGATATAGCCAAAAATAACCACACTATTGATGGTTAAATGCACTTGGTGACAGCTTGACCCAGATGTAGGATATAGCCAAAAAATAACCACACTATTGATGGTTAAATGCACTTGGTGACAGCTTGACCCTGATGTAGGATATAGCCAAAAAATAACCACACTATTGATGGTTAAATGCACTTGGTGACAGCTTGCCCCATATGTAGGATATAGCCAAAAAATAGCCACACTATTGATGGTTGAATGCACTTGGTGACAGCTTGACCCTGATGTAGGATATAGCCAAAAAATAACCGCACTATTGATGGTTAAATGCACTTGGTGACAGCTTGCCCCATATGTAGGATATAGCCAAAAAATAACCACACTATTGATGGTTAAATGCACTTGGTGACAGCTTGCCCCTGATGTAGGATATAGCCAAAAAAAAACACACTATTGATGGTTAAATGTACTTGGTGGCAGCTTGTGCTGGCGCACCACAAGACACAAAATGGCTGCCGATCACCCCAGAAAAAAGTGAATGAAAAACGCTCTGGGCAGCCTAAAAACAGTGAGCAATTGAATAGCAGCAGTTCAATGATCCACAGCTGTAGATTGATCACTGACTTAAGTCTTTTGGAGGAGTTAATCACTGCCTAATCTCGCCCTAACGTCGCAGCTGCAACCTCTCCCTACACTGATCAGAGCAGAGTGACGTGTGGCGCTACGTGACTCCAGCTTAAATAGAGGCTGGGTCACATGCTGCACTGGCCAATCACAGCCATGCCAATAGTAGGCATGACTGTGACGGCCTCTTGGGGCAAGTAGTATGACGCTTGTTGATTGGCTGCTTTGCAGCCTTTAAAAAAGCGCCAAGAAAACGACGAACACCGAACCCGGACTTTTACTAAAATGTTCAGGTTCGGGTCCGTGTCACGGACACCCCAAAATTCGGTACGAACCCGAACTATACAGTTTGGGTTCGCTCATCCCTACCAGTCACATATCTGCAAAGAAAAGAAAAAACAGGGCACCCCCATTAGCCTAATGTAGAAAGATAATTGCCCTTTAAAGTCAACCAAAACACAACATAACCTCCAACCCCTTAAAGGCGAGTCGGGGTGTACATAAGACCGAAAACGGAGGGATTCCCACGACCGATCTGCTTAACAACCTCATCCCCTGCCCCGCGCCTTGCGGCCTCAGTGGCCGCCCCTATGAGGAAGGAATGACCTGTATAACCAGCCCACTCCAAACCCAGGCGAGCCAAAGATAGACGGAAAACCACAAGAAACTAGAAACAGGACAGGAGAGAGCCGTCATCATGAATCAAAAGAGGAGCAAACCTCCCCTTCCTAACTGACCAGTAATTCTCCAACCATTGCACTGGGCACATTGCGAATCCTTAAACCGCATAAATAGCCACTCTATAATCCCTCCCACTCAAGGGCGTAACTAGAAGTGACTGGGCCCCACAGCAAATATTTGTAAGGGCCCCCCCAGCGCGCTTCGCACCTCCCTCCTCCTGTGTAAACCCCACTCCTTTGGCACAGTGTAGAGGTATATTGTGTGGCACAGTGTAGCGGTATACTGTATATTGTGTGGCACAGTGTATGCTATATGTGTATAACATAAACATATTTCATATGAAAACTTACAATTACTTGCCTTGACCCTTGGGGATCTCGGACACCACTTCAACACTTTGGCCGGGGGCTCGGCGGAGCTGATGTTGTGTTTTATCCTAATGAGAAATATTTCATAATAAGGATTTGGAGAAGGGGCAGAGTGATAGCAGAGCAGGGAGAGGCTAGTGCTGCTACTAGGGGGTCATACCATGGGGGAGTAATAAAACCCACCATAATGCCCCCCCTCCCCCCCAGTAGAAATAATTCTCCTTATAATGTGACAGTGCAAAAATACCCCTTTGTAATGCCCCCAGTTGAGCTAATGTCCCCATAGTGCCCCCATAATGTCCCAGTATAAAATACCCCTATATAGTGCCCCAGTAAATCCCCCCATAGTTCTCCTCTCCCCCCTTCCTGCTAGTGCCCCCCATAATGTACCAGTATAAAATGCCCCATATATAGTGCCCCAGTAGATGCCCCTCAGTGTCCGGCCTCTGATAGGCTGCCCCAAAACCCAAAAGCTACCACTGTGTTCAATTTTGCTACCGACCAGCCCTCCTCCTTACAATGCCTGAGAAAAAGCAGCATAGGGGCCTCCAAATCACCTCCCATGCCGTCGACATCAACCCCTATTGAGCTACACCAATTATTCCAACCAATCCAGCACTAGCATATGCGTCCCACGTTTTTGGGGCCAATGACGACCGCATCAGCCCTGCTAGTGTTCCTCCAGCTGATCCCACAGAAAAGTTGGACAGGCCATGGGGACCTCCTCCCAGCAGCCGAAATCGCTCCCACTGGAAACGAGAAAGCGATGCCGGAACATGAACTGCTATCACCCACGCATTCAGCCCCAAACACTTTAGTACCAAACGTTGTAATAACCGCACAACTTGCGCCGACGATGCCGACAATGAATTGATCGCCTGAACCACTCCCAGATTACCGCAGTGGAAGCGTACTTTATGGGTTATGAAACCTCTCCCACGACAGAAAAACTGACACCAGGATTGGAAAAAGCTTGAGCAAAGCTAGATTGCGTATCCAACCCAGTGAAAACCATCCCTCCCGTCATCTCTCTGCGCACCATTGCACCCCGCAATAGACCCCAAACCCCAACCCACCTGCCGCATCTGAGAATAGTTCAAAATCTAAACAATTCACTGTCTCGCTCAAAATAGCGACCGCCCATTGTAGAAAGCCAAAAATGAACCCCAAACTCTCAAGTGACCACGCAATTTCTTTCCTAACCGAATATAGTGATGAGGCGCCGACAGGGCCATATTCAATATTTATGGGACCCTGGGCAAAAATTTACTTGGGCCCCCTGGATCCCGCCTTCCCACACCTTAGCAGGCAATCACGCCCTCCACCACAACACACACACAAAAAATCCACACATCTGGTAGAGTACAGTGACTGTAAATACTTCTAGTTCTGAAGACTCCAACGGCTCAGGATCAGTACTGGACTCAGGCTGGAAGTGGGCACCGCTCTGCAGGAAGGAGACCAGGGCTCGGCTCACCCTAGCGTTACAGTGCACCCCAGCACCCCACAGTATGCAGTATAGCACCCTATAGTATACAGCAACCCACAGTATGCAGTATAGCACCCTATAGTATACAGCACCACACAGTATGCAGTATAGCACCCCACACTATACAGTACCCCACAGTATATAGTAGAGCAGTATAGCAGCCCACAGTATACGGCACCACACAGTATTTAGTATAGCACCCCACACTATACAGTACTTCACAGTATATAGTAGAGCAGTATAGCAGCCCACAGTATACAACACCTCACAGTATACAGTGGAGCAGAATAGCACCTCACTATATACAGCACACCAAACTATACACGATACAGCACCCCACACTATACAGCCCCCACACTATACAGTACAGCAGTATAGCACTCCACAATATACAGCACCCACAGTATACAGTATACAGCCCCCACAGTATACAGCACCCCACTATACAGTAGTTTACAGTATATTAGCATAACAGCCCCTGTCACCTTTTTCTGATGTAATCTTCACAAAATAAGCTCCACAGTTAAGGCAAACTTCTACAGCAACACTCCTGTTAGAAAGGACCTTGATGACCTCATAGCCATGTAACCAGTAATATTGCTAGGTTACTGGTCACATGGTGATGATGTCATCTAAGGTCCTAGAGAATCACAGCTCTCACAGTACGCTGCCTGGAGTGTAGGCAGGCATGGCATGGCAGCACCCCCTGTGTAGCTGACAGCCTGACACCCGGGGCAGTGGCTAGCAGGGCTCAAGAGGCAGCTGCCTTGGGCCCCCCAGGAGCAACTGGGCCCGGGGCAGCTGCCCCTTTTGCCTCTTGTTAAAGACACCTTTGCGGTCGCCATTGACAAACGCCATGAAAAACCCTGCCCATTGGCATTATCCGACAAGCAAAGTTTAGTTTACCCAAAAGCAACTGCAAGCGTAATTATATCTTGTTCCAATGCTACGCCCGCTGCACCGTATTTTTTAAATCCTCCAGTTTGCCTGATGGCAACCAACATTCCATCCTTTCGGTATCAATAATGATACTCAGAAAGCATAGCTCAATCACTGGGCCCACCGTTTTCTCTGGTGCCAATGGGACTCCAAAACCCGCAAACAATGTTTTCAGCGTATGTAACAATAAAGAGCAAACCGTTGAGTCTGGCGGACCTACAATGTATGCAAAGAAAGTCATCCAAGTAATGGATGATAGAGGTCCATCCAGCCACATCTGCCACTGCCCATTACAAAAAGGAACTAAAAGATTCAAAATACGCACAGGACAGCGAGCACCTCATAGGAAGACATCGATCTACGAAAAAATTCCCCTCCCAAAAACAGCCCAACAAATGTAAACTGTCAGGGTGTACTGGCAGTAACCGAAAAGCCGCTTCGATATCTGTTTTCGCTAAAAAAAATCTTAACCCACCCGACTGCCGTGTCAAATGACGCATACACCACCAAACACAGTTCGGGATCTATCTGTGGCAGGCGCAGCACTATGAAGTGCCTTTTGCGCTGTGGCATTATAAGAATTCTGATATCTCTGACTTTTTAATCTAACCAGACTGTCTATTACTCTGTAATTCCTCTAGCGCCATTCTATGGAAACAGTAGGTTTAAAGAGCACACCAAATGCTTGAAATAACTTCATTATTAAAGAGGACCTTTCACCAGAATTAAACTTCTAAAGTAACTATACAGACATGTAGAGCGGCGCCCAGGGACCCCCCTGCACTTACTGTTATACCTGGGCGCCGCTCCGTTCTCCCGTAATTGCCTCCGGTATCTTTACAGTTAGGCTCCACCCAGGGGAACCTGCCGTCGGCTCATTCTCCCATGCTGTAGCGCTGGCCAATCACAGCGCTCAGCTCATAGCCTGAGAGAGAGCTGAGCGCTGTGATTGGCCAGCGCTGCAGCATGGGAGAAGGAGGCGCCGGCAGGTTCCCCTGGGTGGAGCCTAACTGTAAAGATACCGGAGGCAATTACTGGAGAACGGAGCGGCGCCCAGGTATAACAGTAAGTGCAGGAGGGTCCCTGGGCACCGCTCTACATGCCTGTATAGTTAGTTTAGAAGTTTAATTCTGGTGAAAGGTCCTCTTTAACTTCAACTTTTCTTCATATATAACATTGTCGCCTCCGCAGCAGATAGTCATGTACATAACACATGTTGAAAAGATATCACAAAATTGCGATATGCATAAGATGATGGTTCCACTGTTCAATCTGGTCATTCAACATAAAATGGTGGATATACTGTATTTCTATCTTAAGTATCTGTACTCTCACTTTAAGTTATTTAAGCACTTTATGATCTCTCTGAGAGGTCTAACTAATAGTTCTACTTGCTGAATTTGGTCGCAATTTGCAGTATGCATTTAGCAGTAACTATTTTCAGATTAGTTGAGTATGATCTGGTATGGTTTTATGCAATTTGGATTGCAATATGGAATTTGAATTTGGATTGTGAACTTTGTAGTTTGCAATTGGTGGAACTGTAAGTAAACACACATATAACTGGTTCAGTATACAATTCTAATCACTATATTAATAGTAGGAACATTAAATAACTGTTTTAAATACCTATTTTGGCCTTTCTGCTTCCATAAAACTGAGCTCTTAGTGTAGTGAATGTCTGTTCAGCTTCTCTCCTCTGGTGTAATGATTCTAGCAGTGCCACGGCCTATGGTGTGCACTGTGACATTTTCCCTTCACTTGCGGTTGCCTGCGGCAACGTGTTGTTTGTGTGCATGTGGTGGCAGTGTCTTGGCCTTCTGGCTGATTCCCAGGACATGGTTGCCACGCATGCCGTTTGCCGGCAGTAACAGGTGGAGTGTGATGTTTATGGGTGTTTTTCCCTTTAAGTGGTTTCCGTTCCTTGCCTGGTGTAGGAAGGGTTAACTCCCTTCTTTGTGTGTGAACACTGGGTGTGTCTGTGTGTGGGTGTGGCTACTTGGGCTATTTAGCCTCTACTGGATCCCTGTAGCTGAGGGGTACTTCAGCCATGCCTTGCTGGAGTCGTCCTCCTGCTCTTATATACCATCTGTCCAGTGAGGGCCACCCTTGTGGTCATCAACTATATGTCTGATGTTAGAAGATGTTTTATGGTCTTTCTGTTTATTGCAGCTATGGATGTCCTGGTTACCTGTGTAATATGTGTTGTGTGCTGTGTCCCTTAATGTTGTGTGGACAACAGTAGTCATGCACGGGTTTCAGTCAGTGTGTCTGTGGCAGGTAGGTTTGGAACTGCTTTAGTTCACCTGCCATATCCATATGTTGTATTTGTTCCCCTTTCCTTGCAGCTTGGCCAGTGAGACTCCTGTTCGTTCGTATCTAGGAGGAACAGGTCGTCTTACCCTGCTCCTAGTCCAGGGCTACCCTGAGGGCTAGTAGGGACCCTAGGTTCCGGAGTATGAGCCCTCCTACCATCAGGGTTGGCTCATACAGCTAGGAGTCAGGGTCAGAATTAGGGATGTGATAGGAGGTGACCTGCTTCCTGATTCCTGTCTTGGCCTTGCAGCGACCATTATCTTCTGTCATCGCACGGCTGAGGGTTATCCCCATCCTCAGCCGTGACAAGCAGCTCCTGTTAGGGGGATTTTCCATACAGACTGTGTGTGAAGCTGGCTGTGATTGGTCAAAACTCCTGCTGTGTGTGAGGCTGGCTGTGATTGGTCAAGACTCCTGCCCAGCAACAGTTTAACTCTATGCTTTCTGTTTCTGCTGTGTCATTGAGCTTACCTCATATCCATATAATGAATCTTAAAGGCATATTACCTTTTCTGCTTCTGTGAACACAATATATAACAGTTATATGACATCTAAACATAAAGTCACTGTAAATAACTCTGCTTTTGTCTTTAACACACAAACATAGGAACTGTATTAAGGCTATTGGAAGGTCTAGCTATATAAACATATAAGCTATATTAGCAACCTAGGACAGGTCTTAGCTGGCCAGCTACACTATCCCATCATTGAACGACGAACCCTTAGAATATGACAAGTGATGAATGAGCCGAAATTTATTTGGCTCCTTCTTGGGCACCACCCCCAGCGGGGACAAATGCAATCCAACACCGGAGGTTCCGAAAATGGTCCGGCCATCCGTCCCAGCCGCACTTCCCGAAACAGTGTTTCCGTGACTACCTCCATGTGCTTGTACGCCGAACGCAAATTATTTTTTACCAAAACCTCCTCCCCCGGAAAAAAGGGGATATGAAAAACAAACTGGAAACCATCCCTTAACAAATGTGCCGCCTCCACATCAGGATACCTACTTATAAATGGCGCAATCTTTTCCAGACCTACTGGCGTCACTACCTTTTGCAGATGCGTCCCCGCCTTTTTCCCCTAAAACACCTATTAGACCCGTGTGCTCCCCATGCATGAAGTGCATTCGTGCTTAAATTTGCAATTCGCCCCGAACTTACACCCTCCTTCATTAAACAAAAAGCACAGTCCCTTAGCCGACGCTGTAAACGTGGGTTGGCTGGACCCTCCTGCTTCCACCTGAAAGGACTGAACCATTCTCTCCGGCGTTGTGACTTTTAGCCATAACGCAATGTCCTTGTGGTCCCAACGAATGTTGGGACGCATGACCTTCCGCTGGCGAAATTGTCATAGCGGAGCCAAGCTTGGCCACCATGAACCCGATATGCTTTGCCAATTGTGTCCAGATAGCAAAAGAGAGCCGAACAACATTCGGGCACTTTTTCCACTATAACGCTAGCTAAAATCACAAAGGCTGGCAGCCAATTAGCAAATGTGCGCGGAATCAATCTATACTGGCACTTTTCTTCCTCCTCTCGTTTACCGTCATCCTTTCTGGCCCTGTCCAGGTTAAAACACTCAAGGAGGAGCAGTGAAAAAATTTCAATATTCTCCCCCTTCCAGATCCGCTCCCTATACATCCTGCGTTAAGGGGCCCTCAAAGCACACATAAACCTCCCCCCATGCTGAGTCATCCATCCTAAATAGCTCATCCTCACATGAACCTCCAGCCTGCGTCTGAACTGACATAGAACTCGATCCCGCAGACGACGCGGCATTCCCACTCGTGACGTCCCCAACCCCACGCTATGTAATAGATTAAACCCAGTCCCTGTTATACACCATTTATTCATAAGACAACGCGTTTCGAGGTGCTAGAGCCCCCTTTATCAAGTCTGAGCCGGAAAAAGCTGGGAGAAAGTCACGGCTCGTTTGCAGAGGAGGAGGAACGTTTTTCGTCATCATTGTCTTCTATATAGCGGAAAATTCTAAATAACTTGATGAATATGGGCAACAAGTATAAACGTGTGGCTGATAGGAAGCGTTTGAATGGTCTGGACCTAAGTGTGGGTGATTTTGTGTGGCTTTCCACAAGAAATATTAAGTTGAAGGTTCCTTCTTGGAAGTTGGGTTCAAGGTTTTTTGGTCTATATAAGATCACTGCCATTATTAATCCTGTAGCTTTTCGTCTTGAACTTCCTCAGGCTCTAAAGATTCATAATGTGTTTTTTTCAAATCTTTGTTGAAGAGATATGTTGAGCCTTTGGAGTCATCCCCCTTGCCACCCGCTCCTATCATGGTGGACGGCAGTTTGGAATTCCAGATCTCCAAGATTATTGACGCTCGAGTTCTCCGTAGATCTCTTCAGTATCTTGTTCACTGGAAGGGTTATGGACCAGAGGAGAGGATGTGGGCACTGGCATCTGACATGAATGCCAGTCATTTGGTGAAAGCCTTTCATAGGTCTCATCTGGATAAGGTTGGTCCTGGGTGCCTGGAGGTCACCCGTAGAAGGGGGGGGTACAGTCATGGACGTTTCCATGATAGGTGGCAGGAGATCTGTGAGACTGTCAGCACGTGGTTTGATCTGACAGGTTTTCTTTTTGGATCAAATGACATCTGTGTTGTTTCTGGTGCTTGCCACACCTTCTATCCCCAGGTGTTGCTATTGTGGTCATTTAACTTTCTCTATTTATTGTTGGGTTTCCCACTATGCTATGCGGTTTATAGCTTCTGCTGGACTTGTGGTTAGCTTGTGTTTGGTTCTCGGCTGAGTTCTTGGTGCTACCAAAGCTTCTTTGTAGATAAGTGTTTCCGTTCCATTTTTTATTTTGTTTTGATATATGTGTGTGTTGCCTTTCCCTGTTGTTTGTCATTATGCCTGAGGGAGACTCCTGTGCGTCCTTCCCTTTGGAGGAATAGATAGACTCAGTCCTAACATTAGTTCCAGGGTCCTATAGGGTGAGATAGGATTGTAGGTATCCAGTGTATGAACTTGCCTACCTTTGGGGCCTGTTCATACTGGTAGTCTGTCAGGACTGGAGTTAGTGTTTTCTCTAGGAGGTGTCCATCTTTCTTCCCTAGTTTCCAGGCCTTATTCCGGTATCCCCTTTCCCTCCTATGCTCGGTGTGGTGTTTTACTCCCACACATGAGCGCGACAACAGCTCAATATTTTTAATAAGGGCCAACTGAAAAAATTAGTTTTTGCCAAAAATGAGTATCATGCGATCATAAAAAAAAAATTGCCTGTGAAGGTGTACATAGCCTTTAAGGAGGTAAAAGGGACAGAGAGACTCAAAAAGAAGGACTGTCCTTCCTTTCACATGCCTCCCATAAGAGGAATACTTGGGGGGCATGTGGAGATATTATCACAACTATACTGAAGGTGTGTCTGTTTTATGGACTGAGTACTCAAATAAAAAGACATGGACTCCAATCCTGAGTGCTATCGTGGTCAGAGCCCTATTTACCAGAGTGAGGGGAAGCAGAAACCCCTGCAGGTAGGACAAGCATCATCACTTGTTGGCTCCAACCGGACTGTAAAGGACAATAGAGCAGACGTAATATGACTGACGTTGCATATGGGGGAATCAGACTTCTGGTCATCTTCTGGAGTCCAAGCGCCAAAAACTGAAATGTACGCTAGTTGTGAGCCGGTATAGATTTCAGTTATAATTTACAGCAGTTTCTGTCATAAATTATAGTAAATGTGTTGGACCACGGGCTCAGCCTTGCCCACCTTTCTTTCCAGTATTAAAAAGTGTAGAAAAATAGAGAAAAGTCGCAAATTATTGCACAACTATGGAATGCACCACAATTGCTAACTATTTTATGCTACTTTTGCGACATAAAAAGATTAATAAATCTGTTTCATAATCTCGGTTTCTTCCTAGAGACTAATGCCAGAATTTAATACTGCACTTTGCGGCAGTGGTCTATCATAAAAAAAGTCTGCAAAAAGGCTTCCACAATGCTGACCACTCAACCACTTTCCCCATAAAAACTTACATCAATTGCAATACCACGGGGGTGATCTATGTTATACAATGTATTGAGTGTGATATGATGTATGTTGGCAGCACCGTACGTAAATTTAAAACCAGAATACTTGAACATCTGAATTATATTACAAATCCATCTATCATTAACATCTCGGGTGCTGCCAAACATTTCATCCATACACACGGACGTAACATCGGATCCCTCCGTGCGTTTGCAATTGAGAAAGTGGTGGCACCAAGTAGGGGAGGAGATTATCAAAAGAAAATACTCCTAAGAGAGGCTTTTTGGATTTTTTTTGTTAAATACAAGGGTGCCAACCGGTCTAAAATCAAAAGAAGGAATTGATGTATATTTACCAATATACTTTTTTTTTTTCTTTTGTATTGGAGCCCTGGATATAGTTTCATGATAGTTCCAGTACGTCAGTCATCATGCAGTATTTGCACATGCATTGGGGTCCATTCACACGTCCGTAAGTGTTTTGGATACAGGGACATGGACACCTGCAATGTGCGATCCACAACTTGCGGACCGCACGTTACACACACCATAATACAGGATGCCTTTCCTGGTCCGCAATTGCGGACAAGGTGGACATGTTCTATAAAAAAAATTCAGGAATGATTTTTCGGATCCCGAAAAGACGGATCCCAAAAATGCGGATGCGGATCCAGAAAATGCGGATGCGGATCCAGAAAATTTGGATTTGCATCTGTTTCAGTCCAATTGAAAGTGAATGGGTCCGCAAGTTGCGGAGCGAATGCGGACCCAAATTGCGGACGTGTGAATGGACCCTTAGTGCACAAGAATATCTTTTCAGATTGTATATTTTCTGTGATATATTCCAACACATTTTTTTCATTATATTGTATTTTATTTTAGTTTTACAAAGATATGAAAATTGCAGCCGTGGTCATCCATTTTTGCATGTAGATTTCTACAGGCTTCCATTTTATTTGAATCTCTTATATTTTGTATGGCCCTGTTCACATGATGCGGTTTCTCACACCCTGCGCTTGTGCTTTGCAGACAGATTTCCCCATTTGTGCTGCTTCAGCCCAGGCGTGGGGATGTGGAAGGCGCATCATGTGGGGCTATTTTAAATCTATGTACTTTGTTAATGATGCTTCAGGTGTGAGTCTGCGAGCTGATTGATTTGTGACGTCATGTTACCACCACCTACTAGATGGGGGAGGGAACGTGGGTCTTTAAATTTCTTTAGACTCGCAGACCACTTTGTTACGACTAAGGAGAAGGTCTCCGAAACGCGTAAACAGCTTGTTTGTGATACTGTCCCGCATATGATGTGATTGAATAAAGAGGAAGATTTTATGGTAACAAAATAGGTGCCGGAATCGTTTTTTGAATTTCATTTTATGCGGCTATCACCATTGCTTAAGGCCTCTTTCACACTACAGTATTTTGCGTTCCGTATACGGTCCGTTTTTTGCGTTCCGTATACGGTCCGTATACGGAACCATTCATTTCAATGGTTCCGCAAAAAAACGGAATGTGTTCCGTATGCATTCCGTTTCCGTATTTCCGTTTTTCCGTTCCGTTGAAAAGATAGAACATGTCCTATATTTGGCTGCAAATCACAGTCCGTGGCTCCATTCAAGTCAATGGGTCCGCAAAAAAAACGGAACACATACGGAAATGCATCCGTATGTCTTCCGTTTCCGTTCCGTTTTTTGCGGAACCATCTATTGAAAATGTTATGCCCAGCCCAATTTTTTATATGAAATTACTGTATACTGTATTTGCCATACGGAAAAACGGAACGGAACAACGGAACGGAAACGGAACCACAACGGAAGCAAAAAACGGAACAACGGATCCGTGAAAAACGGAACGCAAAACACTGAATTCAACATACTGTAGTGTGAAAGAGGCCTAACAATGACTTTTCCTTTCTGAAAAACGGACAAGAATAGGACATGTTCTATCTTTTTTGTGGAGATGCGGAATGGACATACGGATGCGGACAGCACACAGTGTGCTGTCCGTATTTTTTGCGGAACCATTAAAATAAATGGGTCCGCATCCGTTCTGCAAAAAATGGGTGGAAAGGTCATCAATATTTTAGTACCAAAAAAACCCTTTAATTATCAGTGGTTGCCCTGCTCGCAGACTAGTCCCGTCCATTTATTACATGGACCTGCATTTTGATAGCCACCATGTAACATTTCTATTTGTGTGTAGAAATGGGGACAGCCATATTCTATGGTCATCTTTAGTATACTATGATTGCACCTGTACATGTGCTATACAGGAATACCTACCTATTAGAAAGTAAAGCCCCGAGGTGAGCCGCAGACATTGTAGTTTGGTGAATGTGTCTTGGCACCAGCTGAGGTTTTTGAATCCAAGAATTAGGAAGAAAAATGCAAAAACGCTCATTATACTGGAGATGATTATTAATGCTCTGGTGAGGACGATCGTAGCTGAAAACAAACGAAGACAAACATTATTGCAGCAAACATTAATTAGAGATACAAGTGTAAATAGCATCATCTAGTATATTCTACAAGTATAAATTATGGCTCTGTATAATATGTCCCTACTTGTGCTGACATAAAGTATACAGTATAATAAGACTAAGGGCTCATTCAGATGGCCATAGTGTTTTGCAGTCCGCAAATTGCAGATCCACAAAACACCGGCGCTTGTGCGTTTTGCATTTTGCGGACCACACATGGCTGGCACTATGATAGAAAATGCCTATTCTTGTTGGCAATTGTGGACAAGAATAGGACATGAGCTATCTTTTTTGCAAGGCCATGGAACGGAACAACGGATGCACATCTTTTCTGGTCCCATTGAAATAAATGGGTCTACACCCGTTCCGCAAAATTGTGTAACTAACCGTTGCGCCCCAATCTGCGCCAGAAATACTGCTAATATAAGCGTATTTCTGGATAATAAATGACCCCTAAATAACTAAACCTATTGTATACCTGGTTTGAAGTTGCATAGCAACTTTTTGACTAGTCTCTGTGACCACCATTTATATACATGCATCCACCTGCCAACTGTCCATGTTCTCAGTGATAGATGAAGGCTCTGCGTACCTGGATGTGGGTTTAGATAGGAGCTGAAAACATCACAAGTCCAGATCTTTACAAAGCGGTCCCAGACACATTCTCTCCACAGACCTTTGCAGCGAGTGCTTAACATTACAGATCCTTTGCTATTGATCTGAGAGCAAATAAAAAAGATGTTTTATTTGTAATAATGTTTTTTTATTTCGTGGAAGTATTTGTTCTACATTACATTGTTCTGTTGTTTCTGTTCGTGGCACCATTGAGTTGAATGGGCTCTCTTCTGGGGGTAAATGGAATCAGTGGGTAGGGATGAGCGAATCAACTTCGGATGAAACATCTAAAGTCGATTTGCATAAAACTTTGTTTGAATACTGTATAGAGCGAGCGCTCCATACAGTATTAGAATGTATTGGCTCCAATGAGCCAAAGTAATAAGTCTCGCGAGACTTCGGGTAATAACTTCAGAAATTAATTTCTACTGTAAAAAACCTTTTACCGAACTCTGGTACCAACTAGAACCGAAACAGAGTTCGGTAAAAAGTTTTTTGCAGTAGAAATAAATTTTGAAGTTATTACACAAAGTCTCGAGAGACTTCGTGAAATAATAACTCCGGCTCATAGGAGCCAATATATTCTAATACTTAATGGAGTGCTCGCTCCGTAAAGTATTCAAAGTTTATGCGAATCAACTTCAGATGTTTCATCCGAAGTTGATTCGCTTATCCCTATCAGTGGGCATCAGTCACCCCCACATTCTACCCAGTAAATTAAAAGGAAACCTGATATTAAAGGGGTTATCTGGGTAAAGTTGATGATGACCTATCCTCAGAATAGGTAATCATTATCAGATTGCCGTGACCCAAATCCCGCCACCCCCACTGATCAGCTGTTTCACGGAGCCTCTGCACTCACTGGAACTCTGGTGAGCACTGTAGGCTCTCGGTAGAGACAGGGCCGTACATCATATAGTGGTTGTGCTTGGTACTGCAGCTCAGTCCCATCTACTTGAAAGAGGCTGAGCTGCAACTAGGCCATGTCACCGATATAGTGATGTCTCTGGCGTAGGAAGAGGCAGCGGTGCTCATGGAGCGCCTGGCATCTTCTAATAGCTGATCAGCACTGATCTGATATTAATAACTTATCCAGAGGATGCCTTCCCAGATAATCCCTTTAAAATGGTTGTCCCATAAAGACAAAGTATTGCTATCCAATTATAGGGAAAAAGCGCCTGATGAGCTGCGATCCAACCACTGAGACACCCGGTGATCATGACAATGGAGGCCTGTTCTCCCCCGTTTAAATGGACCAGCGGTCATGCATGCAGGGGCGTACCTATAGGGGGTGCAGAGGTAGCAGTGGCTAAAGGGCCCAGGAGCCTGAGGGGGCCCAAAGACCCTTGTGCCACATAAGAAGACACTGGTATTATAGAAAGTGCATGCTGGTCAAGTTACACTTCTGGCAGAGGGAAGGGGTTAGGTCAAGAATTTGGCATGGGGGAGGGTGTCGGTTCAATTATTGCCTCAGGCAGTACAAAGACTATGTGCACCCCTGGCCACAAAGCACTGAGGGAAGGGGGACTCTAGCCAGGGGCATTGCTAGGTTAAAACATTGGGGGTCTGGGCCCTGTCAGCTAGATACAACTGCATTGCAGTCCCCAGGACTGCAATACTATTGAATCTAATGCACTGGAAGAGCTGAAGGACCTGTGATGACATCCAGGTCATGTGACCAGTAAAACAGGCAGTGGTTGAGAAGGACCTGCGATGATGTCACCACCATCATGTGACCAGTGCAGGAATGGACAACAGTGAAGAGGAGAAGTCCCAGGGGAACACGCTGTGATGAGGTCTGTACATGAGAAGAGGTAAGTGCAGGGAGCGGCAGAGCAATGCTGTGAGTTGTGGTTATTTAACTAGGACTGTATGTTAGGGCTGGAGGGAGAGATGTTATTTACATGGAATTGTGTGTTGGAGGTGGAAGGGGGAGGGAGTGATGTTATTTACATGGGACTGTATGTTGAAGGGGCTGGGGCAGGGTGATGTTATTTACATGGGACTGTATGTTTGTAACATCAGCTGCTGTGCACCGCTGTTCCCCTGCTCCTGCCGCGGTCCCAGTTGCTGTGTTCAGCAGTGATCTGCTGCCATTGTTTCCTTTCAGCCCTGGCCACAGCATGCTTACTGCTTGTTTCCTGTAGAATTTCCTTAAGGGCCGGCGCACTTCACTTCCTGTGTTTTATGGGTTGGATCATGTGACCTCGCCAACCAATCCTAGCCCTCCTGCACATAATAAGTGGCTCAGCCCCCTTCCCAGATGCCTCAGTGTCAAGGTCTTTGTGTCCTGCTAAGGTTCCTGATATCCACTTGTGTACCTGTGTTCTTGACTTGTACTTGTGTTCCTGGATCCTGCTACCCATTTGATCCCTGCCTGCTTGCCTTGACTCTCCTGTTGCCGAGCCGGATTGCCTGACCTGTACCTGTGCTGCCTGCCCTGACCTGTTGCCTGTCTGACTTTGCCTCTGCCTCATCCTTCGGTCCTGCACTGTTGCTTCTGGTAACAACTCAGCCTGCTGACAATGCCTGTAGCTCTGGTACCTTTCTCAGGTACCTCCTGGTCCGCTTGGACCAGCTGCCTCGTGTGCCTATCCTCCTCAAGAGGTAACGACCTGGTGTTCCCCTCAGGAAAGTCTATCCCCACCATCAGGGGTACTGTAAAGATCGAGGGGTTCACTTAGACAACGCCCTTAGAGAAGGTAGGACCCTAGCACAGTGGGTTCACACCCGCTGGTTTGTGACAATGTTGATCGTGGCTGTAGGAGGGAGTGATGTTATTTATATGGGACTGTATGTTGATGATGGCTGTGGGAGTGTAGTTATTTACATGGGACTGTATGTTAAAGGTGGCTGCTGGGGGGGAATGATGTTATTTACATGGGACTGAATGTTGAGGGGGCAGTGTTATTTACATGGGACTGTATATTGATGATGGCTGGTAGGGGGGATGATGTTATTTACATGGGACTGAATGTTGAGGAGGTGATGTTTACATGGGATTGCATGTTGGAAGCAGCTGGTGAGGGGGTGATATCATTTACTTGGGACTGTATGTTGAATGCAGCTAGGGAGGAGGAGATGTTATTTACATCAGACTGTATTTTGGAGGGGGCAGGAGAGATGGTATGATGTTATTTACATGGGACTGTATTGTGGAGGGTGGAATATAACTACAGGGGCACTGCAGAGGGCATTATAAATACTGGGGGCACTTCAGAGTGGGCATTATAACAGTAGTGGGCAGTATACATACTGGGGGCACTGTAGGGGTATTAAAAAATTCAGGGGACATTATAGGTGCTCGTATTACTACTGGGGGCTCTATAGGAGGGACTTATAGATCTGCCTTATTTCTACTAAGAGCACTATGGGGGCCTTATTACCACTGGGGGAACAATAGAAGGCCTTATTTCTACTGGGGGCTCTGTGAGGGTATTATTAATACTGGAGGGCTCTTCTAGTAATGGTGGCACTCTTGGGGAGCATTATTACTGTTGAGGGCACTGTAGGGGGCAGTATTACTAATGAGGGCATTCTAGAAGGGAATTACTATTGGTGGGACTATGAGGAGCACTATTACCATGGGGGGAACTAATTTTTCTTCAGGATAGTATTTGGGGGTATTGGGGAGCACAGCAAGCAGCAAGATAATATTGTGGGGGATGATGATAGAAATGTGAGGAAGCTAAGATGTCCGTGTGTCACACTCTGCAGAGACAGGGCGGCTGACAGAAGTTGTATGGACCAAATGGAGAAGATGGTGAGATCTACATCTGAGGAGACGTCACCTGGAGACCCTGGATGTGACAGGTGTGTGCTGCTGTATAACAAGAACAGCAAAATGCGGTGTGTGGGGGGAGAGGGGGGGCGACTCAGAGAACTGGGCCATATTTATTGGGGCTTAGGCCCCGGATCTTTTGAGACCCTAGCAACGCTCCTGGCCCAAGCTGAACTCTTGCACCAGGGCCCATGAACCTTTAGCTACGGTCCTGCATGCATCTAGTCAGCTATATGGGGCTGGCAGAGATAGTCGAGTTCTTGTAGGTGGCTGTCTCCATTAGTCCCCTACAGCTGAAGTGAGCAGCGGACATGCATGCTTGTCTGCTTCTTCATTCAGACAGGGAGCATAGGCCCCGTTCTCATGATTGGCCGGGGCCCGGGGCCCCAGTTATCAGACCTCGCTGATCAGACACTTATCCCCTATCTCTTTATGGGAAAACCCCTTTAATAAGTCTAGAAGTGAAAGAAGAGCACAAGATAAACACATTCAGGATAATAAACCCTTACAGGGGCAGGGCTACAAACCAAGGCCCTACGTCCTGAACACTGATACCGTGTACGTCCCTAAAAGTATTGCTTCCGAAGTATTATTTATTTGAACAGACTGTATTATTTATTTGAACATTTTGCTAGTTTTCACAGGAAACAGTCAGTAAGCTTGTTGTCAGACACAACCCTAACAGCATAGCTGAGCCCATAGAATGGAGTGTGGGGTACAAAAATGACATTATACATTAAGAATATGCTTTGTGCAGTCACTAAACTAGCATGAAATTATGGATGATTTCTGCTCTGGATGTTCTTTGGGCAGGATGTGACTGTGAATCACTCACTTGGTAGCAAATATATTAAAAGGGTTTGCTGTGATTTTACATGGCTGGCCTAATCTTATTATAGCCCGTCAAGGCGTGATTTCTGGGCGTCTGACTTGTGTGGCTGTGTTGGGTGCTGCCGCTGAGATCATTCAGGTGAATCAGTCTATGCTGCAGTGCAAGACACATCTACAGCTCAATGGAGGACACAGTGTGGGAATCTGCAGTAAAGGGGCTATTGTGGCCCGGGGGTGATGGGGTCACAGCACTTCCAGATCTCGCGTACCTTCTGATGAGTACCCTAAGGAAAAGCCATCTATCTAAACTCCTGGGAAACCTTTTACATTTTTAAATAATGATATAAAAAAAAATATATATATACAGAATAGTGTCATATAGAAACATTTTATACAATATATGCAAAATACTGTCCTGGCATTCATCTTGGGAGGTGCTACAGTATGTGGTTGAGCTATGGCCCAATTACACATGGATATAGTGTTCTCTTTGGGAAGACAATATTACAAAATATACATAAAGAACAATAGGAGAGATTTTTGAAAATTATCTTAAAAACTATCTAAAAGAAAAGTTATTTTTGTGACCCACAGCAACCAATCACAGCTTTCATCTTTTAAAGGGGTTGTCTCATCTCAGACAATGGGGGCATATTGCTAGGATATGCCCCCACTGATTGTTGATTGGGGCGGGTCCCACTTTGCGGGGCTCTGTTCCCTGGGACCCGCACCTAAAGACAAAGGGGGCATACCCTACTTATATGCCCCCATAGTCTGAGATGAGAAGACCCCTTTAAAGGGAACCTGTCACTGGAATTTTGGGTATAGAGCTGAGGACATGGGTTGCTATATGGCCACTAGCACATCCGCAATACCCAGTCCCCATAGCTCTGTGTGCTTTTATTGTGTCAAAAAAACGATTTGATACATATGCAAATTAACCTGAGATGAGTCAGAGCTTGAAAATATGACTCTTCTCTGGTCACACAAGTAAGATATGACTCTTTAATGTTAATTTGCATATGTATCAAATCGTTTTTTTTACACAATAAAAGCACACAGAGCTATGGGGACTGGGTATTGCAGATGTGCTTGTGGCCATCAGCTGGGTATTGCAGATGTGCTGTGGCCCATGTCCTCAGCTCTATACCCCAAATCCTGGTGACAGGTTCCCTTTAATGGCACTGTAAGGCTAGTTTCACATGGGCAGTAAGATCTGGCAGGCTGTTCCAGCAGTCCCTGCATCTAAACTGAAGTCTATACCAACTCCAAGAATCCTTAGATTTGAGTCCTATTTTACGCCAGAAGACTATGGTAAAAGTATGTGCCAGACGCACCGACCCTGCCCTCATTTAATCCCTGTTTCTGAAAGTAACAGGGGCAGCTTAGAAACACCATGTGCACCTAGGCTTAGGCGTAATCTTTTTACGCCAGAAAACTGGGGGGATGATAAAATCTCCCTACCGAGTCCCCTCCAGACCATGGTGTCTGTGGTCTGCTGTAAAGCATCTCTCTAAATGCTGCAAACTACAACTCCAGGCAAGATGGCCACCCTATGATCATGTTCAGGAAATAGAATAAAAAATCTGAAAATAAAAACTGATTAGAACAATAAAAGGATATTTGTCACTATCTGGATAAAAACGTTAGGTGACACATTCCCTTTAATAACAGTTCGTACGCTGCCCATAGTACGTAGGGCACTAAACCTGCTCAGCTATCGTAGTCTGACTGAATACAAATTGTAGAAATCTACTGCAGGAAGTGACAATGATTCTCCGTTTATTTACCTGCCAGCAGTCGGTCATAAGCGCGGCGATGGTGCTCGCCATGGTGAATGATCCGCAGATGATCAGAAGAAAGTTTAACTCGTTGGCCATCACATAGACGTCTCAGGTTGGACTCTGTCTGCTACGAGTCACGGTCACGCCAGGCGTCTTGAGAAGCAGCCACTTGGCATTTAGATTGTTTTAAAGGGAACCTTTCCATAAAGCAGGACCTATGGCGGGACCAATCCAGCAGCCGCAGCAGCCGTGTCCTACATGTTAGATATGGTGCGACATGATGATCATGTGTCATTTTATAGGATTTCCATGGAATATTATTCTATTCTGTTAAATTAGCAGTAATTAAAAGCAGAATCGCCTCTTTTTTTTCCAAGTTCTCGGCTTTTCCCCTTTAAGATGTCAAGCATATCTAATCTTTTCACAACCGGTTAATTAATCTCTTAGCAACAAAACTCCAAAGAAAATCCCAAGAGTTTACGTAAGACACGCACACCCGCTACTTCCAGGAGGAGGTGACAGTCCGGGGACAAAATCTCTTATAGTACAGCAATACCCCTCCTTCAGTCCGTCAACAATTTCAAGATCTCTGCTTGCTGACAATGAATAGAACAGAACATTCTCCTTTGGCACATGGGCCATTAGCAAGTAGGAAACAGGTTTCACAGGGTAGCTTTCACATCATTATAGTAATGCTAGCCACAAGACGCCAATGTCATGGGACAACCCCTTAAAGTGCCTCAGGCTGCATAAGCAGCTTTCCAGCCTCTTAATGTGAACAAGGATGTCTCCATTCATTGGTAGCAAGCAAAAATCTCAAACATGTTGACACACAGAAACATCAAGTATACAAGACATTTTAAGGAAGTCTCATTATACGACGACCCATACCAGTTTATTACCTGTTGTCCATAAATGACGCTTAAGCATGACATAATGCAGAGTTCTGCAGCTCTTCGTTATTCCAGTTCCTCTGCTTGCTGTCAGTATATGGCAATAGTCTTAGGACAGATAATGTGCTGCTCACACAGTTTGAGGCTTGCTCAGTAAATGATAGATCTTGAAAACAATAAGAACTGCATGTTAGAAGTATGTTAGAAAGTTGCAGTCTTTTTCATCTTATAATAAATTAGCTTCATTTACAGAGAATTTTAAATTCCCTTGTTATAATCTATTCCCCCACTAGGTGGCAGTAATAATGCCTCAATTAACAATTTGGTCCGCTGTCCCCTAACTGTTCTGTTTATAGCTTGGGCCGTGTTACAAACTTGAGACTTACAGATACATCTCAATAAATTAGAATATCATTGAAAAGTTAATTTATTTCACTAATTCACTTCAAAAAGTGAAACTCATATATTATATAGATTCTGTAAACACAGGGTGGTCAATTTCAAGTGTTTATTTCTTTCAATGTTGATGATTGTGGCTTACAGCTAGTGAAAACCCAAAAGTCAGTGTTTCCAAAAATTTGAATATTGTGAAAAGTTCAATATGGTAGACTCATAGTGTCATACTGTGATCAGCTAATCAACACGAAACACCTGCAATCAGGGGCTGATTAAGTGCACGATAGGCCCGGGGCTGTCTACCCAACTCCCCCCCCCCCCCCCCCACAGTCTCTTCCTGGGCCATATGACATCGTACACATGGTCTAGGTGCAGCTCTGTCCCATCTGAGTGATTGGGTCTGAGCTGTAATACCGAGCGCAGGGCTATCATATGGACAGCGCTGTGCTTGGTAAGGAGCAAAGAGGCTGCGGCGCTCACTGGGACATCGCGGTCTCCTCAAACAGCTGATTGGCGAGAGTGCCAGGAGTCAGACCCCCATCTCATAACTCTCAGTTACAGAAGGCAGTAAAATGAGGGTGATGGAAGCCTATGGCTCCTATCCCCTCCGTTCCGCCTGGCCTGAAGCTTTAATTAGAAGTAGAGCGGCGCAGGAGTCCAGGAGATCGCGATTATATCACCGTGACCTCCTGCGCCGGGTTTCGCGAGATGACGCGATGATGTGATGACGCGGCGCAGGAGGGCAGGGTGATGTGTTCCTGACCGCCTGCGCCGGGATGCCCAAGCAAAGACTACAAGAGGTGATGAAAAGAGGTGAGTATTTTTTATTTTTTTTATGTAAGTACTGGGGGCCATACTGGGGGCACTATGGAGGTGGGCAGAAGAGATACAAAGGAGGCCAGTATATTTAGAAAGAATGGGCACCATTTTATATTATACAGAGGGGCCATGATACATTATACAGGGGGCCATTATATATTATAGTTATACAGTGGGGCCATAATATATAATAATTATACAAGGGGGCCAATTTTATATTATAGATATACAGAGGGGGCATTCAATATAACAATTATACAAGGGGGCCATCATATATTATACATAGGGGCCATTATATATTATAATTATACAGAGAGGCTATTTATAATGGGCCCTATGTATAATTCTAATATATAATGGCCCCCCTGTATAATTATTATATATTATGGCCCCACTGTATAACTATAATATATAGTTATACAGTGGGGCCATAATATATAATAATTATACAGGGGGGTCATTATATATTAGAATTATACAGAGGGCCCATTATTAATAGCCCTTTCTTTATAATTACAATATATAATGGCCCCTATGTATAATATATAATGGTCCCTTGTATAATTATTATATTTAATGGCCCCTCTGTATAATATATAATGGCTCCTTTGTATAATTAATATTTATTATGGCCCCTCTGTATAACTATAATATATAATGGCCCCCCTGTATATATAGTGACCCCTCTGTAATATTAGGATATATAATGGCCATCTCTGTATTATTATTATATATATATAATTCCCCTCTGTATAATTATTATATATAGTGACCCCTCTGTAATATTAGGATATATAATGGCCATCTCTGTATTATTATTATATATATATAATTCCCCTCTGTATAATTATTATATATAATGACCCTCTGTAATATTAGGATATATAAGGACCCACTGTATAATTACTATATATAATGACCCCCTATGTATTATTATAATATATAATGGCCCCCTCTGTATTATTAGGATATATAATGGCCCATTATATATCCTAATATTACAGAGGGGCCATTATATATAATAATAATAATAACTAATATGAATAAAACTCTGCAGAGACGAGAAGAGGCTGAAAGAAGGTGTCATGGCGGTCTTATCTCCAAATGAAGAAGCTGAGGAAAGTCTACATCACAGGAGATGTCACTGGATGGATGTGGCGCTGTATTATACTGTATATTTTGTAGTGATGTATGTAATATCCAAACACATATTTGTTTCACGGCAGGGTTGGGGGGTGGCTTGAGAATTTGGCCCACCCTGCTGCATCCTGGCCCCAGACTTCAGGTCATACTGTGCGTGTTCTGAATTCTGGGGCCTTATATCCATCTACTACATCATCTGTACTTTGAGAGTTACCACCATGTTATCTGTGGTGTTACATAGGACTGCTACATTATCTGTAAAAGGGGCGGGGTGTGTTGGGATGGGGGGGGGAGCAATACATGCTGGCAACCCACGCTACGTCACTGGGACTGCATGGAACATCTACTACATTATCTACACACAGAAAGTTAGCACTGTTATCAGGGCTGTTACATAGGACTGCAGGTGACAAATAAAAAAAATTTTGCCAAATTTAAAATACAAACAATTATGATAAAAAAAGACTTGGAGGAGAAGATGAGACACAGGTCACAGTGGTGAGCCAGCTCTACATATAGGGGCATGCAGCACCGCATACATGTTACATCCAGTGACATCTTCTGTCATGTAGACCTTCTCTTTCCTCTTCTCCTCCGTTTAACCCAGAACGCATCTCGTCTCTGCAGAGTTTGTTACACAGACACGTTAGATTTCTCATAATTGGGGTAATTTATCAAACTGGTGTAAAGTAGAACTGGCTTAGTTGCCCATAACAACCAATCAGATTCCAACTTTCATTTTCCAAAGGAGCTGTGAAAAATAACAGGTGGAATCTGGTAGCTCTGGGTAACTAGCCCAGTTCTATATTACACCAGTATAATAAATTACCCCAAAGGTCCCTATAGTGTCTACAGCAATTATAATGTCCCCTAGAGTGCCCCAGTAATAATAACACCCTATATTGTGCTCCAGGTAATAATGCCTGTATAGTGTCCCCAAAAATAATGTCCCCTAATAGAAACGCCCCACACACTGCCCCCACATAGTAATTTCCCCCACACTGCCCCCACATAGTAATTTCCCCCACACTGCCCCATATGGTAATTTCCCCCACACTGCCCCATATGGTAATTTCCCCCACACTGCCCCATATAGTAATTTCCCCCACACTGCCCCATATAGTAATTTCCCCCACACTGCCCCATATAGTAATTTCCCTCACACTGCCCCATATAAAATTTTCCCCCACACTGCCCCATATAAAATTTTCCTCCACACTGCCCCATATAACATTTTCCCCCACACTGCCCCATATAAAATTTTCCTCCACACTGCCCCATATAACATTTTCCCCCACACTGCCCCATATAAAATTTCCCCCCACACTGCCCCATACAGTAATTTCCCCCACACTGCCCCATATAGTAATTTCCCCCACACTGCCCCCATATAGTAATTTCCCTCACACTGCCCCATATAGTAATTTCCGCTACACTGCCCCATATAGTAATTTCCCCACACTGCCCCATATTTTAATTTCCCCACACTGCCCCATATTTTAATTTCCCCACACTGCCCCATATTTTAATTTCCCCCACACTGCCCCATATTTTAATTTCCCCCACACTGCCCCATATTTTAATTTCCCCCACACTGCCCCATATAGTAATTTTCCCCACACTGCCCCCATATGGTAATTTCCCCCACACTTCCCCATGTAGTAATTTCCCTCACACTGCGCCATGTAGTAATTTCCCCCCACACTGCCCCCATATAGTAATTTCCCCCACACTGCTCCATATAGTAATTTCCCCCACACTGCTCCATATAGTAATTTCCCCCCACACTGCTCCCATATAGTAATTTCCCCCACACTGCTCCATATAGTAATTTCCCTCACACTGCCCCATATAGTAATTCCCCCCACACTGTCTCCCATGTAGTAATTCCCCCCACAAAGTAATTTGCCCCCACACTGCCCTTCATTAAGTAATTTGCCCCAACACTGCCAGCCATATAGTAATTTGCCCCCACACTGTCATCCATTAAGTAATTTACCCCCCACACTGCCCCCATCAAGTAATAAACCCCCACACTGCCCCCATTAGATAATTTGCCCCAACACTGCCATCCATTAAGTAATTTGCCCCCACAGTATTCATTTCTCCACACTGCCCCCACAGTATTAATTCTTCCCATGGTAGTAATTTGTCCCCACAGTATTAATTGTCCCCCACACTGTCCCTAGAGTACTAATTTTCCCCACACTAGTAATTTGCCCCCACGTAGTAGTTTGCCTTCAGTGATATTCTCCTGTGCCAAACCCCAGTAATGTCCTCCAAAGTTGGCACACAAAAAAATAAAAAAAATAAAAAAAATAAAAGCGGGGCAGGGAACTATACGCTTTCGGGCCCCGGTGTTGTTCGTGGGACTTTGGGCCCCCCAGCGATGCCGGGCCCGGGGCAACAGATCCAAACGCTCCAATTATAATACGCCACTGCCTGCAATGGTTTCCTAAACCTTTAATTGTTCCCTCAGTCTGGTTCTGTAGGCTACATAATCATGGGGTAGACTGCTGACTTGACAGTTGTCCAGAAAACAGTCATTGACACTGTCACCACAGCGAAGATAAGCCACAAAAAGCCATTGATAAAGAAGCTGGGTGTTCACAGAGTGCTGGATCCAAGCATACCAATAGGAAGTTGAGTGGAAGGAAAAAAGTGTGATAGGAAAAGGTGCAAACGAAACAGGAATAACCGCAGCCTTGAAAGGATTGTCAAGAAAAAAACATTCAAGAATTTGGGGGAGATTCACAAGTCAAGGACTAGACTGTAGCTGGAGTCAGTGCTTCAAGAGCCACCATACACACAGATGTATCCAGGACATAAGCTACAACTGTTACATTCCTTGGGTCAAGCGGCTCATGACTCAAGAGACAACCTCAGAAGCGTCTTACCTGGACTAAGGAGAAAAGGACTGGACTGTTGCTCAGTGGTCCAAAGTCCTGTTTTCAGATGAAAGTAAGTTTTGCATTTCATTTGGAAGCCAAGGTCCCAGAGTCTGGAGGAAGAATGGAGATGCACACAATCCAAGTTGCTTGAGGCCCAGTGTGAAGATTCCACAGTCATTGATGGTTTGTGGAGCCATGTCATCTGCTGGTGTTGGATCACTGCGTTGTATCAAGTCCAAAGTCGGCACAGCCGTCTACAAGGAATATTAGACTTCATGCTTCCCTCTGCTGACAAGCTTTATGGAGATACTGATTTCATTTTCCAGCAGGACATGGCACCTGCTCACACTGCCAACCAGTGGCGGATTACAATAGGGACGTTCGGGTCAGAAGCCCCGGGCCCAGCACCGCTGGGGAGCCCAACGCCGACCCGAACGCCCACATACTGCGGCAGGGCACAGGAGCGCATAGCTCCCTGTCCCGTCCCCGATCACTGCCATAGGCTTCAGGCCTAGTAGGCCTGAGGCCTATCCAGTAGTGAAATCCCGACACAGGCGTGCGTGATGACGTCATCGCGCGCCTGTGCTGGGACGCAGTACTGTGACGTGTGCACGCCTACCTCATCCCGCCTTCCTCTGCAAGCAAGCGCCTGGCCCGGGACATAGGTGAGTATTTACCTTTTCATTTTTTTCAATTTTTTTTATTTTTTATTTCATGTGCCTACTTTAGGGGACATGGGGGGGGACTTATTAGGGAAGAGACATCGAGTACATGGGGGGAATGTGGGGGCTGTGTGGGGCTAAATTATGGGAGGGAATACTATGTTGGGGCAAATTACTATGTGGGGGCAAATTATTATGGGAGGGACTACTATGTGGGGGAAAATTCCTATATGGGGCTGTGTGGGGCCAAATTATTATGGGAGGGACTACTATGTGGGGGCAAATTAGTATGTGGGGACAATGTGGGGTAAACTATTGTGTGGGGGAATGTGCTATGTGGGGACAGTGTGGGGTAATTGCTATGTGGGGACAGTGTGGGAAAATTGCTATGTGGGGACAAATTACTATGTGGGGGAAACTATTGTGTGGGGGCAGTGTGGGGGAAATTGCTATGTGGAAACAGTGTGGGGTAATTACTATGTGGGGGCAAATTACTATGTGGGGGCAGTGTGGGGGAAACTATTGTGTGGGGGCAAATTACTATGTGGGGGCAGTGTGGGGGAAACTATTGTGTGGGGGCAGTGTGGGGGAAATTGCTATGTGGGGTAATTTTGATGTGGGGACAAATTACTATGTGGGTGCAAATTACTATGTGGGGGCAGTGTGGGGGAAACTTTTGTGTGAGGACAGTGTGGGGAAATTGCTATGTGGGGAAAACTATTGTGTGGGGACAGTGTGGGGAAAACTATTGTGTGGGGACAGTGTGGGGAAATTGCTATGTGGGGACAGTGTGGGGAAATTACTATGTGGTGGCAGTGTGGTGGAAATTACTATGATGGGGCAGTGTGGGGCAAATTACTATGTAGGGGAAATTACTGTGTTGGGGCAAACTACTATATGGGGGCAGTTTTGGGGAAATTACTGTGTGGGGGCAAATTACTATGGGGGGATTACTATATGGGCCAGTGTGGTGGAAATCACTATATGGGGGTGTTGCTACTGGGGAGGCACTGTAGGGGCAATTCTATTATTTTTGGGGGCACTATACAGGGATTATTGCCTGGAGCACAATAGAGGGTGGTATTATTACTCTGGGCACTCTAGGGGACATTATAGCTGCTGTGGACACTATAGAAACATTTGGGGTCATTTATCAAACTGGTGTAAAGTAGCACTAGCTTAGTTGCCCATAGCAGCCAATCAGGTTCCACCATTTATTTTTGACAGCTCTTTTGGAAATACAGTTCTACTTTACACCAGTGTGATAAATGACCCCGATTATGTCTATTAGGGTCACTATTTTTTAGCAGTATAGTACCTGGGGCATTGGGGGGCACAATGAGCACAGTATTGGGAGTGGCAGCAGGATGACACTGTGGGGACACCAGGATGGGGGGGTTGATGGAAAAATTTAGAAATCTAACGTGTCTGTGTTACAAACTGTAGAGACGAGATGTGGCTGAAAGAATTTGCCATGGTGGTCTGGGTCAAATGGAGGAGAAGAGGAAAGAGAAGGTCTACATGACAGGAGATGTCACTGGATGTAAGAGGTATGTGGTGCTGTATTCTCCTCCATGTCTTTTTTATTATAATTATATGTATTTTAAATTTGGCGACCAAATTTCTCAGTTTAGAACCCAATTTGGGGTATTTTTTTTAGTCTGAAGATGTCATATGGCCTAGGAAGAGACTGTGGCGCTCATGAAGCACCGCAGCCTCTTCATACAAAAAAAAACGAAACTAAAATGGAGGGAGGGGCCCAAGTTGGGTAGACAGCCCCGGGCCAATCATGCACTTAATCCGCCCCTGCTGCCAACAGTACCAATACCTTGTTTAACCCTTTCACGACCGCAATCTGTATATATACGTGATAGCTGCACATACCCCGTGCAGCTACCACGTATATATACGTTCTGGCAGCTCTTTAATCCAAGCGCTGCAAAGCGCTTGGATTAAAGCTTCTGCCCCTGTCCTGTATGCTGTCACGGACAGCATACAGTGCAGTAATGCCGGCAAGGGACCAATCGGAGTGGCCCCTTGCCGGCAATCAATCCGATTGGTTAGTCTGTGCAGACTAACCAATCGGATCGCGGCAGTGAAAAAATGCCAGTTTCAGGCTCTGATCTGCGCTCTGCAGATCCTGAAAGCCGATAGTGTTCAGATCCAGAGCCTGAAAGCCGATAGTGTTCCTCATGCCCCCCGATCCTCCAAGCCTTTGGTGCCCCTCTGTGGTCCCCCCCCCCCCCCCCCCCCGATCTGTGCCTTGCTGATCTGTTCCCAGCCGGCGCTCATGTCCTTCCTCCTGCCCTGATTGGCATGCGGTCCGCCCCCTCCCCGCCCCCTGCATTAATTTTCTGGCCGCCCCACCTGCCCCAGCCTCCCTCAATATTGTCCCTACCCCCCGATTCCCCATTCTGTGTGTGTGATGGCGGCGGCTCCATTCCTGAGCCGCCGCCATCAGCAGAGTGTCAGCTCTATGCTGACACTCTCCTGTAACCCGATAGATGCTGCGGTTGCGGCATCCATCGGGTTAACAGAGGGAGGGGGCACCCTCTCTCCACCATCGGGGCTGCAGCGCTGTGATCGCAGCGCCCGATGGTTGCCATGGCAACGGCGTCCAGTGCTGCCACCTACAGGCAGTCTGGAAGTATTATACTTTGCAATGCAAGAGCATTGCAAAGTATAGTACAACTATCAGCCCCACTGGATCTTCAAGATCCAAGAGGGAACTGATAAAAAGAAGTGAAAATAATAAAAGTAAAAATAAATCAATAAATAAATAAAAATGTAAATAAAAAAAAGACATTGCCTTTTCTTATAAAAAAATGAAAAAATAAAATACACATATTAGGTGTCACCGCGTCCGTAACGACCGTCTCTATAAATATATCACGTGATGGACCCCGTCCGATAAACACCATAAAAATAAAATAAAAAAAACAGTGCCAAAAAAAGCTATTTTTGTCACCTTACATCACAAAAAGTGCAACAGCAAGCGATCAAAAAGGCTTATGACCCCCAAAATAGTACCAATCAAACCGTCACTTCGTCCCTGCAAAATATGATACCCTATTTAAGACAATCGCCCAAAAATAAAAAAGCTATGGCTCTCAGACTATAGAGACACTAAAACATCATTTTTTTGGTTTCAGAAATGCTATTATTGTGTAAAACTTAAATAAATAAGAAAAAGTATACATATTAGGTATTGCCACGTCCGTAACGATCTTCTCTATAAAACTATCACATGACCTAACTCCTCAGATGAAATCTGTAAAAATAAATAAATGAAAACTGTTCCAAAACAGCCAATTTTTGGGTCACCTTGCCCCATAAAGTGTAATAATGAATGATCAAAAAATCCTATGTACCCAAAAATGGTACCAATAAAAACCTCAACACTTTCTGCAAAAAACGAGCCCCTGCACAAGACGATCGGCAGAAAAATAAAAAACATATGGCGTTCAGAAAACCAATCCAGCACAATCTGCCTTCCAAAAACCGTATGGCATTCGTTTCCTTCTTCGCCCTGCCGTGTGCCCGTACAACAGTTTACGACCACATGTGGGGTGTTTTGTAAACCGCGGAATCAGGGTAATAAATATTGAGTTTTGTTTGGCTGTTAACCCTCAATGTGTTAAAGAAAAAAAATATATAAAATGGAAAATCTGCCAAAAAAGTGAAATTTTTAAATTTCATCTCCATTTTCCTTTAATTCTTGTGGAACGCCTAAAGGGTTAACAAAGTTTGTAAAATCAGTTTTGAGTAACTTGAGGGGTGTAGTTTCTACAATGGGGTCATTTATGGGGGTTTCCACTATGTAAGCCCCACAAAGTGACTTCAGACCTGAACTGGTCCTTAAAAAGTGGGTTTTGGAAATTTTCTTAAAAATTGTAAGAATTGCTTCTAAACTTCTAAGTCTTCTAACGCCCTAAAAAAATAAAATTACATTTCCAAAATGATGCCAACATAAAGTAGACATATGGGGAATGTTAAGTAATAAATATTTTATTAGGTATCACTTTCTGTTTTAGACGCAGAGAAATTGAAATTTGGAAAATTGTGAATTTTTCCTAATTTTTGGTAAATTTGGGATTTTTTCATAAATAAAGGTGAAATATATTGACTCAAATATATGACTATCATGAAGTACAATGTGTCACGAGAAAACAATCTCAGAATGGCGTGGATAAGTAAAAGTGTTCCAAAGCTATTACCACATAAAGTGACGCATGTCAGATTAGAAAATTTTGACCTGGACACTGGGGCATCAATGACCCTTGGTCATGAAAGGGTTAATAACCACGGTATCACTGTGGTTGATTGGCCAGCAAACTCGCCTGACCTGAACCCCATAGAGATTCTATGGGGTATCGTTAAAGGGTTTCTATCACTTCGTTGCACATATTTAGCTGTCAGACACTAGCGATCCGCTAGTGTCTGCTCTGCCCAACCATCCTAATATAATTGCTTTTGGGGCAGCCGTTTTGCTAAAAAAAGAACTTTTATTAATATGCTAATGAGCCTCTAGGTGCTATGGGGGCGTCATTAGCACCTAGAGGCTCCGTCTACCTTCAGAAACTGAATGTCTGACCGCTTCCTTGCTCAGACATCTCCACTGCGCCTGCGCGATGACGCCATAGTGCTCCGAGGAACAGGCGCAGTGGAGATGTCTGAGCAGGGAAGCTGTCAGACATTCACTGCGCATGCGCCGAATACAGGCGCTCACAAGGAGGATCGCATTCAGGAGGAGATGGGCGGGCTGGAGGGACGCGCTGGGCGGCGGCAGTTTCTGAAGGTAGACTGAGCCTCTAGGTGCTAATGACGCCCCCATAGCACCTAGAGGCTCATTAGCATATTAATAAAAGTTCTTTTTTTAGCAAAACGGCTGCCCCAAAAGCAATTATATTAGGATGGTTGGGCAGAGCAGACACTAGCGGATCGCTAGTGTCTGACAGCTAAATATGTGCAACGAAGTGATAGAAACCCTTTAAGGGGAAGATAAGAGACACAAGACCCAACTGTCACTACCAGAGCTTTGAGACGTTCTCAAAGCTCTGTGTCTCCACCCCTGTGATGATGTCACTTAGGGTTGGAGGTTTTCTCACTGTTCTGTTTCTCCGCCCCTGTGATGAGGTCTTACTCTCAGCTGTCTCTCCTGCGTTTGATTTCTCTGCCTTTAAATCACCCCTCCTCCTATTGCAGGGCGTGGATTATATTTCTCCTTTCAGTTGTAGCTCTGCCTTGAGTATCTTCACTCCTTTAGCTACTAGTTCTCTGGACCTGTGTTCTGCTGCTGCAAGCACTCCGGATATTGCCAGCGGTCCTTGGATCCGTCTTCTCTACGGCTGCAGCTCCATCAGCTAAGTGTGCAGACTTTGTTATGTACCTGGTGATTTCCTGACTGGATCTGAGGTGGCCCCGGTTCCCTCCTTATTCTGTGCAGGGCATCGGAGGCCGTGCCCCTTCCACTATTGTAGGGGTTACAGGGCTCATCAGTCTAAGGTACGCGGGCATGCCTCGTTCCACCATTTGGATCCGGGCATGTGCTTTAGCAGCATAGGGAGAGTGTTGAGGGTCTGACAGGGGTCACCCTTTCTCTTCCCTAGTTTGGGTCCGGTCAGTAGCTCTTTTTACTGTGTATACTCTTGTTACCCTTAAACAGCCGTGACATTATAATCCACCAAAACCGTCCTTGTTGACATGGATCCGCTTTCTGACCTGGTTGACCGCATGCAGGGTCTTTCTTTGGAAGTAGCGGATCTCCGTCAATCTCTGTCTCAGCTACAAGCATTGGGCTCTGCTCCGGCTCATGGAGTCTGTTGCGAGCCAAAGGTCTCACTTCCGGAAACGTTCTCCGGGGGCAGTGAGAATTTTGTTCGCTTCAGAGAGGCATGTAAACTCCATTTTTGTTTGTGTCCCCACTCCTCTGGTAATGAGGAACAGAGGGTGAGGATTGTCATCTCCCTGCTCAGAGGTAATGCTCAGACTTGGGCTTTTTCGCTGCCATCAGGGGATCCTTCCCTGCGATCCGTGGAAGAGGTTTTTTGTGGCCCTGGGGCAGATATATGATGACCCGGATCGTGTTGCTCTGGCAGAATCGAACTTACGTGTTCTATGCCAGAACAAACTGTCTGCGGAGCTTTATTGTTCTGAATTTCGGAGATGGGCAGCTGATTCAGGCTGGAATGATGCTGCACTCCGAAGTCAGTTCTGTCATGGTCTCTCAGAGGGTTTGAAAGATGCCTTTGCTTTCCATGAGAGACCAACATCCTTAGAGTCTGCCATGTCATTGGCGGTACGCCTTGACAGGCGTCTAAGGGAAAGAAACAAGACCTCTCCGTCCAGCCATTGTCAGTCTAGGGGCAATGGTGCGGACTCATTCAGTATGCATGGGTCTCATCCTGTCTCGCTCCCCTCTGAGGAGGAGCCCATGCAGCTAGGCCGACTTGCCCCTGATAAAAGAGGATTTAGTCCTCAGAATATGGTGTGTTTTTGTTGTGGGGGCATAGGTCATTTGGCAAATGTTTGTCCGTCTAGGAGATTCCTGAACTGTACTAAGAGCGATAATAAGAGAAAAACCTCAAGAGGTAGGATCATCAAGTTCTGCTTCATCTGCTACTTTGGGCAAAGTTGATGTGGGAATTGATGCTTTTCCTCTGACCTGCAGTTCCCGTTTTCTCCTGTCTGCCAGGGTGGCGCTAGAGAGCAAGGTCATTCCTTGTGAGATTTTTGTCGATAGTGGAGCGGCCGTCAATCTTATTGACACTCAATTTGTAGCTTTGCATGGGTTTCAGGTTTGTACATTAGAAAAGGATATACCTGTTTTTGCTATTGACTCTGCCCCACTCTCGCAGAGATCTCTGAAAGGCATTGTTCACAATATCCGGCTAGCTGTAGGTGACACTCATGTGGAGGAGATATCTTGTTTTGTCCTTAACGGATTGCCTTCTCCTCTAGTTTTGGGGCTACCCTGGCTCACTAGACATAACCCCACTATTGATTGGCAAGGAAGGCAAATAAATGAGTGGAGTGACTTTTGTAGAGAGAATTGTCTCACAGCCACTCTTGCTGAGGTGTCTACTAAAACTCTGCCATCATTTCTCTCTGATTTTCTCGGATGTGTTTTCCGAGAGCGGTGTTCAGGAGCTACCTCCTCACCGGGAGTTTGACTGTCCCATTAACCTCATTCCCGGCGCCAAGCTGCCAAAGGCACGCCTCTACAATCTCTCACAACCGGAGAGACTCGCAATGCGAACCTATATCTCTGAGAGTCTCGAGAAGGGGCATATTCGTCCCTCAAAGTCGCCTGTTGCCGCGGGTTTTTTTTTTGTTAAAAAAAAAGATGGCTCTCTGAGACCTTGCTTAGATTTTAGGGAGCTGAACCGTATCACGATTCGCGATCCCTATCCCCTTCCTCTGATCCCGGACCTCTTCAACCAAATTGTTGGGGCCAAGGTGTTTTCCAAATTGGATCTGAGAGGCGCGTACAACCTGGTCAGGGTCAGAGAGGGGGATGAATGGAAAACGGCCTTTAATACCCCTAACGGGCATTTCGAGAATCTCGTTATGCCTTTCGGCCTGATGAATGCTCCGGCCGTCTTTCAGCATTTTGTTAATAGTATTTTCTATCATTTAATGGGGAAATTTGTATTGGTGTATCTTGATGATATTTTGATTTTTTCCCCTGATGTTCAGACTCATCAGGATCATCTTTTTCAGGTCCTGCAGATACTGCGGGAAAATAAACTGTATGCCAAGCTGGAGAAATGTCTTTTTATGGTATCAGAGATTCAATTTCTGGGTTTTCTCCTCTCTGCTTCTGGTTTTCGCATGGATCCGGAGAAGGTCCGTGCTGTGCTGGAGTGGGAGCTTCCTGAAAATCAGAAGGCATTGATGCGCTTTCTGGGTTTTGCTAACTACTACAGAAAGTTCATTTTGAATTATTCCTCTATTGTCAAACCCCTTACTGACATGACAAAAAAGGGGACGGATTTTTCCTCTTGGTCGGAGGAGGCGCTTGCAGCCTTTTCTAAGATTAAAGAGAGTTTTGCGTCTGCTCCCATCTTGCTGCATCCCGATGTTTCCTTACCTTTTATTGTTGAGGTGGATGCTTCCGAGGTGGGTGTGGGTGCAGTTTTGTCCCAGGGCCCCTCTCCTGCCAAATGGCGACCTTGTGCCTTTTTCTCTAGAAAACTCTCCCCGGCAGAGAGAAACTATGATGTGGGAGATAGGGAGTTGTTGGCCATCAAGTTGGCTTTCGAGGAATGGCGCCATTGGTTGGAGGGGGCCAGGCACCCTATCACCGTTTTTACCGACCATAAGAATCTGGCGTACCTGGAGTCGGCCAGGCGTATGAATCCGAGACAGGCCAGATGGTCTCTGTTCTTCTCCAGATTTAATTTTGTTGTTACTTTCCGCCCTGGGATCAAGAATGTGAAGGCTGATGCTCTCTCTCGCTGTTTTCCGGGAGGAGGAAACTCCGAGGACCCGGGTCCCATTTTGGCGGAGGGGGTAGTTGTTTCTGCTCTATATTCCGATTTGGAGGCCGAGGTCCAGGCTGCCCAGTCTAAGGCACCTGCCCGTTGTCCCTCCGGGAAGTTGTTCGTGCCTCCTGAGCTACGTCACAAACTTTTAAGGAACATCATGATACAGTTCTTGCTGGTCACCCCGGGAGTAGAGCCACGGTAGATCTCATTGCTCGGAGATTTTGGTGGCCGGCTCTTCGTAAGTCTGTGGAGGGTTTTGTGGCGGCTTGTGAGACGTGCGCTCGCGCTAAGGTCCCTCGTTCACGACCTTCAGGTTCCCTTCTCCCGTTACCCATACCTTCCCGTCCTTGGACACACCTGTCCATGGACTTTATCACGGATCTTCCTCGTTCCTCGGGGAAGTCGGTGATCCTGGTGGTCGTGGACCGTTTTAGCAAGATGGCTCATTTCGTTCCTTTCCCTGGTTTACCCAATGCTAAAACGTTGGCGCAAGCTTTTGTCGATCATATTGTTAAATTGCACGGCATTCCCTCTGAGATTGTTTCCGATAGAGGCACGCAGTTTGTGTCCAGGTTCTGGAAGGCTTTCTGTTCTCGCCTGGGGGTTCGGCTGTCCTTCTCTTCTGCTTTTCACCCGCAGTCGAATGGTCAGACTGAGCGCCTCAATCAGAATCTGGAGACATATTTGCGCTGTTTTGTGGCAGAGAACCAGGAGGATTGGTGTTCATTTCTCCCTCTTGCTGAGTTTGCTTTGAACAACCGTCGTCAGGAATCTTCTGATAAGTCACCATTTTTTGGTGCATATGGGTTCCATCCGCAGTTTGGGACATTCTCGGGAGGGGCTCTTTCTGGTTTACCTGAGGAGGAGAGATTTTCCTCGTCTTTGTCTACCATTTGGCAAAAGATTCAGAGTAATCTCAGAAAGATGAGGTGAGAAGTATAAGCGTGTGGCTGATAAGAGACGTGTGCCTGGTCCGGACCTGAATGTGGGTGATCTGGTGTGGTTGTCTACAAGAAATATTAAACTGAAGGTTCCCTCCTGGAAATTGGGCCCCAAGTTTATTGGGCCTTATAAAATTTTGTCAGTCATCAATCCTGTTGCCTTCCGCCTTGATCTTCCACGGGTTTGGAAGATACATAATGTTTTTCACAGATCTCTCTTAAAACCATATGTCCAGCCCACGGTACCCTCCTCTTTGCCTCCTCCTCCGATTTTGGTTGATGGCAATCTGGAGTTTGAGGTTTCCAGAATTGTGGACTCTCGCATTGTCCGCGGTTCTCTTCAGTACCTCGTTCATTGGAAGGGTTATGGTCCTGAGGAGAGGATGTGGGTTCCGATGTCGGACATTAAAGCCACTCGCCTTATCAGGGCATTTCATAGGGCTCATCCTGGGAAGGTGGGTCCTGGGTGTCCGGAGTCCACCCGTAGAAGGGGGGGTACTGTCACTACCAGAGCTTTGAGACGTTCTCAAAGCTCTGTGTCTCCACCCCTGTGATGATGTCACTTAGGGTTGGAGGTTTTCTCACTGTTCTGTTTCTCCGCCCCTGTGATGAGGTCTTACTCTCAGCTGTCTCTCCTGCGTTTGATTTCTCTGCCTTTAAATCACCCCTCCTCCTATTGCAGGGCGTGGATTATATTTCTCCTTTCAGTTGTAGCTCTGCCTTGAGTATCTTCACTCCTTTAGCTACTAGTTCTCTGGACCTGTGTTCTGCTGCTGCAAGCACTCCGGATATTGCCAGCGGTCCTTGGATCCGTCTTCTCTACGGCTGCAGCTCCATCAGCTAAGTGTGCAGACTTTGTTATGTACCTGGTGATTTCCTGACTGGATCTGAGGTGGCCCCGGTTCCCTCCTTATTCTGTGCAGGGCATCGGAGGCCGTGCCCCTTCCACTATTGTAGGGGTTACAGGGCTCATCAGTCTAAGGTACGCGGGCATGCCTCGTTCCACCATTTGGATCCGGGCATGTGCTTTAGCAGCATAGGGAGAGTGTTGAGGGTCTGACAGGGGTCACCCTTTCTCTTCCCTAGTTTGGGTCCGGTCAGTAGCTCTTTTTACTGTGTATACTCTTGTTACCCTTAAACAGCCGTGACACCAACAATACAGACGAGCTGAAGGTCGAAAGTTGCAACCTGGGTTTCCCTAACAACTCAGCAGTGCCACAGGCTGATCACCTCCATGGTACGCCACATTGATGCAATAATTAATAGTGTTGATCACGAATATTCGAATTGCAAATTTTTATCGCGAATATCGGCACGAGAATATTTAAAATATAGTGATATATATTCGTAATTTCGAATATTCGAGATATGTTTTTAATCAGTACACTTGATCCCTCTCTGCTTCTAGCTTGTGGGCCAATGAGAAGGCTGCAATATCTTTGACTTTAGGAGTAGTGTTGATTGCGAATTTTCATAATGCGAAGTTTCGTAATGCGAATTTTTATCGCAGATTTTTTTAATTGCTGATTTCCACAATCAAGAAAATAATGACTGGAGATAACGAATTCTCGAATTCGCAAATATATGGCAAATATTCGCCCAAATATTCACGAAATATCACAAATTTGAATATTGCCCCTGCCGCTCATCACTAATAATTAATGCAAAAGAAGCCCCAACCAAGTATTGAGGGCATCTACTGTACTTTTTTTTAGTAGGCCAACATTTCTGTATTAAATATAAGTTTTTAATTGGTCGTATATATTATTCTAATTTTCTGAGATACTGACTTTTGGGTTTTCATTAGCTGTAAGCCAGTATTATCATCATTAGAAAAAATAAATAAACGAAAGATATAAACGCTTGGAATAGATCACTCCAGGCTCGGACTGGCCCACCGGGGAGGCAGGGGATTCCTCGGTGGGCCCCCAGTCTCGTGTGCCCGAGATAAGATGGAGGAGTAATTATTTCTCCTTTCTCAGGAGAGATAATTATTGTAACCACTAGGTGGCAGTATCGCACAGTGTTGCAGCCTTCTACTGGTGTACATTGTACAGGAGGCCCAGCAGTATCTGCTAGACTTCTGGGGCTGCTGGCTGTGAAGTAGGAGAGAAGATGTCTGCCTCCTCCTGCCCTCCCTGCTATCAGAAAACTGTAATGCTGGAGAGAAGGACTCCTCTGCGTTTCTGGGCTGATTTCTCAGGTGTGTGACAGTAATTAGCTGTAGGAGACTGTAAGTGGGGAAATAGGGGGATTTGTTTATAGCAGACACATATCTATGTATGTGTGCTGCTCTCTGCAGGGTTCAGAGTGGCATTGGGGGGACTCTGCCCTAGGTCCCCCAATGCCTTTGCTTTAGGTGCACCCCCATAAGTGCCCCAGGTCCAGATGCCCCCACTCTAAAAGCACCCCTAATATTGAATCTTCTCAAGTTGCCCTCCTAATACTCCTGCAGCTGCTCCAGGATCCCCACTATTTCCCTGCCTCAGGCGACCCTAATGCCTCTGCTTTAGGTGAACCCCCATAAGTGCCCCAGCTCCAGATGCTCCCACTCTAAATGCACCACTAATATTGCCTCTTCTCCAGTTACCCCTGCTCCAGGATCCCCACTATTACCCTGCCTCGGGTGACCCCAATGTCTCTGCTTCAGTTATGACCCTCCGTTTGTGCCCTTTGCTCACGTTGCTCATCTAGCACCTTTGCTTGGGCTTTGGTAAAGGTAGTGATCTGCAAAGGGGGTTGGACTTATGCCTGAAAAATTCGGCACAGTGCGTCACATTCTCCAGTATTGACACGTATAGTTTACATGGTGGCAGTAAGGATATTCCATATTTACAGGCATCACTGCTGCCATGTAAAGAGATACCAGTGGTGGAGGATTTAAAAGGGTTGTCCAGGTTTTCAAGTTATCCTCTCCACACCATAGGGCATAACTATATGAATAGTGGGGTCTGATTCTGCAACCCCCACTGATCCCAGGAACGGGTCCTGTTCCCCCTTTTTGTGGTGTGACAGGCTACACATGCGCCCTGCTGCTGCATTCATTCTCTTTGGGACCACTGGAATTAGCCAGCACTATACTCCATCTCCAGCGATCCCATAGAGCATGGATGGAGAGGCAGAGCATATGCACGACCTGCCACTCAGTCAAGAAGGGGGATCAGTGGGGGCTCCAGTGTTCAGACCCTATGGATCACTTAGTTATCGCCGATCCTGTGGATAGAGGATAACTAGAAAAGTGGACACAGGTCCTTTAACAGGCGAGCATTTCTATTTTAGTTTGACACTTTTGGGCCAGATTTGTCATTTTTATTTATTTATTTTTTTATTTTTTTACACCCAAAGAAAACCTTTAACCCCTTAATGACCAATGACGTACAGGTACTTCATGGGGATCGGGCGGGTGCAGGAGCTGCCCCCTGGATCTCACAGGCAGGAAGCTGTATGAGTAATACACACTGTATTACTCATACAGCCAATGCATTCCAATACAGAAGTACTGGAATGCATTGTGAAGGGGATCAGACCCCCAAAAGTTGAAGTCTCAAAGTGGGGAAAAAATTCAGTGAAAAAGAAGTTGAAAAAATAAAGTTTTCCCCCCAAAAAATTAAAAGTTTCAAAGTAAAAAAAAAAAAAAAGAATATGGAGACACTAAAACATAGTTTTTTTTGTTTAAATAATGCTGGTATTGTGCAAAACTTAAGTAAATAAAAAAGGTATACATATTAGGTATCACCGCGTCCGTAAGAACCTGCTCTATAAAAATATCACATGACCTAACCCCTCAGGTGAACACCGTCAAAATAATGTAATTAAAGCGGTGTAAATAAAGCCATTTTTTGTCACCTTACATCACAAAAAGTGTAATGGCAAGCGATCAAAAAGTCATATGCACCCCAAAATAGTGCCAATCAGACCGTCATCTCATCCCTCAAAAATGGTACCCTACCTAAGATAATCGCCCAAAAAATGAAAAAAATATGGCTCTCAGAATATGGAGACACTAAAACATGATTTCTTTGGTTTCAAAAATAAAATCATTGTGTAAAACTTACATAAATAAAAAAAAGTTGACATATTAGGTATCGCCGCATCTGTAATAACCTGCTCTATAAAAAGATCACATGACCTAACCCCTCAGGTGAATACCGTAAAAAATAAAATAAAAAACAGTGTGAAAAAAGCAATTTTTTGTCACCTTACATCACAAAAACTGTAATAGCAAGCGATCAAAAAGTCATACGCACCCCAAAATAGTGCCAATCAAACCGTCATCTCATCGCACAAAAATCATACCCTACCTAAGATAATCGCAAAAAAACTGAAAAAATATGGCTCTCAGACTATGGAGACACTAAAACATGATTTTTTTTGTTTCAAAAATGAAATCATTGTGTAAAACTTACATAAATAAAAAAAAGTAGACATATTAGGTATCGCCGCGTCTGTAATAACCTGCTCTTTATAAATATCACATGACCTAACCTCTCAGGTGAATACCGTAAAAAATAATAATAATAAAACTGTGTAAAAAAAGCCATTTTTTGTCACCTTACATCACAAAAAGTGATCAAAAAGTCATATGCACCCTATAATAGTAACAATCAAACCGTCATCTCATCCCTACAAAAATGAGCCCCTACACAAGACAGTCACCCAAAAATTTAATAAAACTACGGCTTTCAGAATGGGGAGACACCAAAAAAATATTTTGTTTTGTTATGTAAAACTGAAACAAACAATCAAAAAAAGTTGTCATAGTTGGTATTGTCGCGTCCGAAACAACCTGCTCTATAAAAATACCACATTATCTAACCTGTCAGATGAATGTTGTAAATAACAAAAAATAAAAACAGTGCCAAAATACTATTTCTTGTTACCTTGCCTCACAAAAAGTGTAATATAGAGCAACCAAAAATCATATGTACCCTAAAATAGTACCAACAAAAGTAGTTTCCAAAATGTAACTTTTTGGTAGTTTCTACTCTAGGAGTGCATCAGGGGGGCTTCAAATGGGACATTGTGTCAAAAAACCAGTCCAGCAAAAGCTGCCTTCCAAAAACCGTATGGCGTTCTTTTCCTTCTGCGCCCTGTCGTGTGCCCGTACAGCAGTTTACGGCCACATATGGGGTGTTTCTGTAAACTACAGAATCAGGGCCATAAATATTGAGTTTTGTTTGGCTGTTAACCCTTGCTTTGTAACTGGAAAAAATGGATTCAAATTGAAAATCTGCCAAAAAAGCTAAATTTTTAAATTTTATCTCTATTTTCCATTAATTTTTGTGGAACACCTAAAGAGTTAACATTTGTAAAATCAGTTTTGAATACCTTGAGGGGTGTAGTTTGTAAAACGGGGTCATTTTTGTGTGGTTTCTATTATGTAAACTTCACAAAGTGACTTCAGACCTGAACTGGTCCTGAAAAAGTGTGTTTTAGAAATTTGCTTCTAAACTTGTAAGCCTTCTAACGTCCCATTCACAAAATGATCCAAACATGAAGTAGACATGTAAAGTAATAATTTTTGGAGGTATTACTACCGGTATCTATTATAAAAGTAGAGAAATAGTATTTGCAAATTTGCTAATTTTTCAAAATTTTGGGTAAATTTGGATTTTTTTAATAAATAAAAATTACGTTTTTTGGACTCAATTTTACCACTGTCAAAGTACAATACATGACGAGAAAACAATTTCAGAATGGCCTGGATAAGTAAAAGCGTTTTAAAGTTATCACAACTACCTACATTTTCCCTTATGGTGTCAGAATTTGGTGTTTTAACTATTTAAATCTAAACTACTGATGTCCCTTGGACCAAATTACACCTTTTCATTCTGCACCTCCTTATCCTAAAACTTAACCTTTAATCAGTTACATATGTAATAATTAACTAAGGATGCTTTTAAAATTGCCAGTCCGTCTCTGCAATTGTGGGTAGTGGTTATCTTTGCCTGTTGGTGTCTCCTAAGGCTACATTCACACGTCAGTATTTTTCTATAATCCGAATTTCGGTCCGTTTTTTGCGGATCCGTTGTTCCTGAAAATGTTTCCGTATGTCATACATGTATACATTTCAATAATCAAATAAAGTTGTTTGGATTTCTTTGAAAAAAAAAAAAAAAAAAAAAAATTTGCTGTGTTTCCAGGAACAGATTCCGCAAAAAACGGAAGACATACGGAATGACATCCGAATGTCTTCCGTTTTTTGCGGAACCATTGACTTTACATTGTACCAGGATCCGATTTTTCAGGAACATAATAGGACATGTTTTACATTTAAACGGACATGCGGAACGGAACAACGGAAACGGACAGCACACATTGTGCTGTCCGATTTTTTCCAGGACTCATTGAAAATGAATGGGTCCTGATCTGGTCCTGATCTGTTCCGCAAAAAACGGAACAGATCAGGAAAGAAAAAATGGACGTGTGAATAGACCCTTAGGCCGAGTTTACCCGAACGTGTGTGATCTGTGGCCGTATTGCGGCCCGCAAATCGTGGGCCGCAATATACGGCCACAGTTCCGTGTGCATTCCGCATCACGGATGCGGACCCATTCACTTCAATGGGTCCGCAAATCCGGAATCACGGAACGGCCGCACGGGACGGGACCCCTCGGAAGCACTACGGAGTGCTTCCGTGGGGTTACGTCCCGTACCTCCGTTCCGCAAAAAGATAGAACATGTCCTATCTTTTAGCGGAACGGGCGGATCGAGGACCCATTAAAGTGAATGGGTCTGCAATCCGATGCGGCTGACCTACGGCCGGCGATCGTGCATTGCGGCCCGCTATTTGCGGGCCGCAGCACGAGCACGGGTCACACACGTTCGTGTGAACTCGGCCTAACACGGAATATACATTGTTGCCTTCCTGGCTGCGCGCTGCCAGTATTACTGGAGGTACAATGTAGCTAATGTCTCCTACTTATATTTTGCTAGAGACTGTGCTGTATAAAAACATCCACGCTGCCCCACGACATGTTTCGCCGAGTACCGGCGTCTTCAGGGGTTAGGCGGTAATGTAATTGAATCTCTCAGGACCCCTTTTTTCATGATCAGTGGGTGTTCCAGCAGTCAGACCGCCAGCAATCTGATATTTATCACCTATCCTGTAGATAGGTCATTATGGTAGGACAACCCTTTTAAATATACTGTAGATTATGTACAATATGAGGAGGTTAAGATTTGATAAACTTAATGCCAGACATTTATGCTTAAAGGGTTTAAAGGGGTTGTCTCACGTCACTAAATGGCATTTATCATGTAAAGAAAGTAAATACAGGGCACTTACTAATATATTGTTGTTATCCATATTGACTCCTTTCCATCACATTATACACAGCACGTATCCGTAGTTACGACCACCCTGCAATCAAGCAGCGGTGGCCGTGCTTACACACTATAGGGAACAGCTGGAAGTGCTCATAGACCAACACCTATAGTGTGCAAGCACGGCAACCGCTGCTGGATTACAGAGTGGTCAAAACCATGGATACGAGCAGTGTATAATGTAATGGAAAAAAGCCAATATGGACAATCACAATACATTAGTAAGTGCCTTGTATCGACTTTCTCTACATAATAAATGCCATTTACTGAAGTGAGAGAACCCCTTTAACTGTGCTACACTTAATAGGGTTAGGCAAAAAATATCTTGGTGCGTGCATTGCATGTTTCCTATGTGTGATAGGAACTGCATGTGTCTTGTTTCTGACTGACTTAGGCCTCTTTCACACGGGCGTCATGTTTTTTGCCCGGATAAGAGGCGGGTGCGTTGCGGGAAAATGCGCGATTTCTCTGCACGAGTGCAAAACATTGTCATGCGTTTTGCACTCGCGTGAGAAAAATCGCGCATGTTTGGTGCCCAAACCCGAACTTCTTCACAGAAGTTCGGGCTTGGGATTGATGTTCTGAAGATTGTATTATTTTCCCTTATAACATGGTTATAAGGGAAAATAATAGCATTCTGAATACAGAATGCATAGTACAATAGCGCTGGAGGGGTTAAAAAAATAAAAAAGTTAACTAACCTTCTCCTCTTGTTCGCGTAGTTCGTTCCCGATCTGTTCTTTGCTAGCTGTGCGCTTGGGCTGAATGACCTGTGGTGACGTCAGATCACATGCTCCAATCACATGGTCCATCACCATGGTGATGGAGCATGTGATCTGACATCACCACAGGTCCTTTAGCCCAAGCCCACAGCTAGCAAAGAACAGACCGGGAACGAACTACGTGAACAAGAGGATAAGGTGAGTTAACTTTTTTATTTTTTTTTAACCCTTCCAGCACTATTATATAATGCATTCTGTAGTCAGAATGCTATTATTTTCCCTTATAACCATTTTATAAGGGAAAATAATACAGTGAATAGACTGTCACCTAGAACCCATGCGTGAAATTCACACCGCATCCGCACTTGCTTGCGGATGCTTGCGATTTTCACGCAACCCCATTCACTTCTATGGGGCCTGCGTTGCGTGGATTATCGCACCGCAACGCACAAAGAGGAGCATGCTGTGATTTTCACGCAACGCACAAGTGATGCGTGAAAATCACTGCTCATGTGAACAGCCCCATAGAAATGAATGGGTCAGGATTCAGTGCGGGTGCAATGCGTTCAACTCACGCATCGCACCCGCGCGGAATACTCGCCCGTGTGAAAGGGGCCTTAAGAGCAGGATATCCATATTTGTGTAAGGCTACTTTCACACTTGCGGTAGCAGGTTCCGGCAGGCTATTCCAGTGAGGGAACAGCCTGCCAGATCCGTGCTTATACTAGCCTAAAGTGCCGCTGGAATTCCGCTCCGGCCCCATTCACTATAATGGGGGTGGGCCGGGGGTCCGGCCGCAGCACGCAAGCATGCGGCCTGACAAAAACTACAGCGGACCTCCAGCGGCACGGTGGGCTAGCGTTAGCACAGATGCGGCAGGCTGTTCCCCCGCTGGAACATCCTGCCGGACCCTGCTACTGCAAGTGTGAAAGTAGCCAACATTTCGCCACATGTATGTTTGTGCATTTTGCTGTGAGTGTCTACCATCATACTTCATCATTAAAGGGGTTCTGCAGTTTTTTTAAACTGATCTATTCTTTGGATAGATCATCAGCATCTGATCGGCGGGGGTCCGACACCCCGGGACCCCTGCCGATCAGCTGTTTGAGAAGGCAGCAGCACTGGCAGTATCACTGCGGCCTTCTCACTGTTTACTGCAGACCATTGATACAAGTCGTGACATCACTGGGCCTGCGGTAAATAGCGAGAAGGCTGCGGCGCTACTGCCAGCGCCGCTGCCTTCTCAAACCCCCGCCGATCAGAGGCTGATGATCTATCCAGAGGAATTTCTATGTGGACATATAGACACAGAATACACATGGAGTAATTTCTCTTTTTTTGCCGCCCCATTGAAGTGGATGGTTTCACATACAGGCCACAAAAAATAAAAATAAAAAAATGGTACGGACACAGAAAAAAAATACATTTGTGTGCAGCAGCCCTAAGGCGGGCCCCCAGAATCAGTTACACTGGTGGGCCCTAGGTACCCCAGTCCGACACTGCATCACTCTGTGTGTAATTCTATAGAATGTATGAGTTTCACTTTCTGAATTGAATTACAGAAACAAATTTACTTTTAAATGATATTCTAATTTATTGAGCTGCACCTGTATACTATACAAACAGCCATTATTTCAGGCTGTCCCATACACCATGACCCTTGTGTAGCTGTAATTCATTTGCATTTTTGTTCTCCTGGTTAAACCTACACGTACAGCTCAATGTATTGCCCAAATATGCAATCTGTGCACAGATGGAATATATTTGAGAAATAAAACATGAAGGAAAACACCTGCATCACACAACTGTAGCTGCCTCTTACCTGTAATGTATTTATATCTCCACTAGGGGGAGCAGATGACTATGAATGCTATAGTTTGCAATGAAAAAAGTGTCACTAAGGCGACTGCCACACAGTCAGGTTTTTTTTATTCAGTTTGTGAAGCCAAAACCAGTAGATTTCAAATAAACAGGCGAGGTAATATACATTCTTTATACTTTCTCTCCTTATAAGATCCACACCTGATTTTGGTTTCAGGAAACTTGTCCGTGTGGCTTCCAACATTTCTATGGCTGCAAAATTCAGAACAAGGATTAATGAAATGGCGTATGTAAAAATTTGAGGTCACCAGTTTTTACTCTTGTTTGATTGGGGCTACATGCACACGACCGCTAATTGCGGACCAAAACAGCCTAAGGCTACATTCACATAAGAGTAGAAAAAACGGCCATTAAAAATGGTCAGTTGTTTTTTTCCTTGATGCCTTTCAGAGAAATGGGCGTTAAAAACAGTCCTCTTCAATTGTATGGGGGCTGTCAGTCCGTGAAAACAGACTGGTCCGATTTTTTGACAGCTGTTATTTACGGGGCATAAAAAAAGGACCATGTGAATAACCCCATAGACTGTTATGGTTCTTAAAACGGGTGTTAAAAAAATGTCTGTCGAATGTCGGCCATTTTTCCCTGTCACGTCAATGTAGCCTAAGGCTGCTTTCCCTTAGGCCTCATGCACACGGCCAATTTTGGGTCCATAATCTATTCTAGGAGATACGGTGTAGTGTGGAATGGAGGCACGGATCGGAAGCCCATGGAAGCACTGCGGAGTGCTTCCCTGGGTTTTCTGTCCATGCCTCCGCACTGCAAAAAAGTAGTGCATACACTACTTTTTTGAGAAACAAAATGTTAGATGCAGATCGCGGATCCCATTAAAGTGAATGGGTCCGGGTCCCCAGACCGCGGGCACACGGTCAGAACCGTGCATTGGTTTTGCATTGGTGTGTTTCCGGTTCGCAGCACGGATAAGGCCAACACACGGTGGTATGAGGCCTTAGACAGTGTTTGGTCAGTGATTTCCATCAGTGATTGTGAGCCAAAACCAGTTAAGATATGAGGTTCCATTTACAGGACCATAATTTTGGTCCGCTTTCATTCCACATTTTTTGTGGATTGGATGCAGACCCAATAATTTCACACCGTAGTCCTTCAAAAAAGATAGAATATGCCCTATTCTTGTCCGTTTGGTGGACAAAAATAGTTATTGTTACAATGGGTCTGCATAAAAACGAATACAACACGGATCCGCATTTTGCAGACCACAAAATACATACAGTTGTGTGAATGCAATCTAATGGAAATATTTCATCCTGTTCTGTATTGACCCACGTTTGGTTATTGTTCACTATCACTGATGGAAATCACTGATCAAATACTGACCAAACACTGACTGTGTGAAAACGTCTTAATAAGGGATCATGCACACAAACGTATTCTTTCTGTGTGTTTTTTTGCGGACCGTATGCGGAACCATTCATTTCAATGGGTCTGCATGTCCATATTTCCGTTCCGCAAAAGAATAGAACATGTCCTATTATTGTCCGCATTACGGACTGTTCTATTAGGGGCCAGCTGTTCCGTTCTGCTAAATTTTGAATGCACACGTCCGTATTTTTTGCGGATCCGTTTTTTGCGGACCGCAAAATGCATACGGTCGTGTGCATGAGCCCTAATCGGTAGCATAAAATCAGGCGCGTGGTGCAGATCTGAAATCTACAGCATTTCAGTTTATGCTTTGGACCTCCAATGTGGACTACACCCTTTGCAATGGAGAGGGTGAAATCCACAGCCATGTCAAAAACCACATGTTTCATGCATTATTTGTCGCTTTTTTTTTTGCCACAAATTTTGCCTCATATCAGCTGTAAAATCGGAAGTGGACTTTTCCCCTGTATTTTACATCCCATATAAGTAATATAAAAATCGGTGGTAATGGAAGATTTTGACAAATTCATATGGAAATTTGACATGAAACAATCATTTATGGTTGGAAAATTTGGACTGTCGGCTGAAACCGCACATGTACGGCATGAGGAGCCGAATTTGCCTGATCAGCCGCATTCTTCTGCCCGATTAAACTCTTATGTGTAAGACCGGCTTGATGCCCACTTTGTATGCTCATCACTGTCTATCAGCTATGGATCAGTGACTCTGGCTACACTACACTGGGGGTCATTTAAAATGCACACCCCACGACTCTTTGGTGCATAAAATGTTGCATGACCCCGTTTTGCTACTTTTTTTTAGTGTAACATACAGGTGTTATTACTCCATTCTCACCATGAGGAAGTGGCGGGGGGCGTCGGAAGGGTCAAGCCAGGACTGCGCCAGAATAGCTTAGGCCTGCCCTGGTGCACTTAACTGCTAATCTGAATAAGGATTATATAAGCAGTGGATCGCAAAGTGATGGGTAGCATTACATAAGCAGAGCTAGCCCTACAAGCAATTGGGGGAGATTTATCATGGACCAGCATTTTACGCCGGTCTGTGATCTCCCCTGTGCTGCCGGAGGATGCGCCTAATTTAGGATGAGATGCAGGCCTCGTCATAAATTAGGCGCATCCTCTGTCAGTATGCGCAGTAAGACAGAAATCTACAGAAGCTCTGAGTTGCATTTCTGTCTTCATTTACACAGAAAACTGGTGTCAATGAAGATAAATCTGCGGACCCCTGCATACCTCCCAACATTTGAAAAACATAAAGAGTAACAACATGCACAACCAGCCCCACCCAGTCCCCATAATGCCTCCACATAGTAATTATTCCCCCTTTGTGCCACCACACCATAGTTATGCCCACATTGTGCCCCCTTCACAGTAGTTATGCCATATATGTTCCCCCTCACAGCAGTAATGCCCAGATATGTGCCCCTCACAGCAGTTATCCCCAGATATGTGCCCCTCACAGCAGTTATCCCCAGATATGTGCCCCTCACAGTAGTTATCCCCAGATATGTGCCCCTCACAGCAGTTATCCCCAGATATGTGCCCCTCACAGCAGTTATCCCCAGATATGTGCCCCTCTCAGCAGTTATCCAGAGATATGTGCCCCTCACAGCAGTTATCCCCAGATATGTGCCCCTCACAGCAGTTATCCCCAGATATGTGCCCCTCACAGCAGTTATCCCCAGATATGTGCCCCTCACAGCAGTTATCCCCAGATATGTGCCCCTCACAGCAGTTATCCCCAGATATGTGCCCCTCACAGCAGTTATCCCCAGATATGTGCCCCTCACAGCAGTTATCCCCAGATATGTGCCCCTCACAGTAGTTATCCCCAGATATGTGCCCCTCACAGCAGTTATCCCCAGATATGTGCCCCTCACAGCAGTTATCCCCAGATATGTGCCCCTCTCAGCAGTTATCCAGAGATATGTGGCCCTCACAGTAGTTATCCCCAGATATGTGCCCCTCACAACAGTTATCCACAGATATGTGCCCCTCACAGCAGTTATCCCCAGATATGTGCCCCTCACAGCAGTTATCCCCAGATATGTGCCCCTCACAGCAGTTATCCCCAGATATGTGCCCCTCACAGCAGTTATCCCCAGATATGTGCCCCTCACAGCAGTTATCCAGAGATATGTGGCCCTCACAGTAGTTATCCCCAGATATGTGCCCCTCACAGTAGTTATCCCCAGATATGTGCCCCTCACAGCAGTTATCCCCAGATATGTGCCCCTCACAGCAGTTATCCCCAGATATGTGCCCCTCTCAGCAGTTATCCAGAGATATGTGCCCCTCACAGCAGTTATCCCCAGATATGTGCCCCTCACAGCAGTTATCCCCAGATATGTGCCCCTCACAGCAGTTATCCCCAGATATGTGCCCCTCACAGCAGTTATCCCCAGATATGTGCCCCTCACAGCAGTTATCCCCAGATATGTGCCCCTCTCAGCAGTTATCCAGAGATATGTGGCCCTCACAGTAGTTATCCCCAGATATGTGCCCCTCACAACAGTTATCCTCAGATATGTGCCCCTCACAGCAGTTATCCCCAGATATGTGCCCCTCACAGCAGTTATCCCCAGATATGTGCCCCTCACAGCAGTTATCCCCAGATATGTGCCCCTCACAGCAGTTATCCCCAGATATGTGCCCCTCACAGCAGTTATGCCCAGATATGTGCCCCCTTCAGAGGAAGTAGAAGAAGTAGGAAAAAAAAATAGTAAATACTCAACGAGTTCCACCGATGATCTGGGCTCCCCACAGCAGCAACAGGCAGGATACTGTCACACATCGCGCTGCTGTGTCAGAGGAGCAGAGGCAGTTTCCCGGCCAGCACGCTCTTCCTACACAGTCCAGCAGAGCGATGTGTGCCAGTATATCGTGCTGCTGCTGGGGAGTGCTGGGGGCTGAGCTGAATGGTGAAAGCGGGAGCGAACAGCTCCCTGCTTCTCCATTAAAATCAGCTGAGAACAGGACACACCTCAGTCATTCCAGGACCAAGGGACAGCCACGGAAATCTGGGACTGTCCCGCCGGATCTGGGACAGTTGGAAGGTATGCCCCTCGCCACGCCCCTCCCTGCCCTCGCCACTCCCCCTCCCAGCCCTCACCATGTCCCCTTTTCAGAAAGTGGCGAGGATAGTGTAGAAATACAACTTGTGGCAAAATTTGGCATAAGTGGCATTTAAAAAGTTGCAAACTCAGGGTTTGAAACTTTTTAACTCCCCCATTGTGTCTGGTTGAACATTGAACAGAGAATTTCTTGGTGACAAACTCCCTTTAAATCTTCCTTCTTTATAACACAAATTACTGCCTGACATTAGGAGGTAAATCCACTTCATTCCAATGTCTGGAGCAATATGGCAGTACATTGAATGCCTGTGGGGCCGTACAGGCGTGTGCCTGGAGCCTGGGAGACGTTTCGATGCTCTGCCGTGCCTCCTGCGTGCACAGGGCATTGCCATTCATCTGCTTATGAGGTCAGCACTCAATTCTTTTGTTGTGCTTGATGGGAACATATGGGATCTGCTGTGCCCAACACCTCAGAGACCGGATAGTGAACTGCCGCCACATTGAGGAGATAATCAGCGGTGAATGCAGCCCCTGACAATACAAGGATTAGCTCTGTGATTCAGGAATGTAGCATGCAGCTGAGTGTGAGCATCACGCCTGCCGCGCTGCGTCAAGGAATGCAAAAGAGCATTTACCCCTGAACTACCAGATAATCCCCAGAAAGTAAAAGCCCTTGAGCCGCCCTCCGTCAGGTTATTAGGATTTCTATTCTGCCATTTATACATTATGTCTGAGTAGGAAAGGCTGGGTGACACCCACCCAGCTTTCCCAGATTCCTGAATCTGCCTGGTAGATTACTTGCTCCTGAATTACTTGCTCTAGGAAAGCTGGGTAACAATCCCAGCTGCAATGGTGGTCATGTTGGCTATCCCCCGAATTTAGGCTTTATGCACACGACCGTATCGCAGTCCAAAAATCGTGGTTCCGTCAGCATCCCGCAATTTTTGCAGTAAAACGCAAAACGGCCAAGAATAGGACAGGTTCTATAATTTGTGGCCCGTCCGCATGGATGCGGGCAGCACACAGATGACATCCATGAGCTGTCCGTTTTTTTTATATTTGCGGACCCATAGAAATGAATGGCTATACACAAACAATGTGGATCGGACAAGAACCAAAAATACGGTCGTGTACATCAGGCCTTAGGGCTCGTTCACACAAACGTTTTTTGCATTCCGTATACGGGCCGTTTTTGCGGAACCATCTATTGGAAATGTTATGCCCAGCCCAATTTTTTTAAATGTAATTACTGTATACTGTATATGCCATATGGAAAAACGGAACGGTACCGGAAGCACTGAAAAAGCCATACGGTCGTGTGAACGAGCCCTTATAATGTAAAGCCTATGTTCCAAAATCTTATGCGCAGACTATGAAAACATCCGCAGTGTAAACTGACCTGGATTTTAAATCGCCGTGTATCAATGTATGCTGCAGATTTTTCCACCGTTAATTTCAAGCCTTCGCAATGCAGAGGGTAAAAGTTTTGGGGGAAATCTGCAAGAAACCACAGAAAATCCACAGCATAAATTCAGCCTAAAATTAGATATAAGGCTAGTTTCACATGTGCGTTATAGTATCCGGAAGGCTGTTCCGCCAGAGTTTACCGTATGTGGCATGACCGGATACTACTGTTCACCACCAGAGCCCATTGCCTATAATGGGGCCCAGTGGAGATGTGGACAGTTTCCAGGATTCAGATAGACAAGGACAAATGCAAGCACCGGTTTTCGTCCTGCTGGATCCCTGCTTGGTCCGATTATATAGTGGGGTCTGGCGGTGTACCAGCCGTATCAGGCTATGCCAGATTATACGATGAACTCCGCCAGGCTGTTCTTCTGCCGGATACCGTAACGCATATGTGAAGTTTGCCTAACTAGGAAATACGTGAACATAATTTTTTAACTTCATTTTGAACATTTTCTAATAATATAATTTTTAATAACTTAACAGAAGAAGGTGACGCAAAGACGTACGGTATATTTGAGATCAGTGGTTTGCAACCTTGGGCTCTCCCGCTTTTGCAAAAATGACAACTCCCAGCAGCTGGAAGTAGTAGTATCACAACCACTGGTGAGCCGCAGTTTGGAAACCGCTGTTCATGGATATGATTGATAATAAACATTTAAATTAATGAAGAAAATATTCATTATTAATAATAATTACATAAATTAGTCACCACCTTTGGGTAATACTTACCTGCTATTAACGGGCACATTTTTCCACTTGGGCACAGCTATGATTAGTGACTTTAGCTTAAAGGGGTTGGCTCTTCTGGGACACAGATGGCATATCGCTAGGATATGCCATCAGTGTCAGACACGGTAGGTGCTTCTATCTCCAGAACGGGGCCCGAAGTGAAGGAGGGCACACAAGCACATGTGCGGCCTGCGACCTGCATGTCCTAGTCATATGTCATCTTCTTTCCAGATTGGCCAACCCCTTTTACGCTGGGTTCACACCTGAGCGTTTGCGATGGAGCGCTCTGTATGCGCGATTGTACAGGTGTTTGCAATCGCGCATACAGAGACAAGCAAACGCCCATTGTCGCGCGTTCCCGAAAGTCTATGTACGGGAGCGCGCGACAAGACTCCCCAAAGAAGCTCCTGTACTTCTTGGGGCCTCGTGCGTTTTACAGCGCGATCGTACGCGCTGTAAAACGCCCAGGTGAGAACCATTCCCATAGGGAAGCATTGGTTTCTCCTTGTTGAGCGTTTTACAGCGCGTAGGAACGCGCTGTAAAACGCTCAGGTCTGAACCCAGCCTAACTGTATTATCTAATTCAATTCTACGGTAGTCTGCAACTTTGTTCACCATGCTTTATACTGCAGCTCTGCATCTTCATATTAGGATTTTTGCTACTGTATATATAAATACAAACACAGCAGGAAGTCAGTATATGTAAGACTACATTGTCTGACAAGGACACAATAGTTATAGACTATAAATAACCAAACCAATAGTGAGAAAAGGTCAAATATTGGCTAATTGCTGATGCCAGTGAGGCTAAATAAGGAGTATCCTGGAGGTCCCCTGTACTCCCCACCCCTCCCTGCTAAGGGGGCTTATCAATTCTATTAGCCTTGTAGAGTCTTGTCGGCACATGTAGAACATATTGCTGCCCTTTGTATTGGCCTGAGATTACAAAGGCGCATTAATCTCAGCTGAATACCCTCACGTCCTTTCATTTCAGCAGATGCCATCATTGATACCGACAGCTGCCCATGCACACAGCGCTGATCTGCTATGGATATCAGTCACGTGAGCGGCACCTATGATAATACAAGGCTACTATTAACCAAGTAACATGTACTGTATGTCACTGCAAAATAAAAACTGTTTTCTTAAAAAATAAAAAAGTTTTTTCTACTATTGCAACTCTGTTTACTTTATTTTCTTTCTTTTTTTTCACTTTGTATCAGAATAACTGCAGCTTTTAGTACAACCAAGGCCTTATATTCTGTACCATGGAAGCAGATAATGGGGTCCCTGGACAGAAGAGGCCCAGTCCTGGTTGGCCCCATATCCTTTGCTATGTGGAGTAGGACTCTCTACAGAAGAACTGCATCCTTAGCAAGAGGGGTTAGGATCAGTGATGCGGGCTGCCATCTTGACTCACCCGTCCTGCGATGCACAGGTAAGCCCTTACCTGTGCCTGTGCCGGGAGCCGGTCTGAACTCAAATGCGGTCACTGGGAGCTGGCAGTTCCGAGAACAGCCCGATGAAGGCCCCCGTCGGCTGTTCTAGGAACTGCCTGCTCCCGGTGATCGCATTTGTTTCAGACCGGCTCCCGGCACAGGCACAGGTAAGGGCTTACCTGTGCATCGCCGGACTTGTGAGTCAAGATGGTAGCCCACATGTGTTCGCGGACGAACACTGCAAACTGGCCATCACTGGTTAGGATTATAAGAGCCTATTCACATGTCAGTGATTCACATATGTGTGCTGTCAGTGTTCTCTACAGACAGCACACAGATCCATTGAATCCATTCCATGGGGAAAAAAATTAGGACTGGACTAGTTGAGTCCGTTAGTTACAACGCTCCCATTCTATTCAATGAGTCCGTGAAAACCAGAGACAGCACAAGGATGTCATCTACATGTGATCCATGTTACACCGATCCACTGCACGGAAAGTCGATAAAAAGTTTGTGGGGAAAAAGTTGTCTTTTGAAAAAAATGCTGAAACAGGTCCTGAGCTTGGACCTTTGCAGACGCAAAATGGACTGAGTTTCTGCAAAAAGGATGCGGACATGTGAATAAGCACTAAGGCGGAGATTTATCAAGACCAGCACTTTGTGCGCTGGTCTTGATATCCTTTGCACAGCCGTAGAATGCGCTGAATTTATGACAAGGCCCATGACTCGTCATAAATTAGGTGCATCCTCTGCCAGTCCGTGTGCCTAACAGAAATCTACAGCCGCTCTGAGCTATCGTAGATTTCTGGCTTCATATGCGCCAGAAAACTTGACGTTGGCCAAGCCCCTTTCCTACACTTGCCTGGCCCCCCTTTGGAAAAGTGGCGACGGTGATGTAAAAAGAGGCATTTAGAAAGTCACAAACACAAAGCTTCAGACCTTTTTTAAAGCAACTTTTCTGGAGCATGGAAGATGATAAACCTCGCCCTAAGGCCTCTTGTGGCCCGCAAATTGCAGGCCACAATACACGAACACCCACCACGGGGTGGCCACAGAGGATCGCGGACCCATTCACTTTAATTGGTCCACGATCCGGCCATTCCGCAAAAAGATAGGAAATGTTCTATCTTTTTGCGGAATGGAAGTACAGGACGAAACCCCCCTCTGCAGTGCTTCCATAGGGTTCTGTTCTGTGCTTCCGTTCCGCACCATTCAACATTTTCGGATTTGCGGACCCATTAAAGTGAATGGGTCCTCATCCGTGATGCGGAATGCACACGGAACAGTGCCCGTGTATTGCGGATCCGCATATACGGTCCACAATACGGCCACGGAGAGCACATGTTCGCGTGAAAGAGGTCTATGGCCAGCATTGCAATCCGGTCACTGTATCTGGTGTACATGCTGGCTTTCAACCGGACAAAAAAGCTACACGCAATATTTTTTGTCCGGCCGAAAGTCAGCATGTATAGGACAGAAAGCAGCCGAATTACCGCCAGATCCCATTACAGTGAATGGGAATCTGGCGGTGCACGGTGGTATCCGTTTATACTGGATATGGTGAACTCCGGCACTCTGTTCCTCCGCTGGAACAGACTGCGGAAGTTCACAGCGCAGAAATCTTGTAGAATAAATTTGGTACTTCCACCAGCATGCCATGCGACAAACTTAAATCTACGCCAGCTCCCTTGCAGCCATATGATGTAGCTGGATGCATGTGGCCAAGCCACGCTCACCCAGCCAATGACTTGGAATTTGCAGTATCATCATGTGGCCATTGGATTCTGCAGGTGGAAGTGGCTTAGCCACATGCGTTCAGCAGCGCCATCTGGCCATATCAATGCTGCAAACACTATTGATTGCTGTAAACAATGGCGGTCATCTATTTAGACCGTCATTTTTTTCGGTCCTTTTACCCTGGTGGTTCTGCTGAAAGATGCGCCTAATTTATGACTGCGCATGCTCCTCGTCATAAATTAGCCGCATCTTTGGTAGTCCTTGCACCTGTGGCATAGTTTTTCAGCAATATTTACGCCTTTCCCTAAAGTAAAATTAGTAAATTTGCCGGGGCCGGAGTTCCAGCACCCGCCACAAATGCCCATGCGTCAAATATTGTTGCACAGGCATTTGAAAAGTTGCAAAAAAAGGGGTCATACAACAATTTTATTCCAAAAAGAGGCGTAAAACTGTTAGGCTGTGTGCTGGCCGAAATGCACGGACACCGACCGTGGGGCAACCGCATGCGGATCGCGACCCCATTCACTTGAATGGGGTCCATGATCCGTCCGTCCCGCAAAAAGATAGGACAAGTTCTATCTTTTTGCGGAACGGAAGCACGGAACAGAACCCCATGAAAGTACTCCGTAGTGCTTCCGTAGGGTTCCGTTCCGTATCTCCAGATTTGAAATGTCTTCAAGAAACAGCCCACACCTGTCCATGGTACTGCAACTCCGAGCTATTGAAGAGAATAAGGCTCCATTTCAGCATTTCATGCTGTGATGGTGACTGTAGTGGTGATGATGAAAGCTCTGATAGTGACTGTATTGATGGTATCTGCAGTGATGATGAAAGCTCTGATAGTGACTGTATTGAGGGTATCTGCAGTAATGATGATCCCTGTAGTTATGGTGTCTACAGTAACAGACTGCAGTGATGGTCATTGTAGCGATGGTGACTGCAGTGATGGTGACACCTTCCATCTCATTCCATTTTTATTTTCTTCAGCTATAAGTTGCAACCAACCGATACCATTATCCTCATACAGAGATTGTGTGTGTCCTCATGCAGGACTAGGTGTGTGGTTAATTCTAGTGCTCGGCAATGGAAGTTCTGTCTGAACACAGAGGGAGGCCATTCATAGACAGGAAAGGAGCAACAATGTAGTTTGTCTGTGAAGGTTCTCATTTATCCAGGTCATGGTATATCTGTAAAGAATAAATCAAGGCAACTGGACTTACTGTAGATTTCTTGAAAACGTTTCACTCGTTCTTCCAACGAGCTTTCTCAATTACCAGAATTCTTGTACAGTCACTCAGAATTGAGAAAGTTTGTTGGAAGAACGAGTGAAACGTTTTCAAGAAATCTACAGTCCAGTTGCCTTGATTTATTCTTTACAGATATAACAATGTAGTTGTCTCTCCTGCAGTTATCACCTGTGTGCTGTTGTGTGGTGTCTGCAATGCATCTTACCTAAATAAGGGGGCGCAGGTTCCGGAAAAGTGTTGCCATCGCACAGAGAACATACTTTGTTTCCTTGTTGTTCTACTCAGAGCTTGTTCTCCCATTTAGCTGCTGTCGGTGCTGTACCTGATAGCAGTGAATCGTCAGGTGCGCGGTCCCCAGCGCTCAGTGTCAAGGCTTATTTTTTAACACGCCCCTGGCCTCTCTGTTAAATAATGAGTTTTTTTTTAATGTTTTTATAATTGTTTTCTTTTTTATATATAATGAAAAACATTTGGTTTAAATTTACACTTTTTTTTCTATCCGGGAATGAGGAATCCCCCAGTCACTCAATTAAGTCATTTGAGTAGGACATCACCAGTACAGGGGCCCTCTGCAAGAAAAGCATTAGTTTTTCGTATAGTTTTCTTTTTTTGGTCTTTTTTTTCACATAAAAACCTTCATTTTTTTGTTGTACATAAATTAGGAAACCTCTTGTCCACTAAACTGCTTGGGTGTTTTTTATATCTTTCATGTTTCTTTCTTTTTTCACTAGTTTATCTTCTCAATTTGTTTTTATTACACATGAATTTAGAAACTCCTTGACCTTCATTTTCTTTCTAAATTATAATTAAAAAAACCTTTATTACAACATAATTTTTTTTTACACATCTAATGTCTCTCCATTAGGCCTCCTGCACACGAATGTGTGCGCTCCGTGGCCGTACATTGCGGACCGCATTTGCGGATCCGCAATACACGGGCACCGTTGCGTGTGCATCCCGCATCACGGATGCGGACCCATTCACTTTAATGGGTCCGAAAATCCAGAGATGCGGAGTGGTGCGGAACGGAAGCACGGTACGGAACCCTACGGAAGCACTACGGAGTGCTTCTGTGGGGTTTCGTCCCGTACTTCCATTCTGCAAAAAGATAGAACATATCCTATCTTTTTGCGGAACGGCCGGATCACGGACCCATTAAAGTGAATGGGTCTGCGATCTGCTGCGGCTGCCCCACGGACAGCACGACTACAGGGCTCTTGTGTTTGGACTCTTGTGTTTGGTCCGTGGTTTTCATGAATCATTGCTATAAGATGCTCTGGAAACCAGCTTTCAGCCTAGCAGTAGCTGTGAAACACGGAGGACACACGGACTGAAGATCGTAGAACCATGGATCAAATAAGGATGGATCACGAACCGTATCATTGATGAAACATGAACCGTGCTTTCATGCACATGATGCGGATATGTGAATGAGGCCTCATTCACATTTTAGAATTTGATCAGTGTATTTCAGCAATTTTTAAGCCAAAACCAGTGGTGGTCAAGTAGTACTGGAAATATGTAATTTACCATCCTTCTCTTTCTTAAATCCAGTACTGATACTGGTTTAAAAATAAGGATTAAAATACGGATCAAGTACTGAAATGTGCGGGATGTGACTTATTTTGTTTCCTTTTTTTGTTTGTTTGTTTTCTTGTTTATTATAAATATTATGGAAAATGTTTCAACTTCAATTTTTTGGGGGTACACAGATATTAGACAATTCTATAGTGGGTCCATTAAACTGACTACTTCCTAAATTTTTCTTTTTTTTCTTCCTCCTTTCTGCTTTTTTTTCTTTATTTTTTACGCTATTTATTAGGAAAAACCTGGGATAGAAGATTAGACAGATTCCTTCATATTGTGCACGCGTCAGGCCGTTTTCTCAGCGCTGATACAACACAATCTGTCAAGAATTGTTTGCTCATTATTTCCACCAGCAAACTGTGAATGTGTCAATCACACTGATGCTCAAATACGCACAAAACCCACCCATTAACACACACAGAGACAGAAGGATTAGATGAATTATACAATGGGTGACAGAGAGCTTGGGTTGGACCCATCTGTTGGTCTTCTTGGCGCGTGCAAGTCTTGTGCCTGTATCTGGATGTGAGGCCACTTAGAAGGGTCATCGACTGTTTGCATGAAGGCTTGAGGAATCCTATGGGAGCTTCAAGGGCTTGGGAACTAAAAAGGCAGATGATCCTCTGCTACTGGCCTAATCCATCTGATACATAACGGTTTGGTTATTTTTGCTTATATGACGCCAACCTAGTCTGCAGCACTGTACACATACGTCCATTCCTGACCCCAGTGATTTAACTGATATAGATAGATAAAGAAATAGCATCAGACACAGATACATAGCAGGAGTCTACATAGCATTACAATAATTTGGATATTAATGACCATCCTCATGATTTTCAAGACCTCTGCTTGTCAATGAATGGGAACATTCAGAGGCTCCCTTTTTATCAACAAACAGTGCCATTTTTTTATTTTTTGCATGGGCTGTGACTGGTATTGTATTACTTAAATGAGAATGGTCTGCCATATCGGACATAGCCCATACACAAAAGTGATTCTGTTTCTGGAAAAAGTAATTGTGGATGTGTCCATTAAGTCTTACTTTAGTATTTGTCATGTTTTCTAGATTGCCACCCTATTCCACAAATAACTGATATATTCCTCTATGTACTGTGTAATGTATTGTATTTACAGCTTACTGGGCTGGGAAGATAGAGTACACACAGTGTTATTGGGCTTAACATCTGCGCTGCATGGAAAGCACTGCCACATGCTGATTTACCCTAAGTTCACACCTGAGCGTTTTACAGCGCATTCAAACGCGCTGTAAAACGCTGAACACGTGAAAACCAATGCTTCCCTATGGCCCTGGTTCACACTTGAGCGTTTTACAGCGCGTTTGAACGCGCTGTAAAACGCCCGACGCATAAACAAGTTCTTGAGCTTTTTTTGGGGCGTTTGTCGCGCGTTTTGGCCATAGACTCATTGGACAACACTGCAGTCAATCACACAAACGCGCGTCAAACGCGACAAATACGCGCGTAAAACGCGCGTCTCAGAAACGCTCAGGTGTGAACGCAGGGTTATAGAATAAGTAAACTTAAAGGTACGGCCCGACAGCACAGGTGGATGCATGTGGCCAAGTCACGCCACCCTGGGCAGTTAATAGAGGCAGAATTTTGAAGTAAAATCATGCAGTCATTGGCTGCCATGGGTGGGTGTGGATGGTTACATGCAACCAGTAGCACCGTCAGCCCATTCCCAAAGTAATAGAGGTGAGGGGCGTGCCCCCAACCAATTAGACTTTCACTTTGTATGGGATCATCTATGGCAGGGATGGCCAACCTGAGGCTCTCCAGCTGTTGCAAAACTACAACTCCCAGCATGCCCACACTGCCTACAGGTATCAGCCTACAGCAGAGCATGGTGGGAGTTGTAGCTTTACAACAGCTGGAGAGCCACCGGTTGGCCATCCCTGATCTATGGCCTATAGAGGAGAGAGTGATAGTTGCCAATTTTCAGTGTAATTGACTAATAAAATACTCAGTCATAATGGATGCATCACAGCTCTCAGCTGGTGGATCTCCGGCTGTTGCAACTACATGAAAATGTTAGGAGTTGTAGTCTTGTAACAGGTTGGAGACCTCTGCATTACAACCTAAAAGTGTTTATCCTGTGGCAAAGAACACACATATTGGAACATATTTACTATTGGAAATGTGGCAGAATTCTGGCTTAAACTGGCAGGAATTTGGGTGCAGAGTCCGTGTGCCACGTTTGTTGCAGTCCCATTTGTTTATGGCCTCGGGAGGAGGGAGGCTTGACTTATTTGTGGAGGGGACATGGCTTAATACATGACAAATTGTGTGAATATTAAGGCACGTCATGCTGGCACAAAGTAACTGAACGATGGTAATAAATGATTGGGTATGTATCATGAGCGGATTTTCTGAAGTCAGTTTTTCTGGACTCTGCATTGCTGTACCGTTATTTACGACAAATTTATCAAATTCCGCAGGTCTTTAAATATGTTAAGTATGATTTCAGATGTTACTCTAGGATCACTTTCACACCCACTTTTTAAAACTAGTGACAGCAGCAAAAAAAACAAAACCCAAATATTTGTGCCCAAAAATGGTGTATGCCAAAATGTTAAACTTTTTTATTTTTTTACACCAGAAAACTGGCATACAGGAGTTCATAAATTCCCCCACAGACTAGACAGGCTACAGGTGCACCATATGTATCATCCAGGATCAGCCAAGGTGATAAATCTGCTGCATTTCTAGAGTGTCTAGTCTACGCTTGCACTTGGACACTTTTAGTGAATCTGACCCCTTGTGCTCCAGACATTGTACAGTTCCCAGCCCTAAGGGGATTACCATCCACATTCACCTTCTAACATGTTAGAAGACATTTGTTGGGGCACTGGGACGCTCTGAGGGTGAACTCTTCTGTGCAGACTTCTATAGCTGAGAATCTCCCAAAAAGCACAGATTTTTGAGCTTCTTTCAGATTTCTAGGACTGAATCTCCTTTTTGCTACTTGCTATAAAGCACTACGGTATACTCTCCCCAGCACCAAAGGGTATCACACTGTCTACATATCATCATCATCTTTGGGAAGATCCCTGCCATTGATGTATCTCTAGGGTGTGCAGAGATAGCAGTCACATCCATGTCCTTGTGCAGGGATCAGCAACCTTCAGCACTCCAGCTGGTGTGAAACTACAACTCCCAGCATGCTCTCTCCACTAGTGTGAGAGTTTAGAGAGCAGCCAAGCAAGTGTGCATGATGGGAGATGTCATTTCACAACACCTGGAGTGCCGGAGGTTGCTGACCCCTGTCCTAGTGCCTGGGAACTTAAAGGCCCCCCTGCCATATTCGTATTGTATATAGCACATGGTACTGTAGGTTGGGGTCTACGCTACATATTTTGCATTGGGGACCTGAAAACTCCAAGTTACGTCTCTGGTCCTAACTCACACCTTCCAAAAATATTACCTTCTGACATGTCTGTATTATAGTTATGATCGCTGCCTTATAATTTTATAATAAAAAATTAGCAACTTTCTAATGTATTTTGCGTTCTTCTGCATTTTCATGCTCTGCTTGCTGTCAGTAAATGGAAATATTCTTAATTCAGAATCTGAACTGTGTACAGACAGTTTAGTTCTCACAGCTGAGAGTTTGCTAATTGCTACCATTGCATCTTGTCTTGACAATCCTCTGGGAGCTACATACATCAGCAGGGCCAATCACCCTCTAGTACTGCTACAATGTATCAATGCAAGAAAATGTATCAGTCTGGGGTCTAGAGTGTTTAGCTCACAAATGCTTGTAGGGTTTGTGGTGTATGGTGACACAGTGTGAGAGGAATGTCACCACAGCTGCCCCCAACCCTGATCCTGACATCCAACTCTGCTTTACCCCCTCCCCTGACACTGACATCCTGGGAAAGTCTTCTCCATCCCGGCTCATACAATGGGGTCCACTGGGGGCTGTGCACAGATGGTGATCAGACGCCAAGATCTCTTTATAGGACAACAAAAGAGAAAACGTTATAATGTTAATACAACAAGGAACTTTTCTGCCCTTAACCAGTCTAAGCTTCTGCGATAGACTGGTGTGTGAGGATAGTGGGAAGCCAGGGAGGGGTTGGGAAGAGGTCTCAGGGGATGGATTGAAGGGGGATTATTAATGGGTATTGTCAGTTTGGGGGAAGGGGGACGCGTGCAGAATCTTTCAATTTGCATTTAGTCTGGGGAAAAGAGAAAACGGTAAATTCACAGCTATCTGTGTAATGATGGGAACTAATTCCCCCTGCAAGAGGGGGTGTGAGAGGAAAACGTTAAACAGTACACGGAAGCAACACGTTACATAGAAAGAGAAGAAAATGGGACATCCAAAAACTGAGAGACAAAATTATACATGAGATATTATACAAACCCATTAATTATTAATACTGTATGTATAATAGCTGTGATAGACAAGAAGATGCTGTTCTTGGTTGTAAATACGTTTATACATTATATGTCCCATATTAAAATATCCATCTTAATTTTTGATAGATAGATATTCTTTGCATTTATAGCATTTTATTTGAAAGAGAGGGAGAGAGAGGTACAAATACTGGGAAAAATGGATAGATGAGAAACAGTTGGACCATAGATAGAAAGATAGATAGATAGATGAGCTTGACAAAGGCTCCATTGAAATGCTGCATCGCTGTTGGGTGTAATAAAGTATTAACCTATTCACCAGAAGACCGGAGTGCTGCCTTACTTTTTTCGCTTTACATTCATGGTTCCATGTCCTAGGGACGGTTGAGGATTTGCACCTGGCATCAAAAGAGTGCTGCTGTTTATTTTTTCTTCTTTTTATAGATAGATAGATAGATAGATAGATAGATAAACAGATAGATATCAGAGATAGCTGTGTGCAGCCAGTTTATAAATATACATCTCTAGTACTGCTACACAGTGTTAACAATAAATCAGCAGATAATATCACTCCTGGAAGAGACTGCACTCACTAGATATAACATTTTGATATGATGACTACAGCAGATTTTTGGTTTGGTATACTGGAGTTCTAAGAACGGGTCACTGGGGATACTAGCATGACTGGGGGAATGTAAAAAGCAGCCTAGAGGTCACAGGAGATATCTGTCTATAGAGAACTCCAACCTCATGTGTACTGCTCATTACTATGTCTGGGGAATCACCTCAGAAAAGATCCAAGTGCAAGATCTATCTATCTATCTATCTATCTATCTAATATCTATCTATCTATCTCTCTATCTATCTATCTATCTATCTATCTATCTATCTATCTATCTCTCTATCTATCTATCATTTGTTATCTATCTCTCATCTATCTATCTATCTCTCTATCTATCTATCTATCTATCTATCTCTCTATCTATCTATCTATCTATCTATCATTTGTTATCTATCTCTCATCTATCTATCTATCTATCTATCTATCTATCTATCTATCTATCTATCATATTGTATTGTTTAGTTAATCAATCTAGTCTTTATCTGTTCTATCATCTAGTAACAATCCATTTATTCCCATAATACTGTATCGGTGGTTCCAGAATTACTCACCATCTCCTTGGTTCTTGTGTTGACTTCTCTCCTCTTTGTAAGGTTAGTTCTCTGGCTGCAATGTGATAATTCAGGGCAGGTATGAAGTATCGGGCAGGACATCAGCCTCAGAAGATCTGCTTCACTAGGCTCTGACTCTGCAGTTGTCAGGGCCTGTAGACATTAGAGACAAGTGGTGGGGGTGGGGATGGGTCTGTGGTAACTTAGTAGATATACACTTGTGTGGCTGCATACATATATACCCGAAATCTGACATCACTGTGTAGTATATCTGACTTATAATTATACAGTAGTATAATAAATATTACTAATGATGATAATAATGACAGTTCTCCATCAGCATCTCCAGCCTTCATCTTCTGAATGCTCCATAGGGTTGGTTTCTAACCCCATCTTGGCAATATCTGACCCTAAGGAGAGCTTCATGTGTTAATCTTTAAAGGGGTCGCCTCACAAAAAATATTCTACAGTTTTAAAACCAGCACCTGGATCTGAATACTTTTGTAATTGCATGTAATTAAAAATTTAGCACAGCCACTGAGTTATTTAATGACATGTATCTGTATATCCACCTGCTGTTTATTCTTTTTCAGATTTCTTTGTCCTGCTCACTGAGAAGGCCGCACATGCTCAATTTCATCCTTCAACTGCCTCCTGAGCTGTGATAGGGAGAGCCACGCCCCCTGAGCTGTGATAGGGAGAGCCACGCCCCCTGAGCTGTGATAGGGAGAGCCACGCCCCCTGAGCTATGATAGGGAGAGCCACGCCCCCTGAGCTGCAGCAGAGAAGACCCTCCCCTTCATCTGCCAGTTTGATATAAATGTAGCAGAACAATGAATGGGGAGATCTCTGGATCCATGTGAGGTACAGGGCAGGTTCTAGCTTTGTTAGACAGAGCTAGTCATGTACTATTTAATTTCTGATTTTCATTTTTTGCATTAGTCATAAGATGGCCCCTTTAAGTTATACCTAGATTACTGCAAAGAAGATAATTATGAAAAGTCTAGACTAGTGACTTTCACATATTTTTGGTTTAAGGTATGCACTGTAAAATTGTGAGCCATAAGTTTGTAAGCAATCTCTCAGAACTTTCTTAAGTTGGGAGTGTTTAAAGAGGTGAGCTTGGTGGGGACTGTATAGGGGACTGATTAATTGGGACTGTGTAGGGGGTGCGGTTAGGACTGTATAGAAGTGAGGTTGCAACTGTATAGGGGATAAGGTTAGGATTGTATAGGGGTGAGGTTGGTTGGGACTGTATAGGGGGTTAGGTTGGGACTGTTTAGGGGGTTAGGTTGGGACTGTATAGGGGGTAAGGTTGGTAGGGACTGTATAGGGGCTAGGTTGGTTGGGACTCTATAGGGGGAGAGGTTAGGACTTTATAGGGGGTAAGGTTGGTTAGTACTGTATAGGGGATGAGGTTAGGACTGTATAGAGGATGAGGTTGGGACTCTATAGGGGGAGGATAGGACTGTATAGGGGTGAGGTTGCTTGGGACTCTATAGGGGGTGAGGTTAGAACTGTATAGGGGACGAGGTTAGGACTGTATAAGAGTGAGGTTGGTTGAGACTGTATAGGGGATGAGGTTTGTTGGAACTGTATAGGGGTGAGGCTGGGACTTTATAGAGGGTAAGGTTGGTTGGGGCTCTATAGGGGGAGGATAGGACTGTATAGGGGTGAGGTTGGTTGGGACTCCATAGGGGGTGATGTAAGGACTGTATAGGGGGTAAGGTTGGTTGGGACTCTATGGGGGTTGATGTTAGGATTGTATAGGGGATGAGGTTGGTTGGGACTCCATGGGGGTGAGGTTAGGACAGTATAGGGAGTGAGGTTGGTTTGGAATGTATAAAGAAGTGATGGAAGAAACAATATGTAGATGATAAGATGATGGGAAACTACAGAGGTGAAGACATGGTGGGTGACAGTAGATCATGAGGAAAGATGATGGGGAAAATAAGAAAGATAAGAATGGTGTCTGCAATACAAGGATAACATATTGTCTACAAAATAGGAATACTAATGTTGTAAAACTAAGAAAGGGAAAGGATGATGGCAACAACGCCTGGACAATTAAAATATTGCTTAATATGGGTCATGAGATAATTGGTCATTATAGCAGTATTAAAACGAGAGGGTGAGTAGTACAATAAAAAGTGAAATGAGACCATAATGAACGTGGAAGGTTAGATACTTGGAAACTATAGACAAATTATACAGCTAAAGAGGGAGGCAAATAATAATCAGGAGAGACAAATGTGAAGGTGTGAGAGATGATACAGAGAATTTTGTGCAGACTATACAGAAAGGAGAAGATACCAAATGATCAGGACCAAATATAAATTAGAACATGGAGAACAGAAAATACTGTAGAGCGGGCAGGATGATGAGTGCTATACAACGAGAGAGAAAGTAGAGAGGGAGGATGATGAGGGTTATACAAAGAGAAAGTTGGTGTAGACAAAACAGAGGAGATAATGGAAAATATATACAAAGAAAAAAGATGTAATGAAGAATATAGAGAAGAAACAATGAAGAGGACAGGGCAGTGGGTACAAGATGATGATATCTACAGAGAGGAGAAAGTGATGGAAGGTCTGGGTGTGACACAGAGAATGAATGATGAAGACTGTGGAGAGGAAAATATGCAGGAGGCAATAGTAACATAGTACATAAGGCCAAAAAAAGACATTTGTCCATCCAGTTCGGCCTGTCATCCTGCAAGTTCATCCAGAGGAAGGCAAAAAAAAAACCTGTGAGGTAGAAGCCAATTTCCCCCACTTTAGGGGAATAAAAAAGTCCTTCCCGACTCCAATCGGGCAATCAGAATAACTCCCTGGATCAATGGCCCCTCTCTAGTAGCTATAACCTGTAATATTATTACGCTCCAGAAATACATCCAGGCCCCTCTTGAATTCCCTTATTGTACTCACCATCACCACCTCCTCAGGCAGAGAGTTCCATAGTCTCACTGCTCTTACCGTAAAGAATCCTCTTCTATGTTTGTGTACAAACCTTCTTTCCTCCAGGCGCAGAGGATGTCCCCTCGTCACAGTCCTGGGAATAAATAGATGATGGGAGAGATCTCTGTACTGACCCCTGATATATTTATACATAGTAATTAGATCCTCTTTTTTCTAAAGTGAATAACCCTAATTTTGATAATCTTTCGGGGTACTGTAGTTGTCCTATTCCAGTAATTACTTTAGTTGCCCTCCTCTGGACCCATACACAAAACATGAGGAACATGACTTCTTCACAAAAGATAGTGGAGGAGACTATACAAAAGAGGAAGCCTGAGAGGACAATAGACAAAACATGTGGACCATGACTTCTTCACAAGAGATAGTGGAGGAGACTATACAGAAGAGGAAGCCAGAGAGGGCAAAACACAGAACATTACTTCTTCACAAGAGATAGTGGAGGAGACTATACAGAAGAGGACAATACATAGAACATGATGAACATGATGAACATGACTTCTTCACAAGAGATACAGTGAAATGTCTCACAGTGCTTCAGCAGCACTGAGGCAGTGGACAGCGACTATCATATATAGGTGAAACTCGAAAAATTAGAATATCGTGCAAAGTTCATTTATTTCAGTAATCCAACTTAAAAGGTGAAACTAACATATGAGATAGACTCATTACATGCAGAGCGAGATATTTCAAGCCTTTATTTGGTATAATTTGGATGATTATGGCTTACAGCTTATAATACCCCAAAATCACAATCTCAGGTCCCCTTTGCTCAGGGGGTATGGATTAATTAGCTGACTAGTGTGTGACACTTTGAGCCTAGAATATTGAACCTTTTCACAAACTTCTAATCTTAAAGGGACACTGACAGGCCCAATAACCATAATTAGCTGTACATATCCATGCACAGGTCTTCTAATGTGCATTAAAAACATATAAGTATAACCCCTGTCCACATTATGAATACAGTAAACTCACCTTTTATAACCTGAACTAATCGCTGTTCTTTCTGCCCAAGGGGCGGGGTTTAGCTTCTCTTGCGCCAAGCCAGCATCAGCCCAACCGCCGTTTTTGAAGCGCCGCCCAGCTCATCAATATTCACTTAGCTGGGCGGCTTCTGCAGTCCCCGACCTTCCGAGATCCGGCGCATGCCCAATAGAAAGCTATGGGTGCCGGGCGCATGTCCGATGCCCATAGCTTTCTATTGGGCATGCGCCGGATCTCGGAAGGTCGGGGACTGCAGAAGCCGCCCAGCGAAGTGAATATTGATGAGCTGGGCGGCGCTTCAAAACGGCGGTTGGGCTGATGCTGGCTGGGCGCAAGAGAAGCTAAACCCCGCCCCTTGGGCAGAAAGAACAGCGATTAGTTCAGGTTATAAAAGGTGAGTTTACTGTATTCATAATGTGGACAGGGGGGATACTTATATGTTATATGTACAGCTAATTATGGTTATTGGGCCTGTCAGTGTCCCTTTAAGCTGCATTAATGCGATTCTTTTTAATTTGCATTACTGAAATAAATGGACTTTTGCACAATATTCAAATTTTTTGAGTTTCACCCGTGTAATCTAGTATGGCAGTATTACTACAGCTACCTCTAGTACTGCAGTATTACTACTGCCACCCTTAGTACTGCAGTGATACTACAGCCACCCCTATTATCGCAGTATTACTACTGCTCTACTTAGACCCGTTGCAGACGAGTGTGTGTCACGCTCCGGACTCGCAGCGCAGCTCCCGTCCTGACCTCCCAGCACTGACGGGCTTACATAGTATTATATTGATTTATGATGCTATGCAACCCTTACAGTTCTGAAATGTATTGGATAAGCCTGACATAATGCTGCCACTGTTATCCAATACATTCCACAACTGTAAGGGTTACATAGCATCATAAATCAATATAATGCTATGTCACCCCGTCAGTGCTGGGAGGTCAGTACGGGAGCTGCGCTGCAGACTCTCAGCGTGATACACGCTCATCTGCAAGGGGCCCTAGTATTGCAGTATTACTACGGCCACCCGTAGTACTACAGTATTAATACTGCCACCCTTAGTACCACAATATTACTACAGCCACCCCTAGTACCACAGTATTACTACATATACACTACAGTCTTAATACTGCCACCCATAATAGCACTACAGTATTAATACCGACACCTCTAGTATTACTACAGCCATCTGCAGGATTACTACTGCCACCCTTAGCACCACAGTATTACTAAACCCACCCTTAGTATTGCAGTATTACTACAGCCATCCCTAGTATTGCAGTAATACTTCAGCCACCATTAGTACCACAATATTTACTAAAGCCACCCCTAGTATTACTATAGCCAAGCCTGGTACTGCAGTATTACTACAGCCACCCCGATTATCACAGTATTACTACAGCCATCCCTAGTACTAAAGTATTATTACAGTCACCAATAGCACCACAGTATTACTACAGCCACCCCTAGTATTAATAGTGCCACCTATAGTACAACAGTAATACTACAGCCACCCATAGTACCACAGTGTTACCACAGACACCCCAATATACTCCCCCACCCCCCAACTCCCCAGTCATTATCCAGTAGATATGTTTCTCACACTTTTAGGCGTAGATAGTGTTTAGACATTACATTTTCCACACAATAAAAATTATGATGGAGAGAACAAGTCGTAGAGGAGTATAACACCCAATCTGTCTGACAGGTTGTCTCCAGAAGACTGGATCTAGCAAGGTGGGCGGACTCACTCCAAGGCGCCACTACTTAGAGAATGGAGACTACATGGTCCATCTGCCTCAATTGCCTGGGTCATGTGATTATTTACCCCCTACGCTGAAATCTTTCCACCCACCTCAGTGGTGAATTCTACCATTTAGTAACAATTAGTGTTGGGCACGAATATTCGAATCACGAATTTTAATCGCCACTTCGAGAATTCTGAACCCATGATCCCTTCCTGCTTCTTCCTTGTGGGCCAATGAGAAGGCTGCAATGTCTTTGTCTGAGCTTAGCAACATCCCTAGCAACCAATAGGAAAGTTGCCTACCCCTTACTATATAAGAACCTCCCCAGCAGCCATTTTCTGCAGTTCTGACAGAGACAGCAGTGTCATTGCTGTGCTCTGTGCTTTGCTGAGTCATTACATTAGATAGTTAGTTAGCTTATATATAATACAGATAGTTAGGGGGAGATAGTCTGTGTGGGTTATATCCTGATATAGTGTAGCTGATAGGTTCCAGTGCAGGGTGTTAGGTAGAGTGATAGGTACTGCTGTCCATACATACATGCTACAGACATAGTGCTGGGATGTCACAACAATACTCAGTGCACCAATCAGTAATACGTAGTCAGACCTGATAAAATGTGAAGTTGCACGTATTGCGCCAAAATATGTGCATCATTAATTGTCGATTTTGACAATCACGAATATATTGGAGCACTCTATCTGCATATAAAGCTATTGTAATGTTCTGCCGTGCCGACCGTTTTCTCCAGTTTCAGGAAACTTCTAGCAGCTTGAAAATGTAGCAAAAGTGAACCACACCTGCATTGCGCGCGCAATACGTGCAATTTTCGCAATCATTAAAATAACTGCGAATTCTTGAATTCGCGAATTTATGATTAATTTTTGCCCAAATATTCGCAAAATATTGCAATTTTGAATATTGCCCCTGCCACTCATCACTAGTAACAATGGGCAGTGGTGGTCCTATACCATTGATTGCTGCATTGCAGACCACAGACAAAGAGTGACTCTGCTGCCCCTACATATACATGAATGCATGGATGTGCTATATACTGTATGGCTCCCTATTAATCCCTATTATTCCCAATTATCCTCCTGCATAAGATCCAGTGGCAAATTCCTATCCTGGCATAGTGCATGTTCTGACATACTGTATGTACAGTATGTATCTCTCATGTGTCTCATTCTGTTTCTTCTTTAAATCTATCTCTCTTATTCTCTCTATTTCTGATTCTCTCTCTATCATTCTATCCCTTTCTCTCTCTCCACATCTCTGTTTCTGATTCAGTTGTCTCTTTGTGTCTCTTTTTTATTGTCTGTGTCCCTCCTTCTCTTGTCTCTTCCTCACTCTGCTCTAGTCTCTCCATAACCTCTGTCTTTCTTTCCTACTTTTCATTCTTTCTTTCTAATTTTCTGCCTTTTCCTCATCTGTCTGTTTGGCTCTGTCTATCTCTTTCTCTCTCTGCCTCTCTCTCATTCTTTTTGTCCCAACACTCTTTTTTTCTCTCCTTGTTTGTTTTTCTGTATTTCTCCATGTGTACCCCTCCTCTAAATTGTAAAAAAAAAATCTCTGTAATCCATATTATTCCTGAAACATACAATCTGGAACGTCTTTAACTTGGACCAGCAATAATACTTAATATCACTAGGGTACGTTGGTGACCTAATGCCCTATTCATTGTACCTACAACAGAATTAGCCTCAAATATCATCAAATTTACCCACATTTAAGCCTTTGTATACTATGTGACCAGCTTTTAAAATGTATACAATTTAACTTGAAATGCCCCATCAACCAATTGATTCATCCATAATATATTAGGCTAACTATATACATCTAGTCACTTTTACCTTTACCAGTAAACAACGATACCATGATGCACCTGACTGATAAAATATATAATATGACGACGATGATAACAAGCACATTATTAAACTAGATTTCCTATGGATCCTTCTATAAAATAATATCTATAAACCAAACCACTAGAGTTGGTAATGTCTTACTTGGAAAGATGAACGGAGGTGGCTTTATACACAAGCTCATATACAAGGTCATTTCCTGAATCCTGACACATGCTCTTCAATTGGTATATAAATAGTAAAAAGTTTAAACCTGAAAGTGTTGGCTCTTTACAGAGTGATGAGGGAGAAGTTGTAGAGAGCGACGAGGAGAAAGCAAATCTATTAAATCTCTTTTTCTCCACTGTATTCACAGAGGAAAATAAACTGTCAGATAAAATGCAGAGTGTAAAAGTAAGTGCCCCGTCTTACTCAGAAAGAAGTGGAGCTGCGCCTTAAAAAAATTAAAATTCACAAATAGCCGGGACCAGATGGCATACACCTATATTGAGAGAATTAAGTAATGTCATAGCCAGACCCTTATTTCTGATACTAAAGGGCTCTATATTAATATGGAACATTCGACATGCCTGGATTAGCAAATGTGGTGCCAATATTCAAAAAGGAGTGAAAAACGGAGCATGGAAACTATAAGCTGGTAAGTTTAACATCTGTCGTGGGTAAACTGAAGGTTTTCTAAGGCCCCTTTCACACGGGCGAGTTTTCCGTGCGGGTGCGATGCGTGCGGTGAACGCATTGCACCCGCACTGAATCCTGACCCATTCATTTCTATGGGGCTGTGCACACGAGCGGTGATTTTCACGCATCACTTATGCGTTGCGTGAAAATCGCAGCATGCTCCTCTTTGTGCGTTTTTCACGTAACGCAGGCCCTATAGAAATGAATGGGGTTGCGTGAAAATCGCATGCATCCGCAAGCAAGTGCGGATGCGGTGCGATTTTCACGCATGGGTTCTAGGTGACAGTCTATTCACTGTATTATTTTCCCTTATAACATGGTTATAAGGGAAAATAATAGCATTCTGAATACAGAATGCTTAGTATAATAGTGCTGGAAGGGTTAAAAATAATAAAAAAGTTAACTCACCTTCTCCTCTTGTTCGCGTAGAGGCCGGTCTGTTCTTTAGCTGTGGCTGAAGGACCTTTGATGACGTCAGATCACATGCTCTATCACCATGGTGATGGACCATGTGATTGGAGCATGTGATCTGACATCACCTCAGGTCATTCAGTCCACAGCTAAAGAACAGACCGGCATCTACGCGAACAAGAGGAGAAGGTGAGTTAACTTTTTTATTATTTTTAACCCTTCCAGCACTATTATACTAAGCATTCTGTATTCAGAATGCTATTATTTTCCCTTATAACCATGTTATAAGGGAAAATAATACAATCTTCAGAACATCAATCCCAGACCCGAACTTCTGTGAAGAAGTTCGGGTCTGGGTACCAAACATGCGTGATTTTTCTCACGCGAGTGCAAAACGCATGACAATGTTTTGCACTCGCGCGGAAAAATCGCGCATTTTCCCGCAACGCACCCGCCTCTTATCCGGGCAAAAAACATGACGCCCGTGTGAAAGAGGCCTAAGGCCCCTTTCGCACAAGTGAGTTTTATGCGCGCATGCAATGTGTGACGTGAACGCATAGCACCTGCACTGAATCCTGACCCATTCATTTCAATGGGTCTGTGTACATGAGCATTTTTTATCACGCATCAGTTCTGCGTTGCGTGAAAAAAGCAGCATTTTCTATATTCTGCGTTTTTCACGCAGCCCTGGCCCCATAGAAGGGAATGGGGCTTCAGTGAAAAATGCATTGCAACTGGAAGCAAGTGCGGATGCGATGCGTTTTTCACTGATGATTGCTAGGAGATATTGATCGTAAACCTTCAGTTTTTTATCACGCGCATTAAAAACGCATCAAAACGCATTGCACTCACGCGGAAAAAACTCAACAACTGAACGTAATTGCAGACAAAACTGACTGAACTTGCTTGCAAAATAGTGCGAGTTTCACTGAACGCACCCTGAACGCATCCAGAGCCAATCCGTCACACTCTTGTGAAAGAGGCCTGAGAGATGCTATCTTGGAGTACCTAAATGAAAATAAGCAAATAACGCCATATCAGCATGGCTTCATGAGGGATCGGTCTTGTCAAACTAATTTAATCAGTTTCTATGAGGAGGTAAGTTCTAGACTTGACAGCGGAGAATCAATGGATGTCGTATATCTGGACTTCTCCAAAGCATTTGACACTGTACCACATAAAAGGTTAGTATATAAAATGAGAATGCTCGGACTGGGAGAAAACGTCTGTATGTGGGTAAGTAACTGGCTGAGTGATAGAAAACAGAGGGTGGTTATTAATGGTACACACTCAGATTGGGTCACTGTCACTAGTGGGGTACCTCAGGGGTCAGTATTAATGGTCTTGTAGAAGGCTTGCACAGTAAAATACCAATTTTTGCAGATGACACTAAACTGTGTAAAGCAATTAACACTGAAGAGGACAGTATACTACTACAGAGCGATCTGTATAGATTAGAGGCTTGGGCAGATAAGTGGCAGATGAGGTTTAACACTGACAAATGTAAAGTTATGCACATGGGAAAGAATAATGCAAGTCACCTGTACATACTAAATGGTAAAACACTCGTTAACACCGACATGGAAAAGGACTTAGAAAGGAATTTTTTATTCCCCTAAAGTGGGGAAAATTGGCTTCTACCTCACAGGTTTTTTTGCCTTCCTCTGGATCAACTTGCAGGATGACAGGCCGAACTGGATGGACAGATGTCTTTTTTCAGCCTTACAAACTATGTTACTATGTTTATGCTCATATTTCTGACAACCAAAATTCAAATATGCGTATGAGATATATTTGATATGATATAACATGAAGATACAGTACATGACCAGCAATGGTGATCTCTTACCTGTTAACATGTTACCTGAGAAAAGGCTACCCACCCTGTAAACTAAACACTATGAACTATGTATAGAGCTGGGAAAGCATACACACAACCAGAGTCTATGGAGATTTTTTACTTTACATGGTCCGATGTAGCAAGCGATTGCCGGGAACAAAGCGTTCCTTCCTACGAACGTACATTAGCAATTATCTGGCCAGTGCTCAGTCAGTGTAAAGGGACCTTTACCCATAGTCAAAAATATAGCCACAATTTTATAAAAAGTAAAATACTAAACATGAATATGATTAGCATTTTGCATTTAATACAGAGATATATAGGAAAACTGATGTCCATATAATGGAGGTAACTTTATGAAACTGGATGAATATTACCTTCTGCACAAGTAGGACGAGTCCTGAGAGGGTCTTCAAATTCTTCCCAGTATCAATAGAAGAGGTTGGACAAATATGACAGTAGGGGATCATTAAAGGGACATTACCTGAAGAAAGCTATTGGCAGTAGACATATCTCTTTACGGGTACACAATACAATCAGTTGTGTCTGATAGAGCCAGACAGAAAAATGCTGCATGCTGTGTTTTTCTATCCAGCAAACGTTGACATCGGGCATGACAACTGATGCCACCACATGCCTATGAACAATTCCATAAAAAACAGTGGCTCAGTTCTGGCTTCTGTTTTCCTCCGGCATTTGTGTACCATGCCAGAGAGAAACTGAGAGGGACATATGTGAAGGGGCCCATAAAAAACTTTAGAATCGTTTCTGGCATCAGTTTCTCTTTGGTGTTCCTGTGCTTTGCTGGATGGGCCCTATTAGGTAAAGCTGTTATATAATTTCAGCTTCATTCATAAACCCACACTCCATTTAAATCTACAATTCCCCCCCATTTACCACTACACACGTATCACACTCAAAGGGGTCCAGGAGGCTGAGCTGTGGGCTGTTGTTTGGGGGAATGCTTATAAACTATGTAACTATCAAGGTATAGAAATCTTCTTCTACACACTCATTCCCTTTGGCCCAACTCCTTTTTAAAATGAAGATGGACATTGATCCAGGGATTTGTTCCGTGGATCGATATAGCAGGATTACAGGTTGGACTTGATGGACTTTTGTCTTTTTCCAACCTTAACAACTGTGTAACTATTATTATTATTATACCGTACATGTAACTATGTACGGTAGATCTGATTTTGGTTATTCCTGGTCAGGGTGTCACATTGAAGCCACCTTTCTGGCTCCTTTGATCCTGCAAAACTGTTATATTGGGGAAACAAAATGAGGTTGACCACACAGTTCTGTCCATATAACAGCAGCTATTCAGTTTGAGAAGGTCACAAGTGCATCTAAAATTTAAAAAAGGATTCAAATTGTTTTACTAACATATTGGGTGGCTCACTAGTTGGTAGGGAATATGGGTGGCAAGTGTGCCATACTACAGAGTATCCAGTCTTTGCCACACAAATAAAATCCATAATGAAATAAATGTATTTGCACTCAAGCGACCCACATGGATACTCCCTATTACGTATTACCATTCGGTCCTATAGGTTCTTAATAGTCACTTAATAATAACACACACTGGGTGGATATAAAGATGAGCAATTCCACCAAAAACAGTATGGTAATATTGAGATATATTTATCTATTTGGACCAGGACTATATTAGAATAACGAAAAGGTGGCATTTCAGATTTATGCTTAGTTTGTGTTTGGTGTCTTTGTATTTTTATGCAGCATCTGATTGTCTCACAGGTGTGTTTTATGCATTTTTAATAAAATATAAGGATTAATATCCATCCATGTAGGTGGCATGAGTGCCAATTCATTTATTTCAAAATAGTTATACTGTTTTGTGTCTACATCTCCTGTACAGAACTATGTGTCTCTACTGAGCGCAAAGACACTCTGTGTAGTCGGATCCCATTGTCTCCTCTCTGTCCTACTACTTCTTGCTAACCTACAAATTTTAAGAGACAATTAGGAAAATGACATGAGGGTCAGACTATAGAGTCTGTAATCATTGAGACATATACAGTAGGTCTGCACAGGAGCTGCATACACAGAATGGTTGACTAGTCGAACAGTGCACTTAAACAAAAAACAAAAAAAAGCAAAATGGTTACAAAAGGTGAACATACACTTTAAAACAAAAAGATTAAATACTAGAAGCCTAAAGCTAATTTCAGTGGCTCCACCTAGAAACCCTCCATCTTGATGTGAGCTAACAAAATGTGAAACCCACAAATAATAAGAAACATAAAGGGTGTTGACAGTCCCCAAATAATGTGGATTCATCGCTGGTTACATTTGCACATGAATATAAGGTGAGACTTATATAGAGAAGTCTTTATATGCAGAGGATTACACACACATCCCATCGGTTTTCTATTCTTGTTTGTCCTCAGATCTTACACCCATCACATTCTCCCCCATCATCAGACAAGATTGGTGACCACAATAGTCCTATTTAAACTGCCTAATTCAATCTATTACAAATATACTTTAGCTTCTACATATATATCTGATAGCAATCATGCACACCATTATTGTATCACTAATATCTTACCTGGAGTGGGGTGGAAGAACAGCCAACAGTCTTCAGTGTAAAAGGGCAGACACAGCTTTGTAGGACATCAGCTAAGGAGCCATCTAGGACCTATTGATGAGGTTTGAGAGATGAAGTCCGAGACATAAGGCACGAGACATGAGAGCTAGATGGGGTGGGGTTGGATTTGAAACTATGCACCCAATTCCCCTCCATCTGTTCTGTCGCGTGTTGCTCTCGTGTCTTCTCATCCCATTGACCAAGTTCAGGGGTGGGCATCTATCACATCCATACACAATACCCTCATTACTGGAGATTACACCAGGAGTCCACCGTTATCTAAGCTCTCTTCCTGTGGTAAATTTTTAATATTAATTGATAAAAAGCTGCAAAAATTCAGTCTAAGCCTCCAGCTGCTGAGGAATAACTGGTTATCTACTGGGATTTCTATTTCACAACTGTGCACTTAGAAACAAAGGGTTCTGTGAACGAAATGCAAGATGAATGATAGATACACAGACATAAGGATGGATAGATAGATAGAAATAGATGCTAAAAAAAAAAGAAAAAGATCAGCAGGAGTGTTAAGGTATAGATGGGTACAATCCCTTTAAGACCTTTAGTTCTAGGTCTCAAAATGTCAAATTCTCAAAGAAAACACAGCACTCCAGATAATTCACCCCAATTATCTATCAATCTGTCTGTCTGTATCTATCTAACTATCTGTCTTTCTAACTCACAAAGAAGAGGCAGCATTCCAAGTAAGGTGAAGTGTGGTGGACCCACTTTTATTCACTCCAATATATGGTGTCTAGATAGATAGATACCATAGATAGATGGATAGATAGATAGATAGATAGATAGATAGATAGATAGATAGATATATAGATAGATAGATAGATAGATAGATTATTTGCATTTATAGCATTTTATTTAAAAGAGAGGGAGGGAAAGAGAGGTAGATATACTGGGAAAAAACAGATAGATGAGAGAGAAACAGTAGAGCCATAAATAGATAACTAAAGAAACTCTGCGGCACTTCCGTGAATGTGCGTTTATTTACCTGGTATCATACGACGTTTCAGTCCTCAGTGGGACTATTCTCAAGAGATTTCCGCATGGGTGCAACGCGGTAGATGAACGTATTGCACCCGCACTGAATCCGGCACCATTCATTTCAATGGGTCTGTGTACATGAGCGTTTTTTTTCACGCATCACTTCTGCAATGCTTAAAATCGCAGCATGTTCTATATTCTGCGTTTGTAACGCAGGACAGGCCCCATAGAAGTGAATGGGGCTGCGTGAAAAACGCATTGCATCCGCAAGCAAGTGCGGGTGCGATGCGTTTTTCACTGCTGGTTGCTAAGAGATGTTGTTTGTAAACCTTCCGTTTTTTATCACGCGCGTGAAAAACGCATCAAAACGCATTGCACCCGCGCGGAAAAAACTGAACAACTAAACGCAATTGCAGACAAAACTGACTGAACTGGCTTGCAAAATAGTGCGAGTGTCACTGAACGCATCCGGAGCGAATCCGTCATGCCCGTGTGAACCCAGCCTAAGGCTGGTTTCACACGGGAGTTGCGGATTGGGGCCGGATGCGTTCAGGGTGCGTTCAGTGAAACTCGCACTATTTTGCAAGCAAGTTCAGTCAGTTTTGTCTGCGGTTGCGTTTAGTTGTTCAGTTTTTTCCGCGCGGGTGCAATGCGTTTTGATGCGTTTTTCACGCGCATGATAAAAAACTGAATATTTACAAACAACATCTCTTAGCAACCATCAGTGAAAAACGCATCACACCCGCACTTGCTTGCGGATGCAATGCGTTTTTCACGCAGCCCCATTCACTTCTATGGGGCCAGGGCTGCGTGAAAAACGCAGAATATAGAACATGCTGCGATTTTCACGCAACGCAGAACTGATGCGTGAAAAACAACGCTCAAGTGCACAGACCCATTGAAATGAATGGGTCAGGATTCAGTGCGGGTGCAATACGTTCACCTACTGCACTGCACCCGCGCGGAAATCACGCTCGTGTGAAAGGGACCTAAGAGGACTGAAACGTCGTATGATACCGGGTAAATAAACGCACATTCACGGAAGTGCCGCAGAGTTTCTTTATTTTTGTAATTTTGGGCTTGAGGGATCGCCCTTCAGCCGCTGGCACTCCAGCATTTGCTTTTTTTCTATAGCGGTGCTCCCTGATTTATTTATTCTACCATAGATAGATAGATAGATATGGGATAGATAGATAGATAGATAGATAGATAGATAGATAATAGATAGATAGATAATAGATAGATAAATAGATAGATAGATAATAGATATGAGATAGATAGATAGATAGATAGATAGATAGATAGATAGATAGATAGATAGATAGATAGATAGATAGATGATAGATAGAGAAAGATGGAATAGATATTGATTAGATAAATATAAAAAAGATGATAATATCATTATTATCAATTGTCAAGCTGGATGTGTGACACTGAGGACCCCACCAGAAAAGTTTGTGTTCTGCTCAAGCATCCCTTCTGCTATACTATCCGTTACCACTTCTTCTTAAGATTGTACCAGAGAATTCTTATACCTTCTTCAGAATCACAGCTGCCATGTATATTGTGTGTTGAAGGCACGCTATAGTGCCCCTTTTTCTTAAATGAGAATACTGGAAAGTATTGTGTATTGGAGCAGCACTGAATGTGAAGGGGATACATAAAGGTTCCCAGGGTATGGGGGAGGGGAGAGGTCTGGCAAGTTGTGGGATCACTCAAAACCCTCTGCACCAGGGAACATTTTGTCCTCATTCTGGACGAGATGCCAATTGCCAGCATTGTGTCCTGAAGTTTCTATGATCCCAGAACAGTAGTTTGCAGGAAAAATGTTAAGACCAACCAAACTTTAGGACCAAAAACACAGCATGCATTGAATTAACATGATAATGCTAATGCAACCTGCAATTACAGGAAATCAGTACCTTAAGGTGGTATACCCCAAGGGTATCTAAAATTGAAGGGACTCACAAACCCTTTAATTAGAATTTAACATGGCATAACGTATATGGAAATTGATGTAATTAATACAGTTTACATTCATGGAGGGTGGGGGGGGGGGACTGGTATGAATAAACATAAGACAGTTTCCCCCATATGGGAGATACCCTGTATAAACAAATATTTTGGAGGTGTCTTCATAAGATACTTTGTAAAATTGTCAAATGTGTGGCCTTAAAGGAGTGAACCAATGCTCTGAAGCAGATTGGAGTGAATGTCCTTGATATAACATTTTTGGTGTACATGGATTTTAACAATATGCAATCAAAGACATAAGAGGTAGCAAAGATTGAGACTCTGGAACCTAGTAGTGATCAACTTGGTTTTATTAAGATATCTAAAAGGAGGACTGCCAGAGTGGTGTTTGCCAGTATGAAGTGCCAGGTAGGTGTGGAATAATAATTAGGACAGGTGTGAGGAGATGGAAGAATTACAAGAGGGTGTAGGGCAGTGAAAGCAAATCAACAAGGTGCCACCTGGAAGCTAGGAGAAAGAATTTCACAACACAAGCTGAAGAAAACTGACAGAAGCCCTAGAAAGGTAAGAGTAACAGAAAATAAACATGGTCACAAGTAAAAATGGTGGGAGAAGAAGAAGAATGCATGAAGTAACTGGAAAGAAAACATTAGGGGTTGACTGAAAGGTATCATGGTTAGTGAAGTTGATGAGGAGGAATAGAACTTGCATATTTTACAGAGGAATATACAGAATGAAGAGAGAACATTTACAAGATAGGAAATCATTTGTTCATGAGCTTATAGTTTAGAAGAGGAGCAGGATTAGGAGAACATTAGATGATACCATTTCAAGAGAACATACAGTACATAGATACCTGGTGAAGGTTGTCAAAACCCTTTATAGAGCAAAAGAGGACAAGGAAGACAAGAATACAAGATACAACAATTAATAAGGACATTTATGGGGCAATGGGAAAACTAGATGAGCTCACATTGTGAAGAACATACAGTACAGGAAAGGTAGATTGAGAAACCTTTGAGGATCCTTTCTATTTTTAAAGAATGCCTAAGGAGCTTTGAGAAGAATAGGAGAAAAAAAACCTGTTCCACGAAGAAGAATATTGAGGTGCAAACTGATATGAAGAACAGGCAAGGTTTTAAAGACAATATTAAATGCAGATTGGGGCAAAATAACAATATGTGAGGTCCACTTTGTAGAGCACCTAAGAAGACATGGGGTATAGGTTCAGTAGAAAACACAAGACTCAATAAGAAACAAATATGATGAGCTGATTAGGATTTTTCCACAGTACTACGCTATATGTATCAAGTCCAGTAATAGATGGAAAATAACCTTTATACCTTTTTAGGAGAAATGGGAGTTCATTTGAGAACAGCCTATGCAGTGCAGGTAGGCAGGAGATCTGTTGGAGGTTGGGAGGAAACCATAATATAGTTGACAGAGAAGAAATGTACACCATGAAGACAGCACACATGATGAGAAGAGTTATGATAGAGATCATAGAGAAGATTCAATGAATACAGGCAGTAGATATTTAGTGAACCAATATAGTTTATAGCCATGGTGCAGAATACAAGATGACAGAGTAAAGGAGGTGATAGTGTTGGATTTAGAAAAATGCAGAATCTAGGCTAAATCACAAGCTCTAGATAGAGTGAAGGCGGACAAATGAAGGAGTCCAGAAAGAAGGATACATGGAATAGATTAGAGGTTAATAAATGTCAGTGACAGAAGAGGAGACCACCTAGTGAACACTGAAGATGAGGAGGTTGAAAAGAGGGAGGTATGGTGGAATTTAGATAACAGAATACAAGTTGAGGTTGGAGCTTTGAGGTTGGAGCAAAGAATTCAGATGGAGGTTGAAGATTTGGATGCAACCTGGAGGCTAGAAAGAAGAATTCATGTGTAGGCTGAAAATGAGAACAGGGGTAGAGGTTAGAGAGTGGGGTATGTAGTGGAGGCTGCTCTGTGCAAGCTACAAAGAACTAAACATGGTGGAAGCTGGAACAGACAATACATTGGATTGTAGAACTACATGATGGAGACTAGAGGGGGTAATTTAAGGGAGGTTGAAGACAAGGATGTATCATGGAGGTTAAAGGACGGAATACTAGTGGAGGTTGGAGAGGAGAATTCATAATGGACAGTACAGGTAGAAGCTAAAGAGGGAAATACAGTGGAGATTAACATGAATGATACATGGTGGAGAGGAGAAGAGAGAGTGGACATTGGAAAGGAGAATACTAGGTGGAGGCTAGATAAAAGAATGCATGGCAGAGGCTGAAGAGGGGAATACAGGTGGAAGTTGACCAGGGTATGCAGTGGAGGCTAAGAAAGGAGGGGGATTCAGGCTACAGTGAAGGACACTCACTGGAGGATGGAGGAGGTTAGATGGAAGAAAGGTGAAGGCTGGAGAGAAGTATACAGGTTGGAGGCTAAAGAAGAGGGTAGGTGTACGGGTTAGAAATAGGGTGCATACTGAAGGCTGAACAGAAAAATACATAGCTGAGGCTGGGGAGTATATAGGTTTAGGGCTAAAGATCGGGATGCACAGTGGAGGCTGAGGAAAAGAATACAGATTAAAGTCTGAGTGGGAGCTGAAAAGCAGGTTTCAGACTGCAGAGCAGGACTACGCAGGGCGGAGGCTCAGTCTGTGCAGATAATTAGAGGCAGCCTCTCACTCCGGGCACGTGCTGCTGAGGCTGGAGTGGCTCGTGCCTCACTGGCAGCGCGTGCAGGTCCAGAGCAGTCAGCTGCCTGCACTCCTCTACTAACAAGATTTACTAAACATATAAACAAATAAGTCCAACAACAATGGAAATAATAACAAAGATCAGAAGAAGAATAGAAATAAACCCTGTCCGCTCCCTGCACCCAACTGAACATCCAGACCTTCACCCAGCGCTGAACATCCAGACCTTCACCCAGCGCTGCTCTCCAGCATCCAGCTATGTAATATACAATAAAACCATCACCTAGCAGCATATTCTAGAAACATCAATAGTTTTGCAGCATAAATCAACAAATAACATGGTAGATAATATTAGTACCTGGTATGAGGAGGTTCCAGTCTGAGGACCATTCATGAGAGATGTCCCTCATCCTATGTGATGCTTGCCTCTACAGAACCTGGAAGAGAACATAGTAAAGCATGAATGATACCAGCACCAGAAACAATCTGAAAACAGCCACGAAATCCCATGCTTTCCCTCCAGACCACTCGGACATTATAGAGAATGCATATCTAGGGCTAGAAAATAGTCTTGTCCAATCGATCTGATCCACCCCTCCCCCTCCCTTGTCATCTATCTCTCCCCCCCCCCCCCCCCTTCATATAATCATAAATTTATACAACAGATCTCCTTTGTCTCGTCTATAACAGATGGAGCAGCCAAGCCAAAATGTGTTTATTTCTAAAGAGAACAAAAAGAAGATGCTATGGAAAAAAGTTGGGATTGTGAAGCGTGTAAGCTGGAGGATGGCCAGGGAGGGGGTCTCAGGGGGAGATGGGAGGGTGGCGGGGAATTTGAAGTGTGTCAGGCGCGTGCTGCTGCCCCAGCCAGCATCCAGTGTGATCTCTACAATACAATTGTTATGGAACCAGAGCTGACCCAGATACGGCAAGCCTCAGGATCTGTAATGTTTAATGGTAGCAAAAGAATACATTTGTAATAAACGATATATTGTGCAATCCAGGTCCTCTGTGTGCTACACCTGGAAATACTGATGGATCTATCATTACAAGTAACAACGTGCAATGCAGCAATGTAACAAGTAATACTGCATAATGCAACAATATATCATAATGTATAACTCAAGGGAAACATAATATC